>NC_142444.1:62484500-63130500 GCF_059453495.1 Arachis ipaensis | reverse complement strand
TAGTGTATATATGTGATTGTAAGTGTGTATCCCAACTGTCACATGAGAAACAGTGACATTGGAGTTATATTTGAGTGTGATAATCCTATTTTGTTATGCATTTGGAGAATAAATTCTTTGTCTGAACTAAAGATTCTAATATTGATTCATGTCGGTGCTAACGAGATAAAAGAGGTTGGGAGAGTTGGGTATATGTTGCTAGCACCGATGGAAAATGGAGTTTTTCGGTTTCATCTATTTTGGCTCTATAGCGATGAACATGTGTGCCTCATGTTTGATATCCACGGGAGAATTATAGCGGAACAAATCATGGAGTTTTCTGTAGAGGTTGGTGATATTGGTGGTGGTAGATCTGACCACTCAAATTTTGTCCAAGATGGCCCACCTCTTGCACCACCACTGTTTTATTGTGTTAGTTCAGCGTAGAGATGGACGTGGATGGTGAGGAGTCCAATGAAAAATATGAGTTCTTTATATAGGCGCATCTAAATTTTATCTCGTTTACCGTGTAAACAAAATAAGTGTGTATATATTTCGTTTACAATGTAAACGAGATAAAATAAGTTACGTATCATAATACATGTGCAAACGTAATGCTGCAACAACAAACGTATAATATAAACGAGATAAATAATATAATACAAATTGATAAAAAATACTCAAAATTATCTATTTTTGTAAATAAAATATTTATTTTAATTATTTTAAAAATATCCGAATCGAATGAGAGTATCATTAGCATTGACGTGGCACGCCATCAATGGATTTTAGATTTTTAACCAAAAAGTTCGGTAACCCGAGTAGCAAGTATTATTTAAAATAGATTTTATCACATTTTCTCTTTTAGTTTTATCATCTGTGTTTGGATTACAGTCTGTAAATAGAAATTTGTATAAAATTGATTTTGTAAATTTGATTTTGATAAAGAGTAAGTTTATATTAACGTGATTTATGTTTGGCAATCTTTATATCAAAATGGATTATAGTAAAATAAAGGTTAAATTACACAGTTGGTCCCTTCACTTTTAGTGAAATTGTAAACACTTTAAAAGTTTGTAATTAGGTCCCTAAAAAAAATTAAAATTTGTAATTTAGTCATCGCCGGTCAAAAAGTGTTGATTTAATAGAATATTCTCGGAATATACTGAAAATATTCTGTTAAAATAGAGAATATGCTAAGAATATTCTGTTAAATCAAATATTTTTTGAACGATGGGGACTAAATTGCAAATTTTAATTCTCTTTAGGGACCCAATTACAAACTTTTAAAGTGTAGGGACTAATTTGTAATTTCACTAAAAGTGTAGAGACTAATTGTATAATTTAACCTAAAATAAATATTATATGGATTATACTACTCAAAATCACTTTTAGATGAAAAATTACTAAAAGAAATATTAATTTAAATAATTTTTTATATTATCCTATTATTTTAATTTAGATATTTGAATAGATCTTATTAATTTATTTTATAATAAAATTAATATTTTCTTACTAAATTAAAGTAACATCTAAAGTTGATAAAATATATTTTAATACATAAAAATACTAATAAATATTAAATTAAAGGATTTGGATTCTCTAAAGTTTGAATTTCACTTTAGAAAGCAAAGTGTGATCTCTCACCATTTATTTTATAGGTGGGACCAAAAATAAATATAAGAGAGAAACCATTCAAGGATAGAAGATCACACTTTATCCTCTAAAGTACAAGTTTAAAATTTAGAGGATTCAAATTCTAAATTAAAAAATAAAATACTAATAAAATATATAAAAAATAACATCTTATACAAAATTAGTATATAAGAACACTATTATTTCTACTGCATGTGATTAAAGTTAAAATTTTTGCTTTAATAATAAGTTACTACGTACTAATTTCTCGCACAATTCATTTGGTGCATCAACCGTGTATTTAGTATAATCATATCTTAAACTCGTTTTTTTTGCCAGAAAGCTTGTACCATACTGACTATTCCTTCTTAAAATTGTCCCACTTATTTTTTAATTAAGTCTATCATATTATTTTTTAATTTTTCATTAAATTGAGACAAAGCATCCTTCCAATCTTTTTTTGTAAGAGTGGTTCATTAAGTTGCTGTTTAGCAACTTGATCCAAGTATGTTTGGATAAATTATTTAGTGATATCTATGGCCCATGCTGCTTTGGTCTTTAGATATTCATTATTACTCGTTATTGTATTAAAATATATATATATATATATATATATATATATATATATATATATATATATATATATAAAAGAATATTTAATTAAATATGTTACATTTTTTCTTAAATTTCAAGTAATAACATGCTAATGTTAATTTAATATTATTTTTATACCGTACTCTTATTTTAATATTCTCAATAATTTTATTCTTACTAGACTTTTTTAAAATTTAACATTTATAATTTTATTATTACTTATGTAATTTTTTATTTAATTTATCTTTTTTAATGAGATTAATTAATCTATACTATAAAAAAAGTTACCATAAAACATAGTATATGTGAATTATAATTATCAATTTTACATAATCAAATAAAAAAATAAAAATTTTTAACCAAAACAAAAATAAAATATAATAAAATATAGAAAGAGAACTCATGTAAATAAAAAACGATAAAAATTCTATAAAACCAACCATATATATCATATGAATAAAAGAAATACAATAAAAGATAAAAAAAAATTCATATGAACTATATCAGATTAGAAAAATAAAATAAATTTTGTATAAGATATAAACATAGTGCATAAAAGTGAGAAAAAATAGAATTCATATGAATAAGAAATAATACCATAAAAAATTAATTACATCCTAAGAGATTAGAACACTGAAAAAAATAATATAAAAAAATCAATGATAAAAACAAGTAAAAAATAAAAATAAAAAAGACACTCTAAATATTAAACATAAAGAATAGTAAATGATAAAAAAAAATTCATATGAACTAAAAAATAATAAAAAATAATAATATACATAAAAAATAGAACACAAAAAAAATAATATAAAAAATATTTATCATATAAATAAAATAAATATAATAAAAAATAAAAATATGAAAGAGAGTATTATGTTGGAATAAATTAATTTCAATAACTCAGATTATCCATATTGAATCACCAAAATATATCAAAATGCGGAAGCGTACCTTTACTCATAAAAAATCAGAAATTGATGGAAGGATTTGGATCTTGTGGTTCTTTCAATCTTCCTCAACCAAAACTTTCTGTATTCCTAGGTGGCTGAACTGTGACTCTTTTGATAGGGAAAGAGCAACAAAGGCGGCTTTTTGGTATATTGGGGACCGAAACCCTGAATGCCTATTTATATTTGAGCATGGCACCCATTAAACCCTTAAACCCAAATAAAATAGTATCTAAAGTCCAAAAGATAATATATCTAAAATCTAAAAGATAATTATCTAAGGAACAAAAGATAATATCCGGTTTTATTCTCATTTAATTCCAAATCAAAAGTAATAACGACTTATTCAATTTAGCATTTATAACAATAATGAGATCACCATTATTTAAGTCATTTAATTTGAAAGAGTATAATTTGTGATTATAATTAATATATGTATTGCCCACAAACAAATTAGGAAATTAAAATAATTTCCTAATAATCTCCCACCTGGGCTATACATATATTCTTTCTTGACATAATCACATCTTAAAACTTTATGCGCGCATCTGAATGCTATTTCTCTCATTACTTTAACAATCTGGTCCGTCTCATACATTAGATATGGAACTACCGCAGCTTTTATCACATTAAATGCCGTGACTAAACCACTTCAATCACCATCCTAATATACTTAACGACATAGATCAAATCTGGATGAGTAATATGGAAATTACATGCCAAGTGATCTCATGCATGTCTATTTCCAGCTGGTCCAACTTTAAAACTTTATTGAGATCAAACACAATACAAATATTGCAAAATGAACATTTCATATAACATGAAATAAACCATCAACTTAATTCTGCAGAAAAAATAACTCAATATCTGTCATAGGACATATAGCATAAACTCCCACTAAACCAAGGCATCACAAATATTGACACCCATCCGAGCAGTGAGCTCATGAAAGACTTTAGGGATCAATCCCTTGGTTAATGGGTCTGCTAGCATATACTCCGTTCCTATATGTTCTATGAAAATCTGTTTTTCTTGAATTTTCTCCTTGACAACTAAGAACTTTATGTCTATATGCTTCGATTTTGTCAAGCTCTTATTGTTGTTGGAGTATAATACTGCTGATTTGTTATCACAGAATATCTTTAATGGCTTTTCAATGTCATCTACTATACGAAGCTCAGTGACAAAGTTTCGCAACCATATGCCATGTTTGTATGCCTCAAAGTAAGCAACATATTCTGCCTCCATTATTGAGGAAGCTACAAGAGTCTGTTTGTTAGACTTCCATGCAATAGCTCCTCCAGCTAAAATGAAGATACAGCCTGAAGTAGAGTGTCTACTGTCTTGGCATCCCACAAAATCGGAATCAGAATACCCAATGATCTCCAAATTTTTCTGATCTCCGATAAGTGAGCATGTAATCCTTTGTTCTCTTCAGATAATGCATTACGCGTTTAACAGCTATCCAATGATCCATGCCCAGATTGCTCAAGTATCTATCCAACACTCCCACTATAAATGATATATCGGGACGTGTGCAGACTTGAGCATACATTAAGCTCCCAAGTGCTGATGCATAAGGTTTATCATGCATTGCTGTCCTCTCAAGATCATTTTTAGAGCATTGTTTGAGACTAAACTTGTCTCCTTTAGCTATGGGTGTGTCCATTGGTCTACAATTTTCCATGCCATATCTACTTAAAATCTTTTCGATATAGTTCTTTTGTGATAATCCAAGAATACCTTGAGAACGATCTCTTAGTATCTCGATTCCTAATACAAAAGAGGCATCACCAAGATCTTTCATTTCGAATTTATTTGATAGAAATTTCTTAGTTTCATGCAACAAGCCTATATTATTGTTGGCAAGTAGAATGTCATCAACATATAAGACCAAAAGGATATATTTACTCCCACTGAACTTGCGGTATACACACTCATCTACGATATTCACCTCAAAATCGTATGATGTAATGACTTGATGAAACTTGTGATACCATTGATGGAAAGCTTGTTTAAGACCATAGATGGATTTTTTTTTTAACTTACAAACCATAGATTTTGAATCACCTGATACAAAATTTTCTGGTTGTACCATATACATCGTTTTATCAATGTCACCATTAAGAAACGCTGTCTTTATATCCATCTGATGTAGTTCCAAGTCAAAATGAGCTACTAGTGCCATTATGGTTATAAAAGAGTCTTTTGATGATACTGGAGATAAAGTCTCTTTATAGTATATACCTTCTTTTTGAGTAAAGCCTTTAGCGACTAGACGAGCTTTATATCTCTCGACATTACCTTAGAATCCCTTTTGGTTTTAAATATCCATTTACAACCAATTGGTTTCACACCTTCAGGTAATTCTACGAGATCCCACACGTCATTGTCTTTCATAGACTTCATCTCTTCTTTCATGGCTCTGATCCATTTTTCAGAGTTAGAACTTTGCATGACTTGAAGAAAATTGATTGGGTCATTTTCTGTCAAACCAATGCCATCCTCATGATCTTGGAGATAGACAACATATTCATCCGAAATTGCACTTCTCCTTTCTCTTATAGATCTCCTTAATGGCACTTCTTGAGGTTGTTGAGCTTGCTGTATGGGTTGGGGTTGAGGAGGATTCTTATCATTTTCTTGTACTGTAGCAGTATCTCGAGCAACAATAATATTCTCATTGTTCTCTTGTTCTGTAACTGGATCTACAGTAGGATTCTCATTTTTCTCTTGTACTATAACTTTATCTTGAACAACAATAGGCACAAGGACCTGATCATTGTCAGTTACAGAATCCTCATCAAAAGCAACATTCCTAATATTTCCTTCCCTCCCAAACTCAACATCCTCAAGAAATCTCACATTTCTCGTTTCAAAAATAGACCTTGATGCAGGATTGTAAAACTTGTACCCCCGTGAACGCTCAGCGTAACCAACAAAGTAGCAACTAATTGTCCTTGAGTCCAATTTTCTTTCATGCGGCCTATAAGGTCGCGCCTCAACTGGACATCCCCAAATATGCAAATGCTTTATACTGGGTTTTTTCCCAGTCCAAATTTTATATGGGTTTTGTTAACTGCTTTGCTTGGCACCCTATTAAGGATGTACACTGCGGTCTTTAAGGCTTTTCCCCAAAGTGATTCAGGCAAGGAAGAATGACTAATCATACTTCTCACCATGTCCTTAAGAATTCAGTTCCTTTGCTCTACAACACCATTCATGCTAGGTTTGCCTGGCATGGTGTATTGTGGAACAATACCACACTCCTCTAGGAAAAGAGCAAAAGGCCCATGACGTTGCTCACCTGAACCGTCATATCTTCTGTAGTATTCACCACCACGATTAGATTTGACAGCTTTAATTTTCTTTCCACGTTAAAGTTCAACTTCAGCTTTGAAAGACATGAAAACATCCAAGGCTTGGGACTTTTCATGAATTAAATATAGATACCCGTAACAAGAGTAATCATCTATGAACGTAATAAAGTACCATTGTCCATTCCAAGAGACGGTAGGGAATGGGCCACATATATCAGTATGTATCAGTTCTAAGACATTTTTAGCTCTCTCGGCACCTAATTTCCTTTTGTTTGTCCTTTTTCCCTTTATGCACTCAATGCAGATTTCAAAGTCTGCCAAATTTAGGGGTCCAAGAATTTCACCTGACACAAGCCTCTGAATTCTCTGTTTAGAGATGTGACCTAGGCGTTTGTGCCATAATGATGACGAATTCTCATTTAGTTTTCGTTTTGTACCTGTTTGCAGTATTTCATTATTATAGGAATTTAAGTCAAGCCTATATAGATTATGCACCAAATGACCAGAGCAAATATTATTCGAATTATAGAAGAGACTGACTTTATTATCTCTGAACGAACAAAAATAACTTGATTTGTCCAAACAAGAAATAGAAACCAAATTCCGTCTAAATGACGGTACATAAAATGTCTCTAATAAATCCAAGTAAAATCCACTCGTAGAACATAATCTAAAGGTTTCTATAGCTTTGACTGCAACTATATTGCCGTCTGCCACATATATGTATCTTTCAGCATCATTTGGTGGTCGGCTCCACAGGCAACCCTACATAGTAACACTTACATGAGTAGCAGTAGCAGAATCTACCCACCAAGTATCAACAGGTGCATAACTTAAACTAGCCTCAGAACAAATGAAAGTAAGAATTATACCCTTCTTTACACGCCAGGTGGCATATTTGGTACAATCTTTCTTCATGTGTCCCACCTTCTTACAGAAAAAATAGGTTGAAACTTGATCCTGTTTCTTAGCCTTTTTCTGCTGAGAAGGCACATCCGCAGTGGTATTACGCTTTCTTTTATACTGAGAAGATGAAGCCATGTGAGCACTTTCGGTCTTATCTTGTTGTAGCCTCTCTTCTTCTTGCACACAGTGAGATATAAGCTCATTTAAGGACCAAATGTCCTTCAGAGTGTTATAACTCACTTTGAATTGCCCAAAGTGTGCAGGAAGGGAAATCAAAATGAATGCACGAGTAAATCTTCAGATAACTCTAACTTTAGTGCTTTCAATTTTGAAGTAAGATGAGACATTTTCATAATGTACTCCCTTATGTTCTCTTTACCTTTATACCTCATGGAGACAAGTTTGCTCAAAAGACTACTTGCCTCCGCCTTTTTATTCTTAGTAAAGAATTTTTCAACATCTTTTAGGAACTGTTTGGTATCTTTATCCTCAGTAATTGAGCCCCGAAACGGCTCAGGAATTGAGCGTTTCATGATCATGATGCTCATTCGATTGGATCTCTCCCACTTCTCTATTTTAACTTCATTGAGGTATTCCGGAGTGGAAGTGGGTTTTTTCTCTCGAAGAGCTATATCTAGATCCATACAACCGAGGACAATCTCCACGGTATCCTTCCAAACTTTAAAGTTTGAACCATTCAGAATAGGAATACTGCTAATTCGTGCAGAAACATTGGTAGCTAAAGCCATAGTTTCTGGATTAGAGCAAATAAACATGCAGTAAACATTAGTTAAATAATGGAAAAAAAATCTATATTGAGATATCTAGAACAACATTAGTTTTCAATATTTGAATAGAAAAATTAACTGTAAGTGATACTCTCATTGCAGTAATCAAATATTGTCAAAATTCCTGTCACACATAGAAACTTAAACTTCGCAACCTATTTATTACTGCATATATTTTCTATTGGCCAAACAATAACCTTCCTTTGGGCTGATTATTGACCGCATAATTAATAGAAAATAAACAAAAGTGTGCAATGCTTATTATTTGGCCAAACAATAAACTTTCTTTGGGCCGATTATTGTTCGCATAAATAATAAGTATTACTTTATTCTTAATTAGTTACCCAAATATTTATTTACCATTAATATGTGTATGTAATTCTGCCAAATATAGACCTTCCTTTGGGCCGATCAATATTCGCATGAATTACATAACACCATATTCCTAATGTTTTAAATAAATAAATTTTCACAAAAAAGGCTACTTTGGCAGCATAATGTTCAATCAATTTATTCCAAAACTAAATCTTTATAAAATAGGTGGGTATAACAATCCAAATTGTTACTAGTTTTCTTATGTAATAATTAAAAAATAATATTTAAATCGCAAAAAGATTTAAATCTTAATGGTATCTTTTCAGACCGTTAAAAAAATGATTATAACTAAATTCATGTGCCAGCAAAATTTTTGATCCATTAAAATAAATTGTGATATAAATTAAGTGCCAAATCCTTCTCGTATGATATATACATATATAAATATGCCTTTACTGTATAACCAAATAATGATAATGTCCATCAACATACATGCATATTAATTAGTACGGTCTATACATACATATACGACGCTGATGAGCGGATAATTTATACCTTTTTTGGCATTATTTTTACATAGTTTTTAGTATGTTTTAATTACTTTTTATTATATTTTTATTAGTTTTTATTCAAAAATCACATTTCTGGACTTTACTGTGAGTTTGTGTGTTTTTCTGTGATTTCAGGTATTTTCTGGCTGAAATTGAGAGACCTGAGCAAAAATCTGATTCAGAGGCTGAAAAAGGAATGCAGATGCTATTAGATTCTGACCCTTCTGTACTCGAAATGGATTTTCTGGAGCTACAGAAGCCCAATTGGCGCGCTCTCAATTGCGTTGGAAAGTAGACATCCTGGACTTTCCATCAATATATAATAGTCCATACTTTTCCTGAGATTTGATGGCCCAAACTGGCATCCAAAGCCAGCCTAAAATATCTTGGCGTAAAACACCTAAACTGCCACCAGAATTGGAGTTAAATGCCCAAACTGGCACCAAAGCTGGCATTTAACTCCAGGAACAGCCTATGCACGTGTAAAGCTTAATGGTCAGTCCAAGCACACACCAAGTGGGCCCTAGAAGTAGATTTCTGCACTATCTGCACTTAGTTACTCATTTTCTGTAAACCTAAGTTACTAGTCTAGTATAAAAACTACTTTTAGAGATTCATTTTGCAACTCATGATATTTTACACTTCATATTGTACAGCATGAGTCTCTAAACCCATAGGTGGAGGTGAGGAGCTCTGCTGTGTTTCAATGGATCAATGCAATTACTACTGTTTTCTGTTCAATCACGCTTGATTCTATTCTAAGATACTCGCTCGTACTTCAATATAGAGAATATGATGATCCGTGACACTCATCATTATCCTCAACCTATAAACGCATGCCTGACAACCACTCTCGTTCTATCTGAGCTCAACGTAGTCATTGGGCGACAGCTTGAGTACGTATCTCTTGGATTTCTAATCCACGGACCAAGTCCGGAGGTTAGAACCTTCGTGGTATAGGCTAGAACTAATTGGCAGCATTCCTGGGATCCAGAAAGTCTAAACCTTGTCTGTGGTATTCCAAGTAGGATCCGGGAAGAGATGACTGTGACGAGCTTTAAACCTGCGAATGTTGGGCGCAGTGATAGTGCGCAAAAGGACAAGAGTCCTATTCCGACGCTAGTGGGAACCGACAGATGATTAGCCGTGCGGTAGCTGTACATGGTATTTTTTATCCGAGACGAGAAATCCGACAGTTGATTAACCGTGCAGAGATCATACATGGTATTTTTCATCCGAGAGGATCATAAAGCTTGCCATTGAAGGAAGCCATGCGTGTTTGGAGAAGAAGGCAGTAGGAAAGTAGAGATTCAGAGGACAGAGCATCTCCAGAACCTCATCCTATTTCTCATTACTGAATAACAAGTACTATTTATTTCATGTCATTTATTTTTCATAAACAAAATCATTTTCTTATTAATCTCCTAACTAAGATTTACAAGATAACCATAGCTTGCTTCAAGCCGACAATCTCCGTGGGATCGACCCTTACTCACGTAAGGTATTACTTGGACGACCCAATGCACTTGCTGGTTAGTTGTGCGGAGTTGTGAAAAGTGTAATCACAATTTCCCACACCAGACGCACGATGCACTTTATGGAAACAATTTCGCCAAGCGTGCCGCATTTTTATATGTAATGTAAATAACGCATCTGTACATATATTGATAAAAAAAAGGAGATAATTTTGATGACTAAATTATGGATGACTCTGATACCACTTGTTGGAATAAATTAATTTCAATAACTCAGATCATCCATATTGAATCACCAAAATATATCATAATGCGGAAGCGTACCTTTACTCATAAAAAATCAGAAATTGATGGAAGGATTTGGATCTTGTGGTTCTTTCGATCTTCCTCAACCAAAGCCTTCTGTATTCCTAGGTGGCTGAACTGTGACTCTTTTGATGGGGAAAGAGAAACAAAGGCGACTTTTTGGTATATTGGGGACCGAAATCCTGAAGGCCTATTTATATTTGAGCATGTCACAAATTAAACCCTTAAGCCCAAATAAAATAGTATCTAAAGTCCAAAAGATAATATATCTAAAATCTAAAAGATAATATCTAAGGAACAAAAGATAATATCCGGTTTTATTCTCATTTAATTCTAAATCAAAAGTAATCATGACTTATTCAATTTAGCATTTATAACAATAAATGAGATCACCATTATATAAGTCATTAAATTTAAAATAGCATAATTTGTGATTATAATTAATATATGTATTGCCCACAAACAAATTAGGAAATTAAAATAATTTTCTAACATATTATTCTTTTTATAATGTCAAATAAAAAAAATGTTCTATAAATTTTTTTAATCAAAATAAAGCGTTTGAAACATTCGAACAAACTTTTCACTTTAATTCCAAACACACCCTAAGTAGCCAAATTGATTGCATCGTTTTAATGCTTTTGCTTTTGATGTCACATGCATCACCTGTCTTAACGGGTCGGGCCTAAATGGGCCGGACCTAAATGGGCCGGACTAGTCCGTTTGACAGCCCTACCTGTCTATTGTTTAAAATAACAATAAATAAATAAATTATTGTTCAAGTTAGTTTTTAAATATTTTAAGAACTCAAAGAATAAGATATACTAACAAAATTAGTATTTTTCTTTCTTCTATTGTATTTTTCTTGTTTTTTTACATTTTATACTTCTTTTGCTACATCTGTATTTTTTTCCAATTTTTTCTATTTTTTTCTATTCTTCTTTTTTATCTTTCATTCTATTCTTTTTCTTTTAACACATTTTATTATTTTTTTCTTTTTCATATTCTATTTCTTATACAAAATTTCTTCTGTTTTTGGTGTCTTTTCTTCTTAAAATGTCTTTCTCTTTTTTTTTTCGTTTTCATAATTTTTATTTATACCAAATTTTATAGTTCTATCTAAAAATTTTGTATCTATGCTTAAATTTTATGCACTTTTGAAAAAAAATGTATGCGTTTGTTAAAGTGTACATTAAATAGAAACAAAAAACAAAAAAGAAAGAAAAACAATCCTCAATGGAAAGAGGAAAAGGTTGATGCTGAGCCAACTCATCAGATATTCCTTGTCATGTTCGTCTACATAAACTTCATTGACATACTAATAATAAATGAGTAATACAATTTTCTATTCCCTAATCATAACTTCTTTGTTAATTGAATAAATATATAGAGCAAACATGGTTATTGGATAATGGATTGGAAAGCTTTTTTGGCGTGCTCACCTCATGTTCATCATTTACAATTTTTTTTTTGGTGACTTATCATTTACAATTTAATAATTTAAGAAGTCACAAGAAGTGAACTAATTCCTTTCTTTTCGCTTGGGAAATTTGAAAAGTTCCTCATGTTTAAAAAACAAAAAATATATATTTTTAAAATAATTAGAAAAACGCCCCCACTTGTTGTAAAAGAACTAATTGACCCTTGGCTTTAGGTTCAAGTACAGCTAGAAGTTATGTGAAACCTAATGAAATATAAATAAGAAATAGGGGACCAAAGATAGAGAAAGATCAAAGTAGTGAATGTGCATGTATGTAGGAGAATCTATAATAATATATGTGGCAACTTCACAAGATAATAATCCTCTCTATGAGTTAGCTTTATCTACATTGGTATTTGGTTGTGACAAATTGAATGCATCAACAAATACAACATACAACCATATGAATAATGCAATGTTCTCAATGCATGCCATGTCTGTGTTTTGTTCTGTTCCTCACACCATAAAGGTAAACTCAACTTGTTCTCTCTCTCTCTCTCTCTGTTGTGGCCTTTTGAGTCCAAATTCACTTACCCTTTTGAGTTTTGAAAATTATAAATATTAAAAGTTTTTAAAATAATAATAATAACTGTGTCACTGTTTTGGTGGATTTTTCTGGTAAACCTGTCATCATATCTAATTTCAGGGTATTAAATCTTCTTCTTCTGGTCTTTCATTGCATGTTTTATGTGTATGTCTCTTCTTCTCTCTTGATATTCTAAATTATTATTATTATTATTATTATTATTATTATAACTACGCTTTTCCTTGATAAGGTCTAAATCAATTCAAAGTTAAAAAGTTTGAAAATTTTCTGAATATTTTTGGTGAATTAGGTCCCAATAATTCACCCAATGTTCGACTTTCTTCTTCTTCCACTACTCCATCACTGTATGTTTTTTTACTGTTAAAAATAAAAAATTAACTATTATTGGTATGAAATATTTATGATGGCGTGAAATTATGTGAATTGCAAGTTTGTTACCAAAATTTGGCAAGTTTTTGACTGTTTTCTTCCCTTCTATTACTGTTTGTGGTTGAGCAAGCATACACAAACACACACAGAGACACTGAAATGCATGTTTTTCATATTAATGCGTCCTTCTCTGACTCTCTGTATGAGTGTAACTTTGATGAACTATGATTGAAACTTGACATTTATGGAAACAGTTCAAAAGGGTGACAGCTATGGCCCACACAAGAGTTTAAGGTTAGTATTCTCATTTCTTTTTTTCTTCATATTTTCTGTGTCCCTTTGGAGTAGTTAAAGGCTCACAAGTTGAAACCTTTGTAACTGTAGATTAGTCACAAGTTCATGAACCAAAAAGTGTCATTCCAGAAGAACCTATTTTTCTTGCTTTTGGAATAAAAATAAAATTTCAAATTTGTTGGTTCTGTGAAGAAAATGGAGGGACAGAAGAATAATAACAACAACAATAGTATTGAGAGAGTGGTTTCACAGAAAGCAATTCAGATGGGAAGCTCATTCCCATGCCAAATTTGTGTGGTGGGATTTCTGTGTGGTGTTTGCCTCACTTCTCTGTTCTTGGCTGCTTTGACTTCATTTGGAACCTTCCAGCTTGGTCCAATTTCATTCTCATCAACCATGTTGTTCTCAGTGGCTGCTTCTGATTCTTCATCATCTTCAGGGAACTCAACTTCTCATGATCATATCGGTAAGTCAAAATTCCCTTATATAAACCGTTTGTGTTCCAAATTTAGTAGGAATTGAACTAATCTGACTCGAGCCGAGCCTAATTCGCGGCCTCCTTCGTTTAAGCCTTTTGTTGTGTATGTATGGTGCTATTTTGAATCTTGAATTTTGTTTGTGTAAGTGGGATTGTGGATGTGGATGCAGGGTGGTTCTTCTTCTTTCACTCTTTTGAAGTTTTGAGTACTATTGTCGTTATAACAAATGGGTAATACTACGGTGAAAATGAGGCCTATCATCGACCATTGACTATGAATTTTGAGACAATAGAACATTTTTTTTTTCTTTTTTTTTTTTCAGAGAAAAGACATTTAAGAAAATTTATCTCTGGATTAGAAATTACCTCCAATATTTAATCTTCTTTTTTTCTTGTTTTTTTTGGTAATAAAAAAGATTGCATAGGAACACTAGGGGGAACTACTTTTCTTCTGTCCCCTCTTTTTATTTTGTCTTATCTTTCATGAAAAAAGGACCAAGTTTATAATGATTTGTTACTTTATTTCAAAGTTTGGTTTATCCATGAAGGGAAATTGATGGCAATGAGTTAAGTAGGCTTCAGAATGAAGAAATCTTAAGTACTTTAATTTCTTACTTTACGTTAAGCATACTCTAATACCAACTCTTTTTCACTTTGACTGCATTTCCTAGAGTATATTATTAGGAAGAAAAATGTGTAGTACTGTACATTTGGGAAATTCTTCAAGTCACTAAAACCGATCACAATGATTTAGTTTAGTAATTACATTAACTAGTTTGATTATTATGAATAGATTAAATCAAATTTATGGTGGAATAATGTGTTTTTTGTTTCATTAGTTACACATTCGGAGTGTGACTTTAAGCTTAAGCAAGCAGAGCAATTATCTGAATCGAATAGCAATAATGAGGGAGACGAAGATGAAAGAGTGTCATTGCTTTATTCAGCTTGGAATGCAGAGCTAACTAAATCGAAAACCGGGGGAGGTGGTAATTACTTGATGAAAGATGGAGTTAATGTGCCTGATATTCCTAATGCCCCACATTTAGAAAATTGCAAGGCGAAGACAAAGCTCTACGGCCGTCTTGATCAGCGTACGGGGAATGAGAGCTTCCCACCATGGACTAGTTGGAAGGGGTTCTTAGACACACATCCTGTTGCTTCGTCAATCGAGCAGATTAAAGAACTTAAGTATCAGGCTGTTTCAGAGGGGACTTATCCACCATGGGTATGATCTTAGAGTTTTCTAAGATATTTTGGACTCAGCGTAAACATTTTTGCTAACAGATTTGTTTAGCGTACTTTCCAAGTGTGGCAGCATTACTTTTTTTTCATAGCCAATATTCATTTCTAGTATACCTTAAGTTAGTTTTATTTAGAAATGATAATGGCAATAGTAAATTCTCACTAAATTATTAACTAATTAAAAGAATAAATCTTTCCAAACATTTAGGACATAACTTTAATCGACCAAATATACAAAAATTGTGCTGGTGATTTTTTGCATTTAAGGAATAAGATGAAATGTTGCAATTACTTCCAAGTTTGTTTACATAGAAGATTTTGCAGATTGCAGGATCCGATGAAGAAAACTATCCAATGACTAGAAAAGTGCAGCGCGATATATGGATTCATCAGCATCCTGTAGACTGCAGAGACCCGAATGTGAAGTTCCTTGTAGCTGACTGGGAGAGATTGCCAGGATTTGGTATCGGAGCTCAGATTGCCGGTATGTGTGGACTTCTTGCTATTGCAATCAGTGAAGGCAGAGTACTTGTTGCGAACTATTACAACAGAGCTGATCATGATGGTTGCAAAGGTATATATCTATTTTTGAGCCAAACATATCTTGAATTTAGTTTTGAGATTCGCAATATGAATGATCTTAGCACAAGACCAATTTGAATTTTGATGATAATGTAAATGGCATTTTTTTTATCTTCAGCGTCGTCGCGGTCTAGTTGGAGTTGTTACTTCTTTCCAGAAACATCCCAGGAATGCCGGCAGCGTGCATTTGAATTGATGAAAAGCGAAGAGGCACGGAATAACGGAATTGTGACAATAAAAGAAAGTTATACATCCAAGCACATATGGGCTGGACCAACTCCTAGGTAAGTTCTTACGCCTGCAATTATATACATTTCTTCTGTTTTCTTTTATTTGACACCGCCACTTTTTGGTAGAATGTTGATCCTTTGAAAGTTACTCTTTCGATGCCAACATATCGTGCAGGAAATGGGGTGCGCCGTGGAGTTATTTGCAACCTACAACTGATGTCAATGGGAGCCTGCTGGTTTCTCATAGAAAAATGGATAGAAGGTGGTGGAGAGCACAGGTACTTAATCAATAGACAAACAAAAAACTATATCCTAATTTTGGCAATAGTTTGAGATCAAAATTTTGTTGAGCAATGTTACCTGACTAGAAAAATTTATTTTTTTTGTCAACACTTTAACTAACTAAACCTTAAATATTAAGTTCTTAACTC
This sequence comes from Arachis ipaensis, assembly GCF_059453495.1. NCBI lineage: Eukaryota > Viridiplantae > Streptophyta > Magnoliopsida > Fabales > Fabaceae > Arachis > Arachis ipaensis. Next base: position 63,114,028 of record NC_142444.1, on the reverse strand, counting down.
TAAACACTAAACAAAATTTTAATAGTATAAAAATAAGGTGTTGGCCAAAAAATTTTTGTTAATATTGATAAAAGCTATTAATCACCTAACATTTCTCAATTTTGTTTCCATAACATTGTTGCTCATCAGGCTGTTCGCTACTTAATGAGGTTCCCAACTGAGTACACATGCAATTTGTTAAATGAGGCGCGCCACGCCGCCTTTGGAACAATAGCTGCGAAAATGGTTATTGAAAGTCTTGCTGGAGGTTGGCCAAAGGTGATTGTTAATTATTGTCTCAGAATAATCGAAAATCCTACACAAGATAACATATCATCGATCCTTTGAAAACTTTTTTCCTCAATTTATGTTGTAAAGTGTAATATATATATATATATATATATATATATGAAAGAAAATATTGAAGGGTGAAAGATTACGCTTGATATATATATATATAATTGGAGTTTATATTAATATATAATTTCCTTTTTCTTATTGAACTTAAGGTAGTGTTTGGTCACGTTAGAGATAGTCAGATAGAGGTGACTGTTAGTAGGGAGGGAAACATGTTTGAAGGAGACAGACAACCTTGAAAACTATCTCTATTTCAAAATAACTTTAGATAATTTCCATCCATTTAAAATAGGAGTAACGCTAGAGAAACAATAATAATCCAAAGTTATCTTATTCAACTTAACATCTATAATTTTATATATGTAATATCTATAATTACACACCTAATGAATGAAAAAAAAGAGAGCAAGAGTTATGGTTACTTTGGCTCCCAAACATTTTCATAAAATAGAGACACAATAAATCTCTTGAGAATAACTGTTAGCAAACTTGCCCCACTGTCTCCGCCATTGTTGTCCAATAGGAACAAAACAATACCTAAAGAGGAGAAGAGATCTAACCTAATTACTACCACACCAAACTGTTTTTTCTTTTTCTTCCCTCAAGCTAGTTGTATTAATTGAAGTTATTTCTAAGTTTCTAGTTTGGTCAGCAAAGTGGTGAGAAAGAGAGGTCAGAGATAAATGAGTATGTGTGGTCCAATCACAAGCCATGGATTCCTAGGCCTCTCCTAAGCATGCACGTGAGAATGGGCGACAAAGCATGTGAAATGAAGGTAGTTGAGTTTGAAGGATACATGGAACTTGCTGATAGGATTAGGAGACACTTTCCAAACCTGAATAACATTTGGCTCTCCACTGAGATGCAGGTATATTATGCTACATTTATTGCATACCTTCTGATCTCCCCTTTAATATTCTTATATATTTTTACATACTCATTTTTTTTGTGCCATTCTAAAATCCTAGAAGATATCGTATGTTTGGATCTAGAACTTTTAATTTTTGAATATAATGTAAGTAGTTTTCTTTCTTTCTTTTTTTTTTTTTTTCAAAAGCATATAACTTATTTTCCTACGAATAATAGATCCTTCCAAACATATTTCTAACTACTAAATGAGGAAAGAAAATTCCTTGCTTTTGAGATTTAGATATTTAAAAAAAGGATAATATATCATTAATAAGTATAATTTTTAGATAAGTTTTTTAGGTAGTGCTAGGGAACCAACAATAGCAACTAGTTTCAGCCACCGCTACAGCAAGTTGTCAAGTAAGCATAGTATGAAGTCTACCAAAGATAAACTTTTGTTGAGTTTGGATTTTGGATATTTCTTTTATTTAAGTTTGGGATGTTCTTATTTTTAAGAATTTCAAATGTATTTTTTTTTTCTTATGTTGAATGTTGACTACAACATTAGCTGTGTAATATTGGCTTCCAAAACTTTATAAAATTTTTTTTAATAAAAATAATAACACTCAAACACAATAAGAACCATACGAACAAGACGCAACACTCAAACAAGTGTTAAGAATTGGCACATGGGTAACGTCCTTGCCTGAAGGAGTTCAAATCTTTAAAATATCGGTCTATTATTCTCGTATGGCTTTTACGTTATTTGATATACAATGAAGAATTATTAAGAATGTAATTTGATGCAGGAAGTAATTGAGAAGACCAAAAAATACCCTCACTGGAACTTCCACTATACAAAGGTGAGGCGCCAAGCGAGGGCAAACATGTCAATGGCAAACTATGAAGCTAGCCTTGGAAGGGAGACAAGCACCAACTATCCACTGGTCAATTTCTTGATGGCAGTGGATTCTGATTTCTTTGTTGGAGCATTGGGTTCTACTTGGTCCTTCCTCATAGATGGAATGAGGAATACCGGCGGGAAGGTTATGGCAGGGTACTTGAGTGTTAACAAGGATAGATTTTGGTAGGGTTTTATGTTTGTAAAAATAGATTACTGGTCAATTATATGATAGTAATATGATCTCATGATTCTTTTTGTTATGTGTAATTATTGTACATAAGCTAAAACATGGTAAATTGGAGCTGTAAAAGAATAAGTGATTGAAAGAGCACACATATTCAGATATTTTTCCTCCTTTTGTCATGTTTTTTTTATTATTGGCGGTTTTTTCATGGCTATTGATAATTTGATAGAGATGGCAAAACAGACTATTCACTCGTAAACAAATAAATTTTTATCAATTTATGTGTGTAAATTCTAAAAAATTTGAGTAAAATTTTATTGATTTGTATATAAATTCTGATAAATATAAGTGCAAATTATATTTTTTTTGTTGGCAAACACCTACAAATATAAATGTAAACTATTAGTGGTCCAAAATGATAATGTTTGTTGATCATATATTATTACTATATATATAAAATAAAAAATATATTTTTAAAACTAATTAATATAATAAAAGATGACAAAAAAAATCCAATCATAACACGAAATTAAAATAAAAAGTTAGTGAAATTACAAATTAAAGTACAAACCAATTTAAAATTCACATAAACATTCAAATTTATATCAACAATAAACCATATTATCCATAATCACAATCACCGTATAAATGCCCAACAATATTAACACAAATCAATCTTTAACTTTCAAACTAACAATATTGAATAAAATTGAAATTAAGTACTATATTGGAACTAAATTGGTTACCAATATATCATCAACAAATTCATTCATCCAATTTCAACTACAAATCACGGTCTCAACATGTTTTGACAATGAACAGCTTCTATATTTATTTATGATATATGCTCCAATACTAAAGGTAGACTCAAAAGCCACTGTATTAAGTGGAATACTCAACAATTTACGTATCATAATTGATTACTTTGCCTAACATTGATAATGTTTTTATCATTTTAAAATATCTAAATCCTCAAAATAATCCTTTGACAAAAGTCACTTCGTAAACTATTTTACCATTTCAATTTGTGTAGAAAAATATGGAGTTTATCAAGTTCTTTGCACAAATTTAAAGTAGTTAGAAGTCTATTTCTATAATTCTCTCCTTGACATTCAATGGTTAATATCATACTTTTTAGTGCTTTAATTTGTTGATTTTATTTCACTCGATGTCATGATATCTTATTTTTTGATGTATTTTAGTTTTTATGTGTAACATTTATACTATCAGAATATCACGTTTTCCGCTGTATTACTCTGGTAGAATGGATGTTATGACCACTCAATCACAACAACCATCACCAAACTCAACATTTACACTAATTCACCATTTAAACACATCAACAATTATACATACCAATTCATGACACTCACATAATCACCAAAAATATAATTTTTATATCGATATTGATTTATAACAATTTTTGATAATAAAATGGTTTGAAGAAAAACCTTATCTCGTTGACGGTTTCCAACCCTTGAATTCTCTTTCCAAATTGAAACCATGCGTCAACCAACGGCACCTCTTGTAATAATCATAGTTTTTGAAAATCAAATAATTAGTTATTGGTGATTTATTTTAAGAAAATTATTTTGCTAAAGGTGATTAAATAGAGTTTCATGATAATTGAAGTTTAAATTAATTAGAATTTTTATATAAACTTTATTAGATATTTGGTATGATTGAAATTATAATTTTGGTAATTGAAAAATAAAAAAGAATTGTATAATTTAATTTAAATAATTCTATTTTAAATGAATTATGTTATTAATTTGAACTCTTAGAAATTATTTTATTAGAAATGATTAGATTGATATTTATAAATACTTTAAGTTTAAGTCAATTAATATTTATGTACAATTTTTATTATAATTAATTATTTTATAAATTGAAATTAAAGTTTTAGAGATAGAAAAATAATAGAGATTTGTATGATTTAATCTAGAAAATTGATATTTGAATTTAAATTATACTTTACAAAATATAATTAACTTGTTCATTTTATAATATATATTAGAAATAATTGATTGAACTTAGCAATATGTTGATAAATAATGTTCCTAAATATTTTTAAGAGAGTATATTTAATTTTAAAATTATCCTACCCTCTAATTTTATCAAAATATCTATTCATATCTATCTATATTCTTTTATAAAATCCTAATTTCTAACCCTAAATCTCAAAATCTCCAAATTCATTCAGAAACCCTAATTTTCCCAATTCCTAACCCTAATAGATGCAGCCTCACCCTCCTCCTTCAACGGAACAAACACACACGAACTCACCTTCTCTCCCTTAGTTTTGCCGTGACACACACACACTCAGAACACCACACCCGCTCAGCCCATGCTCCTTCCGTCACACACCCACGCACTGTGAACGGAGTTGCATCTCGTCCAGCCTGCCTCGCCACCGCCGCCGTTATTATTGCCGACGAAGAGGGACGCCGTTGACGCTGTTCACGGAGGAAGGAGGAACCGAGCGAAACCCAGGGGAGGAGAGAGCCTCTGCTGCGTTGCCACCGCGCCATTGTCGCGCCTAGGCGTTGCTGTTGAAGCCACTCCTGCCGTTGCTGCTATTAGGGTTTGTTGCCGTTGATGAAGCTTCAGCCGCCGCTGAGGAAGGGAGCCCGAACGTCGTCGCCGAACTACCACGCCGCCGTAGCTGTCGCCGGGAAGGTTGTTGGAGCTTGCCGAGGATACGGTTCTGATTTTGAAGCAATTCATCCATGTCACTGCTCATCTTTATCCTCTGTTCTGCCGCTGGGTTCCGTGAGTTGCCAGAGCCTCTCCCGCCATCAGAGATGTTGTTTGGTTGATGCCGCTGCTGGAGCTCCATTGAAGTTGGTCATTGTCGCTGAAGCCTCCCTAGTCGCCGCTGCCGTCCGAGCCGCCGCCAGTGGAAGTCGCTGCCGCCGCTGTTGTGTCTGCCGTGGGGAGAAACACGATGGTGGGGAAAGAACCTGTAATGTCACTGAGCTCTGCCCCTGTTTTTGGAATCCGAGAAGAGCGCCACTGCCGCTGCTAGAGTTGATGTTGCTCTGGCTTTACTCTGAATTGTTACTGCTGCTGCTTGGATGAAGCTGAGACCTTTCACCATCACTGGAGCTGCCCAGAATCATCATGGTAGCTGCTAAGAGAGCAGAACGGATGTTAGAACTGCCAACGGAGCTGCTGGGTTTAGTGATTTCCCTGAGTTTCCACTTTGAGGTAGGGGATTTAACGTTTTTAATTTAGAATGCCTACAAAGTTATTTGGATAATTGCAAATAGTTAATAATGATTAAGAGTTGATTAATTGATGTGAATTGTTTGGAATATGTTTGAGAATAGTTAGTTGAAGTGATTATTTTGAATTATGATTAGAATTGAATGTGGTTGTGGTTACTTTGAATTATAATTGAAATTAGATGCGGTTGTAAAATGTGACTGAATTATTGATTCTGCGATGAATTGGTTGAGATTCTGATTTTGAGTGAATTATTATCTTGTTTGATGTTGAATTGGATATTTGATGTATGGGAACGGCTGTGAAGTTTACTTGTGACTAGTTGAGATGGGTTTTGGTGGTTATTGAAGGATTGGAACTAAGAGATTAAACTGTTTTGAGAACCTCTGATTTTCTGAAATAATATAGTAAACTTTAAGAGTATATAAATAATTTATTAATGGTTAGACTAATTTTCTGTGTCATGATTTATTGATTCTAACTTGGCTGTGATTATGAATGGTTTCATTGTTGTAACGATTAATTGATGAGGTTGATTTTGGTTTGAGGCTATGCTTGTTACCTAAATTTCAGGTTACATTGATTTCTTAATTTGGTTGTTATTGTTGATTTAAGGTTAACTAGAGTTGATTTTGAGAACGGTTAAAGGATTGGAGGATGATTACTGAAATATTTTTCTAAAGTTTGATCTTTAGAATAAAATGGTAACTTTGCTAATAACTAAAGAACTTTAAAAATAACTAGAAATATGAAAGGATGGTGTTTGGAATATTAGTTATGAATTCTAGAGGCTGGACTGATCTACCTTTAAAGGACGGTTTATGGAAACTCTGATTTTAAGTATTGTTAGGATGTCGATTGTTAAACTGATTTATGATGAAATGATTACTGAGATTCTGTTGTTGTGAAAACTGCTGATAAAAGGGCTGGTGATTTGTTGAGAAAGAGGGAACCCGTAAGGGTGGCTAAGTCCGAGTTTTAGGGGAAGTGCTGCCGAAATTTTATAAAATCTGAGATTTTATTTGAGAAGTTATTTTAGAAGATTTGAACTTCGATAATCATATTATTTGAGTTTTATTTAGTTAAGAAAAGAATTATAATATTTTGAATTTGAATTACCAAGGAAGGGTTTATGTTTCGAACTTGAATTATTTAAGAAAGAAATTATGTTTTGAATTTGATTCAATATAGAAAGAGTTATGTTTTGGGCTTGAAATAAAGGATTACCTTTTTAGAAATTTGGTGAAATAATAGTATTTGAATTTGAATAGTAAGAGAGATGATTTTTGAATCTTTATGAAGTTGGTAAACTTGAGAAAGAGTTTTATTTGATTACTTCTAATGAAAGGTTATGTTTTAAAAAGTGTTTAATGAATTTAAAAAAATGAATGATTTTCTTGAGTCTTTGATAGAGAACTAAAATGAAAGATAGTTTTAAAGTTGGCTTGACTCAAGATTGCCATAGCAGAGATTATGAACTGAATTGATGATTGAGATTTTTATGAACGAATGGTAAAGAGAAATGGCTTGAGCCAAGATATTGCAAAAGTGAAAGATGTAAAGTTTGTATAGTATGATTGAACAGAGAAAGAAAAAGATATTGCATAAGAATGTGAATGTGATGACGAATAATGAAAATGATAATGAATGATGGTAATGAGAATGATTATGTAATGATCTGTTGCGTGAAGGCAGCCAGATAGATGGTGGTACGACCACTAAGAGCGCTTCCTTGGGATACTTAGCTATAATGCTATTCTGTAAGTCAGAGGACTCTTACAGAGGTATCGAGAAAATACATAACTAGCATATGCTCCTGTAAGTCAAAGGACTCTTACAGTGAGTGTATGTGAGTGTGCTCCTGTAAGTCAAAGGACTCTTACAGTGAGTGTGTTGGGCAGACTAGCTCTGCTTTGTAAGTCAAAGGACTCTTGCAGTGGGTTGCTAGTGCCGCCATGCAAGTCAAAGGACTCTTGCAGTGGTTTGCCCCGCAAGTCAAAGGACTCTTACGATGGGTGTTGCCAACAGGGAAGCCTTACCTGGTCAAAGGTCTCCGGGTAACGTCGGGAGCGGGTATGTAACCGACAAATGAGCTCATTACCTGCACTAGGGCTAGACATGCATCATTCTTGTTTGCGCATTTGCATTTGATTGGGTTTTCTCATTGTACTTCCTTGTGATTGTGCTGTTTGCCTTGTTGCGACTTGATTGTATGTTGAACTGAATCTCTTGCTTGCACTATTAGTTTGTGAATGTATTAAATTGATTAAGAATTGATGTTTTGATTGAGAATTAATTATGTGACTGATAGATGGTTAATGTGACTTGTTTAATATTTAGAATTTGTTTGAGTTTAGAGATTTTGAAGGAGGTAATTAATTAGCTAAAGTAAAACCAAAAGTATCTTCAAAAAGGTTTGATAAAAATATAGTTTCCTTGAGTATGTTAATTATTTGCATGTTAATCATTACTTTTACGACATTCCCATTCCCTACTGAGAACGTGTGGTGTGTTCTCACCCCAAAATCTTCCACCCTTTCAGTGATATAGGTTCGAAGACTCAGTTTGAAGCTGCAGGCGATTGTTAGACCTTATTTATGAGTTAAGTTTTTGAACTGAGTTGTTTTCATAGAATTTCCTCGCCTTTGTTGCTTAAGATTTTATTTTATAAAGAGGGATAGGAGTTATATCTAAGTTACACTTGTATTTGTTTGTATAATATTTACTAATAATTATATGATTATTATTATTTGGCGATGCTTGATATATGATTTGATAAATAAAAACAAAATTTTCTGGCATTTTCTATTAAAACTGAAACACGATATCGAACTAAAGGCTCAATAGTAAATAGTTAATAAAGGAAAGTAGGTTGGCATCGCCTTACTTTCGGTACGATCATGACGTTCTGAAAGTTGGGTCGTTACACCTCCCCTCCACTAAGTGCTCTACAATCAGCCCAAGCATCCAACACGCACCGAAACAAACCAAACACTCAAGCTACTCCATATAATCTTAACCCACTCAAAATTGGGATGAAACCCACTTAGAATCCATGCTAGAGTATCCCACAACAGTTTGATGAGAAGAGTGACGCGTGACCTTAAATGGCTTGTCAATCAAAGATACAGTTTAGAAGTTATGAGCAAAAAAGTGTGGTGGTGAATAGTGCATCTATGGTTTCGCTTCTCCTCTCTTCTCTCTTCTCTCTTCTTTGTGCTGAATGTGTGTGAATGAAGGGGGAGTGTGCTGAATTGTCAAGGGTGGAAGGCTTATAAGTCTTGGGCTTGGGCTCAACATGGGTCCGTTTGTGAGTTTTGCGTCCGTTGTGTAACGACCCAATTTTCAGTATGTCTAGATCATACCAGAAACTGAGTGCTACCAACTTGTCTTCCTAATTATTATCTATTATTTACTATATGGGCCTGATTCGTTGTTAAAAGCGTAGTTATTTTGCGAGGTACTTTTTGTTTTTGAAAACATTTGTATTAATAGATGGAATCATTCATAATCAATTCACAACAGATAACAGATAAAACAGTTATAAACAACCACACATAAATACATCACAAGCAGTTAACAATCCAGCCTTTATTTAAGTATACACTTTTAGTTAGAACACCCCTAGATATATCTAGATAATAACTATATACATATATATACATACAACATCCCAGGCCCTGACCTATTAAAGAAGTCCCTAAGCTGGCACCCAGGCTAGCCTAGACTCTATACTCACCTAGTCCCGCTAAACTACTAAAGCGAGGGAAAGTACGTTCTAGTCTTCAAGACTCAATTCAGGTGGAACGTCATTAAAAGGTGGAGCATCATCTACTACTCCTCTGCACGATTATACGTTGTCATATGACGTCTCACTAGTACTTCATCACGTATCCACATAACAGGACTCTCGTACACAGGATTTAGGTTAAAGTTCCCATACGAACGGGGTGCAAACGTTGGCTGGTCCCACAGTGTATACATATAAATAAAGAGCGAGATTCACCCTAGACTTAGAAGACTATCTAGAGCGGAATCCTCTTTGTGAACATTCATTAGCGAACTACAGTAGGGTACTCATGCTTCCATCTGAAGGGGGAAGGGAGAGAGAAGCGGTAAGAACTGGAGAGTTCTTAGCAAGGTCGGGGTTATTAGTTAAGTTCATTAATTCTGTGTCGCTTAGCCGACAAATAGCAGAATACAGTGAAGCAGTAAATAGAAGATATAGATAAATAAAGAAATTAAGAAATCAGCAAGCAGAACACAACAAAGAATACAAGAAAATAAAACACAGACACAAAGAGTATATTACAAACAGGAAAAGCATAAATTCAAACAACAATCATAACAGAGGAAATGCACAACCAAGCATGATGCATGTCTGTCCTATGTAGGCCATGAGCTCACGTGTCGGTTTGCATCCTGCAGCCCGACATTACCTAGGAACTAGTCCTGGATATGGCTTATTCTTTGTAGGTGAACTTCGGCCTACAGAAATAGCACTCCTATAAGTGAACTTCGGCTTACAGGAATAGTCTAACCACAACACAACAACTTTCTGTAGGTGAACTTCGGCCTATAGAAATGGCACCTCTGTAAGTGAACTTCGGCTTACAGAAATGGCGTCCCTGTAGGTGTACTTCGACTTACAGGAGTCACAACTCTCTGTAGGTGAACTTGGGCCTACAGGAGCAACACCCTGAGATACATATTTGATATTCACTGTAGGTGAACTTCGGCCTACAGGAATAACAACTCTCTGCTTATTCTGTGAGGTCAAACACACAACTATATAGCTTTTAACTCTTTTCCTTTCTAAAATGTTTGCAAGTTTCTAAATCCTTTTTCATCACCTGACATACCGTAATACCTTCTCTTATACCTTTTCTTAGGTGTTTAATAAAGAGAATTAAGGAATTCTGGACTCAACACTGCCCTTCCTGAGGCTTTTAGGAAAAACTGCTTTCTTATCAATATTTTAATATTTAATATTAAAATAATAATATTTTATTCAACTTTCAAAAATTGCATTTTGAACCCCGAACTTTTTGGAAATTGTATTTTAACCCCTTAACTTTTAATATTTGCACTTTGGCCCATCAACTTTCTATTAATTAACTTTCAACTCCAAACTTTTTAATAATTGCATTTTGACCTCAAAATCATCAAAATAAATGTTTTCACATCCCTCTAAAAACCCAAAACATTTTTCCAAAAGTTCATCAGATTTCCACTTGATTTTCAGCTAGTTTTTCAATCTTTTCAGTAACCAATTTTTACTTGATTTTTACCAAACCAAAGAGCAACGTTTCAACCATCAAATACACATCAAATATCAAGAATTTCGTGGCTGGAAAGTGACGTTTTCCAGCAGCAACAACAATAACTTCAGAACCATCAAAAACTTGATTTTCAAGCATTAAACAACAAGATCTCATGATCAAACCATCACACAAACACTCAAAATCAAGCCTCAAACAAAAAGATCTGATTTCACACTTCTAGAACACAACCAATCATTGATTAATTTACCAAACCTTACCTCCATTGCTGCTGGCAAGAGTTGAACCAAAAACAAGCTTCCAAAAGCACTTTTTTGCCTTAAGGCAGCTAGAAATCATGTTTTCTTAGAGCCTATGGTTATTGAACATGAGATCCTAAGAGAAAACATGAAGAAAACATCATCAGCTTGAGTTTCGACCATGGCTAAAACTTCAAGGAGGAGGAGCAGCCATCATACCTTGATTTACTCCATGAAAATTGACATGGGAATGAAGAGGAGGAAGAGGCGAACACTTTGATCGGATTAGATTTTTAATAGGGTTTTAGTATGAGAAGGAACGGAGAAGGAAGCTCAGGTGTTCATGGAAGTTTTCATGGAAGTTCTTCCATTTTTCTCTCAAGAAATTTCGAAAATTCTAGCTTGGTAGGAAGAAAAGTTGATGTTAATGATGAGCCTAGGGACCCGTGGGGTTAGGATAAGCATTATCCTAAAGTTTGGTGTAAAATTATCTCAAGAAAGGATAATTATTAAAGTTAGATGTATTAGAATACAAGTGTTTCTTACTTTTTCCTTAAGAAACCTTTGCTTGGAGAGCAAAAAAGAGAACATGTGGTGACTAACTCTGGGAGAGCCACGTGTCATTGGGTGCTGACTCATCAGAGTTTAATAATAAAATATCATTCAAAAGATAATTACTAAAACTAGAAACATTAAATTACACTACTAAAGGATAAGCATAAGCTTTACTAGTATAAATGACACTAGTAACAAGATAATCATGAGAATAAAAGATATATGATGAAGCATTAGCAACGTTAAGTTCATCTAATAATGCCAGTATTATCCGTTACTGGTAGATTTCAAGCTCAGTAATTATATTACTAAACATAGATCAACGTTAACCATAGCAGAGAAATAATAATATATAAATATTATATTAATATAATTTTCTCTCGAAACTCGAAACTGGCTCGTCACATAGAGATTAACCACGGAAATCAGAATTTTGAAATTCGGATTCGAAGTGGCTCAAAAACGCAACTTTTCGTGACGTGCTTACATAGATTAGGAGAGGTGTCTGGTGCAGTCAAGCTGCTGACTCAGCAGCTTGATGACATAGCACCTGTGTAGTAGAGGTGCTTATACATACTAAAATTTCTAAAAATTCCATAAAAATTCCGTTTGATCCCGAAAAAGTGTCGTTTCTTCGAGGCTAGGCCATTACATTCTACCTTCCTAAAAGAAAAATTTGCCCTCAAAATTTCAGCCATGTTTAAGAATCCATCTTCAAGCGATCTATTTCCTTCAAAATATCTTGGCAAAGAAATCGGTCCTTTCCTTATAGCATCCAAATCTCACATAGCCTTAGCCATGGAGATCATAACAACTATGAGAATAGTTGTGCCTTATACGAATTTTTCATTCGGAACTCGATTAAACTATGCCTATTCACAGTCATTGAGGTCTTGTTCGCACCAAACAATCAACATTAATGTGATCAGTCTGAATATCTCAAGGTAAGCACGAACATTCCCAAAATGAGCGCTCATAGACATTCATACCAAATGTATCTTAAAGATACCCAAACAGCATGAGACACACAAGCAGAATATGCAGTATGCATAATCAGTCCATTCCCCAGGCTCTACTGGGAACGAACTGCTCTGATACCAAATTGTAACGACCCAACTTTCAGTATGTCTAGATCATACCAGAAAATGAGCGCTACCAACTTGTCTTCCTAATTATTATCTATTATTTACTATATGAGTTTGATTCATTGTTAAAAGCGTAGTTATTTTGCGAGGTACTTTTTTTTTGAAAACATTTGTATTAATAGACGGAATCATTCAAAATTAATTCACAACAGATAACAGATAAAACAATTATAAACAACCGCACATAAATACATCATAAGCAGTTAACAATATTCAGTGATCCAGCCTTTATTTAAGTATAGACTTTTAGTTAGAATACCCCTAGATATATCTAGATAATAACTATATATATATATACAGCATCCCAGGCCCTGACCTATTCAAGAAGTCCCTAAGCTGGCACCCAGACTAGCCTAGACTCTATACTCACCTAGTCCCGCTAAACTACTAAAACGAGGAAAAGTACGTTCTAGTCTTCAAGACTCAATTCAGGTGGAACGTCATCAAATGGTGGAGCATCATCTACTACTCCTCTGCACGATTATACGTTGTCATATGACGTCTCACTGGTACTTCATCACATAGACATAACAGGAGTCTTGTACACAAGATTTAGGTTAAAGTTCGCATACGAACGGGGTGCAAACATTGGCTGGTCCCACAGTGTATACATATAAATAAAGAGCGAGATTCACCCTAGACTTAGAAGACTATCTAGAGTGGAATCCTCTTTGTGAACGTTCATCAGCGAACTACAGTAGGGTACTCATGCTTCCATCTGAAGGGGGAAGGGAGAGAGAAGGGGTAAGAACTGGGGAGTTCTTAGCAAGGCCGGGGTTATTAGTTAAGTTCATTAATTGTGTGTCGCTTAGCCGACAAATAGCAGAATACAGTGAAGAAGTAAAAAGAAGATACAGATAAATAAAGAAATTAAGAAATCAGAAAGTAGAACACAAAAAAGAACACAAGAAAATAAAACACAGACACAAAGAGTATATTACAAACAAGAAAAAGCATACATTCAAACAACAATCATAACAGAGGAAATGCACAACCAAGTATGATGCATGTCTGTCTTATGCAGGCCATGAGCTCACGTGTCGGTTTACACCCTGCAGCCTGACATTACCTAGGAACTAGTCCTGGATATGGCTTATTCTCTGTAGGTGAACTTCGGCCTACAGAAATAGCACTCCTGTAAGTGAACTTCGGCTTACAGGAATAGTCTAACCACAACACAACAACTTTCTGTAGGTGAACTTCGGCCTACAAAAAAGGCGCCTCTGTAGGTGAACTTTGACTTACAGAAATGGCGTCCCTGTAAGTGAACTTTGGCTTACAGGAATCACAACTCTCTGTAGGTGAACTTGGGCCTACAGGAGCAACACCCTGAGATACACATTTGATATTCACTGTAGGTGAACTTCGGCCTACAGGAATAACAACTCTCTGCTTATTCTGTGAGGTCAAACACATAGCTATATAGCTTTTAACTCTTTTCCTTTCTAAATTGTTTGCAAGTATCTAAATTCTTTTTCATCACCTGACATACCGCAATACCTTCTCTTATACCTTTTCTTAGGTGTTTAATAAAGAGAATTAAGGAATTCTGGACTCAACACTGCCTTCCTGAGGCTTTTGGGAAAAACTGCTTTTTTATCAATATTTTAATATTTTATTCAACTTTCAAAAATTGCATTTTGAACCCCGAATTTTTTGGAAATTGTATTTTAACCCCCTTAACTTTTAATATTTGCACTTTGGCCCCTCAACTTTCTATTAATTAACTTTCAATCCGAAGCTTTTTAATAATTTCATTTTGACCTCAAAATCATCAAAATAAATGTTTTCACATCCTTCTAAAAACCCAAAATATTTTTCCAAAAGTTCATCAGATTTCCACTTGATTTTCAGCTAGTTTTTCAATCTTTTCGGTAACCGATTTTTACCTGATTTTTACCAAACCAAAGAGCAACGTTTCAGCCATCAAATACACATCAAATATCATGAATTTCATGGTTGGAAAGCCACGTTTTCCAGCAGTAATAGCAACAACTTCAGAACCATCAAAAACTTGATTTTCAAGCATTAAACAACAAGATCTCATGATCAAACCATCACACAAACACTCAAAATCAAGCCTCAAGCAACAAGATCTGATTTTACACTTCAAGAACACAACCAATAATTGATTAATTTACCAAACCTTACCTCCTTTGCTGCTGCCAAAAGTTGAACCAAAAACAAGCTTCCAAAAGCACTTTTTTGCCTTAAGGCAGCTAGAAATCACGTTTTCTTAGAGCCTATGGTGATTGAACAAGAGACCCTAAGAGAAAACATGAAGAAAACATCATCAGCTTGAGTTTCGACCCTGGCTGAAACTTCAAGGAGGAGGAGCGGCCATCATACCTTGATTTACTCCATGAAAATTGACATAGGAATGAAGAGGAGGAAGAGGCGAACACTTTGATCGGGTTAGATTTTTATTACAGTTTTAGTATAAGAAGAAACGGAGAAAGAAGCTCAGGTGTTCATGGAAGTTCTTCCATTTTTCTCTCAAGAAATTTCGAAAATTCTAGCTTGTTTGGAAGAAAAGTTGATGTTAATGATGAGCCTAGGGACCCGTGGGGTTAGGATAAGCATTATCCTAAAGTTGGGTTTAAAAATATCTCAAGAAAAGATAATTATTAAAGTTAGATATATTAGAATACAAGTGTTTCTTTCTTTTTTCTTAAGAAACCTTTGCTTGGAGAGCAAGAAAGAGAACATGTGGTGGCTAACTCTGGGAGAGCCACGTGTCACTGGGTGCTGACTCATCAGAGTTTAATAATAAAATATCATTCTGGAGATAATTATTAAAACTAGAAATATTAGATTACACTACTAAAGGATAAGCATAAGCTTTACTAGTATAAATGACACTAGTAACAAGATAATCATGAGAATAAAAGATATATGATGAAGCATTAGCATTGCTAATTTCATCTAAGAATGCCGGTATTATTCATTACTGGTAGATTTCAAGCTCAGTAATTATATTACTAAACATAGATCAACACCACAGCAGAGAAATAATAATATAATATTCCAAATAAAATAATAATATATGAATATTATATTAATATAATTTTCTTTCAAAATTCGAGATCGGCTCGTCACATAGAGATTAACCACGGAAATCAGAATTTTGAAATTCGGACTCGAAGTGGCTCAAAAATGCAACTTTTCGTGACATGCTTACATAGATCAGGAGAGGTGTCTGGTGCAGTCAAGCTGCTGACTCAGCAGCTTGATGACACAACACCTGTGCGGCAGAGGTGCTTATACGCACTAAAATTCCTAAAAATTCCATAAAAATTCTGTTTGATCCCGAAAAAGCGCCGTTTCTTCGATGCTAGGCCGTTACATTCTACCATCCTAAAAGAAAATTTTGCCCTCAAAATTTCAGCCACGTGTAAGAATCCATCTTCAAGCGATCTATTTTCTTCAAGATATCCTAACGAAGAAATCGGTCCGTTCCTTACAGCATCCAAATCTCACATAGCCATAGCCATGGACATCATAACAACTATGAGAATTGTTGTGCCTCATACGAATTTTTCATTCGGAACTCGATTAAACTATGCCTATTCACAGTCATTGAGGTCTTGTTTGTACCAAACAATCGACATTAAGGTGATCAGTGTTAATATCTCAAGGTAAGCACGAACATTCCCAAAATGAGCGCTCACAGACATTCATGCCAAATGTATCTTAAAGATACCTGATAAACCCCATTTGTAGGGTTTATCTTTTGTTGAATTTAGAGTATTTTATCAACTTTTTCTCACATTTATCCAATGAAATAGCATGATTTTGTGATTCTCCCTTAGTTTGCGCTTAAATGTGAAAACATGCTTTTAGACCTTTAATTTGATGATTTTAATCTTTCTTTGATTCCACTAGATGCCTTGATTTGTTTGTTAAGTGATTTCAGGTAGAAAAGGCTAGGAATGGATCAAAGGAGTGAAGAGGAAAGCATGCAAAGTGGTGAAATAATGAAAAAGCCAAAGATTTAGAAATATTCATCCACGCGCATGCGCACTAAACGCGCACGCGTTGATCGCGAAAACCTCAAGGGACGCGCACGCATGCTGTACGTGTACGCGTCGGTGGCCGCACGTGATTTTTAAATAGAAAATGTGACCAGCGATTTCTGAGAGCTGTGGGGCCCAGTTTACAACCAACTTTGGCGCCAAAATGCATAAAAGGACCAAGGATTGAAGGGGAATGCATCATTCACACATCTTTTGCTCATTTTTACATATTAGGATTAGTTTTATTTAGTTTTAGAGCGAGAAGCTCTCACTTCTCTCTAGAATTAGGATTAGGCTTAGTTCAATAATCTTAGATCTAGGTTTTAATTCATGCTTTCATATTCTTCTACTTCTCAATTCTTTGTTGTTACATTCATCGTTCTTCTACTCTTTTGTTGTAATTTTCTTTATGTTGTTTCTATGCTTTGTTGTAGATCTACTCTTGTTCCTTCTATTTTCTTCCAATTCAATTTGAGGTAATTCATATTAATTGTGTTTCTTTTGATTGTTGTTGTTAATACTTTGTAATAATTGTTGTTAGAATTCATTCTTGTTGTGATTTTATCATGTTTTCCTTTTGTGCCTTCCAAGTGTTTGATGAAATGTTTGGAAGGATGTTAGGGTAGAATTTTATGCTCTTGGCTTGGGATGGTAACTTAGGAACTCTTGAGTTACTAATGTCCAAGTAATTGATGATTGGGAGCCATTGACTCTAGTTCTCACTAATTGATTTGGCGGAGAACTAGGACTTATGGACTTGGATTGATATAGCTCATTTGACTTTCCTCTACTACTAGTTAGAGGATGTTTTAATGGGATTGATCCTTGCCAATTCTCATGTTGTGGTTAGTGATAGGGATAGAAATCCTTAACCACCAAACCTTGCCAAGACCGCTTTATCATTTACATTTCCATTGCCATTTACTTTTCTTGTTTCTTATCTAAACCCCCAAAATATACAACTCATAACCAATAACAAGAACACTACCCTGCAATTCCTTTGAGAGACGACCTGAGGTTTAAATACTTCGGTTTATAATTTTAGGGGTTTGTTACTTGTGACAAACAAATGTTTGTATGAAAGGATTATTGATCGGTTTAGAAACTATACTTTACAACGAGATTCCATTAGTGAAATTCTATACCGTTAAAAATCCATTCATCAATACCCAAACATCATGAGACACACAAGTAGAGTATGCAGTAAAGCATAGTCAGTCCATTCCCTATGCTTTACTGGGAACAAACTGCTCTGATACCAAATTGTAACGACCCAATTTTCAGTATGTCTAGATCATACCGAAAACTGAGCGCTACCAACTTGTCTTTCTAATTATTATCTATTATTTACTATATGAGCCTGATTCGTTGTTAAAAGCGTAGTTATTTTGCAAGGTACTTTTTGTTTTTGAAAACATTTGTATTAATAGACGGAATCATTCATAATCAATTCACATCAGATAATAAATAAAACAGTTATAAACAACCACACATAAATACATCACAAGCAGTTAACAACATTCAGTGATCCAGCCTTTATTTAAGTATAGACTTTTAGTTAGAACACCCCTAGATATATCTAGATAATAACTATATATATATATATATATATATACAACATCCCAGGCCCTGACCTATTCAAGAAGTCCTTAAGCTGTTATCCAGGCTAGCCTAGACTCTATACTCACTTAGTACCGCTAAACTACTAAAGCGAAGGAAAGTACGTTCTAGTCTTCAAGACTCAATTCAGGTGGAACATTATCAAAAGGTGGAGCATCATCTACTACTCCTCTGCACGATTATACGTTGTCATATGACGTCTCATTGGTACTTCATCACGTAGCCACATAACTGGAGTCTCGTACACACAATTTAGGTTAAAGTTCGCATACGAACGGGGTGCAAACGTTGGCTGGTCCCACAGTGTATACATATAAATAAAGAGCGAGATTCACCCTAGACTTAGAAGACTATTTAGAGCGGAGTCCTCTTTATGAACGTTCATCAGCGAATTACGGTAGGGTACTCATGCTTCCATCTGAAGGGGGAAGGGAGAGAGAAGGGGTAAGAACTGGTGAGTTCTTAGCAAGGCCGGGTTTTTAGTTAAGTTCATTAATTCTGTATTGCTTAGCCGACAAATAGCAGAATACAGTGAAGCAGTAAACAGAAGATACAGATAAATAAAGAAATTAAGAAATCAGAAAGCAGAACACAACAAAGAAAACAAGAAAATAAAACACAGACACAAAGAGTATATTACAAACAGGAAAAGCATATATTCAAACAACAATCATAACAGAGGAAATGCACAACCAAGTATGATGCATGTCTGTCCTATGCAGGCCATGAGCTCACGTGTCGGTTTACACCCTGCAGCCCGACATTACCTAGGAACTAGTCCTGGATATGGCTTATTCTCTGTAGGTGAACTTCGGCCTACAGAAATAGCACTCTTGTAAGTGAACTTCGGCTTACAGGAATAGTCTAACCACAATACAACAACTTTTTCTAGGTGAACTTCGGCCTATGGAAATGGCACCTCTGTAAGTGAACTTCGGCTTACAGAAATGGCGTCCCTGTAAGTGAACTTCGACTTACAGGAATCACAACTCTCTGTAGGTGAACTTGGGCCTACAGGAGCAACACCCTGAGATACACATTTGATATTCACTGTAGGTGAACTTCGGCCTACAGGAATAACAACTCTCTGCTTATTCTGTGAGGTCAAACACACAACTATATAGCTTTTAACTCTTTTCCTTTCTAAAATGTTTGCAAGTTTCTAAATCCTTTTTCATTACTTGACATACCACAATACCTTCTCTTATACCTTTTCTAAGGTGTTTAATAAAGAGAATTAAGAAATTCTGGACTCAACACAGCCTTCCTGAGGCTTTTAGGAAAAACTGCTTTTTTATCAATATTATAATATTTTAATATTAAAATAATAATATTTTATTCAACTTTCAAAAATTGCATTTTGAACCCCAAACTTTTTGGAAATTGTATTTTAACCCCCTTAACTTTTAATATTTGCACTTTGGCTCCTCAACTTTCTATTAATTAACTTTCAACCCCAAACTTTTTAATAATTGCATTTTGACCTCAAAATCATCAAAATAAATGTTTTCACATCCTTCTAAAAACCCAAAACATTTTTCCAAAAGTTCATCAGATTTCCACTTGATTTTCAGCTAGTTTTTCAATCTTTTTGGTAACCGATTTTTACCTAAGTTTTACCAAACCAAAGAGCAACATTTCAGCCATCAAATACACATCAAATATCATGAATTTCATGGTTGGAAAGCCACGTTTTCCAGCAGCAACAACAACAACTTCAGAAACATCAAAAACTTGATTTTCAAGCATTAAACAACAAGATCTCATGATCAAACCATCACACAAACACTCAAAATCAAGCCTCAAGCAACAAGATCTAATTTCATACTTCAAGAACATAATCAATCGTTGATTAATTTACCAAATCTTACCTCCTTTGCTGCTGCCAAGAGTTGCACCAAAAACAAGCTTCCAAAAGCACTTTTTTGCCTTAAGGCAGCTAGAAATCACGTTTTTTTAGAGCCTATGGTGATTGAACAAGAGATCCTAAGAGAAACCATAAAGAAACCATCATCAGCTTAAGTTTCTACCATGGCTGAAACTTCAAGGAGGAGAAGCAGCCATCATACCTTGATTTACTCCATGAAAATTGACATAGGAATGAAGAGGAGGAAGAGGCAAACACTTTGATTGGATTAGATTTTTAATAGGGTTTTAGTATGAGAAGGAACGGAGAAAGAAGCTCAGGTGTTCATGAAAGTTTTCGTGGAAGTTCTTCCATTTTTCTCTCAAGAAATTTCGAAAATTCTAGCTTGTTTGGAAGAAAAGTTGATGTTAATGATGAGCCTAGGGACCCGTGGGGTTAGGATAAGCATTATCCTAAAGTTTGGTGTAAAAATATCCCAAGAAAGGATAATTATTAAAGTTAGAAGTATTAGAATACAAGTGTTTCTTACTTTTTTCTTAAGAAACCTTTGCTTGGAGAGCAAGAAAGAGAACATGTGGTGGCTAACTCTGGGAGAGCCACGTGTCACTGGGTGCTGACTCATCAGAGTTTAATAATAAAATATCATTCAGAAGATAATTACTAAAACTAGATACATTATATTACACTACTAAAGGATAAACATAAGCTTTACTAGTATAAATGACACTAGTAACAAGATAATCATGAGAATAAAAGATATATGATGAAGCATTAGCATTGCTAAGTTCATCTAAGAATGCCAGTATTATCCATTACTGGTAGATTTCAAGCTCAGTAATTATATTACTAAACATAGATCAACATTAACCACAGCGGAGAAATAATAATATATTTTTTCTCTTGAAATTCGAGACCGGCTCATCACATAGAGATTAACTACGGAAATCAGAATTTTGAAATTCAGACTCGAAGTGGCTCAAAATGCAACTTTTCGTGAGGTGCTTACATAGATCAGGAGAGGTGTCTGGTGCAGTCAAGCTGCTGACTCAGCAGCTTGATGACATAGCACATGTGCAGCAGAGGTGCTTATACGCACTAAAATTCCTAAAAATTCCATAAAATATTTATTTGATCCCGAAAAAGCACCGTTTCTTCGAGGCTAGGCCGTTACACGTTGGCGCTATTTTGGGCCAAAACCTTTAAGATAAGTGTCTGTTTTTTGTTCTAAATATTTTTCTTATCTTTCATAAAACAAAGATCAAATCTCAAATAGCTCATATCTTAATTTTTAAAAATTTGGGGTCTTACATTATGGGTGTTGGTGGTCTAAAAAAGTTAGGAGAAAGCACGGATTTGGAGGAAATTGCATAAAGAACAAAAAGTTGTAAGTGCACTAGTGCATAGGCACCACTTTGGGCATAGGCATCAATACTCTAAAATATCCAATTTCACTAAGTCAATGACAAATTGGTGTGTGCACACCATTTTGTGCGTACGCATTATGCCATTGCACCATATTGTGCATGTGCATTCTTAGACACACTTGCCTTACTTAAGAAAGCACGTGGACAAGATTTTTGGGCCTTCAAAGGCCCCAACGCATTAGAAATTCAAGGATTTAAAGAGAAAATTCAATAATCAATTCGGGGAGAGTTTATTGTAGTTTAGTGTGATATTTTTTTAGTATTTCTAAAAAAGTTCTCCCTAAGATTAGAGTTAGATTAATTAGTTTAGTTTAGCTTAGTTTTTTTGTTCAATTTTTATTAGTTTTTGCAAGAATCAAGCTTTATTTTCAACTTCTAGTTCTTTGTGTTGCTCTTTGATAAACTCCATTTTTAGGATTTACCTTATGTTGAATTTAGTAGATTTTATCAAATTTTCTCACATTTATTGAATAAAATAGCATGGTTTTGTGAATTTCTCCTAAATTGTGCTTAAGAGTGAAAACATGCTTTTTAGCCCTTAAAATTACTAAATTTAATTAATTTTAATTCTATTCGATGCCTTGATATGTTTGTTAAGTGATTCCAGGTCTATAAGGTAAAGATTGGATTGAAGGATTTGGAGAATTCAAGGCCGCGTGTACGCAAGGCTCACGCGTACGCGTGAGAGGGAAAATCGTAATATGACGCGCACGCATGACAAGCAGCATGTGACCTCATTAAAGGCAACATGCTAGGGGCAATTTTTGAGCCCAACCAAGCCCATATCGAACTCATTTCTGATGCTATTGAACCCAAGGATTGAAGCAGGATGAACCAAGTAATCATAGTTAGTTTTTACCATGTTTTAGGTTAGAATTCTAGAGAGTGAAGCTCTCTGTTCTCTCTAGAACTAGGGTAGATTTACGTTAATTTCTCTTAGGTTTAGATTTTAATTGTTGCTTTTATTTAGTTTCATTGCAATTTATTGTTCTTACATCCTTATTCTTTTAGTTTTATTTGCTATTTTCTTTATTTTGTTGCTTTTATGTTCATGAACTCTTGTTAATTTCAATTTTCATTTAATGCAATTTGATGTTTTCTTTGTTTATTGTTGCTTAATTTAGTTGTTATTATTGTTTTCTTGCATTTGGTAGCCATATATTTTATATTCTTGCACTTTTAGTATGCTTTCCTTTTATGCCTTCCAAGTGTTTGATAAAATGTTTAGTTGGATTTTAGAGTGGATTTTTGTATTCTTGGTTTGGGTTGAGTAATTGGAGACTCTTGAATTGTCAAATTCTTTTGTTGATTGGTGATTGAGGATTTCTAGTTGGCTTGAATTCTACTAAAGCTAATCTTTGATTGTTAGAGTCAATTTTGCTCACTTGACTTTCCTTCAATTGTTAGAGGTTAACTAAGTGAGAGCAAAAGACAATTACCATCACAATTGAGGATGATAATAAGGATAGGAATTCCAATACTCACCTCTTGCCAAGACCTTTCTTAGTTGTAGCTTTACTCTATTGTTATTTATATTTCTTGTCTCTTATTTTAAAACCCCAAAAATACCTTTCTCATAACCAATAATATGCACACTTCCCTGTAATTTCTTGAGACATGACCCGAGGTTTAAATACTCTCATTTTTATTAGGTTTGACTTAAGTGACAAACAAATTAAACTTTGATTGAGGGTTGTTTGTCGGTTTGGATCGATACTTGCAACAGGATTATTTTTGTGAAAATTCCTAACTGACGATTCCCTCACATCAAGTTTTTGGTGCCGTTACTGGGGAATTGCAATGTGTTCTTATTGTTGGTTATTGTATATATGTTGATATTGTGAATAGCTTGATTTTTGGTTTGTTTGCTAGTTTTTTATAGTTGTAGAAGTTTGTTTTCTTTGTTCTTATTGGCTTTTGTTTTTGATTTCTCTTGTCACCATGAATTCTCACCATTTTGGCTATTAGTGTGGTTACAATTATGTTGTAGGAAATGAGGACTACAATGAAGGCTTGAATCAAGGATGGGAGAATCAAAGGTGGGAGGAGCCGTATGCTTATGATCAACCCTTTTGGCAACAACCTCCTCCAACATACTATGAGCATGAACCATTCCATGATGCATACCCATCTAATGGATATGGTGGACCTCCTTGTGGTTATCAACCACAATGATCATATGCCTAGTAAACCACTCCTCAACATAGTTTTGAACTACTATACTCACAAGCCCCATTTTACCAAACACCATCCTATAACCCATATCCATCATACAACCAACCTTCTTTACCTCATCCTTGTGACCATTATGAAAGAAAATCCTTAGAGCCACCACAATTCTAACACAATTACTCACAAGAACCATCTCCATATACATCATCTCCATATGCTTACGAATATGAACCACCTTCCTATTGTGAACCCTTTCTCCCACATGAAGAACCCTCCTATCCACCTCAAACATCAATAAATGACATTCTCATTTTATGCCTCCAAGAGCAAAGGGAGATTTATACTACTATCCAAGGGGTAGTAACTACTTTAGTCGCCCTAAGCTTAGACACTCAAAGCCCTCCCATGGTTACATGTGGAGAATCTAATGAAGAGCGGAGCATAAAGGAGATATTAGAAATTACGGTGGAGAACAAGGAGTGAGATTTTGTATTAGAACAATTGGAGAAAGCTATAATTGTTAAAGAGGAAGAAGTGGTTGAAGATTTAGGAGATACTAAACCTCCATGGGAATCTAGAGTTGTAGAGAATTCCTCCAAAAAGCTTGAAATTGTTGTTGAGGAGGATAGTGCACAACCTCCAAGGCATGTTCCCAATGAAGAATTGGAAAGAATAGAGCAAGAAGTAAGTTTCCTTAGTGGTGATGATCATGAATCAAGTTTGGTGCATGAAATTGTCATCTCAATGGCGCCAAAAACTTGGTACGCACTATCATAATCTCAATTCTTCCTCACAATTTCGTACAACTAACCAGCAAGTGCACTGGGTCGTCCAAGTAATAAAACTTACGTGAGTAAGGGTCGATCCCACGGAGATTGTCGGCTTGAAGCAAGCTATGGTCATCCTTGTAAATCTCAGTCAGGCAGATTCAAATGGTTATGGGATTTTTATAATTAAAATATAAATAAAATATAAAATAAGATAGAAATACTTATGCAATTCATTGGTAAGAATTTCAGATAAGCGTATGGAGATGCTTTGTTCCTTCTGAATCTCTGCTTTCCTACTGCCTTCATCCAATCATTCATACTCCTTTCCATGGCAAGCTGTATGTTGGGCATCACCGTCGTCAATGGCTACCTCCCATCCTCTTAGTGAAAATGGTCCAAATACGCTGTCATCGCACGGCTAATCATCTGTCGGTTCTCACTCATGTTGGAATAGGATCCGTTGATTCTTTTGCGTCTGTCACTACGCCCAGCACTCGTGAGTTTGAAGCTCATCACAGTCATCCTATCCCGGATCCTACTCGGAATACCACAGACAAGGTTTAGACTTTTCGGATCTCAAGAATGGCCACCAATAATTCTAGCTTATACCACGAAGACTCTGATCTGAACCAGGAGCCCAAGAGATAAATGCTCAAGCTATTGCATATAGAACGGAAGTGGTTGTTAGGCACGCGTTCATAGGCGAGAATGATGATGAGTGTCACGGATCATCACATTCATTAGGTTGAAGTACGAGTAAATATCTTGGAATAAGAATAAGCTTGAATTGAATAGAAAAACAATAGTACTTTGGATTAATTCATGAGGAACAGCAGAGCTCCACACCTTAATCTATGGGGTGTAGAAACTCCACCATTGAAAAATACATAAGTGAAAGTGGTCAAGGGATGGCCGAATGGCCAGCCCCCTAAACGTGATCTCTGAACATAAAATTATTCAAAAGATGTGAAATAAATCACTAAAAGTAGTTTTTATACTAAACTAGTAGCTAGGGTTACATAAGATGAGTAAATGATGCAGAAATCCACTTTCGGGCCCACTTGGTGTGTGCTTGGGCTGAGCATTGAGCTTTCATGTGTAGAGACTCTTTTTGGAGTTAAACGCCAGGTTGTAGCCTGTTTCTGGCGTTTAACTCCAGAATAGGGCAGGAAGTTGGTGTTTGAACGCCAATTTGCGTCATCAAAACTCAGGAAAAGTATGGACTATTATATATTTTTGGAAAGCCCTGGATGTCTACTTTTCAACGCATTTAATAGCGCACCAATTGGGTTTCTGTAGCTCCATAAAATCCATTTTGAGTGCAGGGAGGTCAGAATCCAACAGCATGTGCAGTCTTTCTTCAGCCTCTGAATCAGATTTTTGCTCAAGTCCCTCAATTTCAGTCAGAAATTACCTGAAATCACAGAAAAACACACAAACTCACAGTGAAGTCTAGAAATGTGATTTTTATTTAAAAACTAATAAAAATATACTAAAAACTAACTAAATCATACTAAAAACTATGTAAAAACAATGCCAAAAAGCGTATAAATTATCCGCTCATCACAACACCAAACTTAAATTGTTGCTTGTCCCCAAGAAACTAAAAATCAAATAAGACAAAAAGAAGAGAATATACTATAAATTCCAAAATATCAATGAAACTTAGCTCCAATTTAGATGAGCGGGGTTAGTAGCTTTTTGCCTCTGAACAGTTTTGGCATCTCACTTTATCCTTTGAAGTTTAGAATGATTGGCATCTATAAGAACTTAGAATTTAGATAGTGTTATTGATTCTCCTAGTTCAGTATGTTAATTCTTGAACACATCTACTTTATGAGTCTTGGCCGTGGCCGTAAGCACTTTATTTTCCAGTATTACCATCAGATACATAAATGCCACAGACACATAATTGGGTGAACCTTTTCAGATTGTGACTCAGCTTTGCTAAAGTCCCCAATTAGAGGTGCCCAGGGTTCTTAAGCACACTCTTTTTTTACTTTGGACCTCGACTTTAACCGCTCAGTCTCAAGCTTTTCACTTGACACCTTCACGCCACAAGCACATGGTTAGTGACAGCTTGGTTTAGCCGCTTAGGCCAGGATTTTATTCCTTTGGGCCCTCCTATCCACTGATGCTCAAAGCCTTGGATCCTTTTTACCCTTACCTTTTGGTTTAAAGGGTTATTGACTTTTTGCTCTTGCCTTTTGGTTTAAAGAGCTATTGGCTTTTTCTGCTTGCTTTTTCTTTTTTTTTTCTCTCTTTTTTTTTTCTGCAAGCTTTTGTATTCACTGCTTTTTCTTGCTTCAAGAATCAATTTTATGATTTTTCAGATTATCAATAACCTTTCTCCTTTTCATCATTATTTCAAGAGCCAGCAAATTTAACATTCATAAACAACAAATTCAAAAAATATGCACTGTTCAAGCATTCATTCAGAAAACAAAAAGTGTTGCCACCACAACAAAATAATTAAACTTTAGCTCAAGGATGAATTCAAAATCATGTACTTCTTGTTCTTTTGTTTTTAGAATATTTTTCATTTAAGAAAGGTGATGGATTCATAGGACATTCATAGCTTTAAGGCATAGACACTAGACACTAATGATCATGTAATAAGACACAAACATAAATAAAAATAAAGCATAGAGAACGAAAACATAAAAAATTAACTAGACAAGGAGATTAAGGAACGGGTTTACCTTAGTGAGGGTGGCATCTTCTTCCTCTTGAAGAACCAATAGTGTTCTTGAGCTCCTCTATGTCTCTTCCTTGCCTTTGTTGCTCCTCCCTCATAGCTCTTTGATCTTCTCTAATCTCATGGAGAATGATGGAGTGCTCTTGGTGCTCCATCCTTAATTGTCCCATGTTGGAACTTAATTCTCCTAGGGAGGTGTTGATTTACTCCTAATAGTTTTGTGGAGGAAAGTGCATCCCTTGAGGCATCTCAGGGATTTCATGATGAGGAATTTCCTCATGCTCTTGTTGAGGTCCATGAGTGGGCTCTCTTGTTTGCTCTATCCTTTTCTTAGTGATGGGCTTGTCCTCATCAATGAGGATGTCTCCCTCTATGTCAATTCCATCTGAATTGCAGAGGTGACAAATGAGGTGAGGAGAGGCTAACCTTGCTAAAGTGGAGGACTTGTCAGCCACCTTGTAGAGTTCTTGAGGTATAATCTCATGAACTTCCACTTCCTCCCCAATCATGATACTATGGATCATGATGGCCCAATCAACAGTTACTTCGGATCGGTTGCTAGTAGGAATGATAGAGCGTTGGATGAACTCCAACCATCCTCTAGCTATAGGCTTAAGGTATCATCTTCTCAATTGAACCGGATTGCTTCTGGAGTCAACTTTCCATTGAGCTCCTTCCACACATATGTCCATGAAGACTTGGTCCAACCTTAGGGGTGTGCATTTTCTTGCATCATTGGCAAGTTGAACGCCAACCTTACATTCTCCGGACTGAAATCTAAGTATTTCCCCCGAACCATTGTAAGCCAATTCTTTGGATTCGGGTTCATACTTTGATCATGGTTCCTAGTGATCCATGCGTTTGTATAGAACTCTTGAACCATTAGGATTCCGACTTATTGAATAGGATTGGAGAGTACTTCCCATCCTCTTCTTCTAATCTCTTGTCGGATCTCTGAATATTCGCCCTTTTTGAGCTTAAAAGGGACCTCAGGGATCACCTTTTTCTTGGTCACAACTTCATAAAAGTGGTCTTGATGGACCTTTGAGATGAATCTCTCCATCTTCCATGACTCAGAGGTGGAAGCAATTGCCTTCCCTTTCCTCTTTCTTGAGGTTTCTCTGGCCTTAGGTGCCATTAATGGTTATGGAAAAACAAAAAGCAATGCTTTTGCCACACCAAACTTAAAATGCTTGCTCGTCCTCGAGCAAAAGAAGAAGAAAAATAGTAGAAGAAGAAGAAAATGGAGGAGATGGAGGGGAATAGTGTATTCGGCCAAGGGGGAAAGAAGTGTTTGTAATATGTGAAAATGAGGTAGTGTTGAGGGGTTTATATATGGGTGGGGGAAGGGTTAGGTTTCGTGTATTAGGGTTAGGTTTGGGAGGAAAAGGATTTTGAATTTGGAGGTAGGTGGGGGTTTTTGGGGAAGGGTGGATGGATGTGAGTGGTGAAGAGTGTTATGAAAGGGTGTGAAGAGGAGAGAAGAAGAGGTGGGGTAGGTGGAGATCCTGTGGGGTCCACAGATCCTGAGGGGTCAAGGACTTAACATCCCTGCTCCATTTAGGCATGCAAAACGCCCTTAGAGTGCACTTCTGGCGTTAAACGCCACGTTGCTGCTTGTTTCTGGCGTTTAACGCCAGCTTTTCTCCCATTCTTGGAGTTAAACGCCAATTAGATGCTCTGTTCTGGCGTTAAACGCCAGTCTGGTGCCTTTTTCTGGTGTTAAATACCCAGAATGGTGCCAGACTGGACGTTTAATGCCCATTCTGCTATTCTTACTGGCGTTTAAACGCCAGTAAGCTCTTCCTCCAGGGTGAGCTATTTTTCATTCTGTTTTTTATTCTATTTTTGATTTTTCAGTTGTTTTTGTGACTTCACATGATCATCAACCTAAAGAAAACATAAAGTAGCAATGGAAAATAAATAGATATAATTAAATAGCATTGGGTTGCCTCCCAACAAGCATTTCTTTAATCTCAATAGCTTGACAGTGAGCTCTCATGGAGCCTCACAGATAATCAGAGCAGGGTTGGGGCCTCTCAACACCAAACTTGGAGTTTGGTTGTGGCCTCCCAACACCAAACTTAGAGTTTGAATGTGGGGGGTTTTGTTTGACTCTGTATTGAGAGAAGCTTGTCATGCTTCCTCTCCATGGTTATAGAAGGAGACCCTTGAGTCTTAAATACATGGTAGTCCTCATTCAACTGAAGGACCAAATCTCCTCTGTCAACATCAATCACAGCGTTTGTTGTGACTAGGAAGGGTCTACCAAGGATGATGGATTCATCCTCATCCTTTCCAGTGTCTAGGATTATGAAATCAGCAGGGATGTAAATGCCTTCAACCTTTACTAGCACATCCTCTACTAGTCCATAAGCCTGTTTCATTGATTTGTCTGCCATCTCTAGTGAGATTCTTACAGCTTGTACCTTAAAGATTCCCAGTTTCTCCATTACAGAGAGTGGCATGAGGTTTATCCCTGACCCCAGGTCACACAGAGCCTTCTCAAAGGTCATGGTGCCTATGGTACAAAGTATAAAGAATTTTTCGGGATCTGGTTTCTTCTGAGGTAATGTCTGCCTCATTAATGCACTCAGTTCCTTGGTGAACAAGGGGGGTTCATCCTCCAAAGTCTCATTTCCAAATAACTTGGCATTCAACTTCATGATTGCTCCTAGATACTTAGCAGCTTGCTCTTCAGTGATGTCTTCATCCTCTTTAGAGGAAGAATATTCATCAGAGCTCATGAATGGCAGAAGGAAGTTCAATGGAATCTCTATGGTCTCTGTTTGAGCCTCAGATTCTTTTTGTTCCTCAAAGGGAAATTTCTTTCTGTCCAGAGGACGTCCCATGAGGCTTTTCTCACTGGGACTTACGTCCTCCTCACTCTCTCTAGGTTCGGCCATATTGGTCATGGTTATGGCCTTGCACTCTCTCTTGGGGTTTTCTTCTGTATTGCTTGGGAGAGTACTGGGAGGAGTTTCAGTAATCTTCTTACTCAGCTGATCCACCCGTGCCTCCAAATTTCTAATGGAGGAGCTTGTTTCATTCATGAAACTTAGTGTGGTCTTGGATAGATCAGAGACTATGGTTGCCAGGCCAAAATGGCTCTGTTCAGAATTCTCTGTTTGTTGCTGAGAAGATGATGGAAAAGGCTTGCTATTGCTAAACCTATTTCTTCCCCCATTATTATTGAAGCTTTGTTGAGGCTTCTGTTGGTCCTTCCATGAGAAATTTGGATGATTTCTCCAAGAAAGATTATAGGTGTTTTCATAGGGTTCTCCCATGTAATTCACCTCTGCCATTACAGGATTCTCAGGATCATAAGCTTCTTCTTCAGAAGATGCTTCTTTAGTACTGTTGGATGCAGCTTGCAATCCATTTAGACTCTGAGAAATCATATTGACTTGCTGAGTCAATATTTTGTTCTGAGCCAATATGGCATTCAGGGTATCAATTTCAAGAACTCCCTTCTTCTGAGGTGTCCCATTGTTCACAGGATTCCTCTTAGAGGTGTACATGAACTGGTTATTTGCAACCATTTCAATGAGTTCCTGAGCTTCTGCAGGGATTTTCAGATGAAGAATCCTCCTGCAGAATGGTCCAATGACATTTTTGACAACTCAGACAGACCATCATAGAATATACATATGATGCTCCATTCTAGAAGCATGTCAGTAGGACACCTTTTGATCAGTTGCTTATATCTTTCCCAAGTTTCATAGAGGGATTCTCCTTCCTTCTGTCTGAAGCTTTGGATTTCCACTCTAAGCTTGCTCATCTTTTGAGGTGGAAAGAATTTGGCCAGAAAAGCACTGACCAGCTTATCCCAAGAGTTCAGGCTATCCTTAGGTTGTGAATCCAACTATGTTCTAGCTCTGTCTCTTATAGCAAAAGGGAAAAGCATAAGCCTGTAGACCTCGAGATCAACTCCATTGGTCTTGACAGTGTCACAGATTTGCAAGAATTCAGCTAAAAACTGATGAGGATCTTCCATTGGAAGTCCATGAAACTTGCAATTCTGCTGCATTAGAGAAACCAATTGAGGCTTAAGCTCAAAATTGTTTGCTCCAATTGCAGGAAGTGAGATGCTTCTTCCATAGAAGTTAGAAGAGGGTGCAATAAAGTCACCAAGCATCTTCCTTGCATCTCCACCATTGTTATTAGGTTCGGCCATGTCTCCCTCTTTTTCAAAAATTTCTGTCAGGTTCTCTCCAGAGAGTTGTGCTTTAGCTTCCCTTAGCTTCCTCTTCAGAGTCCTTTCAGGTTCAGGATCAGCTTCAACAAGAATATTCTTATCCTTGTTCCTGCTCATATGAAAAAGAAGAGAACAGAAAAAAAAATATGGAATCCTCTATGTCACAGTATAGAGATTCCTTATGTGAGTATAAGAAGAGAAGAATAGAAGAAGGAAAGAGAAAAATTCGAACACAGAGAAAAAGATGGGGTTCGAATTTTGGGTGGGAGAGAAGTGTTAGTAGATAAATAAATAGAAGGAGATATGAGAGGGGGAGAGAATTTGAATTTAATTTAAAATAAAAGGAAAATATTTTTGTTTTTATTTCAAATATTAGTTAGAATTTGAAAATTAAAAAGAGAAATAAAATTAAAATTAAAATTTAAAACAATTAGTTAATTAAAAAGAATTTTGAAAAAAAGGGTGAGGAGTTTTCGAAAATTAGAGAGAGAAAATTAGTTAGGTAGTTTTGAAAAAGATAAGAATCAAACAAAAAGATGAGATTAATTGAAAAAGATTTAAAAATCAATTTTTAAAGGATAAGAAGTTGGAAAAGATTTTGAAGTTGATTTTGAAAAAGATGTGATTTGAAATTTATTTTTGAAAGAGATTTGAGAAAGAAATGTAAAAAGATTTGATTTTGAAAATTGAAGTTGATTACTTGACTAACAAGAAACTAAAAGATATGATTCTAAAATTTAAAGATTGAACCTTTCTTAATAGGCAAGTAACAAACTTTAAAAGTTTTGAATCAATCACATTAATTGTTAGTAAAGATTTTGAAAATAATTTTTTTTAAAGTTTTCGAAAATATTAATAAAAAAAAAGATGAGAAAGATTTGATTTTTGAAAAGGTTTTGAAAAGATAGGATTTTTAAATTGAAAATTTGACTTGACTCATAAGAAACAACTAAATTTTAAAAATTTTTTACTAAGTCAAACCAAATTTTCGAAATTTAATTGTAAATAAGGGAAAGATATTTTTTTTATTTTTGATTTTTAATGAGGAGAGAGAAAAATATCAAAATGACTCAAAACATGAAAATTTAAGATCAAAATAAAAAAATATGCATGCAAGAACACTTTGAATGTCAAGATGAACACCAAGAACACTTTGAATGTCAAGATGAACACCAAGAACTTATTTTTAAAAATTTTTAAGAAAAGAAAGACATGCAAGATACCAAACTTAGAAATTTTTAATGTTGAGACACTAATAAATTGAAAATGCATATGAAAAACAAGGAAAGACACAAAACATAAAATTGCAAAGATCAAACAAAGAAGATCATCAAGAACAACTTGAAGATCATGAAGACCACCATGCATGAATTTTCGAAAATTTTTTTTTTTGAAAAATTAAAACATGCAATTGACACCAAACTTAAAATTTGACATTAGACTCAAACAAAAACACAAATTTTTTTTATTTTATAAAATTTTTTTGGATTTTCAAAAATTAATTAGGAAAAGCAAAATAAAGAAATTCAAAATTTCTAATAAGAATTCCAGGAATGATGCAATGTTAGTCTAAAACTCCGGTCCAGGAATTAGACATGGCTTACTAGCCAGCCAAGCTTTCAGTGAAAGCTTCGGTCCAAAACACTAGACATGGCCAATGGCCAGCTAAGCTTTAGCATACAAATCAGGCATACAACAGCTGAATTGATGAGAATAAAAAAGCTCTTGTGATGATGAGTTGAAACCTCGGTCCAAAAGATTAGATATGGCTTCACAGCCAGCCAGACTTCAACAGATCATCATGAAACTCTAGAATTCATTCTTAAAAATTTTGAAGCCATAGAATAATTTATTTTTTTTGAAATTTTTTTTATTTTTATTTCGAAATTAAAAATAATAAGAACAAAAGCTTAAAATTAAAATAAAATTACCTAATCTGAGCAACAAGATGAACCGTCAGTTGTCCAAACTCGAACAATCCCCGGCAACGGCGCCAAAAACTTGGTGCACGAAATTGTGATCTCAATGGCGCAAAAAACTTGGTACGCACAATCATAATCTCAATTCTTCTTCACAACTTCGCACAACTAACCAGCAAGTGCACTGGGTCGTCCAAGTAATAAACCTTACGTGAGTAAGGGTCGATCCCACGGAGATTGTCGGCTTGAAGCAAGCTATGGTCATCCTTGTAAATCTCAGTCAGGCGGATTCAAATGGTTATGGGATTTTGATAATTAAAATATAAATAAAATATAAAAAAAGATAGAAATATTTATGCAATTCATTGGTAAGAATTTTAGATAAGCGTATGGAGATGCTTTGTTCCTTCTGAATCTTTGCTTTCCTACTACCTTCATCCAATCATTCATACTCCTTTCCATGGCAAGCTGTATGTTGGGTAGCACCGTCGTCAATGGCTACCTCTCGTCCTCTCAGTGAAAATGGTCCAAATGCGCTGTCACCGCACGGCTAACCATCTGTTGGTTCTCACTCATGTTGGAATAGGATCCGTTGATCCTTTTGCGTCTGTCACTACGCCCAGCACTCGTGAGTTTGAAGCTCGTCATAGTCATCCCATCCCGGATCCTACTCGGAATACCACAGACAAGGTTTAGACTTTCTGGATCTCAAGAATGGTCGCCAATAATTCTAGCTTATACCACGAAGACTCTGATCTGAACTAGAAGCCCAAGAGATAAATGCTCAAGCTATTGCAGATAGAATGGAAGTGGTTGTCAGGCACGCGTTCGTAGGCGAGAATGATGATGAGTGTCACGGATCATCACATTCATCAGGTTGAAGTACGAGTGAATATCTTGGAATAAGAATAAGCTTTAACTGAATAGAAAAACAATAGTACTTTGCATTAATTCATGAGGAACAGTAGAGCTCCACACCTTAATCTATGGGGTGTAGAAACTCCACCGTTGAAAAATACATAAGTGAAAGTGGTCAAGGGATGGCCGAATGGCCAGCCCCCTAAACATGATCTCTGAACATAAAATTATTCAAAAGATGTGAAATAAATCACTAAAAGTAGTTTTTATACTAAACTAGTAGCTAGGGTTACATAAGATGAGTAAATGATGCAGAAATCCACTTCCGGGCCCACTTGGTGTGTGCTTGGGCTGAGCATTGAGCTTTCATGTGTAGAGACTCTTTTTGGAGTTAAACGCCAAGTTGTAGCCTGTTTCTGGTGTTTAACTCTGATTTCCAACCTGTTTCTGGCGTTTAACTCTAGAATAGGGCAGGAAGTTGGTGTTTGAATGCCAGTTTGCATCGTCAAAACTCGAGCAAAGTATGGACTATTATATATTTCTGGAAAGCCCTGGATGTCTACTTTCTAACGCATTTGAGAGCGCGCCAATTGGGTTTCTATAGCTCCGGAAAATCCATTTCGAGTGCAGGGAGGTCAGAATCCAACAGCATCTGCAGTCCTTCTTTAGCCTCTGAATCAGATTTTTGCTCAAGTCCCTCAATTTCAGCCAGAAATTACCTGAAATCATAGAAAAACACACAAACTCATAGTGAAGTCCAGAAATGTGATTTTTATTTAAAAACTAATAAAAATATACTAAAAAGTAACTAAATCATACTAGAAACTATGTAAAAATAATGCAAAAAAGCGTATAAATTATCCGCTCATCAAAGTCCTCCTAGTGATGAATTTACATTTGCAAATGAACTCCTTGAGTTTGAGGAATCTTCTCCAATTGAGTTTGAAAATGACGTTGACGTAGACTTTTCTCAATCTCCAATTTATGATTTTATTGATGGAGAAGAGTTGGATGAATTTGGTGAGGAAAAGATTGAAATTGGAACATCATGTCAAGAGGTGGAAGTCCTTCGAAAAGGATGGACGGGAGTGGGATATGCTTTGTAAAGATCATTGGAAACCTCTCTACCTAGGTCACCATCTATCCCTTCATTTGAGTGGGTAAAACTTATTTCTCTTAGGTTTATCATCCCACTTGAATTTGGTTTGCTTGAAACGGATGGTCAACTTAGGGTGCTTTATGGAATGAAGCGTAAGAGAAGGATGATTAGTGGTTGGCATTATAAATCTAGGCTCATTATGGTTGAGACTTCAAGGATTAGATGCAAAGTTTGGACTAGTACTCAATTGGATGGATCTAAGAAGTTGTTTGAGTGCTTAAGTGAGAATTCTAAGAGTTTGTCACCCAATTGGAATTGTAATGATCAACTTGAAGATGGGTGTGAAAATAAGATATGGGATCCCGGATTACAAGATCAAGGCCAATTTTGGGAGCTCATAGCTTGTGAAGAACTCCATCAAGGCTTGGTGTAATTGAATTGGTATCTTGGAGCATTTTGGAAATTCAATCATTGTTGGAGATTCAAGGATGAATACAAACACAAGACACCATGACAAGGAGCCTCCCAAAATATCCAACTTAAGGACTTTAACTAAAAGTGATAGGTGAGAGACATATATACTATCTATATATCCAACTTAAGGACTTTATATGAGTTTATATGCATGCAAGTATATTATATACTATATATATCTATATATACTATCTATATTTTTGATGGGTTTGGTGAAAACAAACAAACAAATTTCCAAGCAAGAGTATAGACATATAGGGCTAAGCAAAGAAATAATTCAATGTAATCAAAATCCAAAGAATTGATTCGACTCATCAAAATGAAGCAACTTGCAAGAATACATGATAAGAGAGGTGGAGACATAGAATTGAGTAATTGAACCCTCACTAGGAGTGTATGCACTCTAATCGCTCGGTGCTTAGGGTCAATTCACTCAAGTCTCCTCTAATAATGTTTTCAAGGATTTGCTTTTCATCTAACAATCAACAACATGTGATGCATGAATGCAAGTATCATGAGATCTTTATAGGATTGTAATGGGGTTAGGATCAAGGTGGGATAGATATGGCCAAGTGGACTAAAATGATTGAATCCTTGATTAGTTTAAGTATCCAACTCAACCTATATCAACCAAATAACAAAGACATCCAATCCTAACCTTCCATAATCTCATTTTACACACATTCATGTATGCTCTTTCATTCACATCACATATGCATT
This sequence comes from Arachis ipaensis, assembly GCF_059453495.1. NCBI lineage: Eukaryota > Viridiplantae > Streptophyta > Magnoliopsida > Fabales > Fabaceae > Arachis > Arachis ipaensis. Next base: position 63,077,471 of record NC_142444.1, on the reverse strand, counting down.
CCTTATTCATTTTTCTTTTCTTTGGGGCAACCTTTGTCCCGTTTTTACTTTAAATTTTTCTTTCATTCATTTCTTCTTTTCTTTCTTTTTGATTTCTTTTCCTTCTTTTTCTAGGACAAATGCATATGGTTAAGGCAAATTAATACATAAATGTGCACCCATTTTCAAAATTTTTCTTTCAATGCGTACCCAAAATATATTTTTTTCTTTTCTTTTCTACCAAGTTCCTTCCAAATATTCCCCCACACTTAAATGAAACACACACCTTAACCTAAGCTAATCAAGGATACAAATCAAGGTAAATTATGATTTTTCGCTTAATATTGTGATGTGGTGATCTTAAAAATAATGGGGTAAGTAAGGCTCAAAAGAGGTTAGCAAAGGTAGATGCAAGGGTAAGTCTATATGGGTTAGTGAGCTATACAAAGATGGCCTCAATCATGCTCAATGCATTCAAATATCAACTATTGGACATAAGAAATCAAGCAAAACTAAGATTACAATCATAGAAGGAGCATAACACACAATGAACAAAAATAGTGGTTAAAATATGTAACCACACATTATAGGCTCAACAACTCACAACGTTGTTTGTTCCATCTGTCTTCTATGTTCCATAAAAATCATTCAAGCAAGTTTAAAAACAATTTTCCAAATCAATTCAATAGAGCACCCTAAAAACAAACTTCTTGAAAATCTGTTGTTTTTCACCAAAGTTATTTCCTATATGTATGTTTGTATGTTGCGATGGATGTAAATTTTCAAAATTTTCCTAGTCCTCTTCCTAATTTTCAACATCGCAAAAATTAACATAAATAATTAGGATAAAATTGAACTAGGCACTATGCTATTCACATCATCCAATCACAACTTCTATCTATAAAATTGAACTAGGCACTATCAATGCAAAATACAATAGCATAAGCTAAGATATATATACTAGAAAAAAATGCAATGCAACAATAAAAAACACTCCAAATATCTATAAGAAACATAATAAAAAGAAACAAAAATAAAGTGCAAAGTATTCAGAAAAGAAAATTTACGCCCCCAAAATGGTGAATTCTCCCTCACACTCAAGCGTTGCATGGTCCTCCGTGCATGAACACAATCCGGGGGGAATTTCTCTCAAGTGCTCCACCTTCAGCTGGTGGATGCGGGGGCTTGGGTTGTGTAGAAACCGCCAAGTCCAATGCATTCTCGGCATCTCTATCCTCAGCGTCCTCCTCCATCCGCCCCAAAAATGGCGAATCCTTCCCACACTTAAGCGTTGCACGGTCCTCTGTGCACGAACACAATCTGGGGGGAATGTCTCTCAAGTGCTCCAACTTCAGCTAGTGGATGCGGGGGCTTGAGTTGTGTGGAAATCACCAAGTCCAATGCATTTTTGGCATCTCCATCCTCAGTGTCCTTCTCCTCTCCCGGCTCCTTGCCTTTATGTCTCATCCTCAAAAGAATGAATAAAGTATAATTAGGAGTCAAAGGGCAAGTAGCACAAAAAGGTAAAGGAGGGAGCAAATGCATTGTATACTTGGAGCAAAAAGAAAACAAACAAGTATTTAATTGAGGAAGTTTGCATAGTGGTGTGGTATGATAAAAAGATGAGCCATGTGTGTATTCCAATTATGCGCGCGGTTAGAACACACACAATGGCCGGTTAAAACAGCATCCACACAATCAAAAAGTAAGCATGAGTTTCTCAACTAAATGGCCTAAGATGCAACTAAGAGATGAGCATCAATTAAAGACAGGCAAGCCAAGAATGCTAAAAAATCTACTCTAACATCCAACCAAGCATTTTGTCAAACACTTGGAAGGCATAAAAAGAAAGCATGGTAAATTACAAGGAAAGATAAATTCTACAACTACCCAATACAAGAAAAGTAAGATCAACAACTCAATTCAACAATAAAAGGAACATAAAACATCAATTTCATTAAAGGAAACCAAATCTAATAGGATTTCATCAATAAACTAAAAGAGGCATGAAAGGGAAATTAACAATGTAAACTAAGAGAATTAAGATGTAGGAACAAGAAATTACAAGAAAAACTAAAGGAAAACAAGAATTATACCCTAGATCTAAGATGCAAAGACCTTAAGAACCCTAATTCTAGAGAGAAGAGGGAGCTTCTCTCTCTAGAAAACTAAACTACATGATGCTATACTATAACTAAGTGCTCCCCCTTAGCCCAAGCTTGAATTCTACATGAAATACCCTCAGAAATGAGTTGGATCTGGGCCTGGGCAGCTCAGAAATCGCCCCCAGCGAATTCACTTTAAGTGAGTCACGTGCTAAGCGTCACGCGTGCGCGTGGACGACGCGTGCGCGTCGATGGCAAAAACTCCTACTCACGCGTATGCATGGGTGACGCGTGCGCGTGGCTTGCAAATCTTCAACGCACGCGTACGCGTGCATGACGCGTGCGCGTGGCCCTCTATTTCCCAAATGCTAATTTCTTCATGAATTCTCCACTTTGCATGCTTTTCTCTTCACTTCTTCCATCCAATACTTGCCTTATGAACCTGAAATCACTCAACAAATACAACAAGACATCGAATGAAATTAAAGTCAATTAAAATCACCAATTTAAGGGCCTAAATGGCATGCTTTTACACTTAAGCACAAATTAAGGGAGAATTACAAAACCATGCTATTTCATTGAGTAAATGTGAGAAAAGGTGATAAAATCTCCTAAATTAAGCACAAGATAAACCACAAAATTGGGGTTTATCAATCATCGGTTAGGAATTTTCACAAAAATAATCACGTTGCAAGTATAGTTCTAAACTAACAATCAATCCTCAATCAAATTCTAATTTGTTTGTCATAAGTACAAACCCAATAAAAATAACTGAAGTATTTAAACCTCGAGTCGTCTCTCAAAGGAATCAGGGAAGTGTGTCTATTATTGGTTATGATGTACTTCTTTTTGGGGATTTTTGGGTTTGATTAACAAGAAATTAAAATGCAAGAAAGTAAATTACAAGAAAATAAACTAACAACTAAAATGGGTCTTGGCAAGGATCAAGAGTCAAGGTATCCTATCTTGGATCATTGACCACAACATGGTGATTACAAAGGATTAATTCCACTTAGTTATCCTCTAACAATTAAAGGAAAGTCAAGTGGACATAATTGATCCTAGAACCAATTAACAATCCTAAATCACCAATGGAACTGGACATCAATAATCACAAGGGACCTAAGTCCTCAATCACAAACCAAGAGTACCAAAATCTACTCTAAAATTTAACCAAGCATTTTATCAAATACTTGGAAAGCATAATAGGAAAGCATGGTAAAAGCGGAAGAAATATAAATCTACAACTACTCAAAGCAAGAAAGTAACAATAACAATTAAAGAAAGCATTAATAAACTTGAAAACATAAATTACATTAAATGGAAATCAAAAGTAACAAGAGTGCATGAACATACAAGTAACAAAATAAAGAAAATGGCAAGTAAAACTAAGAGAGCAAAGATATAGCAACAAAAAATTATGAGAAAAACTAAATTAAAATAAGAAATTAAACCTAAATCTAAGAGAGAGATTAACCTAAATCTACTCTAATTATAGAGAGAAGAGAGAGCTTCTCTCTCTAGAATTCTAACCTAAAATATGGTAAAAACTAAAATATGACTACTTGGTTCATTTTTCCTCAATCCTTGGGTTCAATAGCATCAGAAATGAGTTGGATTTGGGCCTCCATGAGCTCAGAAATTGCCCCCAGCGTATTCACTTTAATGAGGTCACGTGACCAATGCCACGCATGCACGTGGGTGACGCGTGCGCGTCGCTTGACAAAATTCCTTCTCACGCGTACGCGTGAATGACGCGTGCGCGTGTCCTTGAATCCATCAAATCCTCATTTCTTCATGAATTCTCCACCTTGCATGCTTTTTCTTCATTCCTTCAATCCAATGTTTGCTTTCTAAGCCTGAAATCACTAAACAAACATATCAAAGGCATCGAATGGAATTAAAGTGAATCAAATTTATCAATTTAAGGGCCTAAAAAGCATGTTTTCACTCTTAAGCACAAATTAGAGAGAATTTACAAAATCATGCTATTTCGTTGAATAAATGTAGAAAAAGTTGATAAAATCCACTAAATTGAATACAAAATAAACCATAAAATTAGGGTTTATCACACCCCACCATGGTAACATATTTTCACTTTTCTCTTTTGTATATATATCGGTAAATAAGTTTAATTTCATATTTAGTTTGGTTGGCTGAGTTTTTTTAGTAGTTTAGTATATTTAATAAGGTTTGGTGGTGCTTAGATGATTGTTTGGGTGTTTGTAATGCTTGGTTTGGTGCTAGAACTTGAAGAATTTCGAAAAATAGAGCACCCTGTCAGGCGTATACGTGACTTCAAGAATTTGAGCATGCCGGGATCGCGCGAGCACTGTACTAATGCACGGTCCAGATAGTGAGTTGTGCGCGTGATATGAGAAAACTTTGCGTCTAGCATAAACATTTCCCACGCGTACACGTGATCGACGCATACGAGTGACTCCCTATTTTCCCCTATCGCGCTTATGCCTTCCAGACGCGCACGCGTCATATTCCATTCTCCTAACCCACGCTTACACGTGACCCATGCATACACGTGGGCACCCTTGTTTCACACACTTCTTTTCTTCTCTTCTCTCCATTTCTTTTCTTTTCTTCTTCTTTTCTCTTCTTCTCTCTTCCTCCCCTTCTCCAACCATCATCCATCAATATCATTTACCATCTACCATCACCTTGTTTAGTTAGTTTGTTAGTTAGTTAATTAGTTAAATTTTTTATTTTGGTAGTAAGTGGTGGATTATTAATCTTGTTTGATGTTTATTGTTGCTGATTACTAATAGGATGCTATTTTAGCATCATTGTTGTTGATATTCATTGTTGGATTTCTTTATTGAGGTTACAACTTGTTACTTGATTTTGAGTTCTTCATGCTTAATTATGTGAATACCAAGTACTTATGACATTGCCTTCAAAGCTTTCTAAATCTTTTGAATTGCATGATTTGACCACCATGTGATTTGAATTTTTTACCTTGACTAGGCAATTTTTTATGCTGGATTATGTGCATTTATCTTAATGCATTGCATTGCTTGGTCATATGCATCCATATGTTATGCTTGTGCCTTAATGACATGTTAATCCTTGATTGTTTAACTATGTGCTCTACACATACTTGAAACGAGTCATTTTTGCATAATGCTTCAATTTTGAAATCGGATTGTAAGATCACCTAGGGACATCTTTTGAAATTCTCAAGCTATATGGACCATGCTTGCTATGTGATTGACTTTAACTTCTATCTCTCTTTTCCTAAGATGCATAGCAACCATGTGTCTCACTTTATGTCAATTAGGTGATGCAAGAAAAATTCAAAATGTGTCATTGATTGATGTGTAAGTTTCATATTTCATTTTGTTCATTAAGTTTCCTTGCACATCAATCAATGTCCATTCATCATCCATTTCACATTTACTTGATTATTGCTTGAATGCTTTTATGCTTCTTTATTACTTGTTTGTTTATCTTAACCTACAAGTCCTTTAAAGCATCTCAAGCACCCTAGAATGAGTGAAGCGCTTACTCCTTTTGTGTAATTGTGACAAATTTTAGAAAGCATGATTAGAGGAGAATTGAGTGAATCAACCCTATACACTTGAGTGACTAGAACAGATACACATCCGGTGAGGGTTCGATTGCACAACCCTATGTTTCCACTGGTTATTATCTCTTTTCCTGCAAGTTGTTAAATTCTTTTTAATAACTCAATTCAATTGTGGATTAGATTTGATTGTGATTGCTTTAGACCTTATGTTCATATATGTTTTCTTGAGAATTGATTTATTTTGACCAAGTAGTCGCATGCATTTAGATAGATTGCATATAGATAGGTTGCATTTGGATAGTGTGCATTGAATAAGTAATATCCCTTTCTTGTCTTTCTTGAGTTTAGCATAAGGACATGCTTGGTTTAAGTAGGGAGAGGTTGATAAACCCTATTTTTAGGGTTTATCTTGTGTTAAATTTAGTGGATTTTATCAACTTTTCTCACATTTATTCAGTGAAATAGCATGATTTTGTGAAATTCTCCTAAATTGTGCTTAAGAGTGAAAACATAATTTTTAGGCCTTAAAATTGCTAAATTTAATTTACTTTAATTCCATTTGATGCCATGATATGTTTGTTGAGTAATTCCAGATTTATAAGGCAAAGATTGGATTGAAGGAATGAAGAAAAAGCATGTAAAACTGGAGAATTCATGAAGAAAGGAGGATTTGGAGAATTCAAGGCCATGCGTACGCATGACCCACGTGTACCCGTGAGAGGAAAAATTGCAATATGACGCATACGCATCACCCACACGTAAGTGTGACAAATAGCACGTGACCTCATTAAAGGCAACATGCTGGGGGCAATTTCTGAGACCATCCAAGCCCATATCGAATTCATTTCTGATGCTATTGAACCCAAGGATTGAAGGGGGATGGACCAGGTAGTCATAGGTAGGTTTTTACCATGTTTTAGGTTAGAATTCTAGAGAGAGAAGCTCTCTCTTCTCTCTAGACTTAGGGTAGATTTAGGTTAATTTCTCTTAGGTTTAGATTTTAATTGTTGCTTTTATTTAGTTTTCTTGCAATTTATTTTTCTTACATCCTTGTTCTTTTTGTTTTATTTGCTATTTCCTTTATTTTGTTGCTTTTATGTTTTTGAACTCTTTTTAATTTGAATTTCTATTTAATGCAACTTGATGTTTTCTTTTTTATTGTTGCTTAATTTAGTTGTTATTATTGTTTTCTTGTATTTGGTAGCCATAGATTTTATATTCTTGCACTTTTACTATGCTTTTCTTTTATGCCTTCCAAGTGTTTGATAAAATGCTTGGTTGGATTTTTGAGTAGATTTTTGTATTCTTGGCTTGGGTTGAGTAATTGGAAACTCTTAAATTGTCAAATTTTTTTGCTGATTGGTGATTGAGGATTGCTAGTTAGATTGAATTCTACTAAAGCTAATCTTTGATTAGGGACTTGTCGATTAGAGTCAATTTTGCTCATTTGACTTTTCTTCATTTGTTAGAGGTTAACTAAGTAAGAGTAAAAGACAATTACCATCACAATTGAGGATGCTAATGAGGATAGAAATTCCAATCCTCACCTCTTGCCAAGACTTTTCTTAGTTGTAGCTTTACTCTCTTGTTATTTACCTTTCTTATCTCTTATTCCGAAACCCCAAAAATACCTTTCTCATAACCAATAATATGCACACTTCCTTATAATTCCTTGAGAGATGACCCGAGGTTTAAATACTCTCAGTTTTTATTAGGTTTGACATAAGTCACAAACAAATTAAACTTTGATTGAGGGTTGTTTGTCGCTTTGGATCTATACTTTCAACGAGATTATTTTTGTGAAAATTCCTAACCGACGATTCCCTCACATCACACTTTCATTTTCAGACTCCTATTTATTATTTTATTATTATCAATAGTCATGAATGTTTGATTTTAAATTTTTAATTTAAATTTAATGAATGTTTTCTGTTATGGGTATTGTTTATAATTACTTCTTGATGTTGATTTTATGTTTCTTCTAATTTTGATGATATTAGAACTAGATTATAGTTAATTGTAAGTTTATCTTTGAATATGTTTACCAAGTATTTGATGAAATTCCTAATTTAGAATTAGAATAGTTTAGCTGCTTGATTTGGGCTTATGACCTAGGTTAGTCTTCAACTATGTATTTGGAATTAATTCATTACAATTAAAGTGGTTAAATTGATTTAATATATTCATGAATAAATGGTTAGGACTTCGTGAATTAGGCCAAGAAACCTAGTACCTTTCCTAGTTAAAATAGGTTAACCTACTAGAATATCTTTACTTTAATTATATGTATATTGGATTAGATTGAATGAATTAATTAGTTAAATTGACTTGATTCTGTTTGATCTCCAACATTATTGTTGGTTTAACCTACTAGAATATCTTCACTTTAATTATATGTATGGTTGATCAGATTGAGCGAATTAAATTAGTTAAATGGACTTGATTCTAATTGATCTCCAACATTATTGTTGGTTAGTCGATTAGGACTTTTTTGAGTAATAAATGAACTCCAATAATTGCTATTATCATTTGGTGATTGACTTGTGTTTCGAGGGTTACCTGAAACGTTGAGGTCAATCTCGGACGAGATCTTCTGGTCTGGTCAAGCCTGTCCTGTCCGACTTGTTGGAGCTTGAGATGCTGCTGGTCCTTGATCACCGGGGGCTGGTAGTACCTGCAAGAGACTCCGATGCTTAAGTCAGTATGGGCTTTAGGAAGGTTTTTTGTAGAATTGGAGTATAAGTTATACTTGGATGCTCCAGTGTATTTATAGTGGTGTGTGACGATCTCCCTTCGAGATAAGTTTGTTATCTTATCTTATCTTTTGGTGGGTGAGATCATATCTTTTGCCATCCGCATCTTAGTAGGCGGTGGTCCTTCATTTTTGGGCCTCTTTGGGACTTCGTGGCAATCTTCTGAGCTCTCTGTGAAGAGGTCAGTAGTGGACCAACCTTTAAAGAGGTCAGTCCCTTTGTCTTTGGTCAACCCGGCCCTTATAGCTCGGACCAGTGTATGAACAGTGCCTCTGCTTGAGCTTCGACCTCTCCCTGAGGTTGTACTCGTCTCTGAGCTTCAACCTCTTTGGGGAAGTCATGTTCAAGCATCTTCTTTGTTGATCGTGTCCGAGGTGCTGTTGTTCCGTTCGGGCGGGCTTTTGCGTCTTTAATGCTGTTTCGAAACGTGAAGCGTTTTTTCTTTTGTTCTTTAAATGCTGCGCCATTCTCGAGTGTGTTAGTTTCTTGGGTTCATGCAATCGCTTTTAAAGCCTATTAATTTTGGGCTTTTACTCCTTTGCCGTTTTGTTTCCCTCTTTGCATTTTGAAATCAAAGGGGTTCAGTTTCTTGCTTTCGTCAGTTTCTTGCTTCCATCTACTTTCCTTTACTTTCTGAGAGAAAAAACCTTCCTTTATTTCGTTAATTTTCCCCAAGTTTTTTCCTTTCCTTGAAAGCTTCGAGGCGCTTGTTGGTGTGGATCGTCCATGGTTTTGCTATGCATTCGTCGCTACTGCTTTTCGTATTCTTTTTTATGGTTGTGATCCTTTCTGCTTGATGTTTTATTTCTGCTGCATGCTTCTGTTTTTGTTCAAAGTTTTGATCTTTTCATGTTGCTGTTGCTGAAAAAGGTTAGGGCTAGGGCTTTCGATTTTCTTTGATCATTTTATTTGATCTTTTTTGCTTTTCCTTCTCTGCCTGTATTGCCTCCAAAGGGTGGCCCTGGGTTGCGGTGGTAATGCTGCTTTTGTGGACCCTGGGGTGCCCTTTGCTGTCTTGTTCGTTGCTTGTTGGTTGTTTCTTCACTTTCTTGTTTTGGCCGAGTTGTTTGGTAGTGACGCCTCTTTATTTTCTTGCTGTAGGTGAAGTTTCTATGTCTTGTAGAAATATTGTTGAGATGTCCACAAAGGTCCCTCCTGGTATGGCTGACTGGTCAAATTCCATAGTGTTAGAGTGTGTTACTGTAGCGGATCGGGAATATTGTGAAAAATTTAGGAGGTTTCATAGGATTTGTGGGAATAGGGAACATGAGAAAGATTATGAGTTGATGTCGCCCCACCCTGAGGAGGGGTCACCTTTCCTCCTTTAAGTCGGGACGAACGTCCATTCTTCTATGCATATGATTGCTTTTTTACCAAGTTAGGTATTACCCTTCCTTTTACTGAGTTTGAGACCGACCTCCTTTGGAACTGCAAGCTTGCCCCATCTCAGCTTCATCCCAACTCTTGGGCTTTCATGAAGATTTTTCAGTTACTATATTAGGGGTTAGGTGTCCGACTTTCCCTTTGTCTATTCCTTTATTTGTTTGTGCTGACCAAGCCTGGAGCTGCCAAGAAGAAGGCTTCTTGGATCTCTTTCTGGGCTACTCAGGGTAAAAAGGTCTTTTCCATTTATGATGACTCCTTTCATGATCTTAAAAACTTCTACATCAAAGTTCGGGCTGTAGATGGTGTTCACCCCTTTTTTCTTGATGAGAACAAGGAACCTCTCTTTCCATTTTGGTGGCAAGAAAACCCTGTAGTTCTTAGGTATTCTTTAGAAAGTCTTGATGAGGTAGAGAGGGCCTTTGTGGGTGTTTTGGAGGAGCACTGGGGGGAGCCTCCTCATTTGGATACAAATAAGTTTTTAGGGGATCCTGCTCTTCTTTGTTCCGAGCTAGGTAGCGCCCGATTTCCTACAAAAATTTTTTAATGTCGTTTGTTTGTCTTTGTCCACTATATAACTGTTTTCATGATTCCTTTTTTTAGAGATGGTTGCCAGTTTTGATTCGATGAGGGTCCTCCGTAAGACTAAGAAAACGGTGGCTGCCCAGAACTTGTAGAGAAAGACGTCGGGGGAGGGTTCTTCCCAGGTTCCACTGAAGAAGCCGGACTTCGGACCTCAAAGTCCGAGAAAGATTATTCTGACTCCTCACGTTCGGGTTGCCTCTACCGACCCGTCTCTGGCGACTTCTGGTGTTGTCTCTCCCCTTCTTCATTGCTCCATATGGGTTTGTCCCAACTAATGATGTGTCCATCCTTAAGCATCTTGATTTTTTATCTAGCAACAGTGTTCAGATGGCTAAACTCAGTGCGACGTTGTCAAGGGAGTTCAAAAAGTCCCCTATCAATACTACCAACGCCTTTCTTGGGAGTGCTAAGGTTGATTACGAGAGGGTGGAGGGGTTTAGACTTGAGCTGGAGGCAAAAAATGTTTAGCTGGAGCTGTCTTTAGAGAAGGAAAAGGCCTAGGCTACTGCGGTAGAGGCGGCTGCCAACTTGGCTAAAGATATGGCAAAGAAGGCCAAGGAGAGCTATACCCGGACTTATGGTGAGCTACTGGAGGTTAAGAAAAAACTCCAATCTTCTTATGATGATTACGCCGAGCTACAAGGTCACATAGTGAATGGCATGACCGCTCTGTACGAGAATTTGAAAGCTCAAGTCCGGGTTCTTGCTCCTGATGCCGACCTCACCTTATTTTTCATGGAAAACATTGTGGAGGATGGCAAGATTGTGCCTGCCCCTGATGATGATGAGGTTCCTCCTTTTGACTCAATGACCAAGGCTTCTACAGCCCCTTCTGCTGAGACATCCTGACCTGAGGCAGACCCCGATGTGGAGATCTTGAATGGCCTGGATGGTATCGTCGAAGCTGTTCCAATTTCAGTCATTCCTTCAGCTCCTCAGGATGTAGCGACGAGGTCGAACCTTGATCCCTTGTGACTTCTCTTTTTTAGTGCTCTTTTGATTATGTGTTGGTATGGTCCGACTTGTGGGCCTTTAAACTCTTTATATTGCAACTTTTTGAGTAGTTCTCTGACACTTGCAGTTGCTTTCTAGAAACTTTTAGTTTTTAATCAAAACACTTTCGCTCTTGGGTTGCCGTTAGGTAACCTTTGAGTCTTTAATGTTTATCTTTCTGAAATTTCCTTGCTTTGATGGTTCTGGTGGTGTGCTGGCCGATTTCAGTGGGATGCTTTTATCTTTTGGTTGTTGTTTTAACCTTTTATGGCCTTTGTCTTGGGATAGTGTCCCTTTGTGGGTTTTCCAGCCATGTCTTAGGATTAGGTGTTGGGCTTTCCCGGCCAGCATCCTTTCTGACGACCTCCAGGTAGTGTTCGTTTTATGAACTTCTACCTTTGCTTATTGGTCTGCGCCTCTTCTAGTTGTGTTGACAACTTTTCCGGGTTACTTTTTATTCTACTTTTGGCGATTTTGTCCTTGCAGCTTGTTGTTTGGTGTTGCAGGCTTTTAGTCGGTTTCCAATAACTTTCTAGGTAGTGTTCTATTCTGAATCTTTTACCTTTTAGTTTATTTGGACGACCTTTTAGCCTTGTTTGGTTTTGTGATTGCTTTTGCTTTTTAGGTGGCATCCTTTTCGGACTCCTACCTTTTAGCTTCAGCAATTTTGATACTAGGTTTTTCAACCTTTCTTTGACCTTCGCCTGGTTAAGAAGGCCTTGTTCCCTTTTTAGTGATCCTTTAGCTGGTCCGACTTCTCTGTCGGGTCTTTTCAAGTTATTTCTTTTTTGCAATCCCGTTTTTCATCCAACCTTGTCAGGCTGCTTTATACGGGTTGCTTTTATAACTTCTCATATTAATTTTGGCCTTGTCGCTTCACCTTGCCGACCTTTTCTAGTCGGACGATGAATTTTACATTTTTTTTTAGCATAAATTAATGTGCCTTGGTAGGAAACTTTTTTAGGGAATCTCTATTTTTATTAAAATAAAATGCAATGAATTAAAAAGCATAAGTAAGAGTATGTACATGTGTGGGGTTACCCTGCTAGTCTGGCCGCCTTGAGGTCTTGGCCTGGTGCCTCATTAAAAAACCCTTTAGTGGGAAAAAGAGCACACCTTGGCTCAAGACATTTTTCTAGCTATAGTACCTTCTTAGGTTACAGGCGTGCTATAACCTCGGGAGCTCCCGTCCTTGGAGGTCGGCCACCTTGTACTAAGCTTTTCCTAGTACTTTCGTAATCCGGTATGGTCTTTTCCAGTTAGCTGCTAGCTTTCTCTCTCCTGACCGACCTACTCCGATGTCATTTTGGATTACGATGAGGTCGTTAGTAGCGAAGCTCCGTTGGATTACCTTCCGGTTGTACCTTGAGGCCATTCAACACTTCAGGGCTTCCTCTTTGATCCGAGCTCTTTCTTGGACTTCTGGAAGTAGGTCGAGTTCTTCCATTTGTGCTCCAGAGTTGGTGTCCTCATTGTAGAAGATCACCCTAGAGGATCTTTCATCTCTTTCTACGGGGATCATTGCCTCCACTCTGTAAGTGAGTCGAAAGGGTGACTCTCTTGTGGTGGAGTGTGGTGTTGTCCGGTACGCCCATAGGACTTGGGAGAGCTCTTTAGCCCTGGCTCCTTTCGCATCCTATAATCGACGCTTTAACCAAGCCAGTATGACTTTATTGGCAGCCTCCGCCTGCCCGTTGGCTTGTGGGTGTTCCACCGAGGTGAATTGATGCTTGATTTTTAGATCAGCGACTAGGTTTCTGAAGCCAGTGACGGTGAGTTGTGTCCCATTGTCAATGGTGATGGAGTGGGGAACCCAAACCTTGTGATGATGTTTCTATACAGGAACTTTTGACTTTTCTGGGCGGTGGCGGCGGCCAGTGGCTCTGCCTCGATCCACTTTGTGAAGTAATCTATTCCTACAATGAGGAATTTGACTTGCCCTAATCCCTGGGGGAATGGCCCGAGGAGATCGAGCCCCCACTTTGCGAACGGCCAGGGTAAGGTGACGCAAATGAGCTCTTCAGGTGGGGCGATGTGGAAGTTAGCGTGCTTCTGGCATGGAGGGCACGTTTTGACAAACTCGGCCGCTTCCTTCTATAGAGTTGGCCAGTAGAAGCCGGCTCGGAGTATCCTTTTGGACAGTGCCCGTGCTCCGAGGTGGTTGGCGCACATTCCCCTGTGGACTTCTTCCAGGACCTCCTTTGTGGCGGAAGTCGGGACGCATTTTAGGAGGGGTGTTAAAACTCCTCTTCTGTACAGGACGTCGTGTACCAGAGTATAGTATTGTGCCTTCTGTATGAGCCTTTTTGCTTCCTTCTTTTCTGTGGGAAGTGTTTCGGACTTGAGGTAGTTGATTATAGGGGTCATCCACCCCTGGTCTTGGTCTGCTATGCTTAAGACCTTCTCTTCCCTTAAGGTTAATGGGTGCTATAGCGTTTCTTGGACGAGGCTTCTATTGTTGCCTCCTGGTTTGGTGTTGGCTAGTTTTGAAAGTGCGTTAGCTCGGGCGTTTTGCTCTCGAGGTATATGTTAGATCTCATATTCTCCGAAGTTCCCGAGCTGTTCTTTGGTCTTGTCCAGGTATTTTTTCATAGTGGGATCATTTACCTGGTAGCTTCCTCCTATCTACGAGGTGATTACTTGTGAATCGTTGAAGATGGTAAGCTTTTGTGCTCCGACTTTCCCAGCCAGCTTTAAACCAGCCAGTAGGGCTTCATAGTCTGCTTGATTATTTGAGGTGGGAAATTTGAATCTTAAGGAGAGTTCGAGTTGAGTCCCTTGGTCACTTTCTAAGATGATGCCTGCTTCACTTCCAGCTTTGTTTGATGAGTCGTCGACGTAGAGGTTCCATTCTATGGGGGTTCCCAGGATATCTATGTACTCTGCAACGAAGTCGGCCAAGTACTGGGATTTGATGGCAGTGCGAGCTTCGTACTTGAGGTCGAACTCAGACAGCTCGACTGCCCATTGTAGAATTCTTTCGGCTAAATCTATTTTCTGCAAGATGCCCTTCATGGGCTTATTAGTCCGCACTTTGATGGTATGGGCTTGAAAATATGGTTGAAGTTTTCTAGAGGTGAGGATAAGGGCGTATGTGAACTTTTCTATCTTTTGGGAGTTCAGTTCTACTCCTTGTAAAGTCTTACTGATGAAGTAGATGGGTTGTTGTCCATTGTCGTCTTCTCTGACTATGCCAATGCTATCGCCCGACTTCCTACGGTGAAGTATAGTATCAGTTCTTCTCCTTGTCGAGGTCGGGTCAGGATGGGTGGTTGCCCCAGGAATGTTTTGAAGTCTTGGAAGGCTTTTTCGCACTCTGGGGTCCACTCAAACTTCTTTCATGCAGGTCGGGCTTTTCATGTTGAGTATGGCTTGGCATTTGTCTGGGTTTGCCTCAATGCCTCTCTGGGTAAGCATGAACCCTAGGAATTTGCCAGCTTCTACCACAAAGGTACATTTGTGGGGTTTAGCCTCATCCCATGCTTTTTTATGGTACTGAATACTTCGGCGAGATCAGGCAGTAGTGTTTCCTCTTTTTGGGTTTTTACGAGCATGTCGTCCACATAGACTTCCATCAGCTTCCTGATGTGGTCAGCAAATACTTTGTTCATTAACCTCTGATATGTGGCCCCCGCGTTCTTTAGTCTGAACGGCATTACTACATAGCAGTAGTTTGCTTTCGGGGTTAGGAAGGAGGTTTTCTCTTGGTCGGGTTGATACATTGGGATCTGGTTGTACCCTGATTAGGCGTCTATGAAGGAAAGGTACTTGTATCCCGATGACACGTACGCGTGGATTGTCAATTTCCAACTCTTTTATCGAAGACATTGGTGAAAAATGTTGGAGGCAACATTAGCACACTAATGTTGGCCTTGTCACGCGTGCGCGTCACCCACCCGTACGTGTGGATTGTCAATTTCCACGATCACGCGTACGGGTTTCCCATGTGTGCGCGTTGCGGGAAATTTTTCCAATTCCAAATTGACATTTTATCGAAGACGTTGGTGAGGAACATTGGTTCACCAATGTTCCCACCAACGTTAGGCACCCTTTTCTTTGCAACGTTGCCAGCAACGTTGGCTTGGCCACGAACGTTGCTTCCTTCTCCTCTTCCTTGCTCTTCCTCTGCTTCTTTCCACCTATCATCAACCAAAAAAATGCATCAAAGCCTTGCCATAATCATAAGATTTTGCATCATTCATAGCATTAGATAATTCTTGCATACATCTCATGAAAATGCACAAAATTAACAATGTTTGATTGAATCAAGGCATGCATGAAATTCTCATCCAAATACTTACTTATTGCCTAAGAAATGCATAAAAACTAAGTAAAACTAACTAAAAATAGTTTGTGAAACTAGCCAAGATGTCTTGGCATCACAATACTAAAATTAAATCTTGCTTGTCCTCAAGCTAGTGATAGAACATAAGAAGAATGAAATGAAAATACAAGAGATACAAGTCCTTATTCAGAGAATTCAAATCCTTGGTTTATGGAGTTTCATGCATGGCAATTTAGGTTCATGTTCTCGCTGGTTTCTAGGCTATCACATGCTCTTGAATTCTTACTCTATTACCTTCTATGAGACTCTTATTCTTGATCCTTAACTTCTCTGTTTTTGTTTTCTTTCCTTCTTTAAAGCTTATTGCTTTCTATAGCTAAGTGTTCTGTGTTGAGACAACTCTTTAGGATAGGCTTTTAGCCAACACTCCCGAACCACTTGGTTCAAGGCTCTAGGTGTTGAAACACCCCTCAGGACTTAATCACCCAAGTCTTTCCTCAGCACATACACACCACAAGCACATGGTTTGTTATTCCTTCCTTAGACCTTGGTGTCCAGCACCTCTTTGGGTTGCTAAATGTTTTGTGACAAGGTTGCTCTTGATAGTGGACTTTCAGTTGATAATCCCGGGTTAGTTAACCCAAGTTATCAAGTGATAAAGCACTCCTAAGAACTTACTCACCCAAGCAGATCTTTGCACAACAACATCACAAAAACATGCCTCAAGGTTCAAACTATTAGTGCCTAGCTTTATTTTCTGCTCTTTTCTTTCTTTTTCATTCTCTTTTTCTCTTTTTAGGATCTTATTAATCCATTTAAGTCTCATAGAGTGCACTTCAAGCTCATAATTTAAGAGATATCTTAGCTTTGTACCTTATTGATGAACCAACTTAGCTAGTAAATACCACCACAACACTAGGACTTTATTCTGCACATTGGATTTTACTCTTGTCTTTCACAGTAAATTCTCATAATTTCTTTTATTGAGCTCAAGGACACAACATACAATTCAAGTATGATGAAAATGAAGCAGGCACTTAGACTAGTAGCCCAAAATGACAATAAAGAAAGACACATAGAATTTAAAGGTTCATGCAAACAGGGCACAATCATACTTTCAATTAAAGCACTATAAACCAAAAATAGCTGAGAAACAATAGAAGCTCTTGGTGTCTTCTTGTTTCTTCCTTGTCATCATCATCCATAGCTTTTGCATCCTTCTTTGTCTCCTTGGATGATGGTGCATAGTTCTTCCAAGAGATTGATTGAATTCCTGCAAAGTTATTGGAATTTGCTTGCTCCCCAAGAATTTGAGAAATAGTTAGCATGCATGTATGCTTGTGTTTTTCTGAACTTAAATTGGTGTGTGGACACCAGACTTAGTTCCTTGCCTAATGTAGCAGATTGAATACATGCAAAGAACCTCATGTGCTTTTATTAAGAAAACAACTATGAACTAGAAATTAAGCAATTGTTAAGTAGTTTTTCTGATTGGTTGGAGCTAGTGACTAGTCATGCTGAGGTTTGCAATATGTTCTTAATGAAATCTTTGGTAGAACACGAAACTTAGCATCCCACATTCACTCTTGAATTAATTTGGTGAGCAACACCAAACTTAGCTCCTTGCAATACAGAGAAATCTAATTAACTCTTTTATTGAAATAACTAAGAAAAGAAAGTTACCTCTGGTTGGGTTGCCTCCCAACAAGCACTCTTTTAATGTCATTAGCTTGACATTTTGTTCATGAATTTATTCCTCTTCTTCCAGTTTGTTAAGAGGAATGACCTCAAGTGGAAAGAGGGACCCGTTACTATCCCTTGTTTTGAGTGCCTCTTCCCAGCAAGATTTCTGTTGTGATTGGCTTGAGTGAACTTGCTTGTTGGATCAGGGGTCGGATTATTCTTTGACCTTTTCTTTTTCATGGATATGATTCTTTATTTCTTGGTCACAATCTTCCTTTTGGTGCTTGGCTTTACTGCCTTCACATCTTTGATATTAAGACTTGGGTGTTGTGGGATGGTTGGAGCATCCTCTTCATCAAGAGCTTCTTGAATTGGTGGTTCAATGAACTCACCCTCTATGCAACTCTCTGTTTCAATTGAGTGTTGACACCCTTGATTGACTTCCTCCCTTTCTTCTACATGATGTTGCATTGAGTCTTTTGGGAGTGAGTTTGCCTGTTCCTTTGTCAACCCTAGTAGCCTCTGTGGGTATAGAGCCCTAGACTTATATACTCTCACAACCTCCTCCTTCTTCATAGGAATCTCACTTGGTATGGGTGCAACTTTTTCTTGTTCTTCTGACTCCTCCCTTGTACCCACCATTTGGTCCTTATCCTCCTTGCTAAGCATCACTCCAAAGTGTTTTGCTATTTGGTTTGAATGTACTTCAATGTTTTTGAAGGTGATGTCTTATTTTTCCTCAGCTCTTCAATGAATTGTTCTTCAGAATAGGGTTGTTCTTTCTGTCTCAATTTTTCTTCATGCTTTCTTTTTGCTATTTTATTCTTTGTTTATCTTTATCATTTCTTCAAGGAGGAGTTCTATCCTAGAAAGTCTATCTAACGAAGGTTGTGAAGGTTGGGATGGTTGGTTGGGGTTGGCTTGTGCGTTTTGAGAGTGGTATGACTGTTGTGGGTAATGGAATGAGTTTTGTGGACTGTGAAAAGAATTTTGTGTGTAGTGAAATAAATTTTGTGAATGGTGAAATGAATTTTATAGATTTGGGAAGGAATCTTATGCTGAGGCATACTCAAGTGATGAAGAATTTGGACATGTAAAACTAGGAGGTGAGGTTGGATAATTAAGAGGTGATGGCTCTTGATGAATGGGGTATGAATGAGTGAAATCTCTGTGATTTTGATCTTCCCAGCCATTGATGAGGGAAAAATGATTCCACACAAATTCACCGGCAAGTGTACCGGGTCGCATCAAGTAGTAATAACTCACATGAGTGAGGTCGATCCTACAGGGATTGATGAACTGAGCAACTTTAGTATGGTGATGAATTTAGTTAAGCAAATA
Source organism: Arachis ipaensis (assembly GCF_059453495.1). NCBI lineage: Eukaryota > Viridiplantae > Streptophyta > Magnoliopsida > Fabales > Fabaceae > Arachis > Arachis ipaensis. The sequence continues at coordinate 63,058,823 of NC_142444.1, read as the reverse complement.
TTTGATGATTTGGGGTGAAATTCGAGTAACAGCCAATAAATTGCAAGAAAATAAAATGCAAGAGGTAAATTGATAGAATCTTAAAGTGCAGAAAGAGTAAATTGTAGAAACTTAAAGTGCAAGAAATTTAAAAGAGCTGAAACTTGAATTGCAAGAAATTTAAATTGCTGAATCTAAATTGACAGGAAACTTAAATTGCATGAAGAATAAAGGGATTTGGGTGCTGGGAATCAAAATAGAAATAGAAAATGTAAAATTCAATAAAATAAAGAACTCTCAGATGAAGAAATTCAAATCAGGATTTCAGTACTAAAACAGAAATGTAACATTGCAGAAGAATCAAAACAGAATGAAAACTTAGATCAACCTTAAAATCCTAAAAGAGAGATTGACAATTGCAGAAGAGTAACTAAAATAGAAAGAAAATTTAGATCTCAATTGCTCTCTTAACAAAACAGAAAAGAAATTGTAGAAGAAAGAAAATCAGAAAGTAAACTATGATCAGATCTCCAACTTATAAAACTATCAAAGGGAAAATAAAAGAGAACTCCAAGATGAAGGAATTCAGAAGAATTCTTCAATCCAAAGTCAAAAGACCCAAAAACAGAAAGTAGAAGTTGCAGAAGAGAGAAAACAAAACAGGAAGGAAAACTCAGATCTGATCTCAATTCTAAAATTCTAAAAGCAAATTAAAAGAGAGCTCCCTAATGAATTAAATTCCTATCTATTTATACACTTTCCAATTATGGCTTTTAGTCCTTGGAGTGGGCTTTTTGGCCTTGTATGAAGTGGATCAGAGGTGCACTTGTTGTTGCTTCCAGGGGAATGTTGCGTTCTCAAAGTGAGCACAGCGTTCACTTTTCCATGCGTGCGCGTCGCTTACTGAGCGTGGCGTTCTTTGTTTGAACGCAACGTTGCTCTGTACTGACCCTCTTTCTCTTCATTTTCTCACCTGTATTAAATCAAAACAGCAATCAAAGTCTCACAAAAATCTTAAGAATTCGCATTATTCATAATAATCACTTAATTCTTGCATAAATCTCATGATTTTGCATAACATAAATGATTTTGATTGAATCACAAAAATCATGAAATTCCACTCCAACCACTTACTTATTGTCCAAGAAAGTGCATAAAACCTAATGAAACAAATGAAAAATGCTTGTGAAACTAGCATAAGATGACTTGTCATCACAACACCAAACTTAAATCTTGCTTGTCCCCAAGCAAGCACTAAAGCATGAGAAGAAATGAAAGAAGACAGAAAAGCATATGTGTCCTTATTCAGCAGATAATTGAATTTGGTTTATGGGGTTTTATGCAGATAGAATGTAGCTTAATTATTATCAGCTTCCAGATGTGAAATGTCTTTTTGAGGATTAACTAGGGTTGCTACTATAATGCCTTGCTTTTTTATTGATCCCTGTTAGATTTTTCCTTCTTTCTTTTGCTTTAGAAACTTATTTCTTAAGTAGCTCAGTGTCAGGTGTTGCAGCAGCCTTTTGGCTCAATTTTGCTCAACACCTCTTCACTACAGACACTTGGCTCACAATTCTTCTTAGAAACATTGATACCCAGCACCTCTTTGGGTTACTAAATGCTTTGTAACTAGGTTGCTCTTGATAATGGACTTTCAGTTGGTAATCCCGGATTAGTTAATCCAAGTTGCCAAGTTTTAAAAGACTCCTCAGAACCTAATTGTCCAAGCAGATCCTAGTACAAAAAGCACTACAGGCATATGTCCTAAGGTCCAAGCTATTGGTGTCTAGCCTTATTATTTGTTTCTTTTATTTTTTTGTTGCCAATTCTTGGCTTTTCCTTCTTTTTCCTTCTTACTTTTCCTCTTTTTTTTCCAGGGATACTTATTGATTGAAGGCTTTACAACAGCAACTAAGCTCATACTACGAGAGACATTCTATCCTGCAGCTTTTATTATTGAGCTTATCATCTAATCAAGCAATTACCACCACTGAACTGTATTATTACTCCTACCACAATGGACAATCACTTCCTGATTCAATATTTTCTCTTATTTATGCAGGGGGAACAAGACATATATTCAAGTAGATGAAAAATGAGACAGGCATTCTGGCTAAATCACTTAATTGAATACTAAAAGAAAAGACAGAAGACAAAATACAAAACTTACTCGAAACATAAAAATGTAAAACATAAAATCTTAATCATAAAAACTGCATAACTTGGAAGGCATATCATTTTGCAGATATGCATCTTCCTTATTTATTAAGATTATGAAGGAACTTTACCACTTCTACTTTTTATGCTCTTTTCCCTTGTTGGACTCTCCTTTCTTCTTTGGCTCCTGCTTCTCTTCTTGCTTGTTTCTTGTGGCTCTTCAGTAGGGGATTTCTGAGGCCAAGACCGGCCTACATGATCCCATAATCCAGCCTCCTTCAGCTTTTGTTCCATTCTTTCTATATTCCCATAGGCTCTTGCTCTTTGCTTGTTTACCAATTCCTGGCACTCGATGAATGGTTTGATCTCTCTATTTACCACTGGCATGCCACAGACTATATAGTTCAGCTTTACTTGAGTCTCTATATCATAATCAATCCTGTCTGAATGCCGAGCTTCTCCAACTGCGTGGTATATATTCTTCCATTGATGAAAACTCTAGAGGTACTTCTCCTGTTCAGCTTGTTGTTGAAACAATTTGTCGAATGATTCTTAAGAGTGACCAAATTGTTCCCTTTGCTGCTCCAGAATTCTTGCTTGGAATTCCCTCTGTTGATCCAAAATCTTGAGCTGGAAGTTTTCTTATTGTTCCATCATCTTTAGCTTCCAATTCTCCTGTTGCTCCTGGGCTCTCAAGTACTGCACATGTTGCCTCAGGTATTGCTCTTGTTGTTGCTCCTGTGCTCTCATGTATTGCTGAGACATTTCTTCAATGGCTCTTTGCATTTGGCTTAAGTCCATTGCACCAGAAGCTTGTCTTTCCTCCATTTGTGGTCTCCTTCTTCTTCCTTGGGATCTTCTCTCTTGCTGAGTGTTAGTGTCAGTGGCACCTTCAATTCTTTGCTTGGTGATTCCTCTACCTGCCTTTACCCGATCTATATCTGCATCTTCAAAGAGTACCCCTGCTCTATTGCATAGCCTCAAAATAGTACTTGGGTGACCAAGTCTGCTTGATTTGCTGCTATCCTCCACCATCTCTTGGATGTTGTCTGCTATGAGCTGTGGGATATTGATTTCTCCTCCTTTGAGTATGCAGTATGTCAGAATTGTTCTCTTTATTGTGACCTCTGATGTATTTCCAGTGGGGAGTATGGATCTTCTTACTATCTCATACCAACCTTTGGCCTCAGGTATAAGATCAATCCTCTTCAAGTGGCTTAGTTCTCCATCTGAATCCCTTTCCCAATCTTTGCCTTCCAAGCAAAAACCATTTAGTAGCTCATCAGGATCATTCTTACCCTTCATTCTTTCATCAAAGCTGGGTTCTCCAAAGGGTATTACTCTTATTTACAAGACCCTCATGATAGATAATGGCCTGAAATCCACAGCAACCCCCCTAACATAGCTCTTGTAGAGGGGTAGTTTTTCTTGGCCTTATAGCATTTGCATAAAACTCACGTATCATGGTTGCACTTATGTCTGTAAAGGGCTCACACAGGAGTTCCCATCTTCTTTGTTCGGTTATTCTTCTTATGATGGGGTATTCTCCTTCTTTCATTCTGAAGCCAATTTCTGGGATAACTTATTTTGCTTTCATCAACCTATGATACTGTGACTCATGAAATTGAGACTTAAATCTCTTGGAATCATAGGTTGGTGGTTCAGCTTCAACCAGTTGCTTTCCTTTCCTTCTTCTGGAACTTGATGAAGCCATTTGAGTGGGGAAGGATAAAGGATAATGATGCTTTGGTTAAAGCACGGTTTGAGATGAAAGGAAGGGAAAGTGGGTACCGTGTGATGTCCTCAGTTGGAAGAAAGGAAGATGCAAATTGTATAGAGGAGTTATATGAATCAGGCAAAAATGTGTGGCTCAGGAGGTATTGCTGGCCAATTTTTATAGCAGGGACATGAATCATTGAAACAGAACAATAGGTTAGTGGTTTGGTTAAGTTGCAATGAAGGGTGAATATTGGACAAGTCTTTGTTAAGATCATGGGAATGAACGATTTGCATGTAAGGGTGAGTAAGGACAAGGATCACCTCTTTATTGGGCACATGGGTTTGATTTTCTAGGTGCTAACCCTTCTCTACTATTGTGCAGGTTCGTACTTCCCAAGGGTCCACTTTCAAGCACATGTGACATGCTGTTTACTCTTGTAACAACCGTACATTGATGAGCGGATAATTTATACACTTTTTGGCATTGCTTTTAGTATGTTTTTAGTATATTTTAGTTAGTTTTTATTATGTTTTTATTAGTTTTTATTCAAAAATCATATTTCTGGACTTTACTATGAGTTTGTGTGTTTTTCTGTGATTTCAGGTATTTTCTGGCTAAAATTGAGGGACCTGAGCAAAAATCTGATTCAAAGGCTGAAAAAGAACTGCAGATGCTGTTGGATTCTGACCTCCCTGTACTCAAAATGGATTTTCTAGAGCTACAAAAGCCCAATTAGTACGCTCTTAATTGAGTTGGAAAGCAGACATCCTGGGCTTTCCAGAAATATATAATAGTTTATACTTTTTCTGAGATTTGATGGCCCAAATCGGTGTTCAGAGTTAGCTCAAAATATCTTGGCGTAAAACGTCCAAACTGGCACCAGAATTGGAGTTAAACGCCCAAACTGGCATCAAAGCTGGCGATTAACTACAAGAAAAGCCTAAGCACGTGAAAGCTTCAATGCTCAGCCCAAGCACACACCAAGTGGGCCCCAGAAGTAGATTTTTACACTAAACACCCTAGCTTACTCATTTTCTGTAACCCTAGGTCACTAGTTGATTATAAAAACCACTTTTAGTGATTCTTTTTGTACCTCATGATATTCTACACGTTTCATATTATATCTTCTACGGCACGAGTCTCTAAACCCCATTGTTGGGGGTGAGAAGCTCTGCTGTTCTTCATGAATTAATGCTGTTCATGGTATAGGCTAGAATTGCTGGCGGCCATTCCTGAGATCCAGAAAGTCTAAACCTTGTCTGTGGTATTCCGAGTAGGATCTGGGAAGGGATGACCGTGATGAGCTTCAAACTCGTGAGTGTTGGGCGTGTGACAGACGCAAAAGGATTAATGGATCCTATTCCAACATGATCGAGAACCAACAACTGATTAGCCGTGCGGTGACAGCGCATTTGGAATATTTTCACTGAGAGGACGGGAAGTAGCCATTGACAACGGTGATGCCCCACATAAAGCTTGCCATGGAAAGAACCTTGCGTGTATAAAGAAGAAGACAGTAGGAAAGCAGAGATTCAGAAGACAAAGCATCTCCAAAACCTCAACCTGTTCTTCATTACTGCATAACAAGTATTTATTCATGTTCTTTTACTTTTTACAATTAAATTTGAAAATTATTGTTATCCTGACTAAGAGTTACAAGATAACGATAGCTTGCTTCAAGCCAACAATCTCCGTGGGATCGACCCTTACTCACGTAAGGTATTACTTGGACGACCCAGTGCACTTGCTGGTTAGTTGTGCGGAGTTGCAAAAGTGTGATTGTAATTTCATGCACCAAGTTTTTGGCGCTGTTGCCAGGGATTGTTCGAGTTTGGACAACTGACGATTTATCTTGTTGTTTAGATTAGGAATAATTTATTTTTGTTGGTTTAGAGTCACTAAATTTGAGTCTTTTATTTGAGTTAGTTTCATATTTTAAGTTTGGTGTCAATTGCATTCTTTTATTTTCTTTTAATTTTTCGAATTTGCATGTTCTTAGTTCTTTCTTGATCTTTAAAAATTCTAAGTTTGGTGTCTTCTTAGTGTTTTCCTTTAAATTTTCGAAAATTTGTGTTTGATTTTCTAATAATTTTAAGTTTGTTGTTTTTGTGCTTTTATTCACTTAAAAATTTTTCAAAAATTTGTTCTTGGTGTTCATCTTGATCTTCAAAGTGTTCTTGGTGTTCATCTTGACATTTAAAGTTTTCTTGTTTGTTCTCTTTGTTTTGATCTAAATTTTCTAAGTTTAGTGTCATTTTGTTGTTTTTCTCTTTCCTCATTAAAATTCAAAAATAAAAAAAATATCTTTTCCTTATTTTACTCATAAATTTCGAAATTTTGCATTAAATTAGTCAAAGATTTTCAGAATCATATCTTTTTTTAGTCAAGTCAAAATTCTAATTGCAAAAATTGATCTTTTCAAATCTTTTTCAAAAATCAAATCTTTTTAATTTCTTCAATAATATCTTTTCAATCATATCTTTTTTTTTATTAAATTACAATCATATCTTCTCAATCATATATTTTTCAAAATAATTTTCAATCATATCTTTTTGATTGCTAATTCCAAAATCTTTCTAATTAATTAATTAATTTAGTTTTCAATTTGCTTTTATTTCATTTTCCTCTAATTTTCGAAAACCATATCCAAAATTTTTAAAATCTTTTTAATTAATTAGCCATTTTAGCATTCGAATTATTTATTTATCTTTTTACTTTTTCTTAAATTTTCGAAACTTTTATTTTATTTTTCATTTATTTTGTTTTATTTTTTTTCGGTTACTTTTAATTAAATAAAATAAAAGAAAATTCATATCAATTCCCTTTTCTCCATCATGGACATAAGTGGAAGTGGACAGTCCAGAAGGACTCTGGGGTCATATGCTAACCCCATTACAGCTGCATATGGGAGTAGCAGCTGTATACCTCCCATCAAAGCAAGCAGTTTTGAGCTAAATCTCCGCTCATTATCATGGTGCAGCAAAATTGCCATTATTCCGGTCTTCCACAGGAAGAACCTACTGAGTTTCTGGCATAGTTCTTATAAATTGCTGACACAGTACGTGATAAAGAAGTGGATCAAGATGTCTACAGATTACTACTATTTCCATTTGCTGTAAAAGATCAAGCTAAGAGGTGGTTAAATAACCAACCCACAACAAGCATAAAAACATGGAGACAGTTAACAGACAAATTTCTGAATCAATTTTACCCTCCAAAAAGGATGACACAGCTAAGACTGGACATCCAAGGTTTAGACAAGAGGATAATGAATCCCTTTATAATTCCTGGGAGAGGTACAGAGGGATGCTGAGAAAATGCCCCTCTGAAATGTTTTCAGAGTGGGTACAGTTAGACATCTTCTACTATGGGCTTACAGAAAAAGCTCATATGTCTCTAGACCACTCAGCTGGTGGATCTATACACATGAGGAAGATGATTGAAGAAGCTCAAGAACTCATAGATACGGTTGCAAGAAATCAGCATCTGTACTCAAGTAGTGAATCCTCTATAAAAGAAGAGGCTAGGGCAGTAACTACTGATCCTAATCCTCAAGAACAGATTGTTGAACTTAATCAGCAATTACTCCTTGTGACAAAACAATTAGCAGAATTTAAAGAGATGCTCCAAGACACTAAAAATGCTAACAAGAATATGAAAGCACAATTGAATCAGACAAGACAGCAACTATCTAAACAGATAATAGAAGAATGCCAAGCTGTCCAATTAAGGAGCGGGAAGACATTGAATAAATTAGCTCAAAGTAGCAGAAAGCCAAGAAAAGAACAACTAACAGAGGATGACCAAACCACTACCCAAAATCCCTCTGAGGACAACAAGAGCCCAGAGAGGAATAATTATGGCGTTCAAACGCCAGAAAAGGGTGAAAGATTGGCGTTAAATGCCCAGTGGATGCCTACTTCTGGCGTTCAAATGCCAGAAAAGGGAGAAAAGTTGGTGTTAAACGCCCATTCCCTACCCAGTTCTGGCATTCAAACGCCAGAAAAGGGTGGGAAGCTGGCGTTAAACGCCCATCCAGCACCCAATCATGGCATTCAAACGCCAATGAGGGATCAGACACCTGCAAGTGCTGATAGTAACCCCTCTAAGAAGGCTTCTCCAACCACCTCTACAAGGAATAAACCTGCAGCAACTAAGGTTGAAGAATATAAAGCCAAGATGCCTTATCCTCAGAAACTCTGCCAAGCGGAACAGGATACACAATTTGCCCGCTTTGCAGACTATCTCAGGACTCTTGAGATAAAGATCCCATTTGTAGAGGCACTTGAGCAAATACCCTCTTATGCTAAGTTCATGAAAGAAATCTTAAGTCATAAGAAGGATTGGAGAGAAACTGAAAAGGTGTTTCTCACTGAAGAATGCAGTGCAATCATTTTGAAAAGCTTACCAGAGAAGCTTCAAGATCCAGGAAGCTTTATGATACCATGCACATTAGAGGGTGCTTGTACCAAGACAGCTCTATGTGACCTTGGAGCAAGTATCAACCTAATACCTGCATCCACTATTAGAAAGCTTGGCTTGACTGAAGAAGTCAAACCAACCCAGATATGTTTTCAACTTGCTGATGGATCCATTAAATACCCATCAGGCATAATTGAGGACATGATTGTCAAGGTTGGGCCATTTGCCTTTCCTACTGACTTTGTAGTGTTGGAAATGGAGGAGCACAAGAGTGCAACTCTCATTCTAGGAAGACCTTTCCTAGCAACTGGACAAACTCTCATTGATGTCCAAAAAGGGGAACTGACCCTGAGAGTCAATGAGGATGAGTTCAAGTTAAATGTTGTCAAAGCTATGCAGCATCCAGATAAATCAAATGACTGCATGAGCACTGATATTATTGGTGAAAGAGATCAATATGATTGAGAGTCTCGAATCAGAGCTAGAGGACATCTTTAAAGATGTTTAGCCTGATCTGGAAAAATCAGAGAAAATAAAAGAACCTCTGAAAATTCCTCAGGAAGAGGATAAGCCTCCTAAACCCGAGCTCAAACCACTACCACCATCCTTGAAATATGCATTTCTGGGAGAAGGTGACACTTTTCAGGTGATCATAAGCTCTGCTTTAAATCCACAGGAAGAGAAAGCGCTAATTCAGGTGCTGAGGACACACAAGACAGCTCTTGGGTGGTCCATAAGTGATCTTAAGGGAATTAGCCCAGCAAGATGCATGCACAAGATCCTATTGGAGGATGATGCTAAGCCAGTGGTCCAACCACAGAGGCGGCTAAATCCAGCCATGAAGGAAGTGGTGCAGAAAGAGGTCACTAAGTTACTAGAGGCTGGGATTATTTATCCTATTTCTGATAGCCCCTGGGTAAGCCCTGTCCATGTTGTCCCTAAGAAGGGAAGAATGACAGTGGTTCATAATGAAAAGAATGAACTGGTTCCTACAAGAACAGTTACAGGGTGGCGTATGTGTATTGACTATAGAAGGCTCAATACAGCCACCAAAAAGGATCATTTTCCTTTACCATTCATAGATCAGATGCTAGAGAGACTAGCAGGTCATGAATATTTCTGCTTTTTGGATGGCTATTCAGGTTACAACCAAATTACAGTGGATCCTCAGGACCAAGAGAAAACAACATTCACATGTCCTTCTGGAGTATTTGCCTACAAAAGGATGCCTTTTTGTCTGTACAATGTACCTGCAACCTTTCAGAGGTGCATGCTCTCTATCTTCTCTAATATGGTAGAGAAATTTATTGAAGTCTTCATGGATGACTTTTTAGTATTTGGAGACTCATTCAGCTCCTGCCTTAACCATTTAGCACTTGTTCTGAAAAGATGCCAAGAGACCAACCTAGTTTTAAACTGGGAAAAATGTCACTTTATGATGACTGAAGGAATTATCCTTGGGCATAAAATTTCAAACAAGGGAATAGAGGTGGATCAAGCTAAAGTGGAAGTAATTGAAAAATTACTACCACCTGCTAATGTTAAAGCAATCAGAAGCTTTCTAGGGCATGCAGAATTCTATAGGAGGTTTATAAAGGATTTTTCGAAAATTGCAAAACCTCTAAGCAATCTGCTAGATGCTGATACACCATTTGTCTTTGACACAGAGTGTCTGCAGGCGTTTGAAACCCTGAAAGCTAAGTTGGTCACAGCACCAGTCATTTCTGCACCAGACTGGACATTACCATTCGAACTAATGTGTGATGCCAGTGATCATGCCATTGGTGCAGTGTTGGGACAAAGGCATAACAAGCTTATGCACATCATTTACTATGCTAGCTGTATTTTAAATGATGCATAGAAGAATTACACAACCACAGAAAAAGAGTTACTTGCAGTGGTTTATGCCATTGACAAGTTCAGATCCTATTTAGTAGGTTCAAAAGTGATTGTGTATACAGACCATGCTGCTCTTAGATACCTACTCACAAAGCAGAATTCAAAACCCAAGCTCATAAGATGGGTGTTGCTTCTGCAAGAGTTTGATATAGAAATAAGAGACAGAAAAGGGACAGAGAACCAGGTAGCTGACCACCTGTCCCGGATAGAACCAGTAGCAGGGGCGTCCCTCCCTCCTATAGAGATCTCTGAAACCTTTCCGAATGAGCAACTTTTCGCCATCCAGGAGGCACCATGGTTTACAGACATTGCGAATTATAAAGCTGTGAGGTTCATACCCAAAGAGTACAGCAGGGTGCAGACGAAAAAACTAATTTCAGATGCAAAGTACTACTTATGGGATGAACCTTATCTCTTTAAGAGATGTGCAGACGGAATGATCCGCAGATGGGTACCCAGAGAAGAGGCACAGAAGAACCTATGGCACTGCCATGGATCACAGTATGGAGGACATTTCGGAGGTGAGCGAACAGCCATTAAGGTCCTCCAATGTGGCTTCTACTGGCCTACTCTCTATAGAGATGCCCGAGAGTTTGTGTGTAACTGTGACAGTTGCCAAAGAACTGGAAACTTACCTCATGGTTATGCCATGCCTCAACAAGGGATCTTAGAGATTGAGTTGTTTGATGTATGGGGTATTGACTTCATGGGTCTCTTCCCACCATCAAACTCAAAACACTTACATTCTGGTGGCAGTAGACCATGTATCTAAATGGGTAGAAGAAATTGCCACACCCACTAATGATACTAAGACCGTACTAAAATTCCTCCAGAAATATATCTTCAGCAGATTTGGCGTCCCCAGAGTGCTAATCAGTGACGGGGGCACTCATTTCTGCAATAAACAGCTATACTCTGCTATGGTCCGATATGGAATTAGGCACAAAGTAGCAACTCCATATCACCCACAGATAAATGGGCAGGCTGAAGTCTCTAATAGAGAACTAAAAAGAATTCTGGAATGGACTGTAATTGCCCATAGAAAGGATTGGGCAAAAAGCTTGGATGATGCTTTGTGGGCATACAGAACAGCATTCAAGACTCCTATAGGAACCTCTCCATACCAGCTTGTGTATGGCAAGGCCTGTCATCTGCCCGTGGAATTGAAACATAAAGCCTACTGGGCAACCAGATTCCTAAACATGGATGCTAAGTTAGCTGGAGAGAAAATATTGCTCCAGCTGAATGAGCTAGAGGAATTCAGAATCAATGCTTTTGAAAATGCAAAAATTTATAAGGAGAAAATAAAAAGGTGGCATGACAAGAAACTGTCATCTAGAGTCTTTGAACCAGGACAGAAGGTTCTGCTGTTTAACTCTAGGCTCAGATTATTCCCCGGGAAGTTGAAATCCCGGTGGAGGGGACCATATGTGATTACAAGTGTGTCACCATATGGATATGCTGAGCTTCAGGATATTGACTCTGACAAAAAGTTCATTGTTAATGGACAGAGAATCAAACATTATCTTGAAAGCAATTTTGAGCAAGAATGCTCAAAACTGAGACTAGAATAAAGCTCAGTCAAGGTCTAGCTAAAGATAATAAAGAAGCGCTTATTGGGAGGCAACCCAATGTTCTTTAATTATATATATTTATTTTCCATTATTATCTTACGTTTTCTGTAGGTTGATGATTATGTGAAGTCACAAAAACAATTGAAAAAGCAAAAACAAACTGAAAAATAGAATGAAAAACAGCACACCCTGGAGGAGAATCCTACTGGCGTTTAAACGCCAGTAAGGGCAGCAGAATGGGCGTTAAACGCCCAGTCTGGCACCATTCTGGGCATTTAACACCAGAAATAGGCACCAGACTGGCGTTTAATGCCAGAAAAGGGCAAGAAGCTGGCATTAAATGCCAGAAATAAGCAGCAACCTGGCGTTTAACGCCAGGATTGGCAGCAAAGGGTGTTTTGCAAGCCTATTTGGTGCAGGGATGAGAAATCCTTGACATCCTCAGGATCTGTGGACCCCACAGGATCCCCACGAACCTCAACTCACTCTCTCTCTTCTTCACACCTTTTCATAATACTCTTTCCTAAACACCCTTCACCAATCCACATCCATCCATTATAAATCCCACCTACCTCACCATTCAAATTCAAACCACTTTCCCTCCCAAACCAACCCATACATGGCCGAACCTTACCCTCTCCCCACTCCTATATAAACCCATCTTCACCCCTTCATTTTCACACATCTTCAACACTATTTCTCCCCCTTGGCTGAAACACTAACCCCCCTCCATCTCCTCTATTTCTTCTTCCTCTACTCTCTTCCTTCTTCTTTTGCTCGAGGACGAGCAAACCTTTTAAGTTTGGTGTGGTAAAAGTGTTGCTTTTTATTTTTCCATAACCATTTATGGCACCTAAGGCCGGAGAAACCTCTAGAAAGAGGAAAGGGAAGGCAAAAGCTTCCACCTCCAAGTCATGAGAGATGGAGAGATTCAGCTCAAGGGATGTAATTTTCCTCCACAAAATTATTGGGAGCAAATTAACACCTCCCTAGGAGAATTAAGTTCCAATATGGGACAACTAAGGGTGGAACACCAAGAGCATTCCATCCTCCTTCATGAAATTAGAGAAGATCAAAGAATCATGAGAGATGAGCAATAAAGGCAAGGAAGAGACATTGAGGAGTTCAAGCACTCCATAAGATCTTCAAGAGGAAGAACCAGCCGCCATCACTAAGGTGGACCCGTTCTTTAATTTTTTTGTTCTTTATTTTCTATTTTTCAAATTTTTATGCTTTATGTTTATCTATGTTTGTGTTTTTATTACATGATCAGTAGTATCTTAGTGTCTATGCCTTAAAGCTATGAATCCATCACCTTTCTTAAATAAAAAGTGTTTTTAATTGAAAAAGAAAAAGAAGTGCATGAATTTTGAATTTTAAAGCAGCTTAATTATTTTGATGTGGTGGCAATACTTTTATTTTTCTGAATGAATGCTTGAACAGTGTATATTTTTTAATTTGTTGTTTATGAATGTTAAAATTGTTGGCTCTTGAAAGAATGATGGAAAAGGAGAAATATTATTGATAATCTGAAAAATCATAAAAATGATTCTTGAAGCAAGAAAAAGCAGTGAAAAGCTTGCAGAAAAAGAAAAGAGGCGAAAAATAAAGAAAAAAACAAAAAAAAAAACAAAAAAAAAGAAAGAAAAAAAGCAAGCAGAAAAATCCAATAGCCCTTTAAACCAAAAGGCAAGGGTAAAATAAAAAGGATCCAAGGCTTTGAGCATCAGTGAATAGGAGGGCCCACAGGAATAAAATCCTGGCCTAAGCGGCTAAACTAAGCTGTCCCTAACCATGTGCTTGTGGCGTGAAGGTGTCAAGTGAAAACTTGAGACTGAGCGGTTAAAGTCGTGGTCTAAAGCAAAAAGAGTGTGCTTAAGAGCTCTGGACACCTCTAATTGGAGACTCTAGCAAAGCTAAGTCACAATCTGAAAAAGGTTCACCCAGTTATGTGTCTGTGGCATTTATGTATCCGGTGGTAATACTGGAAAACAAAATGCTTAGGGTCACGGACAAGACTCATAAAGTAGCTGTGTTCAAGAATCAACATACTGAACTAGGAGAATTAATAACACTATCTGAATTCTGAGTTCCTATAGACGCCAATCATTCTGAACTTCAAAGGATAAAGTGAAATGCCAAAACTGTTCAGAAGCAAAAAGCTAATAGCCCCACTCATCTAATTAAGACTGATCTTTATAGATGTTTTTGGAATTTATTGTATATTCTATTCTTTTTATCCTATTTGATTTTTAGTTGCTTAGGGACAAGCAAAAATTTAAGTTTGGTGTTGTGATGAGCAGATAATTTATACGCTTTTGGGCATTGTTTTTAGTATGTTTTTAGTATATTTTAGTTAGTTTTTATTATGTTTTTATTAGTTTTTATTCAAAAATAATATTTCTGGAATTTACTATGAGTGTTTGTGTTTTTCTGTGATTTTAGGTATTTTCTGGCTGAAATTGAGGGACCTGAGCAAAAATCTGATTCAGAGGCTGAAAAAGGACTACAGATGCTGTTGGATTCTGACCTCCCTGCACTCGAAGTAAATTTTCTGGAGCTACAGAAGCCCAATTGGCACGCTCTTAATTGTGTTGGAAAGTAGACATCATGAGCTTTCCAACAATATATAATAGTCCATACTTTGCTCGAGATTTGATGGCCCAAGCCGGCGTTCCAAGTCAGCATAGAAATTCTGGTGTCAAAACGCCAGAACTAGCATAAAAGCTGGAGTTAAACGCCCAAACTGATACAAAAGCTGGCGTTTAACTCCAAGAAATGTCTATACACATAAAAGCTTCAATGCTCAGCCCAAGCACACACCAAGTGGGCCCCGAAAGTGGATTTTTACACTAAACACCCTAGCTTACTCATTTTCTGTAATCCTAGGTCACTAGTTGATTATAAAAACCACTTTTAGTGATTCATTTTGTACCTCATGACATTCTACACATTTTATATTGTATCTTCTACGGCATGAGTCTCTAAACCCTATTGTTGGGGTTGAGGAGCTCTGTTGTTCTTCATGAATTAATGCAATTACTACTGTTTTCTATTCTATCACGCTTGCTTCTATTCTAAGATATTCATTCGCACTTCAACCTGATGAATGTGATGATCCATGACAATCATCATCATTCTCGCCTATGAATGTGTGCCTGACAACCTTCTCCGTTCTACATGCAATCAAGCTTGAATGTGTATCTCTTGGGTCTCTAATCTAAGATTGGAACCTTCGTGGTATAGGCTAGAATTACTGGCGGCCATTCCTGAGATCCAGAGAGTCTAAATCTTGTCTGTGGTATTCTGAGTATGATCTGGGAAGGGATGACCGTGACGAGCTTCAAACTCGTGAGTGTTGGGCGTGTGACAGACGCAAAAGGATTAATGGATCCTATTCCAACATGATCGAGAACCAACAGCTGATTAGCCGTGCGGTGACAGCGCATTTGGAACATTTTCACTGAGAGGACGGGAAGTAACCATTGACAACGGTGATGCCCCACATAAAGCTTGCCATGGAAGGAACCTTGCGTGCATAAAGAAGAAGATAGTAGGAAAGCAGAGATTCAAAAGACAAAGCATCTCCAAAACCTCAACCTGTTCTTCATTACTGCATAACAAGTATTTATTCATGTTCTTTTACTTTTTACAATTAAGTTTGAGAATTATTGTTTTCCTGACTAAGAGTTACAAGATAACCATAGCTTGCTTCAAGCCGACAATCTCCGTGGGATCGACCCTTAGTCACGTAAGGTATTACTTGGACGACCCAGTGCACTTGCTGGTTAGTTGTGCGGAGTTGCAAAAGTGTGATTGTAATTTCGTGCACCATACATGCATGGTCTTGTCTTTTCCTTCAGTCTTCTCTTCTTCATGCTTATCCACCTGAATTAATATAACAAAGATTTAATTCAAAGAGGTGGTGGTTTTAAATAAAAAAAATTCAACTAAATGACTAGCCATAGGAAATTGGAAATCTCAGCCATATGTTCCTTATACATGAATAGCTAACCGTGTCACAAGGAATTGAACAAAATATTGGTAAACACCAAACTTGTTTTGTGCCAAGTGATTCACATGAAAACCCAATTAATTTTCTATTATGGTTAGTATATTCATTACAAGGGACATTTTATTTTCTACCTTAGCAAAATAAATTCACAAAAATGATGTAAGATATGGTTTATCTTTTCACAAACTTGACTCTTTGAGTAAAGAGTGACTTTCTTGAGCTTCTTATCATATGTAGAACATCAAACTTAATGTTTGGCTATATACTCCAGTAAAATGATTGAGTATATATCCTAAGATGGACATATGATCATTGATAAACCATTATTTTATGATTTATATTGTGTTTAATTGTGTGGCTTTATCAAATCTTTACCCACTTATTCATATGATTAGCATGTATTTACAATTCCTTCAAAAAATCACTCCGTGGTTGAAAACTTGCTTCCTAGAGACTTTTAATTATGTATTTTAATTCTCTTTTATCCCATTAGATACCGTGATCTGTGTGTTAAGTGTTCCAGGCTTCATAGGGTATGAATGACTTGGAAATTGGAGAGGAGGCTTGCAAAAATGGAAGGAACACAAGAAACTAAGGAGATGACCAGCGAGCAATGACGTGAGCGCATGGCTCATGCGAACACGCAAAATGGAGAATTCGCAGCGACGCAAACGCGTGCTTGACGCAAACACGTGGATTGGAGTCTGCACGAATGACGCGAACGCGTGATAAGGAAAATCGCTGAATAACGCGAACGCGTAGACGACGCGTACGCGTGACCTGCGCGATCTGCAAAAAATAACAGAATACGCTGGGGAAAATTTCACGCCGCATTTTGACCCAGTTTTCGGCCCAGAAACACAGACTAAACCTAGGAAACATGCTAAGACTCAAGACGCATCCACACACATTCAGATTCCTCACATTAGGATTACGTCAGTTTTAGATATGAGCTTTTAGATTTGCATTACATTGATAGATTATGCTTTTGCTTGGATTTTTGGATGCTGAGAGTCATTACCTCCGTTGAAGACATTACTTTAGTTTGTTTCCTTATTCCCTTATTTTTAATTAGTTACTGATTGACTCTGTTCAGATAATTATGTTGCGTTTCGAATTTATTAATATATAGAGTTATTTTTATTTTAATTAATTTTAATTCTCTATTTTATTTTATTTAATTATGTCTTCTCATATTTTTATGATTATTAATTTCATGTCAATGGAGTTGAATTTCTACTTGACATGGGGGTTGATTAAGAGGAGATACTTGAGTTGGAATGCTCAAGTGCTTGGTTGAATTGGACGTTGTTAAGTAACTCATACCTACTAGCACTAGACCTCCCCAAGGGAGAGGACTAGGATTTGAGGGTAAGAATTAGTTTAATCACCATACTTTTCCTTATTTAGTAAGGGATAACCAAGTGAGAACAACACCCTTTTTACACTACACTTGAGAAGATCCCAACAAGGATAGAAATTCCATTTAATTATTCCCCCAGTTAAAGCTATTATTTGGAATATCAATAATTATTCTTAGTTTATTTTTATTGCTTTAATTCTCAATTAATTTAGTTATTCATTATCAAAACTCAAACCTTCTGGGAATTTTCTGATTAATAAAATAGCACACTTTCCTGGAACTCGTTGGGAGACGACCTGGGACTCATACTCCCAGTATTTTATTTCTAAAATTTGTGACAACCCCTTTTTAAATTGGTGAGGCAGATCTTAGCCGGTTAAGAGCTATACGTGCAACGCTGTCCTCTTAATTGAAATCTCTAAATTGGTTAACTTCTGCCACGCACCAATTTTTGGCGCCATTGCCGGGGAGTTTCAATAGTGTGCTAAATTATTAATTAGTGTATATATTTTATTTTTATTTGCATATTTTATTTTTATTTCTGTTACCATGAGTTACATGTCTTTCTCATTGAATGACGCGTTCATTGCCTGATCCAAGTTTAGTCCCATTTGATCCTGAAATTGAAAGAACTCTTTCACATATTAGACAAACTCGACGTCGGTTAGCCTCTGAGGGTGGTGAAGTGATTATTATCAATTCACCGGTCTCATCTGAGGGCGAATCTGAACCGCCATCTGAGAGCGAGACAAGCTCATTTACTACTAATCCAGTTGATTTACATGTAGGAAACATGGCAGCACCTAGGAGGATCACTCTCCAGGAAGCTGGAGCCCCAGATTTTACACTGCAGCCGTATCAAGTGTATCACCCGACTGCAGCTGCAGATTTTGAACTAAAAACCACACTGATCAACTTGATGCCCAAGTTTCATGGCTTACCTGCTCAAAATCCTATCAAGCACCTTAGGAATTTCCAGACAACCTGTTCTACTGTTAGGTGTCATGGTGCAGATGAAACTTTTATTCTGTTAACCGCTTTCCCATTTTCTCTTGAGGGAAAAGCAAGGGAGTGGTACTACTCCCAACCTGAAGTAACTGTTACCAACTGGGATATACTCAGGAGAGAATTTTTGGAAAAATACTTCCCAGCTGAAGTCACAGATAGACTGAGAAAAGAGATCTCCTGCATTGTTCAAGGTGAATCAGAGACTCTCTATGAATATTGGGAGCGCTTCAATAATCTCCTGGGCGCATGTCCCCATCACATGATTGGTAAGCTAGTATTGATCAGCTACTTCACTCAAGGCATGAACCCCCAGGATAAGACTACATTGGAAGGTGCCAGTAATGGTTCTCTGAAAAAGTACAAAACCGCAGATGAAGCATGGCAACTGATCAGCGACTTAGCTGAGTCCACTAGGAATCACAGACAGAGGCACAACAATCCCAAAGCTGTTGCAGAGATTTCCTCTAGCAAAGAGACTACTGCTCTTACCCAGAGTATATGTGAAATGACCAACCTACTGAAGCAGATGTAGTTAAATCAACAACAGGCACAACAAGCTAAGCCTTAACCACAACAAAGCCAATAGTTAGTTCCACAAAGATTATGCAGGATCTGTGCTGATTATAGTCATTATACTGATGAATGTCTGCAGCTCTAGGAAGACAACACTGTGGCAGCCACTCACAACTTCTATGACCGCTCGAATCAAGGATACAATCAACAAGGTGGCAACTACAACCAAGGTGGCAACTATAACCATGGATGGCAGGACAACTCCAATCAAGGATGGAAAGATAATTCTAACCATGGATAGAGGGATAACTTTAACAGAGGAGGCAGAGACAATAATGGAAACCAGAGGTGGAATAACAATAATAACAACAGACAACAGAATCAGAATCAACCTTACAAAGCACCTCACTTAAGACAATCACAAGGAACCCAGCACAACCAACAACAAATTCCTCAGATCACTTATTCTAATTCCTCATCAAATGACGAGATGCTCCATTCTCTTGCGCAAGGACAACAAGACATGCAGGCTCAGCTGAACTCTAGTCTGAATGTCTTGACTGCCACTTTATAAGCTCTTATCTCCCGAATGGATTCATCACTTAATTCCACACATCAACCTTCAAGCTCCAGTAGAATTCCTTCTCAACCACTGCCTAATCCCAAAGGTGGCATCAATACCATCACCTTGAGGTCTGGAACCACACTACAAGAGAGGAACCATGAGGAGCCAAGCCCACTAGAACACGTGCCAGCAGAGGATGTGGTGGAAGTGGAAGATGCTGAAGAGGAAGAGGACATACAAGACATAGTTGAAGAAGAAGCAGTTCAACCACAGAATGAAACATCAAAGGATGTTGAAACTACAAGGAGCGCCAATCCTATTCCCTTTCCATAACTTGCAAGGAAGCACAGAAAGCAGATGGAACTTGATCCCAAAATGGTAGAAATATTCAAAAAGGTTGAGATAACTGTTCCCCTTTTTGATGTTATTCAACAGGTACCTAAATACGCAAAGTTTCTAAAGGATTTGTGCATACATAAAGATAAAATTAATGAATTAGAAACTATTCCTTTAGGTAGTTCTATATCTGCTTTAATGGGAAATATACCTGAAAAATGTAGTGATCCAGGTCCATGTATGGTTAACTGTACCATTGGAGGTGTAAATTTTTCTGACTGCATGTGTGATTTAGGATCATGTGTTAGTATAATGCCTTTGTCTATATATGATACTTTGTGGCTCCCTCCCTTAAAAAGGTCGGTAGCTCGTTTTGTGTTAGCAGATAAAAGCATTATTACAGTAGTTGAAATTGCTGAAGATGTATTAGTGAGCATTAAGGGGCTCACATTTCCCATTGATTTTTACATCCTGGAAATACCCCCTAATGACTCAGGAAGACCATCATCAATCCTGCTTGGAAGACCATTCCTGAAGACTTCAAAGTTCTAGCTGGATGCATTCTCAGGAACTTACTCCTTTGAGATAGATGGCAGAACAGTGAGTTTCAGTTTAAATGAAGCTATGAAGCATTCTCCGGAAGATCGTTCTATCTTCCAATGTGACATTATTGATGAAACTGTAGCTGAAGTTCACCAGGAAGAATTAGAAGAGAAGTACATGGAGCAAGGTCCAAGTGTGGGGACACTTTCTGAAAATAATGAGAAGACTTTACCATTATCACCAGCCCCGGATGATCTAGAGCCTAGCTATGAGCAGAAATTAGAATTAAAGCCCCTTCCTCCACACCTCAAGTATGCTTACCTTGAGGAAAAGCAGAAGTTTCCAGTCATCATTGCAAAGGAACTCACTTCTCAACAGGAAGAACAACTACTCAGTGTGCTGAGAAAACATAAGAAAGCAATTGGATGGAGCTTGGCGGATATAGTAGGCATTAGCCCTCAAGTTTGTGAACACAGAATATTCTTAGAAGAGGGAGCAAAGCCTGTCCGTCAGCCTCAAAGAAGATTGAATCCCACCATCTTAGAAGTTGTCAAAAAAGAAGTAACCAAACTACTTGAAGCAATAAGAAATGAGCATGGAGAGCTCCTGACAACTAGAGTGCAGAATTCATGGAGAGTTTGCATTGACTATAGGCGTCTCAATCAAGCCACTCGCAAGGATCATTACCCCTTGCCATTCATTGATCAAATGCTTGATCGCCTGTCAGGTAAATCCTATTACTGCTTTTTAGATGGTTATACAGGATACTTTCAAATTCATATAGCTCCTGAAGATAAGGAAAAGACTACTTTTACATGTCCTTTTGGGACTTATGCTTATAAGAGAATGCCCTTTGGCTTATGCAATGCACCAGCTACTTTCCAAAGATGTATGATGAGTCTTTTCTCTGACCTTATTGAGAACTTTATGGAGGTTTTTATGGATGATTTCAGCATATATGGTGATTCATTTAACCTTTGCTTGGATAGTTTATCTAAAGTGTTAGATAGGTGTGTTAGTACAAACCTTGTATTAAATTTTGAAAAATGTCACTTTATGGTCAAACAAAGAATTATACTAGGACATGTTGTGTCTAATACTGGCATTTCTGTAGATCCAGCAAAGGTGGATGTTATTTCTAGTTTACCTTACCCCTCCTCTGTGAGGGAAGTCCATTCGTTCCTTGGCCACGCAGGTTTTTACAGGAGATTCATTAAGGACTTCAGTAAGGTAGCATTACCTTTATCCAGATTGCTGCAAAAGGAAATTGAGTTCGAGTTCAGTGAGGATTGTATGCAGGCATTTGATAAGCTGAAGAACGCCCTGACTCAAGCTCCAATTGTGAGAGGACCAGACTGGAGCCAGCCATTTGAAATTATGTGTGATGCTTCCAACTATGCTGTAGGATAAGTGCTAGCTCAGCACGAAGGTAAGGACCCTTTTGTAATTGCTTATGCATCTAAGACTTTAGATGCTGCTCAGTCTAATTACACTACTACTGAAAAAGAGCTTCTTGCTATTGTTTTTGCTATGGATAAATTCCGAGCCTATTTACTTGGTACTAAGGTAGTAGTGTACTCAAACCATGCCGCTCTAAAATATCTATTAGCTAAAAAGGAGTCCAAACCAAGGCTAAAATGTTGGATACTGCTGTTGCAAGAATTTGATTTAGAAATTAAGGATAGGAGTGGTAACCAGAATTTAGTGGTAGACCACTTGAGTCACCTTGAGCACATTAAGGATGACTCCACTCCTATAAATGATAATTTTTCATTTCATAGCTTACAAGCAGTATCTGAAGTAGTTCCTTGGTATGCACCTGTAGCTAATTATCTAGTTAGCCACACTTTTCCTCCAAATTTTACTAAGCACCAAAGAGAGAAGCTGAAAAACGAGTCCAAATATTATATATAGGATGATCCATATTTATAGAGGTGTGGTGCTGACCAGGTAATAAGACGGTGTGTGCCTCAATCAGAATTCCAGTCCATTTTGGAGGCCTGCCACTCATCTGAGAGTGGAGGACATTTTGGCCCTCAAAGAACAGCTAGAAAAATTCTAGACTGTGGATTCTGGTGGCCTACTCTTTTTAAAGATGCTGCTACATTTTGTAAATCTTGTTTCCATGCCAAAGGTTTGGTAATATATCCAAGAGGGATGAGATACCTCAACAGATTATGCTTTTCTGTGAAATTTTTGACGTTTGGGGCATTGACTTCATGGGTCCGTTTCCAAATTCTAATGGGTACTTTTATATACTGTTAGCCGTAGATTATGTTTCTAAATGGGTGGAAGCAATTCCTACCCGCACTGATGATGCTAACACTATTGTTTCCTTTGTTAGAAACCATATTATCTATCGCTTTGGATCATCACGAGCAATCATGAGCGATCAAGGCACCCATTTTTGTAATAGGAGACTAACAGGATTACTAAAAAAGCATGGGATAATTCACAAAGTAGCAACAGCTTATCATCCCCAGACCAATGGGCAAGCAGAAGTCTCTAACATAGAGATTAAACATATTCTAGAGAAGATAGTAAAACCTCATAGGAAGGACTGGAGTGCCAGGCTACAAGATGCACTCTGGGCATATAGAACAGCGTACAAGACACCCATTGGGATGAGCCCCTTCCGCTTGGTATATGGAAAGGCTTGCCACCTCCCCGTAGAGGTGGAACACAAGGCTTTCTCGGCTGTAAGAGAGTGCAACATGAATCTTACAAAAGCTGGTGCTGAAAGAAAGCTGCAACTAGCAGAACTAGAGAACCTCCGCCTAGAAGCATATGACAACTCCAGGCGTTACAAGGAGAAAATGAAGGCTGTCCATGACAAGAACATTAAAAGGAGAGAATTCAGACCAGGGGAGTTAGTTCTACTATATAACTCCAGAATGAGGCTCATGCCGGATAAACTGAGATCAAGATGGGAAGGTCCATACAGAGTAGAAAAGGTAGAGCCATACGGAGTTTTCCACCTGCGTCATCCTATTAACTCCAAATTTCTAAAGGTCAATGGACATCGCCTAAAGCTTTATCATGGTGAGAAGATGAAGAATCAAAAGGAACTAGAGATTTTCCTCTTGGAAGACCCACCAAGAGAAGCAGAATGAGCCTAAAGAGTGTCCAACTTAAGGATGTAAAAGCAAAGTGCTACGTGGGAGACAACCCACCATGGTATGATCGTTCCGTTTCAGTCTTAGTTTTATTTTTACTTTATTTTTATGATGTTAATGACTCTTCTCATCATCCCTACATATAGCTGCATATAGTTTTCATGAGCATTCTGCATATTATTAAAAAAAAAAAGCACGCACGCGACGCGGCAGCGTCGCTGACGCGTCCGCGTCACCAGTGCCTTTTGAAGAAAAGAGAATTGGACAGAGAGTCACGCGAAAGCGTGGCTGGAGGCGTGCCTTAGGCACAAACATGCCCATGCATCTGCGTCAACCACGTGGCCGTGTCATTTAGAAAATAAGCCTCCCATGTGTCCGCGTCATCCACACGAACACGTGCCCTTAAAAATCGACGTAAAAGAGGTGTATGGCAGCAAGTTATGATGGAGTGGGGCTGGAGTGATGCTAGAAGCACCAGCCCTGTCTCGCAACCACGTGCCCCACGCGTCCGCGTCATCCTTCAAAGAATGGCCATTCACGTGATCGCGTCAACCACGCGATCGCGTCACCTAAATATTTTGGCAAAATAAGTTTGAGACAGAGAGTTGCGCGAACGCGTCGCTGCCCTCGCGCCATTCGCACAAATCAAGTCACGCGACCGCGTGACCCACGTATCCGCGTCAGTTAAAAAACATCACACACTACGCGACCGCGTGACTCATGCGTCCGTGTCACGTGCGGCGCACATAATATCCAGATCAGCCAAAATATCTTATCTTTTCTTCCCCAAATCTTAATTTTTCTTATCCTTTCTTGTTTCTTTCTTCCCTCTTCTTCCTTCTTACTTCTTTCTCACTTTCTACTTCTTCTTTTTCACTACCATTATCAAGGTATTTATTTTCTTCTTCCCCTCTTTAATTTTCCATTATTATTCTTATTTTTATTATGTTTTCTTCTTCTTTTTCTTTTTTTACTTTCTTTATCTATATTTTCTTTTTCTTTTTCTTTCTTCTATTTTTTTCCTTTTAATTGGTGTTGGAAATTTATTTCGATCTTTATTTTCTATATTTTGCTTGTGGATTATCATGGATTTGTTTAACAATTAATATTACCTTTTAAAGGGTTACTTGCATGTTCTATTTTATATTTTCAAAAACATATTTACCATGCATGCTATGTGTTTGTGAAAAAGCCCATATGGCATCATGCACTACTTTTATGTTATCCTACTACTTTAATGCCTGTTTTTCACAAAACTCCTTTTATATTTTATTGATTAAAATATAATTATCAATACAAACAGATTGTTAGTTTGAATGATGTGGTAATCTAACTTGGACATTGAATGCTTGATCTATGCTGCTCATGCCTTTGCCGGCATGCCAATAAACATCTTGCATTTAATTACCATCACATGCACTTACTATATTACCTTTGATGAACTTTTCACATGTAGTCTAGACCATGTGTTAACGACATCCTTCCTTACTGTGCATTAATTACCACTCATAATATTCGCTCCCTTGCTCGAACCCTTTGCTTTACATATTACTTTCTCTTTCCTTTTTCAGGATGGCCACCAAGAAAGGCCAGGAGAAAACTACTCCCAACCCACCAGCAAGGAGAGGAACAAAAAGGACATTAGTGGTAGAGCCATCTTCAACAGCGGTTAAATCCTCAACAAAAAGAATCAAGAGGATCATTAAGGTCGATGAAAAAGAGAAAACCTTCCCAGTAAAGGACACTGCGCGGTTCACTAACCGCTACTGTGAGTAGATGTTCCCCATCTTGGCAGCAAGGAATTATAACAGTGAGCACCTTCTCATCCTTCCGACCCGCATTGCTGAATTTGTCGAGCTGCAAATCGAATAAAGACAATGGGAATTCCTACGGAGACAGCCACAGCAGGTTAATCTCTCATGGGTAGTAGAATTCTACTCCAACTTTCACATGCCAACCATGCAGTCTATCTTTGTCCGTCAGAAGCAAGTCTCCATAACTGAAGAGGCCATTCAACAAGCTTTAGATCTTTCCCCTGCTCTAGAAGGATTAGACGCACTCCAAAAAGCCTCACTCAAGTGCCAGACATACCAATTTGACTGGGACGCCGATCTCAGAGTTATTGCACAACCTGGCAGCAGATGGATCTACGGATACCATCGATCCCGACCAAAAGGGATATCGGCTTCAGCACTTACCTTGGGGGCTCGAGTATGGGCACAAATCATGTCCCATTATGTCTTTTCGAGCACTGACAAGTCCTCCTTCACTGCAGACATGGCTGTTTTACTCTGGTGTATCCTTACAGACCAGCACCTAAACTTACCAAGACACATCCGGAATGTAATGGGACACGTACAAATTGCGGGCAACTTACCTTTTCCCGCCTTGGTTTCAGATCTCGTCTCGACAGCCAGAGTCTCCTACAGAGCTGGGGACACCAAAGCTTTACTTCCACGGGATGATCAGTACGTCCCTAATGGGAAATATATCAGACCGCCAGTAGCCACTACAAGCTAGCCTACAGAACCAGGTGAAGACATTCCTCCTTCAACACCACAAGCACCTACAATAAACCAACTGCTCCATCAGATACTTGAAAGGTTGGATCGGCAGGAACACAAAGCAAAGTTAAGAGAGCGTCGTAACAAGCGCCGATTTACATACCTTAAGGAGCTACTTATGGGAAACTACAAAGACCCAGACACCCCGGACTCCACTTCATTTACCAGCACAGGGAGCCATGACGGTCCCGATGGTGGAGATGCTACTACCAGCCCCCCTTTGTTCCTGACAAATGGCACCGAGGACGGTGCAAAGCCTTAAGTGTGGGGAGGTCGGTCAATACCTGACTTCCGGAGGTAAACTCTCTTCCTTAAACACCAGTAAAATAGGATATTTAGTTAATTTTTCTTTTGTAGAATATGATAGATTGCATAGAAATAGGTTATTTGCATGCATGTTCTACTTGATTGAAAATAATAAGTCTCTTCTAAGACCCTATTTTTTGTTTTTGAAAAATTTCACTAATTTAAGTCAAAACTTTTGTGTTAAATTTGTTTGAAGTTGTATTTGGAACATATTTTAAAAAGCTAAGAACACACAACCTGTGAGATTTGAGCTTAAATACATGGTTACATTATTTAACCATAAATATTTTATTCTTGTGTGTTTACTTCTCTATGATTGTAATCTTATTTTGTTTCATCCTATATGTCCAATGTTTAATATGTTATATGCTTGCGTATGATTGAGGCCATTATTTGTTTAGCTCACTTATCCCAAATAAGCTTAGTCAGCCATTTTGAGCCTTTTAATCCCATTTGTTCTATATTTTACCACATCACTAGCCTTAAGCGGAAAAACAATTAAATATCCCAATTGAATCTTTGGTTAGCTTAAGATAGAAATTGTGTGTTAATTGAGTATGGAAAGATTGTGGAAACAAGGGTTAATAAGGGAATGTGTCATGATAAAATAATGGGAATTTGGGTACCTACTCATGTGAAACTATAAAAATTAAAAATCCATGTGCATTGATAAGCTATATTTATTTTCATGTTAAAATAATAATAATAATAATAATAATAATAATAATAATAATAATAATAATAATAATAATAATAATAATAATAATAATAATAATAATAATAATAATAATAATAATAATAATAATAATAATAATAATAATAATAATAATAATAATAATAATAATAAGGGGACAAAATTACCCCGATTCTAAGTTAAGTAAAGTTCAAAGATCAATGCATGTGCAATAAAAATTAAAAGAAAGTTGATGCATGAGTATGTAATGCAAAAGTAAAAATTATGGGTAGCTAGGCATGATTCTAAAGTTATATAGAGTATATGTATGTTAGGTGAAAGCTTAGATTAATTAAAGATTCAATTTATAAGCTCACTTAGCCATATATATATATATATACCCTCACCCTTACCTTAGCCCCATTACTACCTTGAAAAGACCTCATGATGTTTGCATTGGTATGTTAAATGTTGTTGATTGATTAGGTGAAGAACAAAATTTAGAAAGCATGATTAGAAAGAGCAGAGTGATTACCCTATACACTTGAGAGACTGGAGTGCACATACACCATCAGTGAGGGTTCAATGCTTGATTCTATGTTCCCTGCTTTCATGAGCTATCTTCCTACAATGTTACCTATTTTTACTATATAAATTAAATTAGTGGAATTTGATTTATGTTTGTCTTGAAGAGTTTATTTACTTTTAACCAAGTAGACAAGGATCATATAGTTGCATTCATATATATATATATATATATATATATATATATGTTGCATTGCAATTCATAAGTTTTACATTTTCCTACTCATTTACTTTATCTCCTTCAACTAAGCATGAAGACATGCTAATGTTTAAGTGTGGAGAGGTTGATAAACCATTATTTTATGATTTATATTGTGTTTAATTGTGTGGTTTTATCAAATCTTTATCCACTTATTCATATGATTATCATGTATTTACAATTCCTTCCCAAAATCACTCCATGGTTGAAAACTTGCTTCCTAGAGACTTTTAATTATGTATTTTAATTCTCCTTTATCCCATTCGATGTCGTGATCCATGTGTTAAGTATTTCAGGCTTCATAGGGCATGAATGACTTGGAAATTGGAGAGGAGGCTTGCAAAAATGGAAGGAACACAAGAAACTAAGGAGATGACCAGCGAGAAATGACGCGAGCGCATGACCCACGCGAACGCGCGAAATGGAGAATTCGCAACGACGCGAATGCGTGCTTGACGCAAATGCGTGGATTGGAGTCTGCACGAATGACGCGAACGCGTGAACCACGCGAACGCATGACAAGAAAAATCGCTGAATGACGCGAACGCGTGGACGATGCGTACGCATGACTTGTGCGATCTGCAAAAATAACAGAATACGCTGGGGGCGATTTTGGGCCGCATTTTGACCCAGTTTTCGGCCCAGAAACACAGACTAAACCTAGGGAACATGCTGAGACTCAAAATGCATCCACACACATTCTGATTCATCACATTAGGATTACGTCAATTTTAGATATGAGTTTTTAGATTTGCATTATATTGATAGTTTATGCTTTAGCTTGGATTTTTGGATGCTGAGAGTCATTACCTCCGTTGAAGACATTACTTTAGTTTGTTTCCTTATTCCCTTATTTTTAATTAGTTACTGATTGACTCTGTTCAGATAATTATGTTGCGTTTCGAATTTATTAATATATAGAGTTATTTTTATTTTAATTAATTTTAATTCTCTATTTTATTTTATTTAATTATGTCTTCTCATATTTTTATGATTATTAATTTCATGTCAATGGAGTAGAATTTCTACTTGACATGGGGGTTGATTAAGAGGAGATACTTGAGTTAGAATGCTCAAGTGCTTGGTTGAATTGGACGTTGTTAAGTAACTCATACCTACTAGCACTAGACCTCCCCAAGGGAGAGGACTAGGATTTGAGGGTAAGAGTTAGCTTAATCACCATACTTTTCCTTATTTAGTAAGGGATAACCGAGTGAGAACAACACCCTTTTTACACTACACTTGAAAAGATCCCAACAAGGATAGAAATTCCGTTTAATTATTCCCCCAGTCAAGGCTTTTATTTGGAATATCAATAATTATTCTTAGTTTATTTTTATTGCTTTAATTCTCAATTAATTTAGTTATTCATTATCAAAACTCAAACCTTCTGGGAATTTTTTGATTAATAAAATAGCACACTTTCCTGGAACTCGTTGGGAGACGACCTGGGACTCATACTCCCAGTATTTTATTTCTAAAATTTGTGACAACCCCTTTTAAATTGGTGAGGCAGATTTTAGCCGGTTAAGAGCTATACGTGCAACGCTGTCCTTTTAATTGAAATATCTAAATTGGTTAACTTCTGCCACGCACCAATCATCATGCTTGAAAAGCCATCTTAAAGTTCCTTTAGGCACACTAAACTTAGGAATAAGACATATGCTTCGACACGATGTATATAGCCATTAAATTTACCCATGAGAGTTCAAATTTATGCCAGAAAAATCATTAATTATTGAAATTAAAATAACAGCAAGAAAATTAAATCATGGGGTGCCCCCCATGGAGCGCTCTTTTAGTGTCACTAGCTTGACATTAGTTCCTTGTTAGGGTGGCTGATGATTATAGTGCCTCAGCTTGTCCCCTCTCACTGTGAGCCTTCTTCCTGTACGTTGATGATCAATCTCCATATGCTCTAATGAGAGTATCTTATTGACAGTGTAATAATCATCAATTTGTGGATCTGTCTCCAACTGCTGGTAGATCAATCTTACTTTGTCCCCTTTTGAGAATCCTTCAGTTAGTATTCTTTTGTTTCTCTACCCTTTTGGAGCCCTTTTCTTGCTCTTTTTTTCTTTCTTCAGTGGCCCTTCTTTCTTGGAGGAAGGTTTTATGTTAGGGACTTTCTTCCCAATGATCAAATCTTCAATCTCTTCCTGCCTTCTCTTCTCATCCTTCACATGTTCCTTACCCTCTGTTTCTTCTCCACTGTCTATCTTTCGCTTCATAGGTGAGCTGATAAGTGCCTCCTTGGCTTTTTCCTTCCAGTTCAAGTATTCCTTTTCAACTCTCATGCAGCTGTTCTCTTCAACAGTAGTTGCATTTCCATAAAGACATTCAGAATGATCTTCTCATCATGTGCTCTCAAAGTCATTTTCCCCTTTTCTACATCAATGATGGCCCTTGCTGTGGCTAGGAAAGGTCTTCCCAATATGATAGAGTCACCTCCCTCTTCATCCAAATCCAAAATCACAAAGTCTGCTGGGAAAATGAACTTACCCACCTTGACTAAGAGATTTTCAACCATTCCCCTAGGGATCACCATTGATCTATTAGCTAGTTGCAAGGTCATCCTTAGAGGTTTCACTTCTTCGATAGACAACTTTCTCATCATAGATAAGGGCATCAAATTGATACCTGATCCTAAATCACATAATGTCTTATCAATAGACATATTGCCAATGGTGCTAGGCAGAAAGAAACTCCCAGGATCTTTGAGCTTTGGTGGGAGTCCTTCTTGGATTATTGCACTGCACTCTCAAGTTAAGAACACTGTTTCCCTTTCATTCTAGCTTCTCTTTTTGTTGATGGGCTCTTTGAGGAACTTAGCATATAGAGGCATCTGCTCCAATGCTTCAGCAAGTGGGATGTTGATCTCCAGCTTCTTAAAAACTTCTAAAAGTTTGGGGAACTATTGATCCTTTAGCTCCTTTTGCAATCTTTGAGGGTATGGCAGAGGAGGAGTGTAAGGCTTCACTTCTTTACTCTGTTCTTGTGAATGTTCCTCAATAATCTGCTTTCCCTTCTTTGAAGCTAGTGGTTCCTCATCCTTCTCCTTGAGCTCTTCCTAGTTCTTTTCTTCAATTGCCACTTTCTTCTTACTACCAACCTTATCATCCTCCAATGTTCTTCTACTCCTCAGTTGGATTGCTTTACATTCCTCTTTGGGGTT
Organism: Arachis ipaensis; assembly: GCF_059453495.1. Classification (NCBI taxonomy): domain Eukaryota; kingdom Viridiplantae; phylum Streptophyta; class Magnoliopsida; order Fabales; family Fabaceae; genus Arachis; species Arachis ipaensis. The sequence continues at coordinate 63,028,111 of NC_142444.1, read as the reverse complement.
TAGAATGATGTCACTGGGGAAGGTATTGGTTGGTCTCTCTGGTTGTTTGGATAATTGGCCTATTTGTCTTTCCAGGTTTCTTAATAAAGCTTCATGATTTTTGTAAGCTAGCTCTTGATGTTTAATCATCTTCTCCATCATCATCCCTAGATTGGAGATTCTTTGGGACTCTTAGGGTGAATATGATTGAGTGTGAGATGAGGATGGTTGGTGGAAATTGTTTTGGTTAATTAATGGGTTGTAGGGTGGATAGAAGTTAGAATTGGGTAGTTATTTTGTGATTTTCTGTATAGATTTTGATTATTCTGCTGATGGTTCTGGTGGTTTATGCGGGAGTTACCTGAGTTGGAATTCCTCTGCCATGAGTTTTGGTTCTGATTGTCTCCCCACCTCAGATTGGGGTGGTTCCTCCAAGAAGGGTTGTAAGTATCACCATGAAATTCATTCTGACCAGCACCTTGATTGTGCATATAGTTAACTTGCTCTTGCTGCTGCTCTTCATAGATTTCTTCATTCTGCCCCCACCCAGTTGGTGGTTGATTTTCAGTGTTCACGGCTGCAATTTGAAGACCATCAATCCTCTTGGCCATCATCTCCATTTGTTGCTGGATCTATTGATGCATCACTTTATTTTGTGCCAAAATGGTATCCACACCTTCCAGCTCCAATACACCCTTCCTTTGAGCTGGTTGGCGTTGCCTTTGATGATCATAGAAGTATTGGTTGCTCGTCACAGTGTCTATCACATTTTGAGCTTCCTCAGCTGTCTTCATGAGTTGCACTGAGCCTCCTGCTGAATAGTCAAGGGCCTCTTGAGCTCTCAGTGTCAATCCTTCATAGAAGTTTTGAAGTCTATCCCATTCACTAAACATTTCTAGGGGACACTTCCTGATTAAGGCTTTGTATCTCTCCCAGGTATCATACAGTGACTCTCCATCCATTTGAGTAAATGTTTGTACCTCTGTCTTTAGTCTGATAATTCTTTGGGGTGGATAGAACTTGGCTAGGAATTTGCTAACTAGATCTTCCCAGTTGTTGATGCTCTCCTTGGGAAATGTCTCTAGCCATTGAGAAGCCATGTCTCTCAGGGAAAATAAAAATAACAACAGCTTGTAAATGTATAGATGCACACCATTGGTTTTAACAGTTTCACAAATCCTTAGAAAGATGGATAAGTGCTGGTTTGGATCTTCAAGTGGACCTCCTCCATAGGAACAATTATTCTGCACCAGAGTAATGAGTTGAGGCTTCAACTCAAAATTGTTTGCGTGAACATTGGGAGTGAGAATGCTACTCCCACAGTGTCTTGGATTAGGGAATGTGTAAGAAGCTAGAACTCTCCTCTGAGGTGGACCATTGTTGGCCACTTCCTCTGGTAGATTAGGGGGATTTCCTTCTATCTCTTGGTCTTCCTCTTCTGAGTCTTCTTCTCCAACAACTCCTTTCTCTCTTGCTTCTCTTCTCAATCTCAAAAATGTTCTCTCTGGCTCAGAATTAAAGGAGGTGGACCCACCTCTTTTTCCTCCTGGCATAAAACACACACAAAACCAAAAACCAAAAACAATTCACTCTACTTCTAGAGTGAGGTTAGGGTTAGCTGAAACGAAAACTCAAATAGTTAGTATGCTTGACAAAAACAAAGAAAAATGATTAATCTAGATTATCACCCTACTTAATCATTGTCAATCTATATCAATCCCTGGCAATAGCGCCAAAAACTTGATAAAGGAAAAACAATTCAACAGAAAACTCATCGGCAAGTGTACCGAGTCGCATCAAGTAGTAATAACTAACAGGAGTGAGGTCGATCCCACAGGGAGTGAGGTCAATCCCACAGGGATTGATGGATTGAGCAACTTTGGTATCGTGATGAATTTAGTTAAGCGAATATTTGATGATTTGGGGTGAAATTCGAGTAACAGTTAATAAATTGCAAGAAAATAAAATGCAGGAGGTAAATTGACAGAATCTTAAAGTACAGAAGGAGTAAATTGCAGAAACTTAAAGTGCAAGAAATTTAAAAGAGCTGAAACTTAAATTGCAAGAAAGGTAAATTACAGAAACTTAAAGTGCAAGAAATTTAAATTGCTGAATCTAAATTGACAGGAAACTTAAATTGCATGAAGAATAAAGGGATTTGGGTGATGGAAATCAAAACAGAAATAGAAAATGTAAAATGCAGTAAAATAAAGAACTCTCGGATGAAGAAATTCAAATCAGCATTCAATTGCTCTCTTAACAAAACAGAAAAGAAATTGCAGAAGAAAGAAAATCAGAAAGTAAACTATGATCAGATCTCCAACTTATAAAACTATCAAAGGGAAAAAATAAATGAGATCTCCAAGATGAAGGAATTCAGAAGAATTCTTCAATCCAAAGTCAAAAGACCCAAAAACATAAAGTAGATGTTGCAGAAGAGAGAAAACAAAACAGAAAGAAAAACTCAGATCTGATCTCAATTCTAAAATTCTAAAAGGAAATTAAAAGAGAGCTCCCCAATGAAATCAAATTCCTATCTATTTATACACTTTCCAATTCTGGCTTTTAGTCCTTGGAGTGGGCTTTTTGGCCTTGTATGAAGTGGGTCAGAGATGCACTTGTTATTGCTTCCAGGGGAACATTGCGTTCTCAAAGTGAGCGCAGCGTTCACTTTTCCACACGGGCGCGTCACTTACTGAGCGTGGCGTTCTTTGTTTGAACGCAACGTTGCTCTGTACTGACCCTCTTTCTCTTCATTTTCTCACCTGTATTCAATCAAAACAGCAATCAAAGTCTCACCAAAATCTTAAAAATTCGCATCATTCATAATAATCACTTAATTCTTGCATAAATCTCATGATTTTGTATAAAATAAATGATGTTTGATTGAATAAAAAAAATAATGAAATTCCACTCCAACCACTTACTTATTGTGCAAGAAAGTGCATAAAACCTAATGAAACAAATAAAAAATACTTGTGAAACTAGCATAAGATGACTTGTCATCAGCCACAACTTGAGTAGTGATCAATTTCATCAAAATATGGACCATTTTATGGCTTTGAAAGTACCCCATTTCATGTTTTTGATACTCCCACCCACCATGGACATAATAACGTGAATCATTCTGTGGTGGTGGAAAGTTTCCCATGAAATTTGATTGACCAAAATATGATGGATGCTCCTTTCTTTCTTGCAAAAAGCTCTGTCTCAAACAATATTCACCAAAATAAATTGGAATCTCCATTGTCATAAATGAGGGATTCTTAATGAGGCAATATCACAAATAGTTAGTGAATAAATAAACAAGGAAAAACCACTTAAATTGCAGAGAACAAAAATAAACAACTAAAATAAAACTAATCAACAAAAAAAAGTGTTCAATCTAGTTATCCTCCAATTTAATCATTGTCAATGCAAAATCAATCCCCGACAATGGTGACATAAACTCGATGCACGAAAATCTGTCTCTCAACAAATTTCCACCGACAAGTTGATAAACCCGAATTTTGTGGTTTATATTGTGTAGATTTTGGGAGGTTTTGTCAATATTTTCCACACTTATTCATAGAAATTCCATGATTTTGTGTTCTCTTCCTAATATTGCCTCATGATGGAAAACATGCTTCTTTTTCCTTAAAAATGCCATATTTTGATCCTCTTCCATTACCATTCGATGCAGTGATATGTTTGTTGAGTGATTTCGGAGTTTGTAGAGCAAGAATGACCTAGAAGAGAGAAAGAAAGCATGCACAAATGGAAGGAACATGAAGAATTGGGCTTTGGAAAATCGGCTGCGACGCGCACGCGCACCCCACGCACACGCGCACCCCACGCGCACGCGTGGGTGCAAGGAGCTAGGCATGGCACGCGAAGAGTGACGCATCCGCATGGATTAGCGAATCCTCCACCGACGCGTATGCGTACATGACGCGTACGCGTGACAAGCAGCACATGACCTCATTAAAGAAATCGTGGCTGGCAATTTTTGAGGCTCAACAGGACCAATTTCAAGTTGATTCTGCATGGAAAAGACACAGGAACTCTAGGGGGAAAGGGGGGGATCATTCATTACACACTTAGACATAATTTCGGCTAGTTTTTAGTTTTTATTCTTATAGAGAGAGAAATCCTTGTTCCTCTCTAGATCTAGTTTGATTTGATCTTCCTTTGTTGAATTCTGAATTGGGTTTTATTGATTTTCAGTTTTGATTACTTAATTTGAATTCCCTAGTATAATTTTGTTGAGATCTTGTGTTAGATTTATGTTTTCTTGTTATTTCCCATTTTCTATTCATCTTGTGAACTTTGTGGATCTTGAATTGTTAATGATACATTGATGTTTTCCATAATTAATAGTGTTAATTGAGTAGTTTTCTATTGATAATTGTTAGTGGGTACTTTCAATTTCCAATTTATTTGCAATTTAAATATGTCTGTTATTAATGCATGCCATGTGTTTGATGAAATATTTCCTTTGATTATGGAGTAGTTTTCTCTACTCTTGGCCTAGGCTAAGGGAATTGGATAAACTTGAGTCATTGGGTCTAATTTATTTGGTGATTTGAGAACCCTTAGTAGTCAAGTTGATACCCATTGACACTAATCCACTACTAAGTCCATTGGTAGTTGGATTGGGACTTATGAGTTGAGATTGATCAAGCCACTTGACGTACCTCAAGCTTAGGAGTAAATATTACGTACTTAAAGCTCTTGGAGGTAGACTTAGTGAGTTTTGTTCCTTATAATTGTCACGATATGGTTATTAGACAAGGATGGTGACCCCAATTCCTATGCCTAGCCAAGAGTTGCTTTTATTATTCATATTTGAACCCCACAAATTTCAATTGCTTAATTTTAGTTATAGTCACTTGCTTAGTTCTAGAGTAGAATTATATTGGATGTTATCTTGTTAACTTGAAATTGTTCATACCTTGCCTTAGTTGTTTGATTTAGTTTCTTGCACTTTAAGATTTCTTGCTTGTTAAGTCTAGTAGTTTAATCTCTTGATCATGACTCCCAACCCCGGAATTCTAACCAATGTTGATGCACATGTTTGCCCATTCCTTGTGAGACGACCCGAGGTTTGAATACTTTGGTTTACTTTTATTGGGGTTGAACTTTGTGACAACCAATTCTTTAAAATTTGATCGAGAGTTATTAGTTGGTTTGGAACTTTGCTTACAACGAAGTTATATTTCTATTAAGAGAAATTCTAAACCGATAATAATTCTAGCTATCAAATTTTTGGTGCCGTTGCTGGAGAATGGTTGCAACGTATATCTTGACATTGGTTATGTGAATATGTGAATAGTGTAGATAGTTTACTTGCTTTCAATACTTAGTTGTACTTTAGATTTCTTTTGCGCATGTGCTATGACTTCCAAGTTTGATGACTCGGTCTCAATCAAACTCTAGCTTAGTCGAGCTTGACCTTGAGATTCAAAGAACTTTGTTACATACTCGGCAAGCTAGACGGCGGTTGGACTATACGGCTAGTACTTCAGCCTCTCTTGAGGAGCATACCGATTCACTAGACAGAACCGAGAGTGACTTGGAGTCCGCTACTTCCTATTCTTCTGTTGGCACCACTAATACATCTTTGCATCCTATAGGTGAACAATACATGGCGGAGCCATGCCGAATCACCTTGCATGAACAAGGGGCTCCGGATATCATACTTCAACCTTTGCAAGCAAGGTATCCCAACCTTAATCCAAACTTTGAGTTGAAGAATAGCTTGATAAATCTACTCCCCAAGTATCATGGGCTTCTGGGTCAAGATCCCTTCTGACATCTAAGAGATTTTCAAGTTGCTTGTTCTACGGCTCGAAGGCATGGAGCCGATGAGGTGGCTATTATGGTTTTTGCTTTCCCCTTCTCCCTTGAGGGACAAGCAAAAACGTGATTCTATTCCCAACCAGATGAGATTGTGACCAATTGGGATTTTTTGAGAAGAGAGTTTCTAGACAAGTTCTTTCCGCCAGAGAAGACCGACTACATCCAGAAGGAAATCTCGGGTATAATGCAAAAGGACCAAGAGAGTTTGTATGAGTATTGGACAAGGTTCAAGAGGCTATTGGAATCTTGTCCACACCATGGATTGGACACTCACTTGCTCATTAGTTACTTCACCGGAGGTCTTTGTGCGGAAGATAGAAGATTGCTCACCGCCTCTATTGGTGGTTCCCTTTCCAAAAACAAGACGGCGGGAGAAGCTTGGAGCTTGATAAATGATGTTGCCGAGGCTATATAACATGTAAGGGTAGGAAGCAATCCCCTCAAGGGTGTGGTAGAAGCACCCCCTTCCGAAACAAACTTAACCAAGGTGCTTGGGGATATAACTACTATCCTTACGGAGATGCACAAAGAAGAAAAGGCATTCTACTCCATCCAAGCCATCCATGCCCCTCCCCAAATTCCTCAACTTGAAAGTCCTCCTAGAATTTGTGGTTTGTGCTCTAGCACCACACATTACACCGATCAATGTCACCAAATTCAAGAGGAGTACACCCTTGCCGTAGCCAATGTGAATTATAACAAGCGTCCACCCTATCCCTCTCAAGGCCAAAACAATTACTCTCATGGCAATAATCATAATCAAGGGTGGAGGGATAATGCACAAGGGAGCAATCAAAATCAAAGATGGAACAAGTCTTCTTCTCACTACAACAACAACCACCAATCTTCATCCTAATTCCACCATAACAACAACAACAACCATCAAGCCAACCAAAATCACCACAATCAAGCATCCCATCAAAACCAAAATAACTACACCAAATACCAAGCACCATATCAAAGACAATAATCCAACCAATCCTCCTCCTCTTCCACCAACCTAGTTGATGAACTTAGAGCTACTATGGAAAAATAGGATGAGAACAACAAGGCTCAATTTAATGCCATGAGTGCTCAATTGGCCAATCTCACCGATATGATTTCAAAGTTGGCCTTGTCCTCCTCCAACAACAACACTAACCAACCCTCAAGCTCTTCTAACCTTCCATCCCAACCCCTTCCAAACTCAAAGGGCGGCCTCAACGCCATTACTCTATGGCCAGGAACTACATTGAAGGAGATACCTCCTAGGGTCATAGAAGATATTCATGAGGAAGAAGTGGTTGTTAAAGTTCCAAGTGAAGAAGAGGAGATAGACACAAGGCATGAGGAAGAAGAAGTAAGCCTTAAGGAACCCAAGAGGAAGGTTATAGTGGATGAATCCATTCCTATCCCATTTCCTTCCATGGTAAAGAAGGCCAAGAAGACTCCGGAGTTTCATTTAAACATGCTTCAAGTATTTAAGAAGGTTGAGGTAACCATCCCACTTATTGATGCCATTCAACAAATTCCGAAGTATGCAAAATTTTTAAAGGACTTTTGCACACATAAGGATAGGATAGGTGAGTTGGAGATATTGTCATTGGGTAATTCTATTTCTTCCTTAGTAAAGCCTATTCCGAAAAAGTGTAGCGACCCTAGACCATGTTTGGTGTCTTGCCGTGTTGGGGGAGTTGCTTTTCATGACTGTATGTGTGATCTAGGGGCTTGCGTGAGCATCATGCCATTAACTATCTTTGTGCGGTTGAATTTAGCTCCATTAAAGAGGTCGGTGGCCAAATTTGCCTTAGCTGACAAGAGTGTGATTACTGTTGTGGGAATAGTGGAAGATGTACTTGTGGCGATCAAGGACTTGGTGTTTCCATTTGATTTCAACATCCTTGAAATGCCCCCAATAGATAATAGGAGCTCTTCCTCAGTCTTGCTTGGTAGACCCTTCTTGAAGACCTCTAAGTTCAAATTGGATGCCTTCACCGGCACATACTCCTTTGAGGTCGGAGACAAGACTATCAAGTTTAATTTGGAAGAAGCCATGAGACACCCACCCGAAGAGCATTCCGTTCTCCGATGTGATGTAATCGATGAGGTAGTAGTGGAGGTACAAAGAGAGGATCACAACAAGTTGTGCTACCCTATTGTTGAAGAGACGAATGACCAAGAGGGTGAACAAGAGAAAGTTGTTGAGAATGAACTCCAGGAGCTTGATGAAAAGGAACCTCAATTTGAGGCAAAGAGTGAATTGAAGCCTCTTCCATCTCATTTGAAGTATGCATTCTTAGAGGACAACCAAAGGTTTCCGGTCATTATTGCTAGTGAGCTTTCTAACCAAGAAGAAGAGAAGCTCCTAGATGTCCTAAGGAAGCACAAGAAAGCAATCGATTGGAGCTTGGCCGACATTGTGGGGATTGACCCCCGCATGTGTGTGCATCGTATCTTTCTCCAAAAGGGAGCTCGGCCGGTTAGACAACCTCAAAGAAGGCTCAACCCCACCATCCTTGATGTGGTGAAGAAGGAGGTCACAAGGCTACTTGATGCAGGTATCATATATCCGATTTCTGACAGTGAGTGGGTGAGCCCGGTCCAAGTTGTTGCAAAGAAATCGGGCATCACTGCGGTTAAGAAGGATGATGGTGAAGTGGTCACCAAAAGAGTGCAAAATGCTTGGCGGGTGTGCATCGATTATAGAAGGTTGAATGCCGCTACAAGGAAGGACTACTACCCTTTGCCCCTCATTGACCAGATGTTGGACCTGCTTATGGGTAATCCCAGTATTGCTTTCTTGATGGTTTTACTAGTTACTTCCAGATTCACATTGCTCCTGAGGATCAGAAAAGACCATATTTACTTGTCTCTTTGGCACTTTTGCTTACAAAAGAATGCCATTTGGGCTATATAATGCACCCGCTACTTTTCAGCGGTGTATGACTAGTGTCTTTTCCGATCTTATGGAGAGCTGTCTGAAAGTCTTTATGGATGACTTCAGTGTATATGGAAGTTCATTTGATAGTTTCTTAGAGAACTTGACCAAAGTCTTAGCTAGGTGTGTTGACACTAACCTTGTCCTAAATTTTGAAAAACGTCACTTCATGGTGAGACAAGGTATAGTGTTAGGACACTTAGTCTCTGACAAGGGCATTTCTGTAGACCCGGCCAAGGTCGATATTATTACCAGTTTATCTCACCCCTCATCTGTGAGGAAGGTCCATTCCTTTTTGGGGCATGCAGGATTTTATAGGCGCTTTATCAAAAATTTTAGCAAGATTGCATTGCCATCATCGCGCCTACTCCAAAAAGACGTGGTCTTTGAGTTTGATAGTGCTTGTGCGGATGCATTTGAGGAGTTAAGGAGAGCTCTTACCACAGCACCAATTGTGAGGGGCCCTAACTGGACGCAGCCATTCGAGATAATGTGCGACGCGTCAAATCACGCCGTGGGTGCCGCGCTTGCACAGTGCGATGGTAAACTCCCTTATATCATTGCTTATTCCTCAAAAATATTGGATGCGGCACAATCCAACTATACCACTACAGAGAAAGAGCTCCTAGCTATTGTTCATGCATTAAATAAATTCAGATCTTATTTGCTAGGTTCTAAAATAGTGGTATATATGGATTATGCAGCTTTAAAGTATTTGTTGACAAAGAATGAGTCGAAACCTAGGCTCATACGTTGGATCTTGCTCTTGCAAGAGTTCGACATTGAGATTAGGGATTGAAGTGGGTCCCAAAATTTGGTTGCGGATCATTTAAGCCGCCTTAAAAATCTTAAATATGACCCATTTCTGATTGATGACTCATTCCCTTTGGATAGTTTGCACGCTGTTTCGGATAGCTTTCCTTGGTTTGCACCTATGGCGAACTAGTTGGTTGCTAAGATCTTCCCTCCCAACTTTTCTAAACATCAAAGAGACAAGTTGAGGAGTGATTCCAAATATTACATTTGGGATGACCCTCACTTGTGGAAGAGAGAGTAGACCAAGTAATTCAAAGATGTGTCCCGGAATCCGAAATCCAACCCATTCTTGAAACTTGCCATTCATCCAAGTGTGGTGGCCACTTTGACCCACAACGAACGACTAAAAAGGTTTTGGATTGTGGATTCTGGTGGCCAACCTTATTCAAGGATGCTAACCGATTCTGTGTATCATGCCACCAATGTTAGAAGTCGGGAAATGCATCCCAAAAGGATGAAATGCCTCAACAACCAATGTTGTTCTGTGAAATCTTTGATGTATGGGAATAGACTTTATGGGACCATTTCCCAACTCAAGTGGGTATCTATATATTCTGTTGGCTGTTGACTACGTATCAAAGTGGGTGGAAGCGATAACTACCCGCCTTGATGACGCTAATACCATGATTTCTTTCATTAGAAACAATATTGTGTGCTGCTACGGGTCGCCACGAGCAATCATGAGCAACCAAGGTTCCCACTTTTGCAACAGAAAAGTAGAGGCACTACTCAAGCACTATGGGGTATTGCACAAGGTTGCAATTGCTTATCACCCCCCAAACCAACGGACAAGCAGAGGTGTCCAACCGGGAGATTAAGCGAATTTTGGAGAAAGTGGTGAGTCCACAAAGGAAGGATTGGAGCTTTCGGTTGGGAGATGGACTATGGGCATATAGAAAGGCTTATAAGACCCCGTTGGGGATGAGTCCCTTTCAGATTGTCTATGGTAAGGCATGCCACCTTCCGGTGGAGATTGAGCATAAGGCCTATTGGACGGTTAAGCAGTGTAACACAGATTTCAGCAAGGCGGGTATAGCCAGAAAATTACAACTAGAGGAGCTTGAGTGTCTTAGGATGGAGGCATATAAGAATGCTCGAATCTACAAGGAAAAGACTAAGGCATTTCATGATCACCATATTCAAAAGAAGGATTTTCAAGAAGGTGACGAGGTTCTCCTCTATAACTCGAGGCTCAGATTCATGCCTGGGAAGCTCCGTTCAAGATGGGAAGGACCCTTCAAGGTGAAGGAGGTAAAGCCCTAAGGAGTGGTGGAATTATTTGACCCTCAAAGTGATATAACTTTCAAGGTGAATGGACATAGAGTGAAGAAGTACCATGGCTACAAGTCATCAATGGAAGTGGAGGTGCTCCTACTGGAGGATGCTCCAAAAGGAGAGGAAGCTTAAGCGAATGACTGTCCAACTTAAGGACGTTAAAGAAAAGTGCTTGGTGGGAGACACCCCACCATGGTAAGATGTTCTTTGTGTATATTTTCTTGCTTCTAGCTTTAGATTCTTGTGAATTTTGTGATTTCTTGGTGTTGTTGAGTTGCTTAGAAATGCTAGCTTTTGTTGATTTTGTTGAATTGTTATGATATTCATGTAGATTTCATTAATCTTGGTATGGATAAATTGATAAGGTCAGAGAAAATGCTTTAATTTTGAGTAGTGCATGAATTTTTGATTGTTTTCTTGACTATCTAGCTGGAATACCTACCAGGAATGTCTTAAAATACCTTTCTCTATGTTGAAAAAAAAAAGGGTCCACGCGTAAGCGTTCAGGATGCGTGCGCGTCGCTTGCATTTTTGCAACTCTGGTTACATTTTTCCCGAGAGTTACGCGAGCATTGCACTAGCAATGCGTGAAACGCACAAGTGCCTACCCACGCGTGCGTGTACATGACTCGTACGTGTCGGTCACTCTACATGTCACTCTTGGTACATTTTTCCCGTGAGTTGCGCGAACACTGCACGCAACGCGCAACTCCTACTCATGCGAGCGCATGTAGCACGCTCACGCGTCGTTTTGCCCTCTTGCCCACCCACGCATGCGTGCACATGACGCGTACGCGTCGGTCGCCTTACATGCGTTCCCCAAGTACATGACACCCGAGAGTTGCGCGAGCATTGCGCAAGCACTGTGCGAAACGCGCAGTTGTCTCCACACGTGCGTGCACTGTGACGCGTACGCGTCCCTTACCTATTTACCTACCCACGCATACGCGTGGGTGACTGATGAGCGGATAATTTATACGCTTTTTGGCATTATTTTTAGTATGTTTTTAGTATATTTTAGTTAGTTTTTATTATTTTTTCATTAGTTTTTATTCAAAAATTACATTTCTGGATTTTACTATGAGTTTGTGTGTTTTTCTGTGATTTCAGGTATTTTCTGGCTGAAATTGAGGGACCTGAGCAAAAATCTGATTCAGATGCTGAAAAAGGACTGCATATGCTGTTGTATTCTGACCTCCCTGCACTCGAAGTGCATTCTCTGGAGCTACATAAGCCCAATTGGCACGCTCTCAATTGCGTTGGAAAGTAGACATCCTGGGATTTCCAGCAATATATAATAGTCCATACTTTGCCGAAGATTTGATGGCCCAAACTGGCGTTCCAAGTCAGCATAGAATTTCTGGCGTCAAAACGCCAGAACTGGGATGAAAGCTGGAGTTAAACGCCCAAACTGGCACAAAAGTTGGCGTTTAACTCTAAGAAAGGTCTCTACACGTGAAAGCTTCAATGCTCAGCCCAAGAACACACCAAGTGGGCCCCGGAAGTGGATTTTTACTCTAACTATTCTAGCTTACTCATTTTCTGTAACCCTAGGTCACTAGTTTATTATAAAAACTACTTTTAGTGATTCATCTTGTACCTCATGACACTTTAAATGTTTCATATTAATGGCATGAGTCTCTAAACCCCATGGTTGGGGGTGAGGAGCTCTGCTGTGTCTTGATGAATTAATGCAATTACTACTGTTTTCCATTCAATCACGCTTGTCTCTTCTCTAAGATATACACTTGTTCTTCAACTTGATGAATGTTATGATCCGTGACACTCATCATCATTCTCACCTTTGAACGTGTGCCTGACAACCATTTCCATTCTACCTTAGACTGAGTACATATCTCTTAGCCTCCTGATTTAGATAAGAGTCTTCGTGGTATAAGCTAGAATTATAGGCAGCCATTCTTGAGATCCAGAAAGTCTAAACCTTGTCTATGGTATTCCGAGTAGGATTTGCAAAGGGATGACTGTGACGAGCTTCAAACTCGCAAGTGCTGGGCGTAGTGACACACGGAAAAGGATCAATGGATCCTATTCCAGCATGAGTGAGAATTGACAGATGACTAGCTGTGCGGTGACAGCGCATTTGGACCATTTTCACTGAGAGAACGGATGGTAGCCATTGACAACGGTGATCCAGTAACATACAGCTTGCCATGGAAGGAGCCTTGCGTGCATGAAGAAGAAGACAGTAGGAAAGCAGAGATTCAGAAGATAGAGCATCTCCAAAACCTCAACCTGTTCTGCATTACTCCAAAACAAGTATTTATTTCATGCTCTTTTACTTTTTACAATCAAATCTGAGAATTATTGATATCCTGACTAAGAGTTACAAGATAACCATAGCTTGCTTCAAGCCGACAATCTCCGTGGGATCGACCCTTACTCACGTAAGGTATTACTTGGACGACCCAGTGCACTTGCTGGTTAGTTGTGCGGAGTTGCAAAAGTGTGATTGTAATTTCGTGCACCAAGTTTTTAGCGCCGTTGCCGGGGATTGTTCGAGTTTGGACAACTGACGGTTTATCTTGTTGCTTAGATTAGGAATAATTTATTTTTGTTGGTTTAGAGTCACTAAATTTGAGTCTTTTGTTTGAGTTTAGTTTCATATTTTAAGTTTGGTGTCAATTGCATGCTTTTATTTTCTTTCAATTTTTCAAATTTGCATGTTCTTAGTTCTTTCTTGATCTTTAAAAATTCTAAGTTTGGTGTCTTCTTTGTGTTTTCCTTTAAATTTTCGAAAATTTGTGTTTGATTTTCTAAAAATTTTAAGTTTGGTGTCTGGTGCACGAAATTGTGATCATCAACAATGGCGCCAAAGACTTGGAGCTCTTAAACGTGAATCACACTTTGTCACAATTCTGCACAACTAACCAGCAAGTGCACTGGGTCATCCAAGTAATAAACCTTACGTGAGTAAGGGTCGATCTCACGGAGATTGTCGGCTTAAAGCAAGCTATGGTCATCTTGTAAATCTCAGTCAGGTGGATTCAAATGGTTATGGAGTTTAAGATGATGAAAATAAACATAAAATAAACATAAAATAAAGATAGAGATACTTATGTAATTCATTGGTGGATTTCAGATAAGCGTATGAAGATGCTTTGTTCCCCTTGAACCTCTGCTTTCCTAATGCCTTCTTCCAATCATTCATACTCCTTTCCATGGCAAGCTTTATGTTGGGCATCACCATTGTCAATGGCTACATCCCGTCCTCTCAGTGAAAATGGTCCTGATGCTCTGTCACAACATCGGCTAATCAGCTGTCGGTTCTCGATCATGTCGGAATAGGATCCATTGATCCTTTTGCGTCTGTCACACGCCCCACAATCGCGAGTTTGAAGCTCGTCACAGTCATCCCTTCCCAGATCCTACTCAGAATACCACAGACAAGGTTTAGACTTTCCGAATCTCAGGAATGGCTGCCATTAATTCTAGCCTATACCACGAAGGTTCCAATCTTAGATTAGAAACCCAAGAGATACGCATTCAAGCCATTGCTAGTAGAACAGAGGTGGTTGTCAGGCCCATGTTCATAGGTGAGAATGATGATGAGTGTCACGGATCATCACATTCATCAAGTTGAAGAATGAATGAATATCTTGGAGAAGAAATAGACTTGAGTTGAATAGAAAAATAATAGTACTTTGTATTAATTCATGAAGAACAGCAGAGCTCCACACCTTAATCTATGGTGTGTAGAAACTCCACCGTTGAAAATACATAAGAACAAATAGTGTAAGCATGGCCGAATGGCCAGCCTCAAAGGTCTAAGGACTAAACATCCCAAGATTGATAGTGTGTAAATACAATGGCAAAAGGTCCTATTTATAGAAAACTAGTAGCCTAGGGTTTACAGAAATCAGTAATTAATGTAGAAATCTTCTTCTGGGCCCACTTGGTGTGTGCTTGGGCTGAGCATTGAAGCTTCCATGTATAGAGGCTTTTCTTGGAGTTAAACGCCAGCTTTTGTGCCAGTTTGGGCGTTTAACTCCAGCTTTTGTGCCAGTTTTAGAGTTAAACGCCAGAATTCTTGAGCTGACTTGGAATGCCTGTTTGGGCTATCAAATCTCGGGCAAAATATGGACTATTATATATTTCTGGAAAGCCCAGGATGTCTACTTTCCAACGCAACTGAGAGCGCGCCAATTGGGCTTCTGTTGCTCCAGAAAATCCACTTTGAGTGCAGGGAGGTCAGAATCCAACAGCATCTGCAGTGCTTTTTCAGCCTCTGAATCAGATTTTTGCTCATGTCCCTCAATTTCAGCCAGAAAATACCTGAAATCACAGAAAAACACAGAAACTCATAGTAAAGTCTAGAAGAGTGATTTTTATTTAAAAACTAATAAAAATATAATAAAAACTAATTAAAATATACTAAAAATATACTAAAAACAATGCCAAAAAGCGTATAAATTATCCGCTCATCACAACACCAAACTTATATTGTTGCTTGTCCCCAAGCAACTAAAAATCAAATAGGATAAAAAAGAAGAGAATATACAATGAATTCCAAAAACATCTATGAAGATCAGTATTAATTAGATGAGCGGGGCTTTTAGCTTTTTGCTTCTGAACAGTTTTGGCATCTCACTTTATCCCTTGAAGTTCAGAATGATTGACATCTATAGGAACTCAGAATCCAAATAGTGTTACTGACTCTCCTAGTTAAGTATGTTGATTCTTGAACACAGCTACTTTATGAGTCTTGGCCGTGGCCCCAAGCACTTTTTTTTTCCAGTATTACCACCGGATACATAAATGCCACAGACACATAACTGGGTGAACCTTTTCAGATTGTGACTCAGCTTTGCTAGAGTCCCAATTAGAGGTGTCCAGGGTTCTTAAGCACACTCTTCTTTTTGCTTTGGACCTCGACTTTAACCGCTCAGTCTCAAGTTTTCACTTGACACCTTCACGCCACAAGCACATGGTTAGGGCTTTTATCTTTTCTTCCCCAAATCTTAATTTTTCTTATCCTTTCTTATTTCTTTCTTCCCCCTTCTTCCTTCTTACTTCTTTCTCACTTTCTACTTCTTCTTTTTCACCACCATTATCAAGGTATTTATTTTTTTCTTCCCCTCTTTAATTTTCCATTATTTTTCTTATTTTTATTACGTTTTCTTCTTCTTTTTCTTTTTTTACTTTCTTTATCTATATTTTCTTTTTCTTTTTCTTTCTTCTATTTTTTTCCTTTTAATTGGTGTTGGAAATTTATTTCGATCTTTATTTTCTATATTTTGCTTGTGGATTATCATGGATTTGTTTAACAATTAATATTACCTTTTAAAGGGTTACTTACATGTTCTATTTTATATTTTCAAAAACATATTTACCATGCATGCTATGTGTTTGTGAAAAAGCCCATATGGCATCATGCACTACTTTTATGTTATCCTACTACTTTAATGCCTGTTTTTCACAAAACCCCTTTTATATTTTATTGATTAAAATATAATTATCAATACAAACAGATTGTTAGTTTGAATGATGTGGTAATCTAACTTGGACATTGAATGCTTGATCTATGCTGCTCATGCCTTTGCCGGCATGCCAATAAACATCTTGCATTTAATTACCATCACATGCACTTACTATATTACCTTTGATGAACTTTTCACATGTAGTCTAGACCATGTGTTAACGACATCCTTCCTTACCGTGCATTAATTACCACTCATAATATTCGCTCCCTTGCTCGAACCCTTCGCTTTACATATTACTTTCTCTTTTCTTTTTCAGGATGGCCACCAAGAAAGGCAAGGAGAAAACTACTCCCAACCCACCAGCAAGGAGAGGAACAAAAAGGACATTAGTGGTAGAGCCATCTTCAACAGCGGTTAAATCCTCAACAAAAAGAATCAAGAGGATCATCAAGGTCGATGAAAAAGAGAAAACCTTCCCAGCAAAGGACACTGCGTGGTTCACTAACCGCTACTGTGAGTAGATGTTCCCCATCTTGGCAGCAAGGAATTATAACAGTGAGCACCTTCTCATCCTTCCGACCCGCATTGCTGAATTTGTCGAGCTGCAAATCGAATAAAGACAATGGGAATTCCTACGGAGACAACCACAGCAGGTTAATCTCTCATGGGTAGTAGAATTCTACTCCAACTTTCACATGCCAACCATGCAGTCTATCTTTGTCCGTCAGAAGCAAGTCTCCATAACTGAAGAGGCCATTCAACAAGCTTTAGATCTTCCCCCTGCTCTAGAAGGATTAGATGCACTCCCAAAAGCCTCACTCAAGTGCCAGACATACCAATTTGACTGGGACGCCGTTCTCAGAGTTATCGCACAACCTGGCAGCAGATGGATCTACGGATACCATCGATCCCGACCAAAAGGGATATCGGCTTCAGCACTTACCTTGGGGGCTCGAGTATGGGCACAGATCATGTCCCATTATGTCTTTTCGAGCACTGACGAGTCCTCCTTCACTGCAGACATGGCTGTTTTACTCTGGTGTATCCTTATAGACCAGCACCTAAACTTACCAAGACACATCCGGAATGTAATGGGACACGTACAAATTGCGGGCAACTTACCTTTTCCCGCCTTGGTTTCAGATCTCGTCTCGACAGCCAGAGTCTCCTATAGAGCTGGGGACACCAAAGCTTTACTTCCACGGGATGATCAGTACATCCCTAACGGGAAATATATCAGACCGCCAGTAGCCACTACAAGCCAGCCTACAGAACCGGGTGAAGACATTCCTCCTTCAACACCACAAGCACCTACAACAAACCAACTGCTCCATCAGATACTTGAAAGGTTGGATCGGCAGGAACACAAAGCAAAGTTAAGAGAGCGTCGTAACAAGCGCCGATTTACATACCTTAAGGAGCTACTTATGGGAAACTACAAAGACCCAGACACCCCGGACTCCACTTCATTTACCAGCACAGGGAGCCATGACGGTCCCGATGGTGGAGATGCTACTACCAGCCCCCCTTTGTTCCTGACAGATGGCACCGAGGACGGTGCAAAACCTTAAGTGTGGGGAGGTCGGTCAATACCTGACTTCCGGAGGTAAACTCTCTTCCTTAAACACCAGTAAAATAGGATATTTAGTTAAATTTTCTTTTGTAGAATATGATAGATTGCATAGAAATAGGTTATTTGCATGCATGTTCTACTTGATTGAAAATAATAAGTCTCTTCTAAGACCCTATTTTTTTTTTGAAAAATTTCACTAATTTAAGTCAAAACTTTTGTGTTAAATTTGTTTGAAGTTGTATTTGGAACATAGTTTAAAAAGCTAAGAACACACAACCTGTGAGATTTGAGCTTAAATACATGGTTACATTATTTAACCATAAATATTTTATTCTTGTGTGTTTACTTCTCTATGATTGTAATCTTATTTTGTTTCATCCTATATGTCCAATGTTTAATATGTTATATGCTTGCGTATGATTGAGGCCATTATTTGTTTAGCTCACTTATCCCAAATAAGCTTACCCTTTAAATTACCTTTGTCAGCCATTTTGAGCCTTTTAATCCCATTTGTTCTATATTTTACCACATCACTAGCCTTAAGCGGAAAAACAATTAAATATCCCAATTGAATCTTTGGTTAGCTTAAGATAGAAATTGTGTGTTAATTGAGTATGGAAAGATTGTGGAAACAAGGGTTAATAAGGGAATGTGTCATGATAAAATAATGGGAATTTGGGTACCTACTCATGTGAAACTATAAAAATTAAAAATCCATGTGCATTGATAAGCTATATTTATTTTCATGTTAAAATAATAATAATAATAATAATAATAATAATAATAATAATAACAATAACAATAACAATAACAATAACAATAACAATAACAATAACAATAACAATAACAATAACAATAACAATAACAATAACAATAACAATAACAATAATAATAATAATAATAAGGGGACAAAATTACCCCGATTCTAAGTTAAGTAAAGTTCAAAAATCAATGCATGTGCAATAAAAATTAAAAGAAAGTTGATGCATGAGTATGTAATGCAAAAGTAAAAATTATGGGTAGCTAGGCATGATTCTAAAGTTATATAGAGTATATGTATGTTAGGTGAAAGCTTAGGTTAATTAAAGATTCAATTTATAAGCTCACTTAGCCATATATATATATATATATATATATATATATATATATATACCCTCATCCTTACCTTAGCCCCATTACTACCTTGAAAAGACCTCATGATGTTTGCATTGGTATGTTAAATGTTGTTGATTGATTAGGTGAAGAACAAAATTTAGAAAGCATGATTAGAAAGAGCAGAGTGATTACCCTATACACTTGAGAGACTGGAGTGCACATACACCATCAGTGAGGGTTCAATGCTTGATTCTATGTTCCCTGCTTTCATGAGCTATCTTCCTACAATGTTACCTATTTTTACTATATAAATTAAATTAGTGGAATTTGATTTATGTTTGTCTTGAAGAGTTTATTTACTTTTAACCAAGTAGACAAGGATCATATAGTTGCATTCATATATATATATATATATATATATATATATATATATATATATATATGTTGCATTGCAATTCATGAGTTTTACATTTTCCTACTCATTTACTTTATCTCCTTCAACTAAGCATGAAGACATGCTAATGTTTAAGTGTGGGGAGGTTGATAAACCATTATTTTATGATTTATATTGTGTTTAATTGTGTGATTTTATCAAATCTTTACCCACTTATTCATATGATTATCATGTATTTACAATTCCTTCCCAAAATCACTCCATGGTTGAAAACTTGCTTCCTAGAGACTTTTAATTATGTATTTTAATTCTCCTTTATCCCATTCGATGTCGTGATCCATGTGTTAAGTGTTTCAGGCTTCATAGGGCATGAATGACTTGGAAATTGGAGAGGAGGCTTGCAAAAATGGAAGGAACACAAGAAACTAAGGAGATGACCAGCGAGAAATGACGCGAGCGCATGGCCCACGCGAACGCGCGAAATGGAGAATTCGCAGCAACGCGAATGCGTGCCTGACGCAAATGCGTGGATTGGAGTCTGCACGAATGACGCGAACGCGTGAACCACGCGAACGCATGACAAGAAAAATCGCTGAATGACGCGAACGCGTGGACGATGCGTACGCATGACTTGTGCGATCTGCAAAAATAACAGAATACGCTGGGGGCGATTTCGGGCCGCATTTTGACCCAGTTTTCGGCCCAGAAACACAGACTAAACCTAGGGAACATGTTGAGACTCAAAATGCATCCACACACATTCAGATTCATCACATTAGGATTACGTCAGTTTTAGATATGAGTTTTTAGATTTGCATTATATTGATAGTTTATGCTTTTGCTTGGATTTTTGGATGCTGAGAGTCATTACCTCCGTTGAAGACATTACTTTAGTTTGTTTTCTTATTCCCTTATTTTTAATTAGTTACTTATTGACTCTGTTCAGATAATTATGTTGCGTTTCGAATTTATTAATATATAGAGTTATTTTTATTTTAATTAATTTTAATTCTCTATTTTATTTTATTTAATTATGTCTTCTCATATTTTTATGATTATTAATTTCATGTCAATGGAGTAGAATTTCTACTTGACATGGGGTTGATTAAGAGGAGATACTTGAGTTAGAATGCTCAAGTGCTTGGTTGAATTGGACGTTGTTAAGTAACTCATACCTACTAGCACTAGACCTCCCCAAGGGAGAGGACTAGGATTTGAGGGTAAGAGTTAGCTTAATCACCATACTTTTCCTTATTTAGTAAGGGATAACCGAGTGAGAACAACACCCTTTTTACACTACACTTGAAAAGATCCCAACAAGGATAGAAATTCCATTTAATTATTCCCCCAGTCAAGGCTTTTATTTGGAATATCAATAATTATTCTTAGTTTATTTTTATTGCTTTAATTCTCAATTAATATAGTTATTCATTATCAAAACTCAAACCTTCTGGGAATTTTTTGATTAATAAAATAGCACACTTTCTTGGAACTCGTTGGGAGACGACCTGGGACTCATACTCCCAGTATTTTATTTCTAAAATTTGTGACAACCCCTTTTAAATTGGTGAGGTAGATTTTAGCCGGTTAAGAGCTATACGTGCAACGCTGTCCTTTTAATTGAAATATCTAAATTGGTTAACTTCTGCCACGCACCAATGATCATGCTTGAAAAGCCATCTTAAAGTTCCTTTAGGCACACTAAACTTAGGAATAAGACATATGCTTCGACACGATGTATATAGCCATTAAATTTACCCATGAGAGTTCAAATTTATGCCAGAAAAATCATTAATTATTGAAATTAAAATAACAGCAAGAAAATTAAATCATGGGGTGCCTCCCATGGAGCGCTCTTTTAGTGTCACTAGCTTGACATTAGTTCCTTGTTAGGGTGGCTGATGATTATGGTGCCTCAGCTTGTCCCCTCTCACTGTGAGCCTTCTTCCTGTACGTTGATGATCAATCTCCATATGCTCTAATGAGAGTATCTTATTGACAGTGTAATAATCATCAATTTGTGGATCTGTCTCCAACTGCTGGTAGATCAATCTTACTTTGTCCCCTTTTGAGAATCCTTCAGTTAGTATTCTTTTGTTTCTCTACCCTTTTGGAGCCCTTTTCTTGCTCTTTTTTTCTTTCTTCAGTGGCCCTTCTTTCTTGGAGGAAGGTTTTATGTTAGGGACTTTCTTCCCAATGATCAAATCTTCAATCTCTTCCTGCCTTCTCTTCTCAGCCTTCACATGTTCCTTACCCTCTGTTTCTTCTCCACTGTCTATCTTTCGCTTCACAGGTGAGCTGATAAGTGCCTCCTTGGCTTTTTCCTTCCAGTTCAAGTATTCCTTTTCAACTCTCATGCAGGTGTTCTCTTCAACAGTAGTTGCATTTCCGTAAAGACATTCAGAATGATCTTCTCATCATGTGCTCTCAAAGTCATTTTCCCCTTTTCTACATAAATGATGGCCCTTGCTGTGGCTAGGAAAGGTCTTCCCAATATGATAGAGTCACCTCCCTCTTCATCCAAATCCAAAATCACAAAGTCTGCTGGGAAAATGAACTTACCCACCTTGACTAAGAGATTTTCAACCATTCCCCTAGGGATCACCATTGATCTATTAGCTAGTTGCAAGGTCATCCTTAGAGGTTTCACTTCTTCGATAGACAACTTTCTCATCATAGATAAGGGTATCAAATTGATACCTGATCCTAAATCACATAATGCCTTATCAATAGACATATTGCCAATGGTGCTAGGCAGAAAGAAACTCCCAGGATCTTTGAGCTTTGGTGGGAGTCCTTCTTGGATTATTGCACTGCACTCTTAAGTTAAGAACACTGTTTCCCTTTCATTCTAGCTTCTCTTTTTGTTGATGGGCTCTTTGAGGAACTTAGCATATAGAGGCATCTGCTCCAATGCTTCAGCAAGTGGGATGTTGATCTCCAGCTTCTTAAAAACTTCTAAAAATTTGGGGAACTATTGATCCTTTAGCTCCTTTTGCAATCTTTGATGGTATGGTAGAGGAGGAGTGTAAGGCTTCACTTCTTTACTCTGTTCTTGTGAATGTTCCTCAATAATCTGCTTTCCCTTCTTTGAAGCTAGTGGTTCCTCATCCTTCTCCTTGAGCTCTTCCTGGTTCTTTTCTTCAATTGCCACTTTCTTCTTACTACCAACCTTATCATCCTCCAATGTTCTTCTACTCCTCAGTTGGATTGCTTTACATTCCTCTTTGGGGTTTAGAATGATGTCACTGGGGAAGGTATTGGTTGGTCTCTCTGGTTGTTTGGATAATTGGCCTATTTGTCTTTCCAGGTTTCTTAATAAAGCTTCATGATTTTTGTTAGCTAGCTTTTGATGTTTCATCATCTTCTCCATCATCGTCTCTAGATTGGAGATTCTTTGGGACTCTTAGGGTGATTGTGATTGAGTGTGAGATGAGGATGGTTGGTGGAAATTGTTTTGGTTAATTAATGGGTTGTAGGGTGGATAGAAGTTAGAATTGGGTAGTTATTTTGTGATTTTCTGTATAGATTTTGATTAGTCTGCTGATGGTTCTAGTGGTTTATGCGGGAGTTACCTGAGTTAGAATTCCTCTGCCATGAGTTTTGGTTCTGATTGTCTCCCCACCTCAGATTGGGGTGGTTCCTCCAAGAAGGGTTGTAAGTATCACCATGAAATTCATTCTGACCAGCACCTTGATTGTGCATATAGTTAACTTGCTCTTGCTGCTGCTCTTCATAGATTTCTTCATTCTGCCCCCACCCAGTTGGTGGTTGATTTTCAGTGTTCACGGCTGCAATTTGAAGAACATCAATCCTCTTGGCCATCATCTCCATTTGTTGCTGGATCTATTGATGCATCACTTTATTTTGTGCCAAAATGGTATCCACACCTTCCAGCTCCAATACACCCTTCCTTTGAGCTGGTTGGCGTTGCCTTTGATGATCATAGAAGTATTGGTTGCTCGTCATAGTGTCTATCACATTTTGAGCTTCCTCAGCTGTCTTCATGAGTTGCACTGAGCCTCCTGCTGAATAGTCAATGGCCTCTTGAGCTCTCAGTGTCAATCCTTCATAGAAGTTTTGAAGTCTATCCCATTCACTAAACATTTCTAGGGGACACTTCCTGATTAAGGCTTTGTATCTCTCCCAGGTATCATACAGTGACTCTCCATCCATTTGAGTAAATGTTTGTACCTCTGTCTTTAGTCTGATAATTCTTTGGGGTGGATAGAACTTGGCTAGGAATTTGCTAACTAGATCTTCCCAGTTGTTGATGCTCTCCTTGGGAAATGTCTCTAGCCATTGAGAAGCCATGTCTCTCAGGGAAAATAGAAATAACAGCAGCTTGTAAATGTATAGATGCACACCATTGGTTTTAACAGTTTCACAAATTCTTAGAAAGATGGATAAGTGCTGGTTTGGATCTTCAAGTGGACCTCCTCCATAGGAACAATTATTCTGCACCAGAGTAATGAGTTGAGGCTTCAACTCAAAATTGTTTGCATGAACATTGGGAGTGAGAATGCTACTCCCACAGTGCCTTGGATTAGGGAATGTGTAAGAAGCTAGAACTCTCCTCTGAGGTGGACCATTGTTGGCCACTTCCTCTGGTAGATTAGGGGGATTTCCTTCTATCTCTTGGTCTTCCTCTTCTGAGTCTTCTTCTCCAACAACTCCTTTCTCTCTTGCTTCTCTTCTTAATCTCAAAAATGTTCTCTCTGGCTCAGAATCAAAGGAGGTGGACCCACCTCTTTTTCCTCCTGGCATAAAACACACACAAAACCAAAAACCAAAAACAATTCACTCTACTTCTAGAGTGAGGTTAGGGTTAGCTGAAACGAAAACTCAAATAGTTAGTATGCTTGACAAAAACAAAGAAAAATGCTTAATCTAGATTATCACCCTACTTAATCATTGTCAATCTATATCAATCCCTGGCAATAGCGCCAAAAACTTGATAAGGGAAAAACGATTCAACAGAAAACTCATCGGCAAGTGTACCGAGTCGCATCAAGTAGTAATAACTAACAGGAGTGAGGTCGATCCCACAGGGAGTGAGGTCAATCCCACAGGGATTGATGGATTGAGCAACTTTGGTATCGTGATGAATTTAGTTAAGCGAATATTTGATGATTTGGGGTGAAATTCGAGTAACAGTTAATAAATTGCAAGAAAATAAAATGCAGGAGGTAAATTGACAGAATCTTAAAGTGCAGAAGGAGTAAATTGCAGAAACTTAAAGTGCAAGAAATTTAAAAGAGCTGAAACTTAAATTGCAAGAAAGGTAAATTACAGAAACTTAAAGTGCAAGAAATTTAAATTGCTGAATCTAAATTGACAGGAAACTTAAATTGCATGAAGAATAAAGGGATTTGGGTGCTGGAAATCAAAACAGAAATAGAAAATGTAAAATGCAGTAAAATAAAGAACTCTCGGATGAAGAAATTCAAATCAGGATTTCAGTACTAAAACAGAATTGTAACATTGCAGAAGAATCAAAACAGAATGAAAACTTAGATCAACTTTAAAATCCTAAAAGAGAAATTGACAATTGTAGAAGAGTAACTAAAACAGAAAGAAAATTTAGATCTCAATTGCTCTCTTAACAAAACAGAAAAGAAATTGCAGAAGAAAGAAAATCAGAAAGTAAACTATGATCAGATCTCCAACTTATAAAACTATCAAAGGGAAAAAATAAATGAGAACTCCAAGATGAAGGAATTCAGAAGAATTCTTCAATCCGAAGTCAAAAGACCCAAAAACATAAAGTAGAAGTTGCAGAAGAGAGAAAACAAAACAGAAAGAAAAACTCAGATCTGATCTCAATTCTAAAATTCTAAAAGGAAATTAAAAGAGAGCTCCCCAATGAAATCAAATTCCTATCTATTTATACACTTTCCAATTCTGGCTTTTAGTCCTTGGAGTGGGCTTTTTGGCCTTGTATGAAGTGGATCAGAGGTGCACTTGTTATTGCTTCCAGGGGAACGTTGCGTTCTCAAAGTGAGCGCAGCGTTCACTTTTCCACACGGGTGCGTCGCTTACTGAGCGTGGCGTTCTTTGTTTGAACGCAATGTTGCTCTGTACTGACCCTCTTTCTCTTCATTTTCTCACCTGTATTCAATCAAAACAGCAATCAAAGTCTCACCAAAATCTTAAAAATTCGCATCATTCATAATAATCACTTAATTCTTGCATAAATCTCATGATTTTGTATAAAATAAATGATGTTTGATTGAATAAAAAAATAATGAAATTCCACTCCAACCACTTACTTATTGTGCAAGAAAGTGCATAAAACCTAATGAAACAAATAAAAAATACTTGTGAAACTAGCATAAGATGACTTGTCATCAGCCACAACTTGAGTAGCGATCAATTTCATCAAAATATGGACCATTTTATGGCTTTGAAAGTACCCCATTTCATGTTCTTGATACTCCCACCCACCATGGACATAATAACGTGAATCATTCTGTGGTGGTGGAAAGTTTCCCATGAAATTTGATTGACCAAAATATGATGGATGCTCCTTTCTTTCTTGCAAAAAGCTCTGTCTCAAACAATAATCACCAAAATAAATTGGAATCTCCATTGTCATAAATGAGGGATTCTTAATGAGGCAATATCACAAACAGTTAGTGAATAAATAAACAAGGAAAAACCACTTAAATTGCAGAGAACAAAAATAAACAACTAAAATAAAACTAATCAACAAAAAAAAGTGTTCAATCTAGTTATCCTCCAATTTAATCATTGTCAATGCAAAATCAATCCCCGACAACGGCGACATAAACTCGATCCACGAAAATCTGTCTCTCAACAAATTTCCACCGACAAGTTGATAAACCCGAATTTTGTGGTTTATATTGTGTAGATTTTGGGAGGTTTTATCAATATTTTCCATACTTATTCATAGAAATTCCATGATTTTGTGTTCTCTTCCTAATATTGCCTCATAATGGAAAACATGCTTCTTTTTCCTTAAAAATGCCATATTTTGATCCTCTTCCATTACCATTCGATGCAGTGATATGTTTGTTGAGTGATTTCGGAGTTTGTAGAGCAAGAATGACCTAGAAGAGAGAAAGGAAGCATGCACAAATGGAAGGAACATTCAGAATTGGGCTTTGAAAAATCGGCTGCGACGCGCACGCGTACCCCACGCGCACGCGTGGGTGCAAGGAGCTAGGCATGGCACGCGAAGAGTGACGCATCCGCGTGGATTAGCGAATCCTCCACCGACGCGTATGCGTACATGACGCGTACGCGTGACGAGCAGCACATGACCTCATTAAAAAAATCGTGGCTGGCAATTTTTGAGGCTCAACAGGCCCAATTTCAAGTTGATTCTGCATGGAAAAGACACAGGAACTCTAGGGGGAAAGGGGGGATCATTCATTACACACTTAGACATAATTTCGGCTAGTTTTTAGTTTTTATTCTTCTAGAGAGAGAAATCCTTGTTCCTCTCTAGATCTAGTTTGATTTGATCTTCCTTTGTTGAATTCTGAATTGGGTTTTGTTGATTTCCAGTTTTGATTACTTAATTTGAATTCGCTAGTATAATTTTGTTGAGATCTTGTGTTAGATTTATGTTTTCTTGTTATTTCCCATTTTCTATTCATCTTGTGAACTTTGTGGATCTTGAATTGTTAATGATACATTGATGTTTTCCATAATTAATAGTGTTAATTGAGTAGTTTTCTATTGATAATTGTTAGTGGGTACTTTCAATTTCCAATTTATTTGCAATTTGAATATGTCTGTTATTAATGCATGCCATGTGTTTGATGAAATATTTCCTTTGATTATGGAGTAGTTTTCTCTACTCTTGGCCTAGGCTAAGGGAATTGGATAAACTTTAGTCATTGGGTCTAATTTATTTGGTGATTTGAGAACCCTTAGTGGTCAAGTTGATACCCATTGACACTAATCCACTACTAAGTCCATTGGTAGTTGGATTGGGACTTATGAGTTGAGATTGATCAAGCCACTTGACGTACCTCAAGCTTAGGAGTAAATATTACATACTTAAAGCTCTTGGAGGTAGACTTAGTGAGTTTTGTTCCTCATAATTGTCACGATATGGTTATTAGACAAGGATGGTGACCCCAATTCCTATGCCTAGCCAAGAGTTGCTTTTATTATTCATATTTGAACCCCACAAATTTCAATTGCTTAATTTTAGTTATAGTCACTTGCTTAGTTCTAGAGTAGAATTATATTGGATGTTATCTTGTTAACTTGAAATTGCTCATACCTTGCCTTAGTTGTTTGATTTAGTTTCTTGCACTTTAAGATTTCTTGCTTGTTAAGTCTAGTAGTTTAATCTCTTGATCATGACACCCAACCCCGGAATTCTAACCAATGTTGATGCACATGTTTGCCCATTCCTTGTGAGACGACCCGAGGTTTGAATACTTTGGTTTACTTTTATTCGGGTTGAACTTTGTGACAACCAATTCTTTAAAATTTGATCGAGAGTTATTAGTTGGTTTGGAACTTTGCTTACAACGAAGTTATATTTCTATTAAGAGAAATTCTAAACCGACAATAATTCTAGCTATCAAATTTTTGGTGCCGTTGCTGGAGAATGGTTGTAACGTATATCTTGACATTGGTTATGTGAATATGTTAATAGTGTAGATAGTTTACTTGCTTTCAATACTTAGTTGTACTTTAGATTTCTTTTGTGCATGTGCTATGACTTCCAAGTTTGATGACTCGGTCTCAATCAAACTCTAGCTTAGTCGAGCTTGACCTTGAGATTCAAAGAACTTTGTTACATACTCGGCAAGCTAGACGGCGGTTGGACTATACGGCTAGTACTTCGGCCTCTCTTGAGGAGCATACCGAATCACTAGACAGAACCGAGAGTGACTTGGAGTCCGCTATTTCCTACTCTTCTGTTGGCACCACTAATACATCTTTGCATCCTACAGGTGAACAATACATGGTGGAGCCACGCCGAATCACCTTGCATGAACAAGGGGCTCTGGATATCATACTTCAACCTTTGCAAGCAAGGTATCCCAACCTTAATCCAAACTTTGAGTTGAAGAATAGCTTGATAAATCTACTCCCCAAGTATCATGGGCTTCTGGGTCAAGATCCTTTCTGACATCTAAGAGATTTTCAAGTTGCTTGTTCTACAGCTCGAAGGCATGGAGCCGATGAGGTGGCTATTATGGATTTTGCTTTCCCCTTCTCCCTTGAGGGACAAGAAAAAACGTGATTCTATTCCCAACCAGATGAGATTGTGACCAATTGGGATTTTTTGAGAAGAGAGTTTCTAGACAAGTTCTTTCCGCCAGAGAAGACCGACTACATCCAGAAGGAAATCTCGGGTATAATGCAAAAGGACCAAGAGAGTTTGTATAAGTATTGGACAAGGTTCAAGAGGCTATTGGAATCTTGTCCACACCATGGATTGGACACTCACTTGCTCATTAGTTACTTCACCGGAGGTCTTTCTGCGGAAGATAGAAGATTGCTCACCGCCTCTAGTGGTGGTTCCCTTTCCAAAAACAAGACGACGGGAGAAGCTTGGAGCTTGATAAATGATGTTGCCGAGGCCATATAACATGTAAGGGTAGGAAGCAATCCCCTCAAGGGTGTGGTAGAAGCACCCCCTTCCGAAACAAACTTAACCAAGGTGCTTGGGGATATAACTACTATCCTTACGGAGATGCACAAAGAAGAAAAGGCATTCTACTCCATCCAAGCCATCCATGCCCCTCCCCAAATTCCTCAACTTGAAAGTCCTCCTAGAATTTGTGGTTTGTGCTCTAGCACCACACATTACACCGATCAATGTCACCAAATTCAAGAGGAGTACACCCTTGCCGTAGCCAATGTGAATTATAACAAGCGTCCACCCTATCCCTCTCAAGGCCAAAACAATTACTCTCATGGCAATAATCATAATCAAGGGTGGAGGGATAATGCATAAGGGAGCAATCAAAATCAAAGATGGAACAAGTCTTCTTCTCACTACAACAACAAGCACCAATCTTCATCCCAATTTCACCATAACAACAACAACCATCAAGCCAACCAAAATCACCACAACCAAGCATCCCATCAAAACCAAAATAACTACACCAAATACCAAGCACCATATCAAAGACAATAATCCAACCAATCCTCCTCCTCTTCCACCAACCTAGTTGATGAACTTAGAGCTACTATGGAAAAATAGGATGAGAACAACAAGGCTCAATTTAATGCCATGAATGCTCAATTGGCCAATCTCACCGATATGATTTCAAAGTTGGCCTTGTCCTCCTCCAACAACAACACTAACCAACCCTCAAGCTCTTCTAACCTTCCATCCCAACCCCTTCCAAACTCAAAGGGCGGCCTCAACGCCATTACTCTATGGCCGAGAACTACATTGGAGGAGATACCTCCTAGGGTCATGGAAGATATTCATGAGGAAGAAGTGGTTGTTGAAGTTCCAAGTGAAGAAGAGGAGATAGACACAAGGCATGAGGAAGAAGAAGTAAGCCTTAAGGAACCCAAGAGGAAGGTTATAGTGGATGAATCCATTCCTATCCCATTTCCTTCCATGGTAAAGAAGGCCAAGAAGACTCCGGAGTTTGATTTAAACATGCTTCAAGTATTTAAGAAGGTTGAGGTAACCATCCCACTTATTGATGCCATTCAACAAATTCCGAAGTATGCAAAATTTTTAAAGGACTTTTGCACACATAAGGATAGGATAGGTGAATTGGAGATATTGTCATTGGGTAATTCTATTTCTTCCTTAGTAAAGCCTATTCCGAAAAAGTGTAGCGACCCTAGACCATGTTTGGTGTCTTGCCGTGTTGGGGGAGTTGCTTTTCATGACTGTATGTGTGATCTAGGGGCTTGTGTGAGCATCATGCCATTATCTATCTTTGTGCGGTTGAATTTAGCTCCATTAAAGAGGTCGGTGGCCAAATTTGCCTTAGCTGACAAGAGTGTGATTACCGTTGTGGGAATAGCGGAAGATGTACTTGTGGCGATCAAGGACTTGGTGTTTCCATTTGATTTCAACATCCTTGAAATGCCCCCAACAGATAATAGGAGCTCTTCCTCGGTCTTGCTTGGTAGACCCTTCTTGAAGACCTCTAAGTTCAAATTGGATGCCTTCACCGGCACATACTCCTTTGAGGTCGGAGACAAGACTATCAAGTTTAATTTGGAAGAAGCCATGAGACACCCATCCGAAGAGCATTCCGTTCTCCGATGTGATGTAATCGATGAGGTAGTAGTGGAGGTACAAAGAGAGGATCACAACAAGTTGTGCTACCCTATTGTTGAAGAGACGAATGACCAAGAGGGTGAACAAGAGAAAGTTGTTGAGAATGAACTCCAGGAGCTTGATGAAAAGGAACCTCAATTTGAGGCAAAGAGTGAATTGAAGCCTCTTCCATCTCATTTGAAGTATGCATTCTTAGAGGACAACCAAAGGTTTCCGGTCATTATTGCTAGTGAGCTTTCTAACCAAGAAGAAGAGAAGCTCCTAGATGTCCTAAGGAAGCACAAGAAAGCAATCGATTGGAGCTTGGCCGACATTGTGGGGATTAACCCCTGCATGTGTATGCATCGTATCTTTCTCCAAAAGGGAGCTCGGCCGGTTAGACAACCTCAAAGAAGGCTCAACCCCACCATCCTTGATGTGGTGAAGAAGGAGGTCACAAGGCTACTTGATGCAGGTATCATATATCCGATTTCTGACAGTGAGTGGGTGAGCCCGGTCCAAGTTGTTGCAAAGAAATCGGGCATCACTGCAGTTAAGAAGGATGATGGTGAAGTGGTCACCAAAAGAGTGCAAAATGCTTGGCGGGTGTGCATCGATTATAGAAGGTTGAATGCCGCTACAAGGAAGGACTACTACCCTTTGCCCTTCATTGACTAGATGTTGGACCTGCTTGTGGGTAAATCCCAGTATTGCTTTCTTGATGGTTTTACTGGTTACTTCCAGATTCACATTGCTCCTGAGGATCAGAAAAGACCATATTTACTTGTCTCTTTGGCACCTTTGCTTACAAAAGAATGCCATTTGGGCTATGTAATGCACCCGCTACTTTTCAGCGGTGTATGACTAGTGTCTTTTCCGATCTTATGGAGAGCTGTCTGAAAGTCTTTATGGATGACTTCAGTGTATATGGAACTTCATTTGATAGTTGCTTAGAGAACTTGACCAAAGTCTTAGCTAGGTGTGTTGACACTAACCTTGTCCTAAATTTTGAAAAACGTCACTTCATGGTGAGACAAGGTATAGTGTTAGGACACGTAGTCTCTGACAAGGGCATTTCTGTAGACCCGGCCAAGGTCGATATTATTACCAGTTTATCTCACCCCTCATCTATGAGGGAGGTCCATTCCTTTTTGGGGCATGCAGGATTTTATAGGCGCTTTATCAAAAATTTTAGCAAGATTGCATTGCCATCATCGCGCCTACTCCAAAAAGACGTGGTCTTTGAGTTTGATAGTGCTTGTGCGGATGCATTTGAGGAGTTAAGGAGAGCTCTTACCACAGCACCAATTGTGAGGGGCCCTAACTGGACGCAGCCATTCGAGATAATGTGCGACGCGTCAAATCACGCCGTGGGTGCCGCGCTTGCACAGCGCGATGGTAAACTCCCTTATATCATTGCTTATTCCTCAAAAATATTGGATGCGGCACAATCCAACTATACCACTACAGAGAAAGAGCTCCTAGCTATTGTTCATGCATTAAATAAATTCAGATCTTATTTGCTAGGTTCTAAAATAGTGGTATATATGGATTATGCAGCTTTAAAGTATTTGTTGACAAAGAATGAGTCGAAACCTAGGCTCATACGTTGGATCTTGCTCTTGCTAGAGTTCGACATTGAGATTAGGGATTGAAGTGGATCCCAAAATTTGGTTGCGGATCATTTAAGCCGCCTTAAAAATCTTAAATATGACCCATTTCTGATTGATGATTCATTCTCTTTGGATAGTTTGCATGCTGTTTCGGATAGCTTTCCTTGGTTTGCACCTATGGCAAACTAGTTGGTTGCTAAGATCTTCCCTCCCAACTTTTCTAAACATCAAAGAGACAAGTTGAGGAGTGATTCCAAATATTACATTTGGGATGACCCTCACTTGTGGAAGAGGAGAGTAGACCAAGTAATTCAAAGATGTGTCCCGGAATCCGAAATCCAACCCATTCTTGAAAGTTGCCATTCATCCGAGTGTGGTGGCCACTTTGACCCACAACGGATGACTAAAAAGGTTTTGGATTGTGGATTCTGGTGGCCAACCTTATTCAAGGATGCTAACCGATTCTGTGTGTCATGCCACCAATGTTAGAAGTCGGGAAATGCATCCCAAAAGGATGAAATGCCTCAACAACCAATGTTGTTCTGTGAAATCTTTGATGTATGGGCATAGACTTTATGGGACCATTTCCCAACTCAAGTGGGTATCTATATATTCTGTTGGTAGTTGAATACGTATCAAAGTGGGTGGAAGCGATACCTACCCGCCTTGATGACGCTAATGCCGTGATTTCTTTCATTAGAAACAATATTGTGTGCTGCTATGGGTCGCCACGAGCAATCATGAGCAACCAAGGTTCCCACTTTTGCAACAGAAAAGTAGAGGCACTACTCAAGCACTATGGGGTATTGCACAAGGTTGCAACTGCTTATCACCCCCCAAACCAACGGACAAGCGGAGGTGTCCAACCGGGAGATTAAGCGAATTTTGGAGAAAGTGGTGAGTCCACAAAGGAAGGATTGGAGCTTTCGGTTGGGAGATGGACTATGGGCATATAGGATGGCTTATAAGACCCCGTTGGGGATGAGTCCCTTTCAGATTGTCTATGGTAAGGCATGCCACCTTCCGGTGGAGATTGAGCATAAGGCCTATTGGACGGTTAAGCAGTGTAACACAGATTTCAGCAAGGCGGGTGTAGCCAGAAAATTACAACTAGAGGCGCTTGAGTGTCTTAGGATGGAGGCATATAAGAATGCTCGAATCTACAAGGAAAAGACTAAGGCATTTCATGATCACCATATTCAAAAGAAGGATTTTCAAGAAGGTGACGAGGTTCTCCTCTATAACTCGAGGCTCAGATCCATGCCTGGGAAGCTCCGTTCAAGATGGGAAGGACCCTTCAAGGTGAAGGAGGTAAAGCCCTAAGGAGTGGTGGAATTATTTGACCCTCAAAGTGATATAACTTTCAAGGTGAATGGACATAGAGTGAAGAAGTACCATGGCTACAAGTCATCAATGGAAGTGGAGGTGCTCCTACTGGAGGATGCTCCAAAAGGAGAGGAAGCTTAAGCGAATGACTGTCCAACTTAAGGACGTTAAAGAAAAGTGCTTGGTGGGAGACACCCCACCATGGTAAGATGTTCTTTGTGTATATTTTCTTGCTTCTAGCTTTAGATTCTTGTGAATTTTGTGATTTCTTGGTGTTGTTGAGTTGCTTAGAAATGTTAGCTTTTGTTGATTTTGTTGAATTGTTATGATATTCATGTAGATTTCATTAATCTTGGTATGGATAAATTGATAAGGTCAGAGAAAATGCTTTAATTTTGAGTAGTGCATGAATTTTCGATTGTTTTCTTGACTATCTAGCTGGAATACCTACCAGGAATGTCTTAAAATACCTTTCTCTATGTTGAAAAAAAAAGGGTCCACGCGTAAGCGTTGAGAGCGTGCGCGTCGCTTGCATTTTTGCAACTCTGGTTACATTTTTCCCGAGAGTTACGCGAGCATTGCACTAGCAATGCGTGAAACGCACAAGTGCCTACCCACGCGTGCGTGTACATGACTCGTACGTGTCGGTCACTCTACATGTCACTCTTGGTACATTTTTCCCGTGAGTTGCGCGAACACTGCACGCAACGCGCAACTCCTACTCATGCGAGCGCATGTAGCACGCTCACGCGTCGTTTTGCCCTCTTGCCCACCCACGCATGCGTGCACATGACGCGTACGCGTCGGTCGCCTTACATGCGTTCCCCAAGTACATGACACCCGAGAGTTGCGCGAGCATTGCGCAAGCACTGTGCGAAACGCGCAGTTGTCTCCACACATGCGTGCACTGTGACGCGTACGCGTCCCTTACCTATTTACCTACCCACGCATACGCGTGGGTGACTGATGAGCGGATAATTTATACGCTTTTTGGCATTATTTTTAGTATGTTTTTAGTATATTTTAGTTAGTTTTTATTATTTTTTCATTAGTTTTTATTCAAAAATTACATTTCTGGATTTTACTATGAGTTTGTGTGTTTTTCTGTGATTTCAGGTATTTTCTGGCTGAAATTGAGGGACCTGAGCCAAAATCTGATTCAGATGCTGAAAAATGACTGCAGATGCTGTTGTATTCTGACCTCCCTGCACTCGAAGTGCATTCTCTGGAGCTACATAAGCCCAATTGGCACGCTCTCAATTGCATTGGAAAGTAGACATCCTGGGATTTCCAGCAATATATAATAGTCCATACTTTGCCCAAGATTTGATGGCCCAAACTGGCGTTCCAAGTCAGCATAGAATTTATGGCGTCAAAACGCCAGAACTGGCATGAAAGCTGGAGTTAAACGCACAAACTGGCACAAAAGCTAGCGTTTAACTCTAAGAAAGGTCTCTACATGTGAAAGCTTCAATGCTCAGCCTAAGAACACACCAAGTGGGCCCCGGAAGTGGATTTTTACTCTAACTATTCTAGCTTACTCATTTTCTGTAACCCTAGGTCACTAGTTTATTATAAAAACTACTTTTAGTGATTCATCTTGTACCTCATGACACTTTACATGTTTCATATTGTATTTCTAACGGCATGAGTCTCTAAACCCCATGGTTGGGGGTGAGGAGCTCTGCTGTGTCTTGATGAATTAATGCAATTACTACTGTTTTCCATTCAATCACGCTTGTCTCTTCTCTAAGATATACACTTGTTCTTCAACTTGATGAATGTGATGATCCGTGACACTCATCATCATTCTTACCTATGAACGTGTGCCTGACAACCATTTCCATTCTACCTTAGACTGAGTACATATCTCTTAGCCTCCTGATTTAGATAAGAGTCTTCGTGGTATAAGCTAGAATTATAGGCAGCCATTCTTGAGATCCAGAAAGTCTAAACCTTGTCTGTGGTATTCCGAGTAGGATCTGCAAAGGGATGACTGTGACGAGCTTCAAACTCGCAAGTGCTGGGCGTAGTGACAGACGGAAAAGGATCAATGGATCCTATTCCAGCATGAGTGAGAACCGACAGATGACTAGCTGTGCGGTGACAGCGCATTTGGACCATTTTCACTGAGAGGACGGATGGTAGCCATTGACAACGGTGATCCACTAACATACAGCTTGCCATGGAAGGAGCCTTGCCTGCATGAAGAAGAAGACAGTAGGAAAGCAGAGATTCAGAAGATAGAGCATCTCCAAAACCTCAACCTGTTCTCCATTACTCCAAAACAAGTATTTATTTCATGCTCTTTTACTTTTTACAATCAAATCTGAGAATTATTGATATATCCTGACTAAGAGTTACAAGATAACCATAGCTTGCTTCAAGCCGACAATCTCCGTGGGATCGACCCTTACTCACGTAAGGTATTACTTGGACGACCTAGTGCACTTGCTGGTTAGTTGTGCAGAGTTGCAAAAGTGTGATTGTAATTTCGTGCACCAAGTTTTTGGCGCCGTTGCAGGGGATTATTCGAGTTTGGACAACTGACGGTTTATCTTGTTGCTTAGATTAGGAATAATTTATATTTGTTGGTTTAGAGTCACTAAATTTGAGTCTTTTGTTTGAGTTTAGTTTCATATTTTAAGTTTGGTGTCAATTGCATGCTTTTATTTTCTTTCAATTTTTCGAATTTGCATGTTCTTAGTTCTTTCTTGATCTTTAAAAATTCTAAGTTTGGTGTCTTCTTTGTGTTTTCCTTTAAATTTTCAAAAATTTGTGTTTGATTTTCTAAAAATTTTAAGTTTGGTGTCTGGTGCATGAAATTGTGATCATCAACAATGGCGCCAAAGACTTGGAGCTCTTAAACGTGAATCACACTTTGTCACAATTCCGCACAACTAACCAGCAAGTGCACTGGGTCGTCCAAGTAATAAACCTTACGTGAGTAAGGGTCGATCCCACGGAGATTGTCGGCTTGAAGCAAGCTATGGTCATCTTGTAAATCTCATTCAGGTGGATTCAAATGGTTATGGAGTTTAAGATGATGAAAATAAACATAAAATAAACATAAAATAAAGATAGAGATACTTATGTAATTCATTGGTGGATTTCAGATAAGCGTATGAAGATGCTTTGTTCCCCTTGAACCTCTGCTTTCCTAATGCCTTCTTCCAATCATTCATACTCCTTTCCATGGCAAGCTTTATGTTGGGCATCACCATTGTCAATGGCTACATCCCGTCCTCTCATTGAAAATGGTCCTGATGCTCTTTCACAACATCGGCTAATCAGCTGTCGGTTCTCGATCATGTCGGAATAGGATCCATTGATCCTTTTGCGTCTGTCACACGCCCCACAATCGCGAGTTTGAAGCTCGTCACAGTCATCCCTTCCCAGATCTTACTCAGAATACCACAGACAAGGTTTAGACTTTCCGGATCTCAGGAATGGCTGCCATTAATTCTAGCCTATACCACGAAGGTTCCAATCTTAGATTAGAAACCCAAGAGATACGCATTCAAGCCATTGCTAGTAGAACAGAGGTGGTTGTCAGGCCCATGTTCATAGGTGAGAATGATGATGAGTGTCACGGATCATCACATTCATCAAGTTGAAGAACGAATGAATATCTTGGAGAAGAAATAGACTTGAGTTGAATAGAAAAATAATAGTACTTTGTATTAATTCATGAAGAACAGCAGAGCTCCACACCTTAATCTATGGTGTGTAGAAACTCCACCGTTGAAAATACATAAGAACAAATAGTGTAAGCATGGCCGAATGGCCAGCCTCAAAGGTCTAAGGACTAAACGTCCCAAAATTGATAGTGTGTAAATACAATGGCAAAAGGTCCTATTTATAGAAAACTAGTAGCCTAGGGTTTACAAAAATCAGTAATTAATGCAGAAATCTTCTTCCGGGCCAACTTGGTGTGTGCTTCAGCTGAGCATTGAAGCTTCCATGTATAGAGGCTTTTCTTGGAGTTAAACGCCAGCTTTTGTGCCAGTTTGGGCGTTTAACTCCAGCTTTTGTGCCAGTTTTAGAGTTAAACGCCAGAATTCTTGAGCTGACTTCGAATGCCTGTTTGGGCCATCAAATCTCGGGCAAAGTATGGACTATTATATATTTCTGGAAAGCCCAAGATGTTTACTTTCCAACGCAACTGAGAGCACGCCAATTGGACTTCTGTAGCTCCAGAAAATCCACCTTGATTGCAGGGAGGTCAGAATCCAACAGCATCTGCAGTGCTTTTTCAGCCTCTGAATCAGATTTTTGCTCATGTCCCTCAATTTCAGCTAGAAAATACCTGAAATCACAGAAAAATACACAAACTCATAGTAAAGTCCAGAAGAGTGATTTTTATTTAAAAACTAATAAAAATATAATAAAAACTAATTAAAATATACTAAAAACATACTAAAAACAATGCCAAAAAGCGTATAAATTATCCGCTCATCACAACACCAAACTTATATTGTTTCTTGTCCCCAAGCAACTAAAAATCAAATAGGATAAAAAAGAAGAGAATATACAATGAATTCCAAAAATATCTATAAAGATCAGTATTAATTAGATGAGCGGGGCTTTTAGCTTTTTGCTTCTGAATAGTTTTGGCATCTCACTTTATCCCTTGAAGTTCAGAATGATTGACATCTATAGGAACTCATAATCCAAATAGTATTACTGACTCTCCTAGTTAAGTATGTTGATTCTTGAACACAGCTACTTTATGAGTCTTGGCCGTGGCCCTAAGCACTTTGTTTTCCAGTATTACCACCGGATACATAAATGCCACAGACACATAACTGGGTGAACCTTTTCAGATTGGGACTCAGCTTTGCTAGAGTCCCAATTAGAGGTGTCCAGGGTTCTTAAGCACATTCTTCTTTTTGCTTTGGACCTCGACTTTAACCGCTCAGTCTCAAGTTTTCACTTGACACCTTCACGCCACAAGCACATGGTTAGGGACAGCTTGGTTTAGCTGCTTAGGCCAGGATTTTATTCCTGTGGGCCCTCCTATCCACTGATGCTCAAAGCCTTGGATCCTTTTTATCACCCTTGCCTTTTGGTTTAAAGGGGTATTGGCTTTTTCTGCTTGCTTTTCTTTTTCTTTCTTTTTCTTTTCTCTCTTTTTTTTTTCGCCTCCTTTTTTTTTCTGCAAGCTTTTCACTGCTTTTTCTTGCTTCAAGAATCAATTTTATGATTTTTCAGATCATCAGATAACATTTCTCCTTTTCCTTTCATTCTTTCAAGAGCCAACAATTTTAACATTCATAAACAATCAAATTCAAAAATATGCACTGTTCAAGCATTCATTCAGAAAAACAATAGTATTGCCCCCACATCAAAATAATTAAACTGTTTTAAAATTCGAAATTCATGCACTTCTTTTTCTTTTTCAATTAAAAACATTTTCCATTTAAGAAAGGTGATGGATTCATTTTCATATCTTTAAGGCATAGACACTTAGACACTAGTGATCATGTAATAAAGACATAAATAAAAATAACATAAAGCATAAAAATTTGAAAAACAGAAAATAAAGAACAAGGAGATTAAAGAACGGGTCCACCTTAGTGATGGCGGCTTGTTCTTCCTCTTGAAGATCTTATGGAGTGCTTGAGCTCCTCAATGTCTCTTCCTTGCCTTTGTTGCTCCTCTCTCATGGTTCTTTGATCTTCTCTAATTTCATGGAGGATGATGGAATGCTCTTGGTGCTCCACCCTTAGTTGTCCTATATTGGAACTCAATTCTCCTAGGGAGGTGTTGATTTACTCCTAATAGTTTTGTGGAAGAAGATGCATCCCTTGAGGTATCTCAGGGATTTCATGATGAGGAATTTCCTCAAGCTCTTGATGAGGTTCTCTTGTTTTTTCCATCCTTTTCTTAGTGATGGGTTTGTCCTCATCAATGAGAATGTCTCCCTCCATGTCAATTCCAACCGAATTACAAAGGTGACAAATGAGATGAGGGAAGGCTAACCTTGCCAAAGGAGAGGACTTGTCTGCCACCTTGTAGAGTTCTTGAGATATAACCTCATGAACTTCCACTTCCTCTCCAATCATGATTCTATGTATCATGATAGCCCGATCTATAGTAGCTTCGGACCGGTTGCTAGTGGGAATGATTGAGTGTTGGATGAACTCCAACCATCCCCTAGCCACGGGCTTGAGGTCATGCCTTCTTAGTTGAACCGGCTTCCCTCTTGAATCTCTCTTCCATTGAGCGCCTTCTTCACATATGTCCCTGAGGACTTGGTCCAACCTTTGATCAAAGTTGACCCTTCTAGTGTAGGGGTGTGCATCTCCTTGCTTCATAGGCAAGTTGAATGCCAACCTTACATTTTCCGGACTAAAATCCAAGTATTTCCTTCGGACTATTGTAAGCCAATTCTTAGGATCCGGGTTCACACTTTGATCATGGTTCTTGGTGATCCATGCATTGGCATAGAACTCTTGAACCATTAAGATTCCGACTTGTTGAATAGGGTTGGTGAGAACTTCCCAACCTCTTCTTCGAATCTCATGTCGGATCTCCGGATATTCGCCGTTTTTGAGCTTAAAAAGGACCTCGGGGATCACCTTCTTCTTGGCCACAACTTCATAGAAGTGGTCTTGATGCACCCTTGAGAGGAATCTCTCCATCTCCCATGACTCGGAGGTGGAAGCTTTTGCCTTCGCTTTCCTCTTTCTAAAGGTTTCTCCGGCCTTTGGTGCCATAAATGGTTATGGAAAAACAAAAAGCTTTAGCTTTTACCGCACCAAACTTTGAAGGTTGCTCGTCCTTGAGCAAAAGAAAAAAGAAGAGAGTAGAAGAAGAAGAAATAGAGGAGATGGAGTGGGCTTTGTGTTTCGGCCAAGGGGGAGAAGTGGTGTTTAGGTTGTGTGAAAATGAAGGAGTGAAGATGGTTTTATATAGGGGTGAGAGGGGTGTGTATGGTTCGGCTATAGAGGGTGGGTTTTGGAGGGAAAGTGATTTGAATTTGAATGGTGAGGTAGGTGGGGTTTTATGAAGGATGGATGTGAGTGGTGAAGAGAATGGTGGGATTTGATAGGTGAGGGGTATTTGGGGAAGAGGTATTGAGGTGATTGGTGAATGAGTGAAGAAGAGAGAGAGTGGTGGGGTAGGTGGGGATCCTTTGGGGCTGAGGTGTCAAGGATTTCTCATCCCTGCACCATGTGGCGTGCAAAACGCCCCTTTCTGCCAATCCTGGCATTAAACGCCAGGCTGCTACCCATTTCTGGTGTTTAACGCCAGCTTCTTGCCCATTCCTGGCGTTAAACACTAGTCTGGTGCCCTTTTCTGGCGTTAAACACCCAGAATGGTGCCAGACTGGGCGTTTAATGCCCATCCTGCTACCCTTACTGGCTTTTAAACGCCAATAACTATCTCCTCCAGGGTGTT
This sequence comes from Arachis ipaensis, assembly GCF_059453495.1. NCBI lineage: Eukaryota > Viridiplantae > Streptophyta > Magnoliopsida > Fabales > Fabaceae > Arachis > Arachis ipaensis. Next base: position 62,987,207 of record NC_142444.1, on the reverse strand, counting down.
CTATTTTTCATTCTGTTTTTCACTTTGTTTTTGCTTTTTCAATTGTTTTTGTGACTTCACATGATCATCAACCTATAGAATACATAAAATAACAATAGAAAATAGAAGATTATCATAGAATAGTAACGATTGGGTTGCCTCCCAACAAGCGCTTCTTTAATGTCAAAAGCTTGACAGTGGGCTCTCATGGAGCCTCACAGATGTTCAGAGCAATGTTGGAACCTCCCAACACCAAACTTAGAGTTTGAATGTGGGGGTTCAACACCAAACTTAGAGTTTGGTTGTGGCCTCCCAACACCAAACTTAGAGTTTGACTGTGGGGGCTCTGTTTGACTCTGTATTGAGAGAAGCTCTTCGTGCTTCCTCTCCATGGTGACAGAGGGATATCCTTGAGCTTTAAACACAATGGAGTCTCCATTCACTTGAATGATCAATTCTCCTCTGTCAACATTAATCACAGCTTTTGCTGTGGCTAGGAAGGGTCTGCCAAGGATGATGGATTCATCCATACACTTCCCAGTCTCTAGGACTATAAAATCAGCATGGGTGTAATGGTCTTCAACCTTTACCAAGACATCCTCTACAAGCCCATAAGCCTATTTCTTTGAATTGTCTGCCATCTCTAGTGAGATTCTTGCAGCTTGTACCTCAATGATCCCCAGCTTCTCCATTAGAGAGAGGCATAAGGTTTATGCTTAACCCTAGGTCACACAGAGCCTTCTCAAAGGTCATGGTGCCTATGGTACAAGGGATTGAGAACTTTCCAGGATCCTATCTCTATTGAGGTAATCTCTACCTAGTCAAGTCATCCAGTTCTTTGATGAGCAATGGAGGTTCATTCTCCCAAGTCTCATTACCAAACAACTTGGCATTTAGCTTCATGATTGCTCCAAGGTACATAGCAACTTGCTCTTCAGTGACATATTCATCCTCTTCAGAGGAAGAATACTCATCAGAGCTCATGAATGGCAAAAGTAAATTCAATGGAATCTCTATGGTCTCAGTGTGAGCCTCAGATTCCCATGGTTCCTCATTAGGGAAATCCATGGAGGTCAGTGGGCGTCCATTGAGGTCTTCCTCAGTGGGAATCACTGCCTCTTCCTCCTCTCCATGTTCGGCCATGTGAGATGTGGTTATTGCCTTGCACTCTCTTTTTGGATTCTCTTCTGTATTGCTAGGGAGAATCCTAGGAGGGAGTTCAGTAATTTTCTTACTCAGCTGACCCAATTGTGCCTCCAAATTTCTAATGGAGGACCTTGTTTCAGTCATGAAACTTTGAGTGGTTTTGATTAGATCAGAGACAATGGTTGTTAAGTCAGAGGGGTTTTGCCTAGAATTCTCTGTCTGTTGCTGAGCAGATGATGGAAAAGGCTTGCTATTGCTAAACATATTTCTTCCACCATTATTGTTGTTGAAACCTTGTTGAGGTCTCTATTGATCCTTCCATGAGAGATTTGGATGATTTCTCCATGAAGGATTATAGGTGTTTCCATAGGGTTCTCCCATGTAATTCACCTTTTCCATTGCTGGGTTCTCAGGATCATAAGCTTCTTCTTCAGAGGAAGCTTCCTTAGTACTGCCTGTTGCTGCTTGCATTTCAGACAGACTCTGAGAAATCATATTGACTTGTTGGGTCAATATTTTATTCTGAGCCAATATGGCATTCAGAGTATCAATCTCAAGAACTCCTTTCTTCTGAGTTGTCCCATTATTCACAGGATTCCTTTCAGAGGTGTACATGAATTGGTTATTTGCAACCATTTCAATGAGTTCTTGAGCTTCTGCAGGCGTCTTCTTCAGATGATGAGATCCTCCAGCAGAGCTATCCAATGACATCTTGGATAGTTCAGACAGACCATCATAGAAGATTCTTATGATGCTCCATTCTGAAAGCATGTCAGAAGGGCACCTTCTTATCAATTGCTTGTATCTCTCCCAAGCTTCATAGAGGGACTCACCATCCTTCTGTCTAAAGGTTTGGACTTCCACTCTAAGCTTACTCAATTTTTGAGGTGGAAAGAACTTTGCCAAGAAGGCATTGACTAGCTTTTCCCAAGAGTTCAGGCTTTCCTTAGGTTGTGAATCCAACCATGTTCTAGCTCTGTCTCTTACAGCAAAAGGAAAGAGCATAAGTCTGTAGACTTCAGGGTCAACCCCATTGGTCTTGACAATGTCACAGATTTGCAAGAACTCAGCTAAGAATTGATGAGGATCTTCCAATGGAAGTCCATGAAACTTGCAATTTTATTGCATTAGAGAAACTAATTGAGGCTTAAGCTCAAAGTTGTTTGCTCCAATGGCAGGGATAGAGATGCTTCTCCCATAGAAATCAGGAGTAGGTGCAGTAAAGTCACCAAGCACCTTCCTTGTATTGTTGGCATTGTTGTTGTTTTTGGCTGCCATGGTTTCTTCTTCTTTGAAGAGTTCTGTTAGGCCCTCTAAAGAGAATTGTTCTTTAGCTTCTCTTAGCTTTCTCTTCGAGGTCCTTTCAGGTTCAGGATCAGCTTGAACAAGTATGCCTTTATCTTTGTTCCTGCTCATATGAAAGAGAAGAGAACAAAAAAGTAGGGAATCCTCTATGTCACAGTATAGAGATTCTTTGAGGTGTCAGAGGAAAATAAGAATAGAAGGAGGAGGTGGAGAAGAGGGAATTCGAACTTATCAAGAGGGACAGAGTTTGAATTGCACCTTGATGAGGAGTCTTAGTCCCTTAAATAGAAGGATGTGAGAAGAGGGGAAGAAATTTTTGAAATTAAAGTAAGAGATTTTGAAAATTTGGTAATTGGTTTCGAAAACTAAGATTGAGAAAGAAATCAAGTGATTTTTGAAAAAGATTTTGAAATCAGAATTTAAAAAGATATGATTGAAAATTAATTTTGAAAAAGATGTGATTGAGAAGATATGATTGAAAAGATATGATTGAAAATCAATTTAGAAAAAGAAATTTTTTAAAATTAAAGTTGATTACTTGACTAACAAGAAATTAAAAGATATGATTCTAAAATTTAAAGTTTGATCCTTTCTTAATAGGCAAGTAACAACTTGAAAATTTTGAAGTAAATCTTTAATTATAGCAAGGATTTTTGAAAATAGTAAAAATAAATATAAAATGGAAAGAAATTGATTTTGAAAGAGATATGATTGAAAAGATATGATTTGAAAAAGATTTGATTTTGAAAAATTATGAAAACTTAAAAAAAATGTGAATTAAAAACAAAATCTTCCCTCTAGTGTCATCTTGGCGTTAAACGCCCAGAATGGTGCCCATTCTAGCGTTTAACGCCCAAATCTCTACCTTTTTGGGTGTTAAACGCCCAGCCAGGTACCCTGGCTAGCGTTTAAACGCCAGTTTTCCTTCTTCACTGGGTATTTTGAACGCCCAGCTTTTTCTGTTTGATTCTTCTGCTGAATGTTCTGAATCTTCAATTCTCTATATTATTGACTTGAAAAGACATAGTTTTAAAAAATATTTTTGAGTTTTTGATGATGGAAATCAATAAAAATGCAACTAAGATCAAATAAACAATGCATGTAAGACACCAAACTTAAAAGTTTGTATACTAAGGACTATAACAATGTAAAAATGCATGTAGGAAACATCAAAACATAAAAAAACAAGAGAATTTGAAGATCAAAGCAATGAAATCATCAAGAACAACTTGAAGATCAATGAAGAAGAATATGTATAAATTCGAAAAATGCAAGAAGAATAAAAACATGCAATTGACACCAAACTTAAAAATTGATACTAGACTCAAACAAGAAACATAAAATATTTTTGATTTTTATGGTTTTATAAATTTTTTTGTGATTTTTGAAACTTATATAGAAAAGAAAATAAAGAGAATCAAAACTTTTAATAAGAATTCCAGGAATCATGCAATGCTAGTCTAAGACTCCGGTCTAGGAATTAGACATGGCTTACTAGTCAGCCAAGCTTTCAATGAAAGCTCCGGTCCAAAACACTAGACATGGCCAATGGCCAGCCAAGCTTTAGCAGATCATTGCTTTCAACAGCAAAATTGATAGAAATCAACAAGCTCTTGTGATGATAAGTTGAAACCTCGGTCCAAAAGATTAGACATGGCTTCTCAGCCAGCCAGATTTCAACAAATCATCATGAAACTCTAGAATTCATTCTTAAAAACTCTGATGAACAAAATAGAAAATCTTTTTGTATTTTTGAAAATTTTTTTTCGAAAAATAAAAAGGAAAAGTACCTAATCCAAGCAACAAGATGAACCGTCGTTGTCCAAACTCGAACAATCCCCGGCAACGGCACCAAAAACTTGGTGCACAAAATTGTGATAATCAACAATGGTGCCAAAGACTTGGAGCTCTTAAACGTGAATCACACTTTGTCACAATTCTGCACAACTAACCAGCAAGTGCACTGGGTCGTCCAAGTAATAAACCTTACGTGAGTAAGGGTCGATCCCACGGAGATTGTCAGCTTGAAGCAAGCTTTGGTCATCTTGTAAATCTCAGTCAGGCGGATTCAAATGGTTATGGAGTTTAAGATGATGAAAATAAACATAAAATAAACATAAAATAAAGATAGAGATACTTATGCAATTCATTGGTGGATTTTAGATAAGCGTATGAAGATGCTTTGTTCCCCTTGAACCTCTGCTTTCCTAATTCCTTCTTCCAATCATTCATACTCCTTTCCATGGCAAGCTTTATGTTGGGCATCACCATTGCCAATGGCAACATCCCGTCCTCTTAGTGAAAATGGTCCTGATGCTCTGTCACAACATCGGCTAATCAGCTGTCGGTTCTCGATCATGTCGGAATAGGATCCATTGATCCTTTTGCGTCTGTCACACGCCCTACAATCGCGAGTTTGAAGCTCGTCACAGTCATCCCTTTCCAGATCCTAGTCGGAATACCACAGACAAGATTTAGACTTTCCGGATCTCAGGAATGGCTGCCATTAATTCTAGCCTATACCACGAAGGTTCCAATCTTAGATTAGAAACCCAAGAGATACGCATTCAAGCCATTGCTAGTAGAACAGAGGTGGTTGTCAGGCACATGTTCATAGGTGAGAATGATGATGAGTGTCACGGATCATCACATTCATCAAGTTGAAGAACGAATGAATATCTTGGAGAAGAAATAGACTTGAGTTGAATATAAAAACAATAGTACTTTGTATTAATTCATGAAGAACAGCAGAGCTCCACACCTTAATCTATGGTGTGTAGAAACTCCACCGTTGAAAATACATAAGAACAAAGAGTGTAAGCATGGCCAAATGGCCAGCCTCAAAGGTCTAAGGACTAAACGTCCCAAGATTGATAGTGTGTAAATATAATGGCAAAAGGTCCTATTTATTAAAAACTAGTAGCCTAGGGTTTACAAAAATCAGTAATTAATGCAGAAATCTTCTTCCGGGCCCACTTGGTGTGTGCTTGGGCTGAGCATTGAAGCTTCCATGTGTAGAGACTTTTCTTGGAGTTAAACACCAGCTTTTGTGCCAGTTTGGGTGTTTAACTCCAGCTTTTGTGCCAGTTTTGGAGTTAAACACTAGAATTCTTGAGCTGAATTGGAACATCTGTTTGGGCCATCAAATCTCGGGAAAAGTATGGACTATTATATATTGATGGAAAGCCCAGGATGTCTACTTTCCAACGCAATTCAGAGCGCGCCAATTAAGCTTTTGTAGCTCCAGAAAATCCACTTTGAGTACAGGAAGGTCAGAATCCAACAGCATCTGCAGTCCTTTTTCAGCCTCTGAATCAGATTTTTGCTCAGGTCCCTCAATTTCAGCCAGAAAATACCTGAAATCACAAAAAAACACACAAACTCATAGTAAAGTCCAGAAGAGTGATTTTTATTTAAAAACTAATAAAAATATAATAAAAACTAATTAAAATATACTAAAAACATACTAAAAACAATGCCAAAAAGCGTATAAATTATCCGCTCATCACAACACCAAACTTATATTGTTGCTTGTCCCCAAGCAACTAAAAATCAAATAGGATAAAAAAGAAGAGAATATACAATGAACTCCAAAAACATCTATGAAGATCAGTATTAATTAGATGAGCGGGGCTTTTAGCTTTTTGCTTCTGAACAGTTTTGGCATCTCACTTTATCCCTTGAAGTTCAGAATGATTGACATCTATAAGAACTCAGAATCCAAAGAGTGTTACTGACTCTCCTAGTTAAGTATGTTGATTCTTGAACACAACTACTTTATGAGTCTTGGCCGTGGCCCTAAGCACTTTGTTTTCCAATATTACCACCGGATACATAAATGCCACAGACACATAACTGGGTGAACCTTTTCAGATTGTGACTCAGCTTTGCTAGAGTCCCAATTAGAGGTGTCCAGGGTTCTTAAGCACACTCTTCTTTTTGCTTTGGACCTCGACTTTAACCGCTCAGTCTCAAGTTTTCACTTGACACCTTCACGCTACAAGAACATGGTTAGGGACAGCTTGGTTTAGCCGCTTAGGCCAGGATTTTATTCCTGTGGGCCCTCTTATCCACTGATGCTCAAAGCCTTGGATCCTTTTTATCACCTTTGCCTTTTGGTTTAAAGGGGTATTGGCTTTTTCTACTTGCTTTTCTTTTTCTTTCTTTTTCTTTTCTCTCTTTTTTTCTTCGCCTCTTTTTTTTTTCTGCAAGCTTTTCACTGCTTTTTCTTGTTTCAAGAATCAATTTTATGATTTTTCAGATCATCAGATAACATTTCTCCTTTTCCTTTCATTCTTTCAAGAGCCAACAATTTTAACATTCATAAACAATCAAATTCAAAAATATGCACTGTTCAAGCATTCATTCAGAAAAACAATAGTATTGCCACCACATCAAAATAATTAAACTGTTTTAAAATTCGAAATTCATGCACTTCTTTTTCTTTTTCAATTAAAAACATTTTCCATTTAAGAAAGGTGATGGATTCATTTTCATATCTTTAAGGCATAGACACTTATACACTAGTGATCATGTAATAAAGACACAAACATAAATAACATAAAGCATAAAAATTTGAAAAACAGAAAATAAAGAACAAGGAGATTAAAGAACGGGTCCACCTTAGTGATGTCGGCTTGTTCTTCCTCTTGAAGATCTTATGGAGTGCTTGAGCTCCTCAATGTCTCTTCCTTGCCTTTGTTGCTCCTCTATCATGGTTTTTTGATCTTCTCTAATTTCATGGAGGATGATGGAATGCTCTTGGTGCTCCACCCTTAGTTGTCCCATGTTGGAACTCAATTCTCCTAGGGAGGTGTTGATTTGCTCCCAATAGTTTTGTGGAAGAAGATGCATCTCTTGAGGTATCTCAGGGATTTCATGATGAGGAATTTCCTCAAGCTCTTGATGAGGTTCTCTTGTTTTTTCCATCCCTTTCTTAGTGATGGGTGTGTCCTCATCAATGAGAATGTCTCCCTCTATGTCAACTCCAACCGAATTACAAAGGTGACAAATGAGATGAGGGAAGGCTAACCTTGCCAAAGAAGAGGACTTGTCCGCCACCTTGTAGAGTTCTTGAGATATAACCTCATGAACTTCCATTTCCTCTCCAATCATGATGCTATGTATCATGATAGCCCGGTCTATAGTAGCTTCGGACCGGTTGCTAGTGGGAATGATTCAGCGTTGGATGAACTCCAACCATCCCCTAGCCACGGGCTTGAGGTCATGCCTTCTTAGTTGAACCGGCTTCCCTCTTGAATCTCTCTTCCATTGAGCGCCCTCTTCACATATGTCCATGAGGACTTGGTCCAACCTTTGATCAAAGTTGACCCTTCTAGTGTAGGGGTGTGCATCTCCTTGCTTCATAGGCAAGTTGAATGCCAACCTTACATTTTCCGGACTAAAATCCAAGTATTTCCTTCGGACCATTGTAAGCCAATTCTTAGGATCCGGGTTCACACTTTGATCATGGTTCTTGGTGATCCATGCATTGGCATAGAACTCTTGAACCATTAAGATTCCGACTTGTTGAATAGGGTTGGTGAGAACTTCCCAACCTCTTCTTCGAATCTCATGTCGGATCTCCGGATATTCGCCCTTTTTGAGCTTAAAAGGGACCTCGGGGATCACCTTCTTCTTGGCCACAACTTCATAGAAGTGGTCTTGATGCACCCTTGAGAGGAATCTCTCCATCTCTCATGACTCGGAGGTGGAAGCTTTTGCCTTCCCTTTCCTCTTTCTAGAGGTTTCTCCGGCCTTTGGTGCCATAAATGGTTATGAAAAAACAAAAAGCTTTAGCTTTTACCGCACCAAACTTTGAAGGTTGCTCGTCCTTGAGCAAAAGAAAAAAGAAGAGAGTAGAAGAAGAAGAAATAGAGGAGATGGAGTGGGCTTTGTGTTTCAGCCAAGAGGGAGAAGTGGTGTTTAGGTTGTGTGAAAATGAAGGAGTGAAGATGGTTTTATATAGGGGTGAGAGGGGTGTGTATGGTTCGGCTATAGAGGGTGGGTTTTGGAGGGAAAGTGATTTGAATTTGAATGGTGAGGTAGGTGGGGTTTTATGAAGGATGGATATGAGTGGTGAAGAGAATGGTGGGATTTGATAGGTGAGGGGTATTTGGGGAAGAGGTATTGAGGTGATTGGTGAATGAGTGAAGAAGAGAGAGAGTGGTGGGATAGGTGGGGATCCTGTGGGGCTGAGGTGTCAAGGATTTCTCATCCCTGCACCATGTGGCGTGCAAAACGCCCCTTTCTGCCAATCCTGGCATTAAACGCCAGGCTGCTGCCCATTTCTGGTGTTTAACGCCAGCTTCTTGCCCATTCCTGGCGTTAAACGCTAGTCTGGTTCCCTTTTCTGGCGTTAAACGCCCAGAATGGTGTTAGACTGGGCGTTTAACGCCCATCCTGCTACCTTTACTGGCGTTTAAACGCCAGTAACTATCTCCTCCAGGGTGTTCTATTTTTCATTCTGTTTTTCACTTTGTTTTTGCATTTTCAATTGTTTTTGTGACTTCACATGATCATCAACCTATAGAATACATAAAATAACAATAGAAAATAGAAGATTATCATAGAATAGTAACGATTGGGTTGCCTTCCGACAAGCGCTTCTTTAATGTCAATAGCTTGACAGTGGGATCTCATGGAGCCTCACAGATGTTCAGAGCAATGTTGGAACCTCCCAACACCAAACTTAGAGTTTGAATGTGGGGGTTCAACACCAAACTTAGAGTTTGGTTGTGGCCTCCCAACACCAAACTTAGAGTTTGACTGTGGGGGCTCTGTTTGACTCTATATTGAGAGAATCTCTTCGTGCTTCCTCTCCATGGTGACAGAGGGATATCCTTGAGCTTTAAACACAAGGGAGTCTCCATTCACTTGAATGATTAATTCTCCTCTGTCAACATTAATCACAGATTTTGCTGTGGCTAGGAAGGGTCTGCCAAGGATGATGGATTCATCCATACACTTCCCAGTCTCTAGGACTATCAAATCAGCAGGGATGTAATGGTCTTCAACCTTTACCAAGACATCCTCTACAAGCCCATAAGCCTATTTCTTTTAATTGTCTGCCATCTCTAGTGAGATTCTTGCAGCTTGTACCTCAAAGATCCCTAGCTTCTCCATTACAGAGAGAGGCATAAGGTTTATGCTTGACCCTAGGTCACACAGAGCCTTCTCAAAGGTCATGGTGCCTATGGTACAAGGGATTGAGAACTTTCCAGGATCCTGTCTCTATTGAGGTAATCTCTGCCTAGTCAAGTCATCTAGTTCTTTGATGAGCAATGGAGGTTCATTCTCCCAAGTCTCATTACCAAACAACTTGGCATTTAGCTTCATGATTGCTCAAGGTACATTGCAACTTGCTCTTCAGTGACATATTCATCCTCTTCAGAGGAAGAATACTCATCAGAGCTCATGAATGGCAAAAGTAAATTCAATGGAATCTCTATGGTCTCAGTGTGAGCCTTAGATTCCTATGGTTCCTCATTAGGGAACTCCATGGAGGTCAGTGGGCGTCCATTGAGGTCTTCCTCAGTGGGAATCACTGCCTCTTCCTCCTCTCCATGTTCGGCCATGTGAGATGTTATTATTGCCTTGCACTCTCTTTTTGGATTCTCTTCTGTATTGCTAGGGAAAGTGCTAGGAGGGAGTTCAGTAATTTTCTTACTCAGCTGACCCAATTGTGCCTCCAAATTTCTAATGGAGGACCTTGTTTCAGTCATGAAACTTTGAGTGGTTTTGATTAGATCAGAGACAATGGTTGTTAAGTCAGAGGGGTTTTGCCTAGAATTCTCTGTCTATTGCTGAGAAGATGATGGAAAAGGCTTGCTATTGCTAAACCTATTTCTTCCACCATTGTTGTTGTTGAAACCTTGTTGAGGTCTCTGTTGATCTTCCATGAGAGATTTGGATGATTTCTCCATGAAGGATTATAGGTGTTTCCATAGGGTTCTCCCATGTAATTCACCTCTTCCATTGCTGGGTTCTCAGGATCATAAGCTTCTTCTTCAGAGGAAGCTTCCTTAGTACTGCCTGTTGCTGCTTGCATTTCAGACAGACTCTGAGAAATCATATTGACTTGTTGGGTCAATATTTTATTCTGAGCCAATATGGCATTTAGAGTATCAATCTCAAGAACTCCTTTCTTCTGAGTTGTCCCGTTATTCACAGGATTCCTTTCAGAGGTGTACATGAATTGGTTATTTGCAACCATTTCAATGAGTTCTTGAGCTTCTGCAGGCGTCTTCTTCAGATGATGAGATCCTCCAGCAGAGCTATCCAATGACATCTTGGATAGTTCAGACAGACCATCATAGAAGATTCTTATGATGCTCCATTCTGAAAGCATGTCAGAAGGGCACCTTCTTATCAATTGCTTGTATCTCTCCCAAGCTTCATAGAGGGACTCACCATCCTTCTGTCTAAAGGTTTGGACTTCCACTCTAAGCTTACTCAATTTTTGAGGTGGAAAGAACTTTGCCAAGAAGGCATTGACTAGCTTTTCCCAAGAGTTCAGGCTTTCCTTAGGTTGTGAATCCAACCATGTTCTAGCTCTGTCTCTTACAGCAAAAGGAAAGAGCATAAGTCTGTAGACTTCAGGGTCAACCCCATTGGTCTTGACAGTGTCACAGATTTGCAAGAACTCAGCTAAGAACTGATGAGGATCTTCCAATGGAAGTCCATGAAACTTGCAATTCTATTGCATTAGAGAAACTAATTGAGGCTTAAGCTCAAAGTTGTTTGCTCCAATGGCAGGGATAGAGATGCTTCTCCCATAGAAATCAGGAGTAGGTGCAGTAAAGTCACCAAGCACCTTCCTTGTATTGTTGGCATTGTTGTTGTTTTCGGCTGCCATGGTTTCTTTTTCTTTGAAAAGTTCTGTTAGGCCCTCTAAAGAGAATTGTTCTTTAGCTTCTCTTAGCTTTCTCTTCGAGGTCCTTTCAGGTTCAGGATCATCTTGAACAAGTATGCCTTTATCTTTGTTCCTGCTCATATGAAAGAGAAGAGAACAAGAAAGTAGGGAATCCTCTATGTCACAGTATAGAGATTCCTTGAGGTGTCAGAGGAAAATAAGAATAGAAGGAGGAGGTGGAGAAGAGGGAATTCGAACTTATCAAGAGGGACAGAGTTTGAATTGCACCTTGATGAGGAGTCTTAGTCCCTTAAATAGAAAGATGTGAGAAGAGGGGAAGAAATTTTTGAAATTAAAGTAAGAGATTTTGAAAATTTGGAAATTGGTTTTCGAAAACTAAGATTGAGAAAGAAATCAAGTGATTTTTGAAAAAGATTTTGAAATCAGAATTTAAAAAGATATGATTGAAAATTAATTTTGAAAAAGATGTGATTGAGAAGATATGATTGAAAAGATATGATTGAAAATCAATTTAGAAAAAGAAAGTTTTTAAAATTAAAGTTGATTACTTGACTAACAAGAAATTAAAAGATATGATTCTAAAATTTAAAGTTTGATCCTTTCTTAATAGGCAAGTAACAACTTGAAAATTTTGAAGTAAATCTTTAATTATAGCAAGGATTTTTGAAAATAGTAAAAATAAATATAAAATGGAAAGAAATTGATTTTGAAAGAGATATGATTGAAAAGATATGATTTGAAAAAGATTTGATTTTGACAAATTATGAAAACTTGAAAAAAATGTGAATTAAAAACAAAATCTTCCCTCTAGTGTCATCCTAGCATTAAACGCCAGAATGGTGCCCATTCTGGCGTTTAACGCCCAAATCTCTACCTTTTTGGGCGTTAAACGCCCAGCCAGGTACCCTGGCTGGCGTTTAAACGCCAGTTTTCCTTCTTCACTGGGCGTTTTGAACGCCCAGCTTTTTCTGTTTGATTCCTCTATTGAATGTTCTGAATCTTCAATTTTCTGTATTATTGACTTGAAAAGACATAGTTTTACAAAATATTTTTGAATTTTTGATGATGGGAATCAATAAAAATGCAACTAAGATCAAATAAACAATGCATGTAACACACCAAACTTAAAAGTTTGTATATTAAGGACTATAACAATGTAAAAATGCATGTAGGAAACAACAAAACATAAAAAAACAAGAGAATTTGAAGATCAGAGCAATGAAATCATCAAGAACAACTTGAAGATCAATGAAGAACAATATGTATAAATTCCAAAAATGCAAGAAGAATAAAAATATGCAATTGACACCAAACTTAAAAATTGATACTAGACTCAAACAAGAAACATAAAATATTTTTGATTTTTATGGTTTTATAAATTTTTTTGTGATTTTCGAAACTTATATAGAAAAGAAAATAAAGAGAATCAAAACTTTTAATAAGAATTCCAGGAATCATGCAATGCTAGTCTAAGACTCCGGTCCAGGAATTAGACATGGCTTACTAGCCAGCCAAGCTTTCAATGAAAGCTCCGGTCCAAAACACTAGACATGGCCAATGGCCAGCCAAGCTTTAGCAGATCATTGCTTTCAACAGCAAAATTGATAGAAATCAACAAGCTCTTGTGATGATAAGTTGAAACCTCGGTCCAAAAGATTAGACATGGCTTCTCAGCCAGCCAGATTTCAACAAATCATCATGAAACTATAGAATTCATTCTTAAAAACTCTGAAGAACAAAATAGAAAATCTTTTTGTATTTTTGAAATTTTTTTTTTTGAAAAATAAAAAGGAAAAGTACCTAATCTAAGCAACAAGATGAACCGTCAGTTGTCCAAACTCGAACAATCCCCGGCAACGGCGCCAAAAACTTGGTGCACAAAATTGTTATCATCAACAATGGCACCAAAGACTTGGAGCTCTTAAACGTGAATCACACTTTGTCATAATTTTGCACAACTAACCAGCAAGTGCAGTGGGTCGTCCAAGTAATAAACCTTACGTGAGTAAGGGTCGATCCCACGGAGATTGTCGGCTTGAAGCAAGCTATGGTCATCTTGTAAATCTCAGTCAAGCGGAGTCAAATGGTTATGGAGTTTAAGATGATGAAAATAAACATAAAATAAATATAAAATAAAGATAGAGATACTTATGTAATTCATTGGTGGATTTCAGATAAGCGTATGAAGATGCTTTGTTCCCCTTGAACCTCTGCTTTCCTAATGCCTTCTTCCAATCATTCATACTCCTTTCCATGGAAAGCTTTATGTTGGGCATCACCGTTGTCAATGGCTACATCCCGTCCTCTCAGTGAAAATGGTCCTGATGCTCTGTCACAACATCGGCTAATCAGCTGTCGGTTCTCGATCATGTCGGAATAGGATCCATTGATCCTTTTGCGTCTGTTACACGCCCCACAATCGCGAGTTTGAAGCTCGTCACAGTCATCCCTTCCCAGATCCTACTCGGAATACCAGAGACAAGGTTTAGACTTTCCAGATCTCAGGAATGGCTGCCATTAATTCTAGCCTATACCACGAAGGTTCCAATCTTAGATTAGAAACCCAAGAGATACGCATTCAAGCCATTGCTAGTAGAACAGAGGTGGTTGTCAGGCACATGTTCATAGGTGAGAATGATGATGAGTGTCACGGATCATCACATTCATCAAGTTGAAGAACGAATGAATATGTTGGAGAAGAAATAGACTTGAGTTGAATAGAAAAACAATAGTACTTTGTATTAATTCATGAAGAACAGCAGAGCTCCACACCTTAATCTATGGTGTGTAGAAACTCCACCATTGAAAATACATAAGAACAAATAGTCTAAGCATGGCCGAATGGCTAGCCTCAAAGGTCTAAGGACTAAACGTCCCAAGATTTATAGTGTGTAAATACAATGGCAAAAGGTCCTATTTATAGAAAACTAGTAGCCTAGGGTTTACAGAAATCAGTAATTAATGCAGAAATCTTCTTCCGGGCCCACTTGGTGTGTGCTTGGGCTGAGAATTGAATCTTCCATGTGTAGAGACTTTTCTTGGAGTTAAACGCCAGCTTTTGTGCCACTTTGGGCGTTTAACTCCAGCTTTTGTGCCAGTTTTGGAGTTAAACGCCAGAATTCTTGAGCTGACTTGGAACACCTGTTTGGGCCATCAAATCTCGGGCAAAGTATAAACTATTATATATTGCTGGAAAGCCCAGGATGTCTACTTCCCAACGCAATTGAGAGCGCGCCAATTGGGCTTCTGTAGCTCCAGAAAATCTACTTTGAGTGCAGGGATATCAGAATCCAACAGCATCTGCAGTCCTTTTTCAGCCTCTGAATCAGATTTTTGCTCAGGTCCCTCAATTTCAGCTAGAAAATACCTGAAATCACAGAAAAACACACAAACTCATAGTAAAGTCCAGAAGAGTAATTTTTATTTAAAAACTAATAAAAATATAATAAAAACTAATTAAAATATACTAAAAACATACTAAAAATAATGCCAAAAAGCGTATAAATTATCCGCTCATCAGTGTCCCTTGTGCTTTTATTTACCTAAAAATTTTTCAAAAATTTGTTCTTGGTGTTCATCTTGATCTTCAAAGTGTTCTTGGTGTTCATCTTGACATTCAAATTTTTCTTGTTTGTTCTCTTTGTTTTGATCTAAAATTTCTAAGTTTAGTGTCATTTTGTTGTTTTTCTCTTTCATCATTAAAATTCAAAAATAAAAAAATATATCTTTTCCTTATTTTACTCATAAATCTCAAAATTTTGCATTAAATTATCAAAGATTTTCAAAATCATATATTTTTTTTAGTCAAGTCAAAATTCTAATTTCAAAAATTGATCTTTTCAAATCTTTTTCAAAAAATCAAATCTTTTTAATTTCTTCAATCATATCTTTTCAATCATATCTTTTTTTTAATAAATTGCAATCATATCTTCTCAATCATATCTTTTTAAAATAATTTTCAATCATATCTTTTTGATTGCTAATTTCCAAAATCTTTTTAATCAATTAATTAATTTAGTTTTCAATTTGCCTTTATTTTTTTTCTAATTTTCGAAAGTTCTATTTTTATCTTCCATTTATTTTGTTTTATTTTTTTGGTTACTTTTTTTAAAAAATAATAATAATAATAATAAAATAAAATTTAAAAATATAATTTATTTGTAATTCATATCAATTCCCTTTTCTCCATCATGGACATAAGTGGAAATGAACAGTCCAGAAGGACTCTGGGGTCATATGCTAATCCCATTACAGCTGCATATGGGAGTAGCATCTGTATACCTCCCATCAAAGCAAGCAGTTTTGAGCTAAATTCTCAGCTCATTATCATGGTGCAGCAAAATTGCCAGTATTCTGGTCTTCCACAGGAAGAACCTACTGAGTTTCTGGCACAGTTCTTACAAATTGCTGACATAGTACGTGATAAAGAAGTGGATCAGGATGTCTACAGATTATTACTGTTTCCATTTGCTGTAAAAGATCAAGCTAAGAGGTGGTTAAATAACCAACCCACAACAAGCATAAAAACATGGAGACAGTTATCAGACAAATTTCAAAATCAATTTTACCCTCCAAAAAGGATGACACAGCTGAGGCTGGACATCCAAGGCTTTAAAAAAGAGGATCATGAATCCCTTTATAATGCATGAGAGAGGTACAGAGGGATGCTAAGCAAAATGTCCCTCTAAAATGTTTTCAGAGTGGGTACAGTTAGACATCTTCTACTATGGACTTACAGAAAGAGCTCAAATTTTTCTAGACCACTCAGCTGGTGGATCTATACACATGAGAAAGATGATTGAAGAAGCTCAAGAACTCATAGATACGGTTGCTAGAAATTAGCATCTGTACTCAAGCAGTGAGTCCTCTATAAAAGAAGAGGCTAGGGCAGTAACTACTGATCCTAATCCTCAAGAACAGATTGTTGAACTTAATCAGCAATTACTCCTTGTGACAAAACAATTAGCAGAATTTAAAGAGATGCTCCAAGATACTAAAAATGCTAACAAAAATATGGAAGCACAATTGAATCAGACAAGACAGCAGCTATCTAAACAGATAACAGAAGAATGCCAAGCTGTCCAATTAAGGAGCGGGAAGACATTGAATAAATCAGCTCAAAGTAGCAGAAAGCCAAGAAAGAAACAACTGACAGAGGATGACCAAACCACTGCCCAAAATCCCTCTGAGGACAGCAAGAGCCCAGAGAAGAATAATTCTGGCATTCAAACGCCAGAAAAGGGTGAAAGATTGGCGTCAAACGCCCAGTCGATGCCCACTTCTGGCGTTCAAACGCCAGAAAAGGGAGAAAAGTTGGTGTTGAACGCCTATTCCTTGCCCAGTTCTAGCGTTCAAATGCTAGAAATGGGTGGGAAGCTGGCGTTAAACGCCCATCCAGCAACCAATCCTGGCGTTCAAACGCCAATGAGGGATCAGACACCTGCAAGTGCTGATAGTAACCCCTCTAAGATAGCTTCTCCAACCACATCTGTAGGAAATAAACCTGCAGCAACTAAGGTTGAAGAATATAAAGCCAAGATGCCTTATCCTCAGAAACTCCGCCAAGCAGAGCAGGATAAGGCATAAGATATACCCTCTTATACTAATTTCATGAAAGATATCTTAAGTCATAAGAAGGATTGGAGAGAAACTGAAAAGGTGTTTCTCACTGAAGAATGCAGTACAGTCATTCTGAAAAGCTTACCAGAGAAGCTTCAAGATCCAGGAAGCTTTATGATACCATGCACATTAGAGGGTGCTTGCACCAAGATAGCTCTATGTGACCTTGGAGCAAGTATCAACCTAATACCTGCATCCACTATCAGAAAGCTTGGCTTGACTGAAGAAGTCAAACCAACCCGGATATGTCTTCAACTTGCTGATGGCTCCATTAAATATCCATCAGGCATAATTGAGGACATGATTGTCAAGGTTGGGCCATTTGCCTTTTCCACTGACTTTGTAGTGTTGGAAATGGAGGAGCACAAGAGTGCAACTCTCATTCTAGGAAGACCTTTCCTAGCAATTGGACGAACTCTCATTGATGTCCAAAAAGGGGAAGTGACCCTGAGAGTAAATGAGGATGAGTTCAAGTTAAATGTTGTCAAAGATATGCAGCATCCAGACACATCAAATGACTGCATGAGCATTGATATTATTGACTCCTTGGTAGAAGAGATCAATATGACTGAGAGTCTCGAATCAGAGCTAGAGGACATCTTTAAAGATGTTCAGCCTGATCTGGAGGAACCGGATGAAATAAAAGAACCTCTGAGTTCCTCAGGAAGAGGATAAGCCTCCTAAACCAGAGCTCAAACCACTACCACCATCCCTGAAATATGCATTTCTGGGAGAAGGTGACACTTTTCCGGTGATCATAAGCTTTGCTTTAAATCCACAGGAAGAGAAAGCACTAATTCAGGTGCTGAGGACACACAAGACAGCTCTTGGGTGGTCCATAAGTGATCTTAAGGGCATTAGTCTAGCAAGATGCATACACAAGATCCTATTGGAGGATGATGCTAAGCCAGTGGTTCAACCACAGAGGCGGCTAAATCCAGCCATGAAGGAGGTTGTGCAGAAAGAGGTCACTAAGTTACTAGAGGCTGGGATTATTTATCCTATTTCTGATAGCCCCTGGGTGAGCCCTGTCCACGTTGTCCCCAAGAAGGGAGGCATGACAGTTGTTCACAATGAAAAGAATAAACTGGTTCCTACAAGAACAGTTACAGGGTGGCGTATGTGTATTGACTACAAAAGGCTCAATACAGCCACCAGAAAGGATCATTTTCCTTTACCATTCATAGACCAAATGCTAGAGAGACTAGCAGGTCATGACTATTACTGCTTTTTGGATGGCTATTCAGGCTACAACCAAATTGCAGTAGATTCTCAGGATCAAGAGAAAATAGCATTCACATGTCATCCTGGAGTATTTGCCTACAGAAGAATGCCTTTTGGTCTGTGCAATGCACATGCAACCTTTCAGAGATGCATGCTCTCTATTTTCTCTGATATGGTGGAAAAATTTCTGGAAATCTTCATGGATGACTTCTCAGTATTTGGAGACTCATTCAGCTCCTGTCTTGATCATCTAGCACTTGTTTTGAAAAGGTGCCAAGAGACTAACCTGGTTTTAAACTGGGAAAAATGTCACTTTATGGTGACTGAAAGAATTGTCCTTGGGCATAAAATTTCAAACAAGGAAATAGAGGTGGATCAAGATAAGGTAGAGGTAATTGAAAAATTATCACCACCTGCCAATGTAAAGGCAATCAGAAGCTTTCTGGAACATGTAGGATTCTACAGGAGGTTTATAAAGGATTTTTCAAAAATTGCAAAACCTCTGAGCAATCTGCTAGCTGCTGACATGCTATTTGTGTTTGACACAGAGTGTCTACAAGCGTTTGAAACCCTGAAAGCTAAGCTGGTCATAGCACCAGTCATCTCTGCACTAGACTGGACATTACCATTCGAACTAATATGTGATGCCAATGATCATGCCATTGGTGCAATGTTGGGACAGAGGCATAACAAGCTTCTGCACATCATTTACTATGCTAGCCATGTTTTAAATGATGCACAAAAGAATTACACAACCACATAAAAAGAGTTACTTGTAGTGATTTATGCCATTGACAAGTTTAGATCCTATTTAGTAGGTTCAAAAGTGATTGTGTATACTGACCATGCTGCTCTTTAATACCTACTCACAAAGCAGGATTCAAAACCCAGGCTCATAAGATAGGTGTTGCTTCTGCAAGAGTTTGATATAGAAATAAGAGACAGAAAAGGGACAGAGAACCAGGTAGCTGATCACCTGTCCTAGATAGAACCAGTAGCAGGGGCGTCCCTCCCTCCTACTGAGATCTCTGAAACCTTTTCGGATGAGCAACTCTTCGCCATTTAGGAAGCACCATGGTTTGCAGACATTGCGAATTATAAATCTATGAGGTTCATACCCAAAGAGTACAGCAGGGTGCAGACGAAAAAACTAATTTCCGATGCAAAGTACTACTTGTGGGATGAACCATATCTCTTTAAGAGATGTGCAGACGGAATGATCCGTAGATGCATACCCAGAGAAGAGGCACAGAAGATCCTATGGCACTACCACGGATCACAGTATGGAGGACATTTCAGAGGTGAGCGAACAGCTACTTAGGTCCTCCAATGTGGCTTCTACTGGCCTACTCTCTATAGGGATGCCCGAGAGTTTGTGCGTAATTGTGACAGTTACCAAAGAGCTGGCAACTTGCCACATGGTTATGCCATGCCTCAATAAGGGATCTTAGAGATTGAGTTGTTTGATGTATGGGGTATTGACTTCATGGGTCCCTTCCTACCATCATACTCAAATACTTACATTCTGGTGGCAGTAGACTATGTATCTAAATGGGTAGAAACAATTGGCACACCCACTAATGATACTAAGACCGTACTGAAATTCCTCCAGAAACATATTTTCAGTAGATTTGGCGTCCCCAGAGTACGAATTAGTGACGGGGGCACTGATTTCTGCAATAAACAGCTTTACTCTGCTATGGTCCGATATAGAATTAGCCACAAAGTAGCAACTCCATATCATCCACAGATAAATGGGCAGGCTGAAGTCTCTAATAGAGAACTAAAAAGAATCCTGGAATGGACTGTAATTGCCCATAGAAAGGATTGAGCAAAAAGCTTGGATGATGCTCTGTGGGCATACAGAACAGCATTCAAGACTCCTGTAGGAAACTCTCCATACCAGCTTGTGTATGGCAAGGCCTATCATCTGCCCGTGGAGCTGGAACATAAGGCCTATTGGGCAACCAGATTCCTAAACCTGGACGCCAAGTTAGCTGGAGAGAAAAGATTGCTTCAGCTGAATGAGCTAGAGGAATTCAGACTCAATGCTTTTGAAAATGCGAAAATCTATAAGGAGAAAGCAAAAAAGTGGCATGATAAGAAACTATCATCTAGAGTCTTTGAACCAGGACAGAAGGTTCTGCTATTTGACTCTAGGCTCAGACTATTCCTCGGGAAATTGAAATCTCGGTGGAGGGGACCATATGTGATTACAAGTGTATCACCATATGGATATGTTGAGCTTCAGGATTTTGACTCTGATAAAAAGTTCATTGTTAATGGACAGAGAATCAAACATTATCTTGAAAGCAATTTTGAGCAAGAATGCTCAAACCTGAGACTAGAATAAAAGCTCAGTCAAGGTCCAGCTAAAGACAATAAAGAAGCGCTTGCTAGGAGGCAACCCAACCATTAGCAAGTTATTTGTTTTACTTAATACTTAGAGAAGTTTAATATAAATTCTCTTCAAGATTAATCATCAAAATTGAAGGAATTCACAGAATTACAGAAGGATTCAGTGCAAAAAGCAGAGAAAAGGAGCTCACTGGCAAGAAAACGCCAGTAAGGAGCATTTTAGGCGTTAAACGCCAGAATGGGTACCATTATGGGCATTTAACGCCGGTAAAGGTACCATTTTGGGCGTTAAACGCCAGAATGGGTACCATTCTGGGTGTTTAACGCCAGAATTGCAGCATCCTGGGCGTTCAGAAAAACGCCCAGTAACAAAGAATTTCTGGTGTTTAACGCCAGCCAGGGTACCTGGCTGGGCGTTAAACGCCCACAATGGCCAACTTATGGGCATTAAACGCCAGAATGGATACCATTCTGGGCGTTTAATGCCAGAAAGACAGCGGGAGAGGATTTTGTTTTTCACTTCAAAATTTTTCAAATTTTCATGTTTTGACTGATAATTTTCTGTATAAACATGTTTCAAACTTTCATCATTCACCCTCAATTTTTAAAAATTCAACAATTTTCTAAATCTCTTTTCAAATTACGTTCAAATCCTTCCCAAATTTTCTTCAAAAACTCAAGTATCTTTTCAATTTCTTTCCAAATCTTTTCAAACTCATCATATCATCTTTTACTTCTTAGATGCATAAACAAATTTTCAGATTTAACCTCTTTATATCTTTTTCATTTAAAAATCTCATCTTTTTAATATCATGATTCTATTTTCTTCTACCAATCATATCTTTATGTCATATCTTTTTCAAAATTTTCGAAATCCCCCTCCACTTATAAATACACATTCGGCCATCCCCTCCCCTCCACCATTCGAATTTGCCTCTCATCATCTCTCTCCCCTTCCCTTTCTTTTGCTTGAGGGCAAGCAAACCTCTAAGTTTGGTGTAATTTTCCGTGATCACTGAGCTAAAACTCATCAAAATCATGGCTCCTAAGGGAAAACAAACCAATTCAAGAGGCAAGAAAGAGAATACTCTAAAGAGTCTTTAGAATCAAGAGAGGTTCTTCACCAAAGAACATGTAGACCATTACCATAAAATAATGGGTCTAAGATCAGTAATCCCGGAAGTTAAATTCGATTTGAAAGAAGACGAATATCTGGAGATCCAAGAGCAAATTCGGAAAAGAGGATGGGAAATTCTAGCTAATCCTGAAACAAGGGTTGGAAGAAACATGGTTCAGGAATTCTATTCAAATCTGTGGTTGACAGATAAGCAGAGAATAACTGGAACCGCCTTCCAGACCTATCGAACCATGGTTAGAGAAAGAATTATTTACTTCCATCTGGACAAAATAAGAGAGGTCTTCAAATTGCCTCAACTACAAGATGATCCAGAATCCTTTAATAGGAGAATGGTGAGAGAAGATAAGGGGTTGGACCAAGTTTTAGAGGACACATGCCTCCCTGGAACTAAGTGGATAACCAATTCAAAAGGTGTCCCAAACCAACCCAGAGAGGAGATCTCAAACCAGTCGCAAGAGGCTGGTTGGACTTCATTGGGCGTTCCATACTGCCCACTAGCAACCGCTCTGAGGTCATTGTCAAAAGAGCGGTGATGATTCATTGTATTATGCTGGGAAATAAAGTGGAAATTCATCATCTGATTTCTTGTGAGATTTACACAATTGCAAACAAGAACTCCACTGAAGCCAAACTGGCATACCCAAGCTTAATTTCTCTGCTATGTAAAGATGCTGGGGTGAGGATGGGAGTAGATGAATTCATCCCAATCGAACACCCAATCACCAAGAAGTCAATGGAAGGACAACAAGTGCAAGACAAATCCTCAAAAGGAGGGCGCAGGAGTTCCTCCCAGAAATCCCTGTAATTGACTACTGGACCCGCCTAGAAGCATCTGTCACCAAGTTGCAAGAAGCTATGGATCAACTTAAGAAAGAACAGCAGAATCAAAACTGCATGCTCTGCAAGCTGCTTAAGGAACAGGAGAAGTAGGGGCGCGAGCTACAGGAGCTGAAGCACCAGAAGCTCTCCCTTGAAGGAGCATCCACTTCTCAAAATCAAGGTTGTTGAGTCCTAACTCTGTGATAACCTTTATTATTAGCAATCTATTTTAAGAGTCATTTATTTTTCTGTCTACTCTTATATTTATTTTTTAGTCTTATTTTTATTCCATGATTAATAAAATTTAAAGTTTATGTCTTAAAGCTATGAATGTCTTATGAATCCATCACCTTTCTTAAATAAAAAGTGTTTTTAATTGCGAAAGAAGAAAAAGTACATGAATTTCAAATTTTAAAACAGATTAATTATTTTGATCTGGTGGCAATACTTTTTGTTTTTCTGAATGATTGCTTGAATAATACATATTTTTGAATTTGTTGTCCATGAATGTTAAAATTGTTGGCTCTTGAAAGAATAATGGAAAAGGAGAAATGTTATTGATAATCTAAAAAATCATATAATTGATTCTTGAAGCAAGAAAAAGTAGTGAAAAGCTTGCAATATATATATATATATGCGAAAAAAAAAGAAAAAAAAAGAAAAAGCAAGCAGAAAAAGCCAATAGCCCTTCAAACCAAAAGGCAAGGGTAAAATAAAAAGAATCCAAGACTTTGAGCATCAGTGGATAGGAGGGCCTGAATGAATAAAATTCTGGCCTAAGCGGCTAAACCAAGCTGTCCCTAACCATTTGCTTGTGGCGTGAAGGTGTCAAGTGAAAACTTGAGATTGAGCAGTTAAAGTCGTGGTCCAAAGCAAAAAGAGTGTGCTTAAGAGCTCTGGACACCTCTAATTGGGGACTCTAGCAAAGCTGAGTCACAATCTGAAAAGGTTCACCCAGTTATGTGTCTGTGGCATCTATGTATCCGGTGGTAATACAGGAAAACAAAATGCTTAGGGTCACGGCCAAGACTCATAAAATAACTGTGTTCAAGAATCAACATAATGTACTAGGAGAATCAATAACACTATCTGAATTCTGAGTTCCTATAGATGCCAATCATTCTGAACTTCAAAGGAAAAAGTGAGATGCCAAAACAGTTCAGGAGCAAAAAGCTAATAGCGCCGCTCATCTAATTAAGACTGATCTTCATAGATGTTTTTGGAATTCATTGTATATTCTCTTATTTTTATCCTATTTGATTTTCATTTGCTTGGGGACAAGCAACAATTTAAGTTTGGTGTTGTGATGAGCAGATAATTTATACGCTTTTGGCATTGTTTTTAGTATGTTTTTAGTATATTTTAGTTAGTTTTTATTATGTTTTCATTAGTTTTATTCAAAAATTACATTTCTGGACTTCACTATGAGTTTGTATGTTTTTCTGTGATTTTAGGTATTTTCTGGCTGAAATTGAGGGACCTGAGCAAAAATCTGATTCAGAGGCTGAAAAAGGACTGCAGATGCTGTTGGATTCTGACCTCCCTGCACTCGAAGTGGATTCTATGGAGCTACAGAAGCCCAATTGGCGCGCTCTCAATTGCGTTCGAAAGTAGACATCCTGGGCTTTCCAGCAATATATAATAGTTCATACTTTGTCTGAGATTTGATGGCTCAAACCGGCGTTCCAAGTCAGCATAGAATTTCTGGCGTCAAAACGCCAGAACTGGCATGAAAGCTGGAGTTAAACGCCCAAACTGGCACAAAAGCTGGCGTTTAACTCCAAGAAAGGTCTCTACATGTGAAAGATTCAATGCTCAGCCCAAGTACACACCAAGTGGGCCCCGGAAGTGGATTTTTACACTAACTATTCTAGCTTACTCATTTTCTGTAACCCTATGTCACTAGTTTATTATAAAAACTACTTTTAGTGATTCATCTTGTACCTCATGACACTTTACATGTTTCATATTGTATTTCTGACAGCATGAGTCTCTAAACCCCATGGTTGGGGGTGAGGAGCTCTGCTGTGTCTTGATAAATTAATGCAATTACTACTGTTTTCCATTCAATCACGCTTGTCTCTTCTCTAAGATATACACTTGTTCTTCAACTTGATGAATGTGATAATCCGTGACACTCATCATCATTCTCACCTATGAATGCGTGCCTGACAACCACTTCCGTTCTACCTTAGACTGTGTGCATATCTCTTAGCCTCTTGATTCAGATCAGAGTCTTCGTGGTATAAGCTAGAATTATAGGCAGCCATTCTTGAGATCCGAAAAGTCTAAACCTTGTCTGTGGTATTCCGAGTAGGATCTGGGAAGGGATGATTGTGACGAGCTTCAAACTCGCAAGTGATGGGCATAGTGACAGACACAAAAGCATCAATGGATCATATTGCAGCATGAGTGAGAACCGACAGATGACTAGCCGTGCGGTGATAGCGCATTTGGACCATTTTCACTGAGAGGACGGATGGTAGCCATTGACAACGATGATCCACCAACATACAGCTTGCCATGGAAGGAGCCTTGCGTGCATGAAGAAGAAGATAGTAGGAAAGCAGAGATTCAGAAGATAGAGCATCTCCAAAACCTCAACCTGTTCTCCATTACTGCAAAACAAGTATTTATTTCATGCTCTTTTACTTTTTACAATCAAATCTGAGAATTATTGATATCCTGACTAAGAGTTACAAGATAACCATAGCTTGCTTCAAGCCGACAATCTCCGTGGGATCGACCCTTACTCACGTAAGGTATTACTTGGACGACCCAGTGCACTTGCTGGTTAGTTGTGCGGAGTTGCAAAAGTGTGATTGTAATTTCGTGCACCAGTGGCGCTCGCGCACCCCTCTTCCTTTTTGTCACTCCACGCGTATGCGTGGTGTGCGCGCGCGCGTCGATTCCCAAACGCAAGTAATGCACAAGCGCGCCCTGTTTCAATTTTTGTTCTCAACTCCCCTCTTCCACTTTCTTCCTCCTCTCTTCTTCTTCTTTCCTACTTCATCACTTCTCTCGCCCACCAGCACCGGCGACTTCACCCACCGGCGACCACCACTTCCGGCGGTCCCACTTTCTCTCTCCTCTTCTCTCCCTTCTCTCTTTCCCTTTTCTTACTTGCACCTTACCTTCTCTTTCTCTTCTCAAGGTCATATTCTTCCTCCTTCTCTTTGTCTTTGCCTTATTTCTTTTCTTCTTAATTTCATATTTTTACTTTCTCTTATTTCTCGTAGTTACACTTTGTTAATTTGCTCTTGTTTATTTGCTGTCTTTCTTCTTTTTCTTTGCCATTTGCTCTGGGTGTTGGAATTTGAGTTACCTCTTGCTTTGATGGGTTAGTTTGTTATCTTTTAAATCCTTTGTGATTATGTAATGTTATTTTGATGTTGGGTATATCATTTTGGGTATTGCACTTTTGCATTTATTCAATATGCTTATGGTTTGAATGTTGCACACCAAGTATTTGTTGAATTGCACCTATCACATTTTTAGTCAATTTTGACAATATGCTCCCAAATTGATGCTCTTCTATCAATACACTTGCCTTCTTATTGTACATTGAGCTCATTGCACTTCATCTTTACCATTCATATGTGCATACCCATGACTTGCTTCCTTAGGTCATATTGCAAGAATTGTATTCCAACCCTCTCTAACTCCACTTTATTCCTTTTGCATGCCTTATTGTCTTGGAGTTAGATTAGGTAATTGATTTTCTTGCACTTTTTACCCTTCTTGCATATGTCACTTGAGGTTATTAATGATTCTTGAGTTTATTTTTCTCATGCCTTACTTTCATGCCTTTCTCACTCTTGCATCCCATGCTAGTGCATTGCTCTGTGTTTCAGTGGTTGTCTTGCTCGCATGTTGCAGCTGTCATGTTTTCAATATACCTTTTCTTTTGTGGCACTTTTCTCACTAGCATGTTATAATTCAAGTGTGGTTTCTCTGAGTTTAATGTCTTCTCTTTTTCCTCACCTTTTTCAGATGGCCATTAAAAAGTACAAGGAAAAGGCACCGAAGAAGCCGCCTCCCAAAAGGGCACCTCAAAGATCTACTGCCAAAGCGCACCACGCACCCAAGGCAAAGCTTCTCCCCAATAAGGCACAAAGCATCATTAATATTGATGACCAAGAGAAGGACAACCCTGCGAGAGATTCCACTAGTTTTTCCAACCGCTATTGCGAGCTCATGTTCCCCATCATGATTGCACGAAATTATCATTCTGAACCTCTTCTTACCCCTCCAGGTCATATAGTTCAGTTCGTCATACCTCGCATTGAGCGACGAGGATGGGGATTTCTCATAAGGAGATCACAAGAAGCCAATCTCTCGTGGGTGGTGGAGTTCTACACTAATTACCACTCCCCTTCTCTTCAGACTATTTTTGTGCGCTGGAAGCAAGTTCCAGTTTCCGAGAAAGCTATTCAAAAAGTACTTAGAGTCCCACCCATACCAGATAAGGTTGATGGTTACCAAGAGGCTCTCCGCCAGTGTGATGACTTCAAAATTGTTTTTGACTAGGATGCTGTCCACCGGGTTATTGCCGAACCAGATACATTTTGGACCCGAGGGAGCCTCCGGCCCCGACCTAAGGGCATTCTTGCACGCTATCTGACTGTAGAGGCTCGAGCATGGACCCAATTATTGTCTCATTACGTGTTTCCCAGCACTCACGAGACATTGATCACCACGGACCTAGCCTTGCTAGTTTGGTGCATACTTGCAAAACGGCCGGTCAACATTGCTCGCCTCATCCACCAAGCCATGGGTCGTGTTCATGCCAAGGGTAACCTACCTTTTCCCACCTTGGTGACGGAGTTAGTTGCTATTGCTAGTATTCTCCGGGAGACTAAGGATCGAAAAGTGATGATTCCAGTAGAGGGCGACGTCGTCCCAACTGGAAAATATCTCAAGCCTCCGACAGAAACCGGAAACCTTTATATAGCTATTTCTTTGGATGTCCCTACCACTTCTTCTACATCACAAGGATCTTCCCACCAACGACTTGAGGACCTCCATAAGAAGATAGATAGATATGAACGGTGGAACCAACGCCGGTTTGCTTATATAAAGAAGCTTTTGAGTTTTGTGACCCCATATATGGAAGAACCGGAGATCTCCACATCATCTCGTACTTAAGTGAAGAGAGCACTCGCGAACGGGATAGTGAAAGTTCCAAACCCGACCACCCCTTGCACCTTGCTAGTAGCACGGAGGACCGTGCTAATTCTTAAGTGTGGGGAGGTCGTTTGACCGATCTCCGTGGGTAATAATCTCCTCTTTTCAACATCTATGGACTTTAATTCTCTTTTGTTTTGTTAATTAGGACACCTTGCATGTTTAGTTAGTTTTTCTTGTTAGGACTGCTTGGTTAGGGTGATGACCTCTTTTCCAAGAAACTGTGTTTTCAGGGCACCCTACGAATTTTGAAAAAAAATTTTTGCGATAAACTTGCTTGAAGAATATATTTTGGAACATGGTTTTTGAGCTGAGAACGCAAGCGTGTAAGTTTTGAGCCTTATTGTGTGGTTATATCTTCTAACCACTTATTCTCATTCTTGTGTATATTATTCTCTTTCTATGATTGCAATCCTTGCTTTGTCTGATTCTATATATCCATTATTTTGTGTATGGATGCATTTACATGATTGAGGCCATCATTTCAATAGTCACTTTTCCCAAACAGCCTTAACCCTTTTATCTACCATTGCTACCCAGTTTTGAGCCCATGATAAACCCTTTTTGTTCTTAAATGGAACACATCAACACCCCTAAGTGAGAAACAATGAACGTCCCTGGATTTGGATCCTTGATTAGCTTAGGCGAGTGAGGGTGTGTATCATTCAAATGGGAGGGTGTACTTGGGAACTTGGGTAGATGTAAAGGTATGTCTTTGTATTTGTAGTTGAAAATTTTGGGAATTGGGAACATACTCATGTATTGAATGATTAAACCATATGCATTGGCACTTTTGTACATAAAACCCCAAAAAGGGAACAAGCAAAGAAAAATATGAGAATGAAGGAAAAGGAATGTAAAGAAAAAGAAATAGAAAAATAAAAGAAACAAAAATATGGAAAAAGAAAGTAATAAAAAGGGGACAACAATGCCCCAAAATAAAGCAACAATAACAATGTATAATGGAATGTGAATTAAAGAGAATGCATGAGTATGTAAAAAGGTGGGAACCATGGGTAGCTAGGCACTGTATTAGAATTATATAGGTTGTTTTATGTGTTTGGTGAGATCTTAGGTTAATCAAGGATTCAAATTTCAAGCTCACTTGACCATATACATCCCTACCTTTACCCTAGTCCCATTACAACCTATGAACAAGACCTCATGATACTTGTATGCATGCATTGGGTAATTGTTGATTGTTAGATGAAAGACAAATTTTGGAAAGCATGACTAAGGCAGGATTGAGTGACGAACCCTATACACTTGAGCGAATAGAGCGGATACACTTCTGGTGAGGGTTCAATGCTCAACTTCTTATTCCCGGCTTTTACAAGCGTTCATCTCGCAAGTTATATGCACTTCATTTTGATGTTCAAATTGGTAGATTCATGGACTACATGTCGCCTTAGCCCTATATGCTCATATGTATTCTTGGAGGATATATTTACCCTTGACCAAGTAGATAGATAGCTTTACATTAGTTGCATGCATTCATTTAGGTAATTTGCACTTCATGAACCCTTTCCTCCCATGGTCTTTGGTCTTTTTATTTTTAGCATGAGGACATTCTTGGTTTAAGTGTGGGAAGGTTTGATAAACCCCAATTTTGTGGTTTATATTGTGTAGAATTTCGGGAGTTTTGTCAATATTTTCCACACTTATTCACAGAAATTGCATGGTTTTGTGTTCTCTTCCTAATATTGCCTCATGATGGAAAACATGCTTCTTTTACCTTAAAAATGCCATATTTTGATCCTCTTCCATTACCATTCGATGCTGTGATATGTTTTTTGAGTGATTTCAGAGTTTCTAGAGCAAGAATGACCTAGAAGAGAGAAAGGAAGCATGCACAAGTTGAAGGAACATGAAGAATTGAGCTTTGGAAAATCGGCTGCGACACGAACGCGTGGGTGCAAGGAGCTAGGCATGGCGCGCGAAGAGTGACGCATCCACGTGGATTAGTGAATCCTCCACCGACGCATACGCATGCTTGACGCGTACGCATGACGAGCAGCACGTGACCTCATTAAAGAAATCGTGACTGGCAATTTCTGAGGCTCAACAGGCCCAATTTCAAGCTGATTCTATATGGAAAAGACCCATGAACTCTAGGGGGAAAGGCGGGGATCATTCATTACACACTTAGACATAATTTTGGCTAGTTTTTTGTTTTTGTAAGTCTAGAGAGAGAAACCCTTGTTCCTCTCTAGATCTAGTTTGATTTGATCTTCCCTTGTTGAATTCTGAATTGGGTTTTGTTGATTTCTAGTTTTGTTTAATTAATTTAAATTCCCTAGTATACTTTTGTTGAGATCTTGTGTTAGATTTATGTTTTCTTGTTATTTCCCATTTTCTATTCATCTTGTGAACTTTGTGGATCTTGAATTGTTAATGATGCATTGAAGTTTTACATGATTAATAATGTTAATTGAGTAGTTTTCCATTGATAATTGTTAGTGGGTATTTTCAATTTCCAATTTATTTGCAATTTGAATATGTTTGTTATTAATGCATGCCATGTGTTTGATGAAATGTTTCCTTTGATTATAAAGTACTTTTCTCTACTTTTGGCCTAGGCTAAGGAAATTGAGTAAACTTGAGTCATTGGGTCTAATTGATTTGGTGATTTGAGAACCCTTAGTGGTCAAGTTGATACCCATTGACACTAATGCACTACTAAGTCCATTGGTAGTTGGATTGGGACTTATGAGTTGAGATTGATCAAGCCACTTGACGTACCTCAAGCTTAGGAGTAAATATTACGTACTTAAAGCTCTTGGAGGTAGACTTAGTGAGTTTGGTTCCTCATAATTGTCAAGATATGGTTATTAGACAAGAATGGTGACCCCAATTCCTATGCCTAGCCAAGAGTTACTTTTATTCTCCATATTTGAATCCTACAAATTTCAATTGCTTAATTTTAGTTATAGTTACTTGCTTAGTTCTAGAGTAGAATTATATTGGATGTTATCTTGTTAATTTGAAATTGCTCATACCTTGCCTTAGTTGTTTGATTTAGTTTCTTGCACTTTAAGATTTCTTGCTTGTTAAGTCTAGTAGTTTAATCTCTTGATCATGACTCCCAACCCCAGAATTCTAACCAATGTTGATGCACATGTTTGCCCATTCCTTGTGAGACGACCCGAGGTTTGAATACTTCGATTTACTTTTGTTGGGGTTGAACTTTGTGACAACCAATTCTTTAAAATTTGATCGAAAGTTGTTAGTTGGTTTGGAACTATGCTTACAACAAAGTTCTATTTCTATTAAGACAAATTCTAAACCGACAATAATTCTAGCTATCACAAGTGCACCAGATTGTCGTCAAGTAAAAACTCAGAATAGAGTGAGGTTGAATCCCACTGAAATTGATTGGTTGAGCAACTTTAATTAGAGGAGTGTTCTAGTTGAATAAATAGAATTGAATTGAGAATTGTAGAATTTAAATTGGTGGGAAAAGTAAATATCAGAATTGTAAATAGCAGAATGTAGATGGCAGAAATTAAATTGTAGTAAGTAAATTGCAGGAAATTAAATGGGAGTGGGGTTGGTTGAGCATAAATGTAAACAGTAGGAAGTTAAAGAAAGGGAAAGATCAGAATGGGGAAGTCCATTGCACTTAGGAGATGTTACATTCTCCGGATCAAGTTCATTTTCATCTCTTCCTCAATCAATGCATTCATTGATCTTCTTGGCAATCTTAGGTGATTGAATCCCAATTCCTTGGCAATCCAATCTCTCTAAGCATGAATAATTGCCCAATTCCTTGATCTAATTGCTCATGGGAAGAGATGAAGTTTGGTCACTGATTATACCACACACTTTCATAGATCAAAGTATTGGTAAGATTACATGTCACTATATCCATCCAACCCCCAACCTAATCCGATGTGAAAAAGCATTTCTAGCATGATTTCCTCATTCCTCTTCCAAGGTTCAGAGGAAATCCAAGTATGAACAATTTCTCTTCCAAGACAATTGTTCATTTGGATGAAGACCGAAAGCTTTCAAGCAAAATCAAGAGAAAAGAAAGAAGAAGAAGAATAAAAGCTACAATTGATCCATTGAATTGCAACAGAGCTCCCTAACCCAATGAAATGGGGTTTAGTTCATCATAGCTCAATTCAAATCAAAAAGAAAGAAAGTGCTGGAAAAGTAGAGAAAGTATAGAAGAAAATAATTGCAGAGTTCCCAAATTAGGTCCCTGACTTCCTAACCTAAACAGAAAAGAAAAAGAAAAAGAAAATATAGAAGACTAAAAGAAAAGTGCAGAGAAAATAAAGTCAGGGTTGCCCAATTGGGATCCCCCTGCTTCCAGCCTTTCTGAACTCCCAGAGCCCCGCTCAGGGCCTCCAGAGAGCTCCCCTTTAATCTTCAAAGACCCCTCTATTTATACTCTCATTTCCATCTTCAATTAAGTCTTCATTGTGCTTCGATATGGGCCTTGGCCTTGATTGAAGCAGTTAAGAGTGACTCTTAGTGACGTTGATGAGGGACGTTGGCAACTAACATTCACTAGTTTGCATGGGTGTATTTTGAAATGAAATTAGCCTTAACGTTGGTGACCAACGTTCGTATAAAAATGTTGAGTTAAACGTTGCATGTAAAAATCTTTTCTGGGCGTTGCCAGCAACGTTCATCTGGTCACGCGTACGTGTCGCCCACGCGTACGCGTGAATGGTCGATTTTGCCAATCCGCGCGTGCGCGTCGCCCACACGTACGCGTCAAACTGCATTTTATGCGAGTACATCGCTCACACGTGTGCGTGACTGTTCAAAATCCTGCTTTCACGTGTATGCGTCAACAACGCGTATGCGTCATATTAAAATTTTCCAACTCTTTTATCGAAGATGTTGGTGAACAACATTGGAGGCAATGTTAGTACACCAACGTTGTCCTTGTCACACGTGCGTGTCACCCACGCGTATGCGTGGATTGTCGGTTTCCACGATCATGCGTACGCGTCGCCCACGCGTGCGCGTCGCAGCAAATTTTTCCAATTCCAAATTGAGATTTTATCGAAGACATTGGTGAAGAACGTTGGTTCACCAACGTTCCCACCAACGTTAGGCACCCGTTTCTTCACAATGTTGCCAACAACGTTAGTTTGGCAACCAACGTTGCACTTTCCTCCTCCATCAACGTTGGAGGCACCGTTGGTGAGCCAACTTTGGCCACCAACGTTGCTTCCTTCTCCTCTTCCTTGCTCTTCCTCTACTTCTTTCCACCTATCATCAACCAAACAAATGCATCAAAGCCTTGCCATAATCACAAGATTTTGCATCATTTATAGCATTAGATAATTCTTGGATAAATCTCATGAAAATGCACAAAATTAACAATGTTTAATTGAATCAAGGCATGCATGAAATTCTCATCCAAATACATACTTATTTCCTAAGAAATGCATGAAAACTAAGTAAAACTAACTAAAAATGGTTTATAAAACTAGCCACGATGCCTTGGCATCAAGACTACTGCAGCGAGTTGGATCAGGATTGTCCGGCCGATAAGGACGTTGTATGCGGAGTTCACATTGACTACGATGTAGTATATGCTTAGCGTCCTAGATCGGGTTCCCTTTCCGAAGGTGGTGTGTAGTGGGATGTACCCGAGGGGCTAGATCGGAGCGTCTCCTAGTCCGAATAGGCTGTTGGGGTATGCTCTTAGCTTCTTTTCTTGTAGTCCGAGCTTGTCAAAGGCATATTTGAATAGGATGTCTGCCGAGCTTCCTTGGTCAACCAATGTTCGGTGGAGGTTGGCATTGGCCAGTATGATGGTAATGACCACAAGATTGTCGTGCCCAGGGATGATGCCAGCGGCGTCTTCCTTGATGAAAGAAATAGTGGGGAGGTCGGGTAACTGACTCCCTTCTCCGATGTGGTATATCTCTTTAAGGTATCTTTTACGGGATGATTTTGAGATCCCTCCTCCAGCGAATCCTCCGTTGATCATATGAACGTGCCTTTCTGGGGTCTGGGGGGGCGTTTAGCTCGTCCTCCCTCTTCATCCTGCCTCCTCTTTTTTGGCTCGTCCGTTCTGTTGGCTAGGAATCGATATAGTCTTCCTTCTCTGGCCAATTTTTCTATGACGTTCTTCAAGTAGTAGCATTCGTTTGTGGGGTGTCCGTAGATTTTGTGGTATTCACAGTACTCAGTTCGATTTTCTCTTCTTTTGTGCTTAATTGGGCGAGGTGGTGGGATCTTTTTCGTGTTGCATATTTCCCAATAGACATCCACTAAAGATACCCGAATAGGGGTATAGTTATGGTATTTCCTAGGCTTCTCTGCGAGTTGGTCCTCCTTTTCTCTTGGGTCTTTATCTTTGTCCCGAGAGGAGTAGGAGAACCCATTTTTGGAGGTTTCCCCTAGTCGGGAGTTTTTCTCCATGTTGATGTATTTCTCAGCTCGTTCTTGCACTTCGTTCAAAGATGTGGGGTGTTTCTTAGATATATAGTAGCTGAAGGGCACTTCTCGTAGGCCGTTGATAAGTCCCATGATAGCCGCTTCTGTGGGGAGATTCTGTATGACGAGGCATGCTTTATTGAATCTTTCCATGTAGCTTCAGAGGCTTTCCCAATCTCCTTGCTTGATCCCTAGAAGACTTGGCGCGTGTTTGGTTTTTTCTTTTTGAATGGAGAACCTCGCTAGAAACTTCTTGGCAAGGTCATCAAACCTTGTGATTGACCTTGGGGGTAGGCTGTCAAACCACTTTATAGCCTTTTTGGTGAGAGTAGTCGGGAAGGCCTTGCAGCAAGTTACGTCCGAGGGGTTCGTGAGATACATCCGACTCCTAAAGTTGCTGAGATGATAGCTTGGATCAGATGTTCCATCGTACGGGGTCATGTCAGGGGCCTTGAAGTCCTTTGAGACTTTAGCCTTCCTGATTTCTTTCGTGAATGGGTCATGTTCTCTATGGGAACTTTCTTCATGATTGGATCGAGTAGTCCTGGCTTTGTGATTAGCTTCGAGTTTTTGGAGTTTTTCTTCTAGCTCTCTGCGCCGTTTTGTTTCTCTTCGCAGGTCTCGCTCGGCTTCCCGTTGTCTTTCGGCCTCTTGTTCAAGCTGTTTGAGGCAATCCTGTTGCTCACGAATGGTGTCTAGGATTTCTGTGTTTTGAGGCTGTTTATCCTTTTTAGAGTGGTTCGCATCTTTTGGTGATGGTGGTGTGACATTTGCGTTTTTTGTTGGTGTACCGTCATCCAAGCCGGAGGTGTGGTCGTTGTTAGGAGGGTCATTCACCATGATCTTAGGATGACTTCCAGGTCCCCGGCAACGGTGCCAATGTTCCAAGGGTTACCTGAAACGTTGAGGTCGATCTCAGACGAGATCTTCTCGTCTGGTCAAGCCTGTCTTGTCCGACTTGTTGGAGCTTGAGATGCTACTGGTCCTTGATCACCGGGGTGTGGTGATACCTGCAAGAGACTCCGATGCTTAAGTCAGTACGGGCTTTAGGTAGGTTTTTTATAGAATTGGAGTATGAGTTATACCTAGGTGCTCCAGTGTATTTATAGTGGTGTTTGACGATCTCCCTTTGAGATAAGTTTGTTATCTTATCTTATCTTTTGGTAGGTGAGATCATATCTTTTGCCATCTGCATCTTAGTAGGCGGTGGTCCTTCATTTTTGGGCCTCTTTGGGCCTCCGTGGCGATCTTCCGAGCTCTCTGTGAAGAGGTCGGCAGTGGACCAACCTTTAAAGAGGTCGGTCCCTTTGTCTTCGGTCAACCTGGCCCTTATAGCTCGGACTAGTGTATGAACAACTTGTTAGGACAAATTCACTTTAATTCATCAACTTGGATAAAGTAGTAATGATAGATAACTCTAGGAAGTATCTCTAAGTCAAGCCTAGTTTAATTTCTTCTAATTTGTTAGTTAATTGCTTTAGTTTGTATTTTTATTGTTACTTCCTTTTAATCTTCAATAATTTTTTGTTCGAAATTCTCTCCTTTTTCATTTGATTAATCTACGTGTACCCTCCACGAGAGTCGATCCAGTCATTTAAGCTCTATTATACATTTTGATGGTTTAAAGAACTTTCACTCCTAAATTTGATTGTGGAAGTTTAGTATTTGGGGTATACTACAAAGACATTAAACCAAATTTGAGGATTTAACTCCAAATAACAATTTTTTGTACATAAAATATTTAACGTTGTTATCAAGGAGGGAATATTAGATTGGTTCTTTGTGACATGTTGTGAATATTGTAAATATGCTTCTTTTTCATTTTTTGATAGCTCTTGTTTTATTACAAAAGAAAATAAAATTCCAAAACCTAAAAAAAGTATGGTTTAGTTCGATAGCTACCTTGAAAATGTTGTATTTTAATATGTGTGTATATACTTGTATGTTAGTGTAACGACCCAACTTCCAGTACGTCATGATCATACCGAAAGTAAGGCGTTACTAACCTGTTTTCCTTTATTAACTATTTACTATTGAGCCTTTAATTCGATATCGCGATTCAGTTTTATAGAAAATTCCAGAAAAATTTTGTTTTTATTAATTAAAATCATATAGCAAACATCACCAAGTAATAATAATCACATAATTATTAATAATAGTAATATTATACAAAATAATTTAAATAAAATTCAGGTACAACTCCTATCCCTCTGCATAAAATAAAAACTAAAGCTACAAAGGCGAGGGAATTCTATGAAAGAAACTTAAATCATAAGCTTAAATCATAAATAAGTTCTATAATCGTCCGCAGCTTCAAATTGAATCTTCGAACCTGTGTCACTGAAAGGGTGGAAGATTTTGGGGTGAGAACAAACCACACGTTCTCAGTAGGGAATGGGAATGCCGTAAAAGTAATGATTAACATGCAAATAATTAACATACTCAAGGAAACTAATAATTTTTATCAAACCTTTTTGAAAATACTATTCTTGGTTTTACTTTAACTAATTATTTACCTCTTTCAAAAAAATCTAAGCTCAAAACAAATTCCAAAATATAAAACTGGTCACATTAAGTATTTCACAACCACATAATTAATTTTCAATCACAACGTCAATTCTTAATCATCATCATACATTCACCAACTAATAGCACTAACAAGAGATTCAATTCAACACACAAACAAGTCACAGCAAGGCAAACAGCACAATCATAGGAAAGTACAACGAGCAAACCCAATCAAATGCAAATGCACACACAAGGATGATGCATGTCTAGCCCTAGTACAGGTAATGAGCTCATCTGTCGGTTTCTACCCGCTCCCGACGTAACCCGAAGCAGCTAAAATGGGTATGGCTTTCCAGTTGGCTATACCCTTGTGTACAGGAAATAACCCCTCTGCCACCACAGGGTCCACTGCACGCAGGAAATAACACATCTGCCATTGCAGGGATGTATGCTGACACACCTTCTGTATACAGGAAATAACCCCTCTGCCACTACAGAAATGGAACAGGTGATCGCGGTACTTCTGTAGCAGGAAATAACCCCTCTGCTTTACAGAATTAAAATATGGATCTGTACTGTAGGAAAGCGTTCTCAGTGGTCGCACCACTATCTATCTGACTGCCTTCACGCAGTAGATCATCATACAAGTATATCCGGCATTGCCTTAACGCAACAAATGAATAAACACATCTCTTGGGTTGCCTCAAGCAACAAATGACCTTTCAACAGGTCCTCTGCTTTTTATTCTCTTTTATAATCATAAATACGCAAGCGGGACAAAACCCACGTCCTTGCCAACAATTTCATAAACTGAATACCTTTCCTCAAAAGAATCAGTGTAATTATCATCATAAGTTATCATTCTCGTTATTCATCTCCAGTTACATATTCTTATACAATATCTCTCTCTTTCTTTATTCAATCATGTTGTACAGACTTTACAGCTTCCACTTTTTCAACCTCTTAACTCGAACCAATTTTAAAACTATTTTCTAGTTTAATTTTCTTTCAAAAGACTCAAGAAAATCATTTATTTTAAATTCGCTAAGTACTTTTCAAAACATCACCCTCTTACTAAAAGTAACCAAATAAAACTCTTTTTCAAGTTTACTAACTTCCCAAAGACTCAAAAATCATCTCTCTCTTTACTATTCAAATTAAAATATTATAAATTCGTCAAACTTCTAAAAAAGTAATCCTTTATTTCAAGCTTAAAACATAATTCTTTTCATATTGAATCAATCTCAAAACATAGTTTCTTTCTTAAATAATTTAATTTTGAAACATAAACCTTTATTTGGTAAATCGAATTCAAAATAGAATAATTCTTTTCTTAACTAAATAAAACTCAAGTAATATATTTTTCCAAATTCAAAGCTTCTAAAATAACTTTTCAAATAAAACCTTAGATTTTTATAGAATTTCGGCAGCACCTCCCCTAAAACTTAGACTTAGCCACCCTGACGGGTTCCCTCTTTCTCAACAATTCAACAATCCTTTCCCAATAATTATCAAATACAAGATTCTCAAGCAACCAAAAAATCCACAATTCGCAATTCTCACATAATCCAACAATCCAATTGATACATGCTCGGAAAGACAACAGGGGCATTCTAAGACAAAAGGGCAGAATGGGAATTTCACACTTTCAGAGGGCCCCATCACTAGAGCATGTGCAAAGAAGCTCAAGGAGAGTTTTGGGAACCTGGCAGCGCTTGTGCATATGGAGTTACATCAAGTTCTAACCAAGGAAGAATGGGCAAGAAGCCCAATAATGCTTTCCGAATTTAGTGGGAGGCATAATTTATCTTTAAATTTTGAAATTCTAGACTTTTGTTTTAGTTTGTTATGTGGTCAAAAGTTTGTTAGAAGACTTATTTTAAATCTTCTATGCTTAGTAGTATTTTTAGGGATTTTAAATTTAAATCAAATCTGATCTAATCTAACAAGATCAAATCTGATTTAAATTAGTTATTATATCTTTAGGATTTTAAAATTTAAATCAAATCTGATCTAATCCAATAAGATCAAATCTGATTTAAATTAGTTATCTTATCTTTTAGTTAGTTATTAGGTGCCTATTTAAACACCTTTGGTGAGACAATTTACATAACTTTGATGAATAAATTTCAGTTGCTTTTAAGCACTTTTTATTGTGTGAGAAGTGAGGTGAGTGATTTGCTTCACTTGTTGCATGAGGAAGATTGGAGGATCCAACACTAAGGTGATCTGCGTGATGGTTTCTTTCAGTTTTTGTCCCTCTGATCTAGGTTGTCAAGGACAGGTTCTTTGAAGGTCTAGTAGGGAATCCATTCCGGTGACCTAGGTTGCTAAGAACAGGTGTCTTAGAGGTCTAGTAGGAAAAACCCCTTATCTATCTTTTTATTTTCTTATCATCTGGTATCAGTTACAGGTCGTAGATAAATTCTTATTTATCTACAGGTTCCATGGGTCTTGTTTAATCTTTTTATTTTTCTCTTCAATTTCTGCAAATTAACTTTAGATTCAAAAAAAATGAAAAAAAAAATTCTTCCTTAAATTCTATTACTGCAATTTCTGTTTATTCCAGTTAAAAAAAATGAAATTTTAAATTTTTCCTTTGTTTTATCTTTTCAAATTTTCCTTGGGTTCCACTTAGGATTCAATTTTGCTAGTTTTTGTCATCCTAGTATCATTCATTGTTTCCTTTTTCACATACTTTAATTGTCTTCTTGTCAAGTTGAACGTTTCTATCATTCAGATTATCTTAGTTTGGTGTCTCAATTCCTCACCTTCTGAAGTGTAACTTGTTAAGGCAATCCAAGAGTGGAAAAAGACAATAGTGGTGAGCTCATCAGAGGGTAAAAGCCACGTATTGAGTGAAACACGAGTGTCCTATTCCGAGTGATACACATGAGAAGAGTGCTGTAAGGTCTTTTCTTTTACAGGTTCATTGATGGCTAACACTGAAAAGAACCCCGATCCACAACTAACTTTCCGCCTCGATGCACTTTCCATCATCCTTACATGGATTCAACAACGTCTTGATAACATGGATTCTCGAATTAATTCTTTTTCCCCTAGGCGAAAAGCACGGTCACAAGAATCTATTCATAATGATTCTACGGAGTCTGAGGAGGAGACTTCATCCAGATCTCGGCATCATAGACAACCGGCAGATGTTGATAATAACCTTAATGCTATCAAGATACGCATCCCAGAATTTAAAGGCAGAAGTGACCCTGAGGCATACCTGGAATGGGAACGCAAGGTAGAGCTCTTATTTCAGTGTCATAACTACTCTGATGTAAAAAAGGTAAGACTAGCGGCTGTAGAATTCTCAGATTATGCCCTTGTCTGGTGGGCCTAGCTGGACAAACAGAGGAGGCAGAATGGAAAACCACCAATTCTGTCTTGGGAGAAGATGAAGAAGGTCATGCGACAACAATTTGTTCCTTCTTTCTACTACAGAGAGCTACATCAACGGCTCCAACGGTTATACCAAGGTTCTAAGTCTGTAGATGAGTATCATAAGGAGATGGAGATGCTGCTAATCCAAGCAAATATTAAGGAGGAGTCTAAGGCTACTATGGCACGTTTCTTGAGTGGGTTGAACCGAGACATTGCAAATACTGTAGAACATCTCCCATTTGTGACTATGGAAGACTTGGTGAACCTAGCTATCAAGGTGGAAAGACAGCAAAAGGCAAAAGGGCTGCGTAATTCTACTTCAAGGTGGGATTCGAGAGGTGCTAATTTCGGGGAGAAAACTGGATCCAAACCTACCGAATCAAAGGAGAAGCCCACAGAGCAGAACAGGAAGACGCACATGCTTAATTCTACTTCTAAATCTCCTGCACGGCATCGTGATATTACCTGCTTTAAGTGCCGCGGATTAGGCCATTATGCTTCCGAGTGTCCAAATAAAATGACCATGGTAATTAAAGCAAATGATATTTTTTCAGAATCTGATAACTTAGATGGGTATGAAGACATGCCACATGCGGATGATACTACAGATAATGAAGATATAGTTGAGTATGCTGTTAGCGGTGAGACCCTTGTTACTAGGAGGATCTTAAATGTACAAGCCAAGGGCGATCGTCTAGAACAGCGAGAGAACATCTTTCATACAAAAGTTTTATTGGGAGGTAAGGTTGGACTCATGATTATTGATGCTGGAAGTCATACAAATGTTGCTAGCTCTACTTTGATCACAAAATTGGGTTTGAAATGCACCAAACACCCTAACCCTTACAAACTGGAGTGGCTAAGTGATGTTGGTGAATTGAAGGTTATGAAGCAAGCCCGCATATAGTTCTCTATTGGGAGATATAGTGACGAGGTACTTTGTGATGTGGTTCTCATGCAGGCTTGTCATCTACTCCTAGGCCGTCCATGGCAATATGATAGGAAGGTGGTCCATGACGGTTTGACAAACCGATACTCCTTCACTTATCTTGGGAAGAAGATTACCCTTGCACCTTTGACACCTAAAGAAGTGTACCTGGAGCAATTGAACATGCACAAATCTACTAAAGAGTCTTTAGGATGTGAGAAAATTGAAAAACAAGAGGGTAAAGAGAGGGCTTTGAGAGATGAAACGTGTGCAAAAAAGAGTCAGGGTCTGAGTGAAAAAGAGAGTTCTAAAAGAGAAGCATCTGTGGAGAGTGAGAGTGCTCACAAAATATGTTTTTATGCAAAAGAGAGGAATCTGAAGCATGCTAGTTTAGGAAAAAAAAGCATTGGTGTTAGTACGATTTAGAGAGTCTTTACTTTCTACCATTAAAACTTACCATAACCTGCCTAGTGCTTTTATTTCACTCTTGCTGGAATTTGGCAATGTATTTCCAGATGAGATGCCCTCAGGTTTACCTCCATTACGAGGCATTGAACATCAGATTGACTTTGTCCCCGGATCAAGCATTCCTAACCGGCCAGCTTACCGGACCAATCCTGAGGAGACGAAGGAACTGCAACGGCAAGTTGAGGACCTTTTGGCTAAGGGTTTGTTGAAAGAAAGCATGAGTCCTTGTGCTGTTCCAGTACTATTGGTGCCTAAGAAGGATGGCTCATGGAGAATGTGTGTTGACTGCAGAGCTGTAAATAAGATTACGGTAAAGTATCGCCATCCTGTTCCTAGACTTGATGATATGCTTGATGAATTGCATGGTTCTGTTATTTTTACTAAAATAGATTTAAGGAGTGGTTATCATCAAATAGGAATGAAACTTGGTGATGAATGAAAAACAGCTTTCAAAACTAAATATGGTTTGTATGAGTGGTTAGTTATGCCATTTGGTTTGACTAATGCACCTAGTACATTCATGATACTAATGAATCATGTTTTGCGAGAGTTTTTAGGTAAATTTGTGGTTGTTTATTTTGATGATATCCTTATCTACAGTAAATGTCTTGATGATCATATTTTGCATGTTCAATCTATTTTAGAGGTACTTAGAAAGGAAAAATTGTATGCTAATCTCCAAAAGTGCTCGTTTTGTCTGAGTAAAGTTGTATTCCTAGGTTTTGTGATAAGTTCTGCAGGAATTGAGGTAGATGACGAGAAGGTGAAGGCTATTAGAGAATGGCCCACACCTCAGAGTGTCTCTGATGTTAGAAGTTTTCATGGTCTTGCGGGTTTTCATCGGAGGTTTGTTAAAGATTTTTCTACTATTGCTGCACCTTTAACTGAAATCATCAAGAAACATGTCAACTTTAAATGGGATCAGGAACAAGAACTTGCCTTTAACACCTTGAAAGAATTATTGTGTTCTGCCCCCATTCTTATTTTACCAGATTTTTCTAAAACTTTTGAAATCGAATGTGATGCTTCCGGAATTGGTATAGGTGCTGTTTTGATGCAGGAAAAGCGAGCAATCGTCTATTTCAGTGAGAAGTTGAATGAGGCCCATCTCAACTACTCCACTTATGATAAAGAGCTTTATGCCGTGGTGCGAGCTTTGGAAGTATGGCAGCATTATTTGCTACCTAAGGAATTTGTGGTACATACTGACCATGAATCCCTCAAACACTTGAAGGGCCAAGGGAAGCTGAACAAGAGACATGCAAAATAGATAGAATTCCTTGAATAATTTCCATATGTAATCACCTATAAGCAACGTAAAGAGA
The DNA here is from genome assembly GCF_059453495.1 of Arachis ipaensis. Classification (NCBI taxonomy): domain Eukaryota; kingdom Viridiplantae; phylum Streptophyta; class Magnoliopsida; order Fabales; family Fabaceae; genus Arachis; species Arachis ipaensis. Next base: position 62,944,530 of record NC_142444.1, on the reverse strand, counting down.
ATGTGGTTGCTGATGTATTATCCAGAAGATATTCCTTAATCACAACCCTTACTTCTAAACTGTTAGGTTTTGAGTGTATGAAGGAATTGTATGCAACTGATTCTGCTTTTGCCTCTATCTATGCTACATGCGAACATGGTGCATATAACAAATTCTATAAGCATGATGGCTTTCTTTTTTGAGGTAATAGGATTTGTGTACCTACTTGTTCTATTAGGGAGTTACTTGTTCTAAAATCATATAGTGGGGGTTTGATGGGTCATTTCGGTGTGCATAAGACCTTGGATGTTTTATCTGAGCATTTTTACTGGCCCCACATGCGTAAAGATGTTGAGACATTTTGTGCTAAATGCATTGCATGTAAGCAAGCTAAATCTAAGTCTTTACCACATGGTTTGTATACTCCTTTACCTGTTTCTATGCATCCATGGGTTGATATTTCTATGAATTTTGTTCTTGGTTTGCCTAGAACTAGGAGAGGTCGAGATAGCATTTTTGTTGTGGTAGATAGATTTAGTAAAATGGCTCATTTCATTGCTTGCCATAAAACTGATGATGCCACACATATTGCTGACCTATTCTTTCGAGAAGTTGTGCACTTACATGGTGTTCCCCAAACTATTGTTTCTGATCGTGATGTTAAATTCTTAAGTCACTTTTGGAAAGTTTTGTGGAGCAAGTTGGGAACAAAATTGTTATACTCAACTACTTGTCACCCTCAAACTGATGGTCAAACTGAAGTCGTAAATAGGACATTGGGAACCTTATTGCGTGCTATTGTTGGTAAGAATTTGAAAACCTGGGAAGATTATTTACCTTTTATTGAGTTTGCTTATAATAGGACAATCCATTCTTCCACTGGTTTTTCACCCTTTGAACTTTTCTATGGTTTTAATCCTCTCACTGTCTTAGATTTAATGCCTTTATCTTTGAGTGAACTTATTAGTTTAGATGGAGCTAGCAAGGCTGAGAAAGTTAAAGCAATACATGCAAAGTCTCATGACCTAATTGAGAGGAAGAACAAAACCACGGCTGAAAGGATTAACAAGAGCCAAAAGCATATAGTCTTCGAACCAGGAGATTGGGTTTGGGTACATTTGAGGAAGGAGAGATTTCCTACTCAGAGGAAGACTAAACTTGATGCTAGAGGGGATGGCCCATTCCAAGTGCTTGAGAAGATCAATGACAATGCCTACAAGATTGACATACCAGGTGAGTATAATGTCTCTGCTACCTTCAATGTTTCCGATCTCTCTCCTTTTGATATGGACACAGATTTGAGGACGAATCTTTTTTAGGAAGGTGGGAATGATACATGCTCGAAAAAACAACAGGGGCATTCTAAGACAAAAGGGCAGAATGGGAATTTCACACTTTCAGAGGGCCCCATCACTAGAGCACGTGCAAAGAAGCTCAAGGAGAGTTTTGGGAACCTGGCAGCGCTTGTGCATATGGAGTTACATCAAGTTCTAACCAAAGAAGAATGGGCAAGGCCCATTGGGCCAAGTCAGGACAGCAAGAAGCCCAATAATGCTTTCCGAATTTAGTGGGAGGCATAATTTATCTTTAAATTTCGAAATTCTAGACTTTTGTTTTAGTTTGTTATGTGGTCAAAAGTTTGTTAGAAGACTTATTTTAAATCTTCTATGCTTAGTAGTATTTTTAGGGATTTTAAATTTAAATCAAATTTGATCTAATCTAACAAGATCAAATCTGATTTAAATTAGTTATTATATCTTTAGGATTTTAAAATTTAAATCAAATCTGATCTAATCCAATAAGATCAAATCTGATTTAAATTAGTTATCTTATCTTTTAGTTAGTTATTAGGTGCCTATTTAAACACCTTTGGTGAGACAATTTACATAACTTTGATGAATAAATTTTAGTTGCTTTTAAGCACTTTTTATTGTGTGAGAAGTGAGGTGAGTGATTTGCTTCACTTGTTGCATGAGGAAGATTGGAGGATCCAACACTAAGGTGATCTGCGTAGTGGTTTCTTTCAGTTTTTGTCCCTCTGATCTAGGTTATCAAGGACAGGTTCTTTGAAGGTCTAGTAGGGAATCCCTTCCAGTGACCTAGGTTGCTAAGAACAGGTGTCTTAGAGGTCTAGTAGGAAAAACCCCTTATCTATCTTTTTATTTTCTTATCACCAATTTTCATCTCATCAATTCTTAACTACATTCACAAGTTATAGAATCCTTTCAAATTAAACTCAATCAACTAGTAATCCCAAAATTCAGCCTTTCATAATTCTAATTAATGTCATTTACTCTTTAGCAAAGTTACTATCTTGTTTTAAAAGTCAGGCTTGAAAAGAATGATTTGGTAATCAAACTTCAATCTTTTAATAGTTCTCAAACTTAATTCTAATTAATCATGAACCAACATTAATAACTACCAAAACCAATTCTAACCAGTCACAAGTCAATTTCACAGCCAATCCGATACATTAGATAACTAAAAACAACAAGAAGCACTTACTCTCAATAACCAGAATACAACCATACAACTCAACTAATTCAGTATAACCACATAGAATCAGAACCTTTCAACAATTCCATCAAAATCTAAAAAACCAATATCAATTACAGCTTCAAACATTCACAACAAAGTCCAAAGACATTCACAGCCTCAAACCAAAGTAAATCTCATCAGTTAATTACTCGCGATAACAAAGCCAGTCAATATCACAACCATAACCCAAATTCAATTCACATCCGCATCCAACTTCAAACATAACTCAGAATAATCACCACAACTAACTTCTCTCAATTACATTTCATTCAATAATTAACTCATCATGTTTCAATTTAATAAGTAAAATTAAATGAATCACCATTTGCAGCTACATTTCAACCAATTCCAACCTGTCACAAATCCATTTTACAGCCATTCCAATATATTAAAATTCCAATTCAATATCAAACAATTCAAAATAACTCATTCAAGATCAGAATCGCAGTCAACTCATCACAAAAATCAGTAATGCAAAATACAATTCACAACCAGATTTCAACCAATTCAGCAATTATCCATACGACAGCTTTTCAATAATTAACTCGGCATACTTCAATTTAATAAATTATACTAAATTAATCATTAATCACAGCAGCATCTAAATTCAACCACAGCTCAGAATAATCACAACAATTAACTAACTTCAAATCCATTTCAAGTCATTCATGTCAACTAAGAGAATCTTAACCATTGTTAACCATTTGCACTTATTCAAATAACTTTGTAGGCATTCTAAATTAAAAACGTTAAATCCCCTACCTCAGAGTGTCGAAATTTGCAGAATTTAAACGCGACACACCCAGTATTCCAAATCCACAACAGCAGCGGTAGTTTTGGCATCTCTAATCGACAACAACGGCATTATGTTAGATTTTGGCACCTGTTCTGTTCCTATGGCAGCCACAGTGGTGGTCCTGGGCAGCTCCGGTGGCAGTAGAAAGCCTTAGTGTCAGCCAAACGGTGATGGTAACGGCTCAGAGTGGATCTAGAGCAAGGACAGAGCAACAAAACCAACAGTTTCAGCAGTGGCGGTGGCTTCTTCTCAGATTCTAGAAACTAGAAGCAGAGGTAGAACTGGCGAGCGCTCCTCCTCCAGCGGTGGCTTAGTGAGACGCGGCAGCAGCAGAGTGCGGCAACGGCGGCGCTGCAGCTCAGTAACGGCGACGCAGTGGCAGCTCACAAGGATGGTGACAGCAACCTGCAGCGCTGACGGCGACAAGGCTGGTCGCGGGCTTCTCTTTGTGCGTCTCTCTCTCTTCGCGATTATGTTCCCTCGACGGCGGCTTCTGGACGGATCGGCAGTAACGCAAGCTTGTGGCTCCGTGGACGGGACGGCGTTGTGAAACAGCTCGACAGCGAGCTCCAGGGTGGCGATAGTGACGGTAGACAACATCTCTTCTCTCTCGGACGCAGGCTCTCTCCTCTCTACCCTTCACGCTTGACGGCAACGGCGACGGCGGTGAGGGCCCAGCCAGCACTGTCTCCCTTCGCTTTCCTCTCTTTCTCAGATCTCTTTCTCTCTGTTTCCCCATTTTTTCAGTGTGTATGCGTTTGTACGTTGAAAGAAGGTGAGGCTGCGGCGGTTAGGTTTAGGAAGAAAGGGGGTCGGGGCTGCATTCAGAGGCTGGGGAAATGGGGGGAAAATTAGGGTTAGGGTTTCTCAATTTAGAAATTTAGGATTTTTGAGTTTGACTTGGGAATTAGGGTTAGAAATTAGGGATTTTATAAAAGAATATGGATAGATATAAATAGATATTTTGATAAAATTGGAGGATAGAGTAATTTTAAAACAAGATATACTCTATTAGAAATATTTCGGAACATTATTTATCATATTGCTAAATTCAATTAATTATCTCTGATTTAAATTATAAAATGAACATATTAATCATATTTTTATAAAATATAGTTTTAAACTCAATATTAATTATTCAAATCAAATGGTATAATTTTTCATTATTTTTCTATCACCGGAACACTAATTTCAAATTGTAAAATAACTAATAATAAAAATTGTACAAAAATAATAATTGACTTAAACTTAAAGTATTTATAAATATCAATCTAATCATTTTTAATAAAATCATTTTCTAGAAGTTCAAATTAATAACATAATTCATTCAAAATAGAATTTATTTAAATTAAATTATACAAATCTTCTTATTTTTCAATTATCAAAATTATAATTTCAATTATACCAAATATCTAATAAGGATTATATAAAAATTCTAATTAATTAAAATTCTAATTATCATGAAACTCCATTTAATTACCTTTAGTAAAATAATTTTCTTAAAATAAAATTATCAACAAATAAAATAAATCACAAATAACTAATTATTTGATTTTCAAAAACTAGGGTTGTTACAGTTAGTCTCCTTTCATGCATGCATATGAATTTTTACTATTTTGACCATTTTTAGTATTTTTGATGTATGAATAGGTGCTGCTCTGTTTTTTTACACATTCTAAAAAGACTCACTTTGTGAGCCACACTATTTTTTTGAAATTCTACGTTTTGACCGATTTTTCAATTTATTTTTTATGTAATTTTTCATATTTTTATTTTTCCTTTATTTTTTATTTCTTCATCACATCATCCATCAATTTTTATGCATTATTTTTTATCAGTTATTTTAGTCATTTATAGTAATTTTTAATTAGCTCTTGAATTTTGTTTTATTTTATCTTTATTTTTTCTTTTTCACGAATACTAATTACCCTTGTGGTTTCGAGTTGTATGGTTGTTGAAATGTTATAGGAATTGGTGATTTTAACGATGGTTTGTGCCAAGGAATGGAAAATCAAATGATAGAGGAGCCGAACTCATATGAACATTCTTCATGGAATCAACCCCCTCCACCCTACTATGTTGGTGGATCACCTTTGTCAATGGCTACCATCCATCCTCTCAGTGAAAATGGTCCAAATGTCCTGTCACCGCACGGCTAATCATCTGTCGGTTCTCACTCATGTTGGAATAGGATCCATTGATCCTTTTGCGTCTGTCAGTCCATTTAGACTTTCTGGATCTCAAGAATGGCCGCCAATAATTCTAGCCTATACCACGAAGGTTCTAATCTTAGATTAGAAACCCAAGAGATATGGACTCAAGCTATTGTAGATAGAACAGAGGTAGTTGTCAGGCACGCGTTCATAGGTGAGAATGATGATGAGTGTCACAGATCATCACATTCATCAAGTTGAAGTGCGAGTGAATATCTTAGAATAGAAACAAGCGTGATTGAATGGAAAACAGTAGTAATTGCATTAATTCATCGAGACACAGCAGAGCTCCTCACCCCCAACCATGGAGTTTAGAGACTCATGCTGTAGAAGATACAAATTCAAATGTAAAATGTCATGAGGTACATAGTAAGTCTCTAAAAGTAGTTTTTATACTAAACTAGTGACCTAGGTTTACAGAAAATGAGTAAACTAAGATAGATAGTGCAGAAATCCACTTTCGGGTCCCACTTGGTGTGTGCTTGGGCTGAGCATTAAGCTCTACACGTGTAGAGGCTTCTTTTAGAGTTAAACACCAGGTTGCAGCCTGTTTGTGGGATTTAACTCTGGTTTGTAACCTATTTCTGGCGTTTAACTTCAGAATAGGGCAGAAAATTGGCGTTTAAACGTCAGTTTGCGTCGTCAAAACTCGGGCAAAGTATGGACTATTATATATTGCTGGAAAGCCCTGGATGTCTACTTTCCAACGCAATTAAGAAAGCGCCAATTGAGTTTCTGTAGCTCCAGAAAATCCATTTCGAGTGCAGGGAGGTCAGAATCCAACAGCATCTGCAGTCCTTTTTCAGTCTCTGAATCAGATTTTTGCTCAGGTCCCTCAATTCCAGCCAGAAAATACCTAAAATCACAGAAAAACACACAAACTCATAGTAAAGTCCAGAAATATGATTTTTGCATGAAAACTAATAAAACTATACTAAAAAGTAGCTAAATCCTACTAAAAACTATATGAAAATAGCTCCAAAAAGCGTATAAAATATTCGCTCATCCCAACACCAAACTTAAACTGTTGCTTGTCCTCAAGCAACTAGATAAACAAAACAGGATAGAAAGAAAATCAAGAGGCAATAACATCTCAGAGTTCTATATGATGCCCAAATTCTCATTTGATGAGCGGGACTAGTAGCTTTTTGCTTCTGAATAGTTTTGGCACCTCAATTTATCCTTTGAAGTTCAGAATGATTGGCATCTATAGGAATTCAGAATTCAGATAGTGTTATTGATTCTCCTAGTTTAGTATGTTGATTCTTGAACATAGCTACTTTATGATTCTTGGCCGTGGCCCTAAGCACTTTGTTTTCCAGTATTACCACATGATACATAAATGCCACAGACACATAACTAGGTGAACCTTTTCAGATTGTGACTTAGCTTTGCTAAAGTCCCCAGTTAGAGGTGTCCAGAGTTCTTAAGCACACTCTTTTTGCTTTGGACCACGACTTTAACCGCTCAGTCTCAAGTTTTTCACTTGACACCTTCACGCCATAAGCACATGGTTAGGGACAACTTGGTTTAGCCGCTTAGGCCAGGATTTTATTCCTTTAGGCCATCCTATCCATTAATGCTCAAAGCCTTGGATCCTTATTACCCTTGCCTTTTGGTTTAAAGGGCTATTGCCTTTTTCTGCTTGCTTTTCTTTTTTTTTCTTCCTTTTTCTTTTATTTTTCGCCACATTTTTTTTCGCAAGCTTTGTATTCACTGCTTTTTCTTGCTTCAAGAATCAATTTTATGATTTTTCAGATTATCAATAACATTTTTCCTTTTTCATTATTCTTTCAAGAGCCAACAAATTTGACATTCATAAACTTCACTATCAAAAATTATGCACTGTTCAAGCATTCATTCAGAAGACAAAAAGTATTGCCACCACATATAAATAATTTGAATTGTTCTTATTAAGAACTCGAAAATAAAACTGCCTCCTTATTCTAAAAAATCTGCTATTTTATTCATGTTTAATGATGATGAGAAAAATAAATTATAGCTTACTTGGAGATAATAATAAAAAAATAAAAATAAAAATAAAGATACTAATTACTATTATTCATGTGACTCCTAAGGTAGATCTCTAATAGCAAAAGTTATCACAGAGTTAAGATTAGGACTCAACAACCTTTATTTTGGGAGATGGATGCTCCTTCAATCTGTAGGGTGTCTGGCCCTTCAAGAGACAACTTCTGGCGCTTCAGCTCCTGTAGCTCACGCCCTTGCTTCTCTTGTTCCTTCAGCAGTTTGCAGAGCATGCTGTTTTGAACTTGCTGTTCTTCTTTCAGTTGATCCATAGCTTCTTGCAGCTTGGTGACAGATGCTTCTAGGCGGGTCCAGTAGTCAATCTGAGGGATTTCTAGGAGGAACTTCTGTGCCCTCCTTTTGATGGAGTTATCTTGCACTTGTTGTCCTTCCATTGACTTTTTGGTGATTGGGTGCTCAACTGGGATATACTCATCCACTTCTATCTTTACCCCAGCGTCTTTGCATAGCAGAGACATTAAGCTAGGGTAAGCCAATTTGGCTTCTTTGGAGTTCTTGTTTGCAATTGTGTAAAGCTCACAAGAAATCAGATGATGAATCTCTACTTCGTTTCCCTGCATAATACAATGGATCATCACTTCTCTTTTGAGAGTGACCTCAGAGCGGTTACTGGTGGGCAATATGGAACGCCCAATGAAGTCCAGCTAGCCCCTAGTGACTGGTTTGAGATCCCCTTTCTTGAGTTGATTTGGGACACCCTTTGTGTTGGTTGTCCACTTGGTTCCAGGGGATGCATATGTCCTCTAGAACTTGGTCCAAGCGCTTATCTGATCTCACCATTCTTCCTATTAAAGGAGTCCGGGTCATCTTATAGTTGTTGCAGCTTGAAGACCTCTCTTATTTTGTCAAGGTGGAAGTAAATAGCCTTCCCTCTGACCATGGTTCGAAAGGTGTAGAAGGTGATTCCAGTCCTTCTCTACTTATCCGTTTGCCACAGATTTGAGTAGAATTCCTGAACCATGTTTCTTTCCACCTTTGTCTCAGGATTAGCTAGGATTTCCAGCCCCTTTTTCGAATTTGCTCTTGGATATCCGGATATTCGTCTTCTTTCAGATCGAATTTAACTTCCGGGATCACTGATCTTTAGACCTATTATTTTGTAGTAATGGTCTGCATGTTCTTTTGTTAAGAACCTCTCTTGATTCCAAAGTGGTTTTGGATTATTCTCTTTCTTCCCTCTTGAAGTGGTTTGTTTTTCCTTGGGGGCCATGATCTTAGTGAGTCTTAGCTTGGTGATCACGGAAAAACACACCAAACTTAGAGGTTTTCTTGTCCTCAAGCAAAAGAAAGGAAAGGAGAGAAATAGAAGGAGAGCCAAATTCGAATGGTGGAGGACAAGGGGTGGCCGAATGGAAATTTAAAAGGGAGAGGGGTGGGCACGAAAATTTTGAAAAAGACATGATAGAAGATATGAATTGTAAAAGATATGATAGAAGATGTGAGTTGTAAAAGATAAATATGATATTCAAAAGATGCAATTTTAAAATTTAGAAGATATGAGAGAGATTTGAAAAAGATAAATTTGAATTTGAAAAGATAATATGAGTTGAAAAAAAGATTTGAGAAGAAATTAAAAAGATAGATTAGTTTTGAAAAAGATTTTTTTTAGGATTAAAGAAAAATTTATTTTTAATTTGTTTTATATTTTTTTTGAAATTGAAATTGAAAGATGATAGTTTGTAACATGTTTATGCAAGAAATTTTGGATGGAACCATGGAAATTTGAAAAAATTTGAGTTGGAAACAAAACTTCCTCCCCTCCACATTCCTGGCGTTAAACGCCCAGAATGGCACTCATTCTGGCGTTTAACGCCCATTTGTTGCTTGTTTTGGGCGTTTAACGCCAAGCTGATGCTTCTTTCGGGCGTTTAACGCCCAGCTGTTGCTTCTGACTGGCATTAAACGCCAGAAATCCTTTGTCACTGGGCGTTTTTCTAAACGTCCAAGATGTTGCAATTCTGGCGTTAAACGCCCAGAATGGTACCCATTCTGGCATTTAACGCCTAGAAAGGTATCTTTACTGGCGTTAAATGCCCAGTTGATGCTTCTTTTGGGCGTTTAACACCCAAAAACACCTCTTACTGGCATTTTCGTGCCAGTAAGCTCCTTTTCTCTGTGAATCCTCTGTATCCTTCTGTAACTCTTGAACTCCTATAATTGAGAATTAATCTTGAAGATAATTTATATCAAACTCATATAATTATTATTTGAATAACAAATAAACCTTGCTAATGGCTGGGTTGCCTCCCAACAAGCGCTTCTTTATTGTCTTTAGTTGGACCTTACTGAGCTTCTAATCTAGTCTCAGCCTTGAGCATTCTTGCTCAACATTGCCTTCAAGATAATGCTTGACTCTCTGTCCATTAACAATGAACTTCTTATTAGAATCAATGTCTTGAAGCTCCACATAGCCATATGGTGACACACTTGTAATCACATATGGTCCTCTCCACCGGGATTTCAGTTTCCCGGAGAATAATCTGAGCCTAGAGTTAAACAGCAGAACCTTTTGTCCTGATTCAAAGACTCTGGATGACAGTTTCTTATTATGCCACATTTTTGCTTTCTCCTTGTAAATTTTTGCATTTTCGAAAGCATTGAGTCTGAATTCCTCTAGCTCACTTAACTGGAGTAATCTCTTCTCTCCAGCTAACTTAGCATCTAGGTTTAGGAATCTGGTTGCCCAGTAGGCCTTATGCTCCAGTTCCACGGGCAGATGACAGGCCTTGCCATACACAAGCTGGTATCGAGAGGTTCCTATAGGAGTCTTGAATGTTGTTCTGTATGCCCACAGAGCATCATCCAAGCTTTTTGCCCAATCCCTTCTACGAGCAATTACAGTCCATTCCAGGATTCTTTTTAGTTCTCTATTAGAGACTTCAGCCTGCCCATTTGTCTGTGGATGATACGGAGTTGCTACTTTGTGGCTAATTCCATATCGGACCATAGCAGAGTAAAGTTGTTTATTGCAGAAATGAGTGCCCCATCACTGATTAGTACTCTAGGGACACAAAACCTGCTGAAGATATGTTTCTGGAGGAACTTCAGCACTGTCTTAGTATCATTAGTGGGTGTTGCAATTGCCTCTACCCATTTAGATACATAGTCTACTGCCACCAGAATATACGTGTTTGAGTATGATGGCGGGAAAGGCCCCATGAAGTCAATACCCCATACATCAAACAACTCAATCTCCAAGATCCCTTGTTGAGGCATGGCGTAACCATGAGGCAGATTACCAGCTCTCTGGCAACTTTCATCAGTTACGTACAAACTCTCGGGAGTCACTATAGAGACTAGGCCAGTAGAAGCCACATTGGAGAACCTTGGTGGCTGTTCGCTCACCTCCGAAATGGCCTCAATATTGTGATCCATAACAATGCCATAAGATCTTCTGTGCCTCTTCCTTGGGCACACATCTACGGATTATTCTGACTGCACATCTCTTAAGGAGATATGGTTCATCCCATAAGTAGTACTTTGCATCATAAATCAATTTCTTTATTTGCTGCCTGCTATACTCTTTGGGTATGAATCTTACAGCTTTATAGTTTACAATGTCTGCAAACCATGGTGTTTCCTGAATGGCAAGTAATTGCTCATCCGGAAAGGTTTCAGAGATCTCAATAGAGGGGGAGGACGCCCCTTCTACTGGTTCTATCCGGGACAGATGATCAGCCACTTGGTTCTCTGTCCCTTTTCTGTCTCTTATTTCGATATCAAACTCTTGCAGAAGCAACACCCATCTTATGAGCCTGGGTTTTGAATCCTGCTTTGTAAGTAGATATTTAAGAGCAGTATGGTCAGTGTACACAATCACTTTTGATCCTACTAAGTATGATCTAAACTTGTCAATGGCATAAGCCACTGCAAGCAACTCTTTTTCTGTGGTTGTGTAATTTTTCTGTGCATCATTTAAAACACGGCTAGCATAATAAATGACATGCAGAAGCTTGTTATGCCTCTGTCCTAATACTGCACCAATGGCATGGTCACTGGCATCACACATTAGTTCGAATGGTAATGTCCAGTCTGGTGCAGAAATAACTGGTGCTGTGACCAGCTTAGCTTTCAGAGTTTCAAACGCCTGCAGACACTCTGTGTCAAACACAAATGGCATGTCAGCAGCTAGCAGATTGCTCAGAGGTTTTGCAATTTTTGAAAAATCCTTTATAAACCTCCTATAGAATCCTGCATGCCCTAGAAAGCTTCGGATTGCCTTAACATTGGCAGGTGGTGGTAATTTTTCAATTACTTCCACTTTAGCTTGATCCACCTCTATTCCCTTGTTTGAAATTTTATGCCCAAGGACAATTCCTTCAGTCACCATAAAGTGACATTTTTCCCAGTTTAAAACTAGGTTGGTCTCTTGGCATCTTTTCAGAACAAGTGCTAAATGGTCAAGGCAGGAGTTGAATGAGTCTCCAAATACTGAAAAGTCATCCATGAAGACTTCCAGAAATTTCTCTACCATATCAGAGAAGATAGAGAGCATGCACCTCTGAAAGGTTGCAGGTGCATTGCACAGACCAAAAGGCATCCTTCTGTAGGCAAACACTCCAGAAGGACATGTGAATGCTGTTTTCTCTTGGTCCTGAGGATCTATTGCAATTTGGTTGTAACCTGAATAGCCGTCCAAAAAGTAGTAATATTCTTGACCAGCTAGTCTCTCTAGCATCTGGTCTATGAATGGTAAAGGAAAGTGATCCTTCTTGGTGGCTGTATTGAGCCTTCTATAATCAATACACATACGCCACCCTGTAACTGTTCTTGTAGGAACCAGTTCATTCTTTTCATTATGAACCACTGTCATGCCTCCCTTCTTGGGGACAACTTGGACAGGGCTCACCCAGGGACTATCAGAAATAGGATAAATAATCCCAGCCTCCAGTAACTTGGTGACCTCTTTCTGCGCCACCTCCTTCATGGCTGGATTTAGCCGCCTCTGTGGTTGAACCACTGGCTTAGCATCATCCTCTAATAGGATCTTGTGCATGCATCTTGCTGGGCTGATGCCCTTAAAATCACTTATGGACCACCCAAGAGCTGTCTTGTGTGTCATTAGCACTTGAAGTAGTGCTTTCTCTTCTTGTGGATTTAAAGCAGAGCTTATGATCACCGGAAAAGTGTCACCTTCTCCCAGAAATGCATATTTCAAGGATGGTGGTAGTGGTTTGAGCTCGGGTTTAGGAGGTTTCTCCTCTTCCTGAGGAATTTTCAAATGCTCTTTTATTTTCTCTGATTCTTCCAGATCAGGCTGAACATCTTTAAAGATGTCTTCTAGCTCTGATTCGAGACTCTCAGCCATGTTGATCTCCTCCACAAGGGAGTCAATAATATCAACACTCATGCAGTCTTTTGATCTGTCTGGATGCTTCATTGCCTCAACAGCATTCAGTCTGAACTCATCCTCATTGACTCTCAAGGTCACTTCCCCTTTTTGGACATCAATGAGGGTTCGTCCGGTTTCTAGGAAAGGTCTTCCTAGAATGAGAGTTGCACTCTTGTGCTCCTCTATTTCCAGCATTACAAAGTCAGTGAGAAAGGCAAATGGCCCAACCTTGACAATCATGTCCTCAATTATGCCTGATGGATATTTAATGGAGCCATCAGCAAGTTGAAGACATATCCGGGTTGGTTTGACCTCTTCAGTCAAGCCAAGATTTCTGATAGTGGATGTAGGGATTAGATTGATACTTGCTCCAAGGTCACATAGAGTTGTCTTGGTACAAGTACCCTCTAATGTGCATGGTTTCATAAAGCTTCCGGGATCCTTAAGCTTTTCTGGTAAGCTTGTTAGGATGACTGCACTGCATTCTTCAGTGAGAAAAACTTTTTTGTTTCTCTCCAATCCCTCTTATGACTTAAGATCTCTTTCATGAACTTAGCATAAGAGGGTATTTGCTCAAGTGCCTCTGGAAACGAAATCTTTATTTCAAGATTCTTGAGATAGTCTGCAAAGCGGGCAAATTGTTTATCCTGTTCTGCTTGGCAGAGTTTCTGAGGATAAGGCATTTTGGCTTTATATTCTTCAACCTTAGTTGCTGCAGGTTTATTTCCTACAGAGGCAGGTTGAGAAGCCTTCTTGAGGGAGTTATTATCAGCACTTGCAGGTGTTTGATCCCTCATTGGCGTTTGAACGCCAGGATTGGACATGGATTGGGCTTTTAACGCCAGACTCCTATCCTTTTCTGGCGTTTGAACTCCAGAACTGGACATGGATTGGGCGTTTAACGCCAATTTTTCACCCTTTTCTGGCATTTGAATGCCAGACTTATTCCTCTCTAGGCTCTTACTGTCCTCAGAGGGATTTTGAGTAGCAAGCTGCTCATCCTCTGTCAGCTGTTCCTTTCTTGGCTTTTTGCAGCTTTGAGTTGAGATATTTAATGTTTTTCCATCTCTTAATTGAACTGCTTGGCACTCTTCTATTATCTGTTTTGATAACTGCTGTTTTGTCTGATTCAATAGTGATTCCATATCCTTGTTAGCATTTTTGGTTTCTTGTAGCATCTCTTTAAATTCTGCTAACTACCTTGTTATAGAAGATAGTTGCTGATTGAGTTCAGCAACTTGTTCCTGAGGATTAAAGTCAGTTGATACTGCCTTAGCTTTTTCTTTCATGGAGGACTCATTACTTATGTACAGATGCTGATTTCTAGCAACTATATTGATAAGCTCCTGAGCCTCTTCAATAGTCTTTCTCATGTGTATAGATCCACCAGCAGAGTGGTCTAGAGATATCTGAGCCTTTTCTGTAAGCCCGTAATAGAAGATGTCTAATTGCACCCACTCTGAAAACATTTCAGAGGGACATTTCCTTAGCATCCCTCTGTACCTCTCCCAGGCATTATAAAGGGATTCATCATCCTCTTGTTTAAAGCCTTAGATGTCTAGCCTTAGCTGTGTCATCCTTTTTGGAGGGAAATATTGATTCAGGAATTTGTCTGATAACTATTTTCATGTTCTTATGCTTGCTGTAGGTTGGTTATTTAACCACCTCTTAGCTTGATCTTTTACAACAAATGGAAACAGTAATAATCTGTAGACATCCTGATCTACTTTCTTGTCACGTACTACTGTGTCAGCAATTTGCAAGAACTGTGCTAGAAACTCAGTAGGTTCTTCTGTAGAAGACCGGAATACTGGTAATTTTGCTGCACCATGACAATGAGCTGAGGATTAAGCTCAAAACTGCTTGCTTTGATGGGAGGTATACAGATATTGCTCCCATATGCAGCAGTAATAGAGTTAGCATATGACCCCAGAGTCCTTCTGGACTGTTCATTTCCATTTAGGTCCATGATGGATAAAAGGGAATTGATATGAATTGCAAATAAGATATATTTTTATTTTTATTTTATTTAAGTAGAAACAGACCGAAAAATTAAAAATAAATAAAAATAATAAGATAAAATATAATAATTATAAATTTTGAAAAATAAGAGAAAAATAAAATTGAAAACTAAAATAATTACTTAATTAAGAAAATTTGAAAAATTTTGGATATGATTTTTGAAAAATATTTTGAATTTTGAAATTTCAAAACTAAGATAAGATAGAATAAAAAGTTTTAAAATAGAAATCTGAATTTTTAAAGGAAAATTCGAAAATTAATTAAAATAAAGAGAAAAGATATTTTTGAGTTTAATGAAGAAAGAGAAAAACAGTAAAAATGACACCAAACTTAAATTTTTAGATCAAAACAAAGGAAACAAATAGGAAAACTTTGAATATCACGGTTAACGCTAAGAACAACTTTCGAAAAATTTTTAGGAAAACAGAAACACAAAGGACACCAAACATAAAAAATTCTTATATTCTGAGCACTAATAATTCGAAAAAAAAAATTGAAAGGAAAATAAGGATTTTAAAATATGAAACTAAACTCAAACAGAAAAACTTAAAATATGAAACTAAACTCAAACAGAAAAACTTAACTATTAGTTTATAAAAAAATTTGAAAAAATTGAAAAAGAAAATAAGGATTTTAAAAAAAAGTTTCAACCAAAAATAATAATAGAAGAGGCAATTTTAGTGACTCTAAACTAAAAAGATAAATTTTTTCCTAATCTAAGCAACAAAATAAACCGTCAGTTGTCCAAACTCGAACAATCCCCGGCAACGGCGCCAAAAACTTGGTGCACGAAATTGTAAACCATACTTTTCACAACTCGTACCACTAACCAGCAAGTGCACTGGGTCGTCCAAGTAATACCTTACGTGAGTAAAGGTCGATCCCACGGAGATTGTCGGCTTGAAGCAAGCTATGGTTATTTTGTAACTGTTAGTCAGGAAATTAGTAATAAAAATGGTTGGGTTTATGAAGAGTAAATAACATAAAATAAATAATACTTGTTATGCAGTAATGGAGAACAGGTTGAGGTTTTGGAGATGCTCTGTCTTTTGAATCTCTGCTTTTCTACTGTCTTCTTCTTCACGCATGCAAAGCTCCTTCCATGGCAAGCTGTATGTTGGTGGATCACCGTTGTCAATGGCTACCATCCATCCTCTCCGTGAAAATGGTCCAAATGCGCTGTCACCGCATGGCTAATCATCTGTCGGTTCTTACTCATGTTGGAATAGGATCCATTGATCCTTTTGCGTCTGTCACTATGCCCAACACTCGCGAGTTTGAAGTTCGTCATAGTCATCCCTTTCCAGATCCTACTCGAAATACCACAGACAAGGTTTAGACTTTCCGGATCTCAAGAATAGCGGCCAATAATTCTAGCCTATACCACGAAGGTTCTAATCTTAGATTAGAAACCCAAGAGATATGCACTCAAGCTATTGCAGATAGAACGGAGGTGGTTGTCAGGCACACGTTCATAGGTGAGAATGATGATAAGTGTCACGGATCATCACATTCATTAGGTTGAAGTTCGAGTGAATATCTTATAATAGAAACAAGCATGATTGAATGGAAAACAGTAGTAATTGCATTAATTCATCGAGACACGGCAGAGCTCCTCACCCCTAACCATGGAGTTTAGAGACTCATGCCGTAGAAGATACAAATTCAAATGTAAAATGTCATGAGGTACATTACTCTCTAAAAGTAGTTTTTATACTAAACTAGTGACCTAGGTTTACAAAAAATGAGTAAACTAAGATTGATAATGCATAAATCAACTTTCGGGGCCCACTTGGTGTGTGCTTGGGATGAGCATTGAGCTCTACACGTGTAGAGGCTTCTCTTGGAGTTAAACGCCAGGTTGTAGCCTGTTTGTGGCGTTTAACTCTGGTTTGTAACCTGTTTCTGGCGATTAACTTCAGAATAGGGCAGGAAGTTGGTGTTTAAACATTAGTTTGCATCATCAAAACTCGGGCAACGTATAGACTATTATATATTGCTGGAAAGCCCTGGATGTCTACTTTCTAACGCAATTAAGAGCGCTCCAATTAGATTTCTATATCTCTAGAAAATCCATTTCGAGTGCAGGGAGGTCAGAATACAACAGCATCTGCAGTCCTTTTTCAGCCTCTGAATCAGATTTTTGCTCAGGTCCCTCAATTCCAGCCAGAAAATACCTGAAATCATAGAAAAATACAGAAACTCATAGTAAAGTCCAAAAATGTGATTTTTTCATGAAAACTAATAAAACTATACTAAAAAGTAGCTAAATTCTACTAAAAACTATATGAAAATACCCCCAACAAGCGTATAAAATATCAGCTCATCATCCACCTTTCTTTCATGTGGTTCGAAGATGATGTTGAGAAAGAATGTGTACAGCCTCCAAATTAATTTGTGAGCAAGGATTAAAGAATATGGAACAAAGAACTATAGAAACTATAATATCGTCTATTAGGCACCATACAAGAAAAAGAGGAAGCTTCGAATGGAGATCATGAGCAAATGATGGAAATTATTGAGAAAGAGGTAGAAGTTGACAAACAAGAGTAAAAGGGAGTGGAAATTACTTTGGCACATCCTTGTTGGCAATCTCTTTTACTAAGTCACTGTAAAATTCTGTAAAATACTAAATAATTAATTGACAACTAATAAATAAATTAAACGAGAGCAAAAAAGGATTAGAGATTTAATATTTATAATTTGAAAAAATAAAATATTCAGGGTGCAAATTAAAATGCTTATCTTAAAGGTTTTGGCCCAAAATTGGGCCAACGGGCTAAGAAAATGAAATTGGGCTACATCGGGCCCAAGCCCAAGGCTTATAAGCCTTACCCCTCAACAAATTCAGCATCATTACCTTCATTTGAGAGAGAAATTCGAAAATGAGAAGAGAAGAAATGGAGGAGAGAAAATCCTAACCTCATTCACCTTCAAACCTCCATAACTTTTGCTACGGAGTTCTAATCGCTATACCGTTTACAACCACGTAAAGCTTGTCTCCTCCTCTTCAATTCTATTTGAATAGTTTGGTGATTAACTTGAAATTCCAGCCCCAGTTTCTTATTCAAGGCTGAAATCATGTTTTTGGTTTGGGTATTGAGGATTTTTGGGGATTTTGATATTATAGGGGTTCTCTAACTTATGTTCTTGGTGGTATCCATCACTAATTTTAGTGGGTAAAGGTAAGGTACCCTTTTTTCCTCTTAGTTCATAAATTTAAGAAAACTCTAATTTTTAATATTGTGCCAAATTGTATAATATAGTATTAGATTGAGTAATTGGAAGCTTGGCTTGGTGAAATTTTGGAAAGAAGAGCTTGGAAGCTTGGAATTATGACATTAAGGTACGGGTGATAGTTTCGAGTAGGTATTGAGTAAGATTATGTGAAAATCTAGGTTACTTGCCCCTAGGATAAGTTGAATAGAATTGATTGTTGATATTCTTGAATAATGGTTAGTATGAGTATTGAGTTGGTTGATGTGTTTAAATGCTATTTAGGATATCTGATTGATAAACATAGCATAAAGTTCGTGAGCATACTTTTGGGAACTTAAAGTACTTAACTTGAGATATTGAGAATGATCACCTTGATATCTCTTGTTTTGGTGTGGACAGGAGCCGAATGGCAATTTGTGAATGAGGCCAAGGGCGAGAACAGAGAGGAGATGAGGAAGGCACAGATAACTAGGCTGAGCTCTTGGCTGCTATGACTATTCTCACAAATGCCATATGTTGAGTTAAGAAATTAACTAACATAATTGATGATGACAAACATTAATTTTATTGGGCTAACTACCCAATTAGCTTTAATGATTTTGTTTAAAGTGATGCAGGCCAAAAATTCATTGTTGCAGTAGCCCAAATAAATGAAATAAACATCAGAAGCCTTCAGAGTGTGCAACACTTACAAACAAAGCCCAATTAAATTATGACAAATAAATCACATGGGCTGAATGATAAGTGAATAAAATCGAAGCCCAAGTCATTTCCCTCATGCTGATCTCTCCAAGTTGTTGCCTCCAAAGCAACGTTCATTTTTTCATTTCGGTCAGACTCAAAGAAGAGAGAGAGAGCTTCGTTCCTAAGTCATTCACCAAAGAAGAAAGAAAGAGAGGGCTAAACAAAAGGCTTGAGGTCTAATCACCCATATCAAACCATATCAAGCTAAGTCAGTAGCTAAAGGTGATTCATTTCCTTTTGCATGCATGTTACTTTCTTCTCTCCTTCCCCAACTCTCTGCCAATCCGATTTGGAAAACATGGAAAATGTAAATCAAAGGCCAAGATTATTTCTTGGGAACAAAGTAGATGCTCAAGGGTTTAGATCTGAATTTACCATTGAAAATATTTTTCTTTGCTGTTCTGAGGCATTCAGTCAAGAAAAAGGGAACTGTTTCAAATTTCCAATTTGGGATTAATGGAAAAATGTGAAAGGGTAAGTTGGTGAAGTACACAGCTCGAGGAGTTGACCTGGAAGAGAGCATCTCAGCAACATGCAAGAAGATACAAAAGAAAATTTTTCATGCTTCTGAAGGCAATGAGAGAGAACCAGGGTTTGAAGTTTTTGTTCTGTGAAGTTTTCTCTACAAAGTTCATCAACTTGGACAGTGCTCTCTAGACAAAGAAGTACTCTGCCAGAATGAGGAACTCAATTAGAGTGAAGTGAATCCGGTTCAACCTATAGCAACTAAGGCTATTGAAGCATCAATCTCCTCATGTTTTACAGATTATAATTTCATTTTAATGTATATCTTTCTATAATTTCTTGAGTGGTAAAAGGCTGAAAGTAAGAAATCAAGAAAAGCCTATGAGTGATAAAAAGGTTGAGTGATACACTTGAGAGAAAAGTCTAGAGTGATTTTAGATTTCTTTAGGTTGGTTTTGGGTCTTGTATCTTGTACCAATGAGGTACCCCTTTCTTTGTTGAGTTAGCACTAAGCGTGAAGAGCTAGGTATTAGCCTAGCCAAGTCAAGTTAGGTTAGAACTTCAAAGGGAAAGGATTGTGTCAATCCTGTGGAATTGGTGTATGTAATACTTTAACTTTAGTGAAAACTCCACCACTATTGTGGTAGAGACTGAATGTAGGTTGCATTGCACAAGGCAACTGAACCAGGATACATGATGGTGTTAGCTTTTCTCTTCCATTCTCTGTTCTATTTTATGATATTCATGAGACAAAAAGAAATTGTCTCGTAAATTTTTCGCTGCTAAGTTCAAACAGATTCAGATTGAAAGTTTGTATTTAAAGGGTTATTTCATTAAAGTAAAAGAAGGCCATAGATTCAACCCCCTTTCTCTAAGCCTTCTACAACCTTCACCATGCAAGCAAATGCTGTGGCTACTAATTAGGCAATGAAGAGGATAGTGCAACATGTAGGAAACGAAAATGGTAATGGACTGGGGAACCATTAAGCTGACGGTGGCCCGATGACACTGGCTACATTTCTAAAAGTTGAATCCTCCAATGTTCAAGGGTTCGAACAGTCCCACCAAAGCTGACAATTGGTTTTAAGTTATGGAGAGGGTGTTACAAGCTCAACATGTACCTGAGAGCCAATTTGTAGAGTTTGCTACTTACCAACTGGCTGGAGAAGCTCAATTTTGGTGGTAAGGAGTTCATTGTCTGTTGCAACAAGGTGATGGGGATGGAGTTATCACTTAGGAGATGTTCACAGGTGAATTATATAAGAAGTACTTCCCAAATTCTATAAGGGGAGCTAAGGAGTTGGAGTTTCTACAATTAAAGCAAGGGGTTTATATCTATGGCAGAGTATACCAACAAATTTGAAGATCTGTGTCATTTCTTGAGGATTTGCCAAGGAGCACCTGAAGCTTACAAGGAGTAGAAGTGTCTTAAATATCAGGATGGTCATCAAGATGATATAATGAGAGGTGTGGTACCTCTGAAGATCAAGAACTTTGATGAATTGGTCAACAATAGTCGAGTGGTTGAGGAGTACTCCAAAAAGAACCTGGTGGCAAGGGATAACCATGGAGGTTTCAACAAAAGAGGACGTGAAGGTCCAAACTTTAAGAGGAGCGGCTACACCCCACAACCCCACCATGTCCAGAACAACTTCCGAAGGAACAATAACAACAATTACCAAGGGGAGAAAGAGGGAAGTAGGATCAAGTTTCTCATGATGATTTGACTTGTAAGAGGTGTAGAAGCTATTATCCTGCTACTCAGTGTAGAGCTGGTTTGGGCTTATATTACTCTTGTGGTGGTGCTAGTCACATATCGAGGAATCGTCCAAAGAGGAAGAATCAAAATGCTGGAGGAACTCAACAGCAAGGTCGTGTCTTCACCATGACGGCAGGTGAAGCTGCTAGGTCAGAGACTCTGAACCAAGGTAAATGCGATATTGGTAATAAGATTCTACTTGCCTTACATGATCTGGAATGAAAACGTTCATTTGTAGTCTTTGATACTTGCCTTGCATAAAGTGGGTGAATAAATAAGTTCTTGACAGCAAACAATCAGAGTGGCGCTGTGGAAACGTGGCGGTATTGATGGCTTTAGCGCTGTTATAATGTAAAAGAGGAGTTTTGGGATATAATATTTTTTCGAGGGTTGATGGAGGATCGAGGAATGGGAAGTTGAGATATGTTTTTCATCGTAACCACACCCAAAAAAAGTGTCAATTCTGGCGCTAAACGCCGAGCCTGGCGTTTTGTGCCAGGAACGCCAGTTTTGATTTTTGAAGAAAGCTTTTAACCATTTCCAACGTTTAATCCCCACCCCTTTCCCTTTAACAATTCCACTACCCACTTCTCACCCCTACCCATTATTCCATCCGCATACATCCCCCACTTTCCCACACACCTATCAACCTTTCCATCACTCAATTAAATCCCATCAATTTCTCCACATTCACCTTCCCCATATTCACCTACCCCCTATCAAATTTACCCAAATTCAAATTCATTTCCCCTACCCTCTCCCCCTATAACCGAACCCTCCCCCTTCCCCACCTATAAATACCCCACTCACTTTTCACTTTCACCACACCACCTTTCACTATCTTACTTCTTACTATTAATCTTCTCTACATACTTCCATTCTTTTTCCTTCTTAACTGTGCCCCCTTGTCTCTCCCCATACTTACCGAACTCCATCCACTATCTCCTTACCTTCTTACATTTTTTCTCCTTCTTCTCTTTTATTTTTCTCGGGGATCAGCAAAAATTTTAAGTTTGGTGTTGGGGCACTTCGCTTTTTCTTCATTATCATTATCACTATGGCACCAAAAACTGGAAAATCCTCTCCAAGGAAGAGAAAAGAGAAGGCGTCCGATTCCAATCTATATGACTTCACCTGGTTCCTCACCAAGACCCGCGAGGATCACTTTTATGAAGTTGTGAACAAAAAAAAAGTGATTCCCAAGGTCCAATTTGATCTTCAATCAGAGTACTCAAAAATTCGGGAGCAGATTCTGAGATGGGGTTGAGAATTTCTAACCAATCCTGTGATCGAGCTGGGTGTACTTATGATCAGGGAGTTCTACACTAATGCTTGGGTGACTTACAAGCATGTCACAGGCGTGAACCTGGACCCAAAGAACTAGCGCAAAGCGGTCCAAGGGGCAATTCTAGAAATCAGCCCAGAGAAGGTGATGGAGGTGATGCGGCTACCACCGTCCAGAGATGACCCTCATTCTTACACATAGAGGGTCAACACTGACTAGTGACTGGATCAAGTCATTACTAATATTTGCCTCCCTGGAGTACAATGAAGGAGGGATGCTAGATGTCATTCATACCAGCTGGGAAGGCATGATCTTAAGTCGGTGGCTCGAGAGTGGTTAGAGTTCATTCAGTGTTCTATCATTCCTATGAGTAACCGGTCTGAAGTTACAGTGGACCGAGCAATGATGATTCACTACATCATGCTCGGTAATGAGGTGGAGGTACACCATGTGATCCCTCAAGAGCCATACAGTATTGCTGCAAAGGCCTCTACCTCTGCTAGATTGGCCATTTCTTACCTCATCTTCAGCTTGTGTGAGGAGGCCCGAGTCCATATTGATGGAGATACCCCTATTGATAGTGATAGACCTATCACTAGGAGGGATATGGAGTATGCTCAGGAGCTTGGACATGTACCGCCTCAGGAGCTAGTTCCCCCTCATCAGTAGGAGCACCCTGAGATGCCTCAGGGATTCTATTTCCCTTCCTGTGACTACTGAGATCAGTTAACTACATCTATTGGGGAGCTGACATTCTCTATTGATCAGCTGAGGATTGAGCATTAGGATCACTCAGCCCTCCTCCATTAGCTAGTCAAGGAGCAGCAGAGGTGTGACTTAGATGAGCTAAGGCGCCAGAGAGGATTCGATGGGTGGAAAAATATCGGTTAAGAATTTATAATAAAAATTACGTTGCAAGTACAGTTCTTAACCAACAAAAATTCCACTTATCAATTTAAAAAGAGTTGTCACAATTTAGAATCAATTAACTGGGAGTGGTTTTCCCAGGTCATCTCCCAAATAGTTGACAAAAGAGTGCAATTCATTGGTCAGGAATCGTCTGAGAAATTTTAGAAGTTGAAAATGGAAAAATAAATAAATAGGAATTAAGCAAGGAGCAATTAACAAGAGATGTTGTGTATTTAAAATGAAAAGCCTTGCCTAGGAGAAGATCAATTGGAATTTCTATCCTTGTTGACTTCCTCAAGTATAATAGTAAAAGGTTGTTGCTTCTGCTTAGTTATCCTTTAACTAATAGAGGAAAGTCAAGTAGGTAATACCAACTCTAATTCACAAGTCCTAATCACCTCCCAAGGAAGGATTAGAGTTAGTAAAAATCCAGTTGGCAGCTGGTGCACGAAATTGTGATCATCAACAATGGCGCCAAAGGATTTGGAGCTCTCAAACGTGAATCACACTTTGTCACAATTCCGCACAACTAACCAGCAACTGCACTGGGTCGTCCAAGTAATAAACCTTACGTGAGTAAGGGTCGATCCCACGGAGATTGTCGGCTTGAAGCAAGCTATGGTCATCTTGTAAATCTCAGTCAGGCGGATTCAAATGGTTATGGAGTTTAAGGTGATGAAAATAAACATAAAATAAAGATAGAGATACTTATGTAATTCATTGGTGGATTTCAGATAAGCGTATGAAGATGCTTTGTTCCCCTTGAACCTCTGCTTTCCTATTGCCTTCTTCCAATCATTCATACTCCTTTCCATGGAAAGCTTTATGTTGGGCATCATCATTGTCAATGGCTACATCCTGTCCTCTCAGTGAAAATGGTTCTGATGCTCTGTCACAACATCGGCTAATCAGCTGTCGGTTCTCGATCATGTCGGAATAGGATCCATTGATCATTTTGCATCTGTCACACACCCCACAATTGCGAGTTTGAAGCTCGTCACAGTCATCCCTTCGCAGATCCTACTCAGAATACCACAGACAAGGTTTAGACTTTCCGGATCTCAGGAATGGCTGCCAATAATTCTAGCCTATACCACGAAGGTTCCAATCTTAGATTAGAAACCCAAGAGATATGTATTCAAGCCATTGCTAGTAGAACAAAGGTGGTTGTCAGGCACATGTTCATAGGTGAGAATGATGATGAATGTCACAGATCATCACATTCATCAAGTTGAAGAACGAATGAATATCTTGGAGAAGAAATAGACTTGAGTTGAATAGAAAAACAATAGTACTTGTATTAATTCATGAAGAACAGCAGAGCTCCACACCTTAATCTATGGTGTGTAGAAACTCCACCGTTGAGAATACATAAGAACAAGGTCCAGGCATGGCCGTGAGGCCAGCCCCCAAACGTGTCTAAGATAGCATAAGACTTCTCAAAGATTCAAAGTATATATCCAAATACAATAGCAAAAGGTCCTATTTATAGAGAACTAGTAGCCTAGGGTTACAGAAATCAGTAATTAATGCAGAAATCTTCTTCCGTGCCCACTTGGTGTGTGCTTGGGCTGAGCATTAAAGAATTTTCGTGTAGAGACTTTTCTTGGAGTTAAACGCCAGCTTTTGTGCCAGTTTGGGCGTCTAACTCCAGCTTTTGTGCCAGTTTTGGAGTTAAACGCCAGAATTCTTGAGCTGACTTGGACTGCCTATTTGGGCCATCAAATCTTGAGCAAAGTATGGACTATTATATATTTCTGGAAAGCCCAAGAGGTCTACTTTCCAACGCAAATGAGAGCACACCAATTGGGCTTCTGTAGCTCCAGAAAATTCACTTTGAGTGCAGGGAGGTCAGAATCTAACAGCATCTGCAGTCCTTTTTCAGCCTCTAAATCAGATTTTTGCTCAGGTCCCTCAATTTCAGCCAGAAAATACATGAAATCACAGAAAAATATACAAACTCATAGTAAAGTCTAGAAGAGTGATTTTTATTTAAAAACTAATAAAAATATAATAAAAACTAATTAAAATATACTAAAAACATACTAAAAACAATGCCAAAAAGCGTATAAATTATCCGCTCATCAGCAGCAACTTCCAATTACATGTCAACACTTGAGGATTCCAACTCAAGAGTTTCCTATTAATCAACTCCAAAACCAAGTTGGGAGCTCTACTCCGTTAACAAGAATGCCATTTTCACAGACATGTAAAGGGAGTAGATGGAAAACATGGTAATTGAATTTAAATTAACAAAAGAAAAATTGAAACTGATAATTAATTCAAAGAAATTAGCAGACAATGGAAGTTAATATAAAAATAGTTCCCTATATTAAGTTATTAACAAAATTCGAACATTAATTGGAACAACTAAATGGAAAAGGAAAGAGTAAGGTGATAGAAAAGCAAACTATAGTAATGAAGACTTCAATTGAAGGTAGTAACTTTCTCAAGATCCAACCCAAAAGCATAAAACTCAAAATCTAAGAATGTGTAAAACCCTAGAAGAAGTAATGTTTTTTCTCTCTAGAATTCCAAAACTAAAAACTAAACTAAGTTAATGTGAATGTGTCTTGAGTCTCTGCTTGCTCCCTGGCTCTAGTCTGTGTTTCTGGGCCGAAAACGGGGTCTAAAACCAGCCCAAAATCGTCCCCTGCGAGTTCTGAGTAATGCAGCACGTTGCTTTGTCACGCGTACACGTAGGTCACGTGTACGCGTCGCTGGTCTTCTGCGCTCTCGGCGCACACGCTTGGTGGCGCACGGAATTGCAATCACACTTTTCACAACTCCGCACAACTAACCAGCAAGTGCACTGGGTCGTTCAAGTAATACCTTACGCGAGTAAGGGTCTATCCCACGGAGATTGTCGGCTTGAAGCAAGCTATGGTCATCATGTAAATCTTAGTCAGGCGGATTCAATTGGTTATGAGTTTTGATAATTGAAAGATAAATAAAACGTAAACTAAAATAAAGATACTTATGTAATTCGTTGGTGGGAATTTCAGATAAGCGTTTCGAGATGCTTTGTTACTTCTGAACCTCTTCTTTCCTATTATCTTCATCCAATCATGTGTGCTCCCTTCCATGTTAAGCTGTATGATCCTCTCAGTAAAAATGGTCCAAGTACGATTTCTGCACGGCTAATCAACTGTCAGATTTCTCATCTCGGATGAAAAATACCAGGTATAGCTACCGTACGGCTAATCATCTATCGGTTTTCACTTGTGTCGGAATAGGATCTCTCTATCCTTTTGCACACTGTCACTGCGCCCAACATTCGCGAGTTTGAAGCTCGTCACAGTCATCCCTTACCAGATCCTACTCGGAATACCACAGATAAGGTTTAGACTTTTCGGATCTCAGGAATGCTGCCAATTGGTTCTAGCCTCTACCACGAAGGTTCTAATCTAATGGACTCGGTCCGTGAATCAGAGACCCAAGAGACTATACACTGGCTGTCGTCCAATGACTACGTTGAACATCATGTAGACCGCTTGTGGTTGTCAGGCACGCGGATCTTGGCTAAGCGAGTAACGAAGATCGTGGGTGATTGAAAGAGAAATAATAGTACTTGCATTAATTCATGAAGAACAGCAGAGCTCCGCACCTTAATCTATGAGGTGTAGAAACTCCACCGTAGAAAATACATAAGAGAAAAAGGTCTAGGCATGGCCGAATGGCCAGCCTCCCAAAAGTGAAATATGGCATAAGATGTGTTCTAAAACTATGAATACAATAGTAAAAGTGCTATTTATACTAAAACTAGTTACTAAGGATTATAGAAAATAAGTAACTAAGTGCAGATAGTGTAGAAATCTACTTCCGGGGCCCACTTGGTGCGTGCTTAGGATGAGCATTGAGCTTTACACGTGCATAGGCCTTTTCTAGAGTTAAATGCTAGCTTGGATGCCAATTAGGGCGTTTAACTCCAATTCTGGTGCCAGTTCTGGCGTTTTACGCCAGAAAAGGGTCTCTGGCTGGCGTTTAGACGCCAGTTTGGGCCATCAAATATCGGGAAAAGTATGGACAATTATACATTTCTGGAAAGCCCAAGATGTCTACTTTTCAACGCAATTTAGAGCGCACCAATTGGGTTTCTGTAGCTCCAAAAATTCTACATCGCGTGCAGGAGGGTCAGAATCCAACAACATCTGCAGTCCTTTCTCAGCCTCTGAATCAGATTTTTGCTCAGATCCCTCAATTTCAGCCAGAAAATACCTAAAATCACAGAAAAACACACAAACTCATAGTAAAGTCCAGAAATATGATTTTTGCATAAAAAATTAATAAAAAATATAATAAAAAGTAACTAAAACATACTAAAAACTATGTAATAATAATGCCAAAAAGGGTATAAAATATCCGCTCATCACAACACCAAACTTAAATTGTTGCTTATCTCCAAGCAACTAAAAACAAAATAGGATAAGAAGAAGAGAAAATACAATAAATTTCAAAATATCAATGAAGCTTAGTTCCAATTAGATGAGCGGGACTAGTAGCTTTTTGCTTCTGAACAGTTTTGGCATCTCACTTTATCCTTTGAAGTTCAGAATGATTGGCATCCATAGGAACTCAGAATTCAGATAGTGTTATTGATTCTCCTAGTTTAGTATGTTGATTCTTGAACACAGCTACTTTATGAGTCTTGGTCGTGACCCTAAGCATTTTGTTTTCCAGTATTACCACCGGATATATAAATGCCACAAACACATAACTGGGTGAACCTTTTCAGATTGTGACTTAGCTTTGCTAGAGTCCCCAGTTAGAGGTGCCCAGAGTTCTTAAGCACACTCTTTTTGCTTTGGACCACGACTTTAACCGCTCAGTCTCAAGCTTTTCACTTAACACCTTCACGCCACAAGCACATGGTTAGGGACAGCTTGATTTAGCCGCTTAGGCCAGGATTTTATTTCTTTGGGCCCTCCTATCCATTGATGCTCAAAGCCTTGGAACTTTTTTACCCTTTCCTTTTAGTTTAAAGGGTTATTGGCTTTTTCTACTTGCTTTTTCTTTTTCTTTCTCTTTTCTTTTTCTTTATTTTTTGCCCTTTTTTTTTCCATAAGCTTTGTGTTTTTCACTGCTTTTTCTTGCTTCAAGAATCAATTTTATGATTTTTCAGATTATCAATAACATTTCTCCTTTTTCATTATTCTTTCAAGAGCCAACAATTTTAACATTCATAAACTTCACTATAAAAAATATGCACTGTTCAAGCATTCATTCAGAAAACAAAAAGTATTGCCACTACATCACAATAATTAAATTATTTTCAAGATAGAATTCAAAATTCATGTACTTCTTTTTCTTTTTCAAAAAATATTTTTCATTTAAGGTGAAAGATTCATGGAACATTAATAGCTTTAAGACATAGACACTAAACACTAATGATCATGTAATAAAGACAAAAACATAGACAAAACATAAAGCATAAAAACCGAAAATAGAAAAATAAGAACAAGGAAATTAAAGAACGGGTCCACCTTAGTGACGGCAGCTAGTTCTTCCTCTTAAAGATCCTATGGAGTGCTTGAGCTCCTCAATATCTATTCCTTGCCTTTGTTGCTCTTCCCTCATGGCTCTTGTTGAGGTCCATGAGTGGGCTCTCTTGATTGCTCCATCCTCTTTCTAGTGATGGGCTTTTGAGATGAATATTTTCATCTCCCATGACTCAGAATTGGAAGCAACTGCCTTCCCTTTCTTCTTCCTAGAGGTTTCTCTGGCCTTAGGTGTCATTAATGGTTATGGAAAAACAAAAAGCAAAGCTTTTTCCACACCAAACTTAGAAGGTTTGCTCGTCCTCGAGCAAAATAAGATAGAAGGGAGTAGAAGAGGAATGATGTAATTAATATTGAAAACTTATTACTGTATGCAAGAGAAATTTAAAAGAGTTGAAAAGAATTTGAAAAGATATGTAAGTTTTGAAAACGTTTTGGAAGGAATTGAAAAAAAATTGAAAAAGAATTAAAAAGAATTAGAAAGATTATTAATTTTCGAAAATAGAAATTGAAAGATGAACGTTTAAAATATGTTTGATGCAAACAATTATGAATTAAAACATGAAAATTTGAAAAAAAAATTAAATTGGAAATAAAATTACCTCCCTTGTGTCATCCTGGCGTTAAACGCCCAGAATGCTATCCATTCTGGCGTTTAACACCCACTTGACTGCCTATTTGGGCGTTTAACACCCAGCCAGATACCCTGGCTGGCGTTAAACGCTAGGAATCCTTCTTTACTGGGCGTTTTTCTGAACACACAGAATGCTGCCGTTTCTGGCGTTAAACGCCCAGAATGCTGCCCATTCTGGCATTTAACGCCCAGAATGCTGCCTGCATGGGCGTTAAACGCCCATTCTGCTATCCTTACTGGCGTTTAAACGCTAGTAAGCTTGTCCTCCAGGGTGTGCTATTTTTGATGCTGTTTTTTATTCTGCTTTAATTCTGTAGCTGTTTTTATGACTCCAAATGATCATCAACCTAAAGAAAACATAACATGGCAATGGAAAACAAATGTCTATAAAAAATAAATATAATTAAATAACATTGGGTTGCCTCCCAATAAGTGCTTCTTTAATGTCAATAGCTTGATAGTGAGCTCTTACAGAGCTTCACAAATACTCAAAGCATGATTGTGGCCTCCCAACACCAAACTTAAAAGTTGAGTGTGGGGGCTCTGTTTGACTCTGTATTGAGGGAAGCTTTTCATGCTTCCTCTCCATGGTTACAGAAGAAGATCCTTGAGCCTTAAACACAAGGTAGTCCTCATTCAATTGAAGGACTAACTCTCCTCTGTCCACATCAATCACAGCTCTTGCTGTGGCTAGAAAGGGTCTTCTAAGGATAATGGATTCATCCTCATCCTTCCTAGTGTCTAGGATTATGAAATCAGTAGGGATGTGATAAACCCCAATTTTGTGGTTTATATTGTGTAAAATTTGGGGGTTTTTGTCAATATTTCTCACACTTATTCACAAGAAATGCATGGTTTTGTGTTCTCTTCCTAATATTGCTTCATGATGAAAAACATGCTTATTTTGCCTTAGAATTACTATATTTTGATTCTCTTTTATTGCCATTCGATGCTGTGATGTATTTGTTGAGTGATTTCAGGATTTATATGACAAGAATGGCCTAGAAGAGAGAAAGAAAGCATGCACAAAAGGAAGGAACATGAAGATTTGAATTTTGGGAACTTCAGCACCGACGCGCACGCGCACTTCACGCGCACGCGTGGATGAGGATAGTTGGAAGCGGCGCACAAAGATGGATGCATCCGCGCGGATCAGAGAAATTCCATTGACGCGCACGCGCACATGGCGCGCTCGCGTGGATCACAAAAGTAATCGGCGCGCACGCACGGAAAGTTGCACGTGACCTCATTAAAGGAAATCGTGCCTGGTGATTTTTGAGGCTCATCAGGCCCAAATTCAAGCTGTTTCTGCATGGAAAAGACCCAAGGATGCTAGGGGGAAAGGGGGATCAATCATTTTACACATAGACATAATTTTAGCTAGTTTTTGGTTCTTTGTTCTTCTAGAGAGAGAAACCCTTGTTCCTCTCTAGATTTAGCTCTTATTTGATCTTCTCTTGTTGAGTTCTGAATTGGATCTTGTTAATTACTAGTTGTAATTGTTAAATTTGAATTCTCTAGTATAATTTTGTTTAGATCTTGTGTTAGTTTTATGTTTCTTTGTTGTTTGTCATTTTATACCCATTTCATGAATTTTGTAGATCTTGATTTGTTATTGTTGCATTGATGATTTCCATGATTAATTGTGTTGTTTGAGTGATTGTATGTTGATAATTGTTAGTGGGTATTTGTTAGTTCCAATTTAATTGCAATTTAATTAGATCTTTTATTAATGCTTACCATGTGTTTGATGAAATGTTTCCTTTGATTATGGAGTAGTTCTCTTTACTCTTGGCCTAGGCTAAGGGAATTGGGTAAGCTTGAGTCATTGGGTCTAATAGATTTGATGATTTGGGAACCCTTAGTGGTCAATTTAATAGCCATTGACACTAGCCTACTACCAAGTTAATTGGTAGTTAGGTTGGAACTTATGGGTTGATGTTGACCAAACCATTTAACATACTTCAAGTATAGAAGTAGACTTAATGAGTTCGGTTCCTCATAATTGCCAAGATATGGTTATTAGACAAGGATAGTGATCTCAATTCCCATGCCTAGCCAAGAGTTGCTTTTATCATACATATTTGAAAATCCAAAAATCTTGATTGCTTTATCTTAGTTGTAGTTACTTGTTTAGTTTAGAATAGAATTACTTTGGATGTTATTTTATGAGTTTGGAATTATTTATATTTTGCTCTAATTGTTTGCATTAGTTTCTTGCATTCCAAGATTACTTGATTGTTAAGATTCCTAGTTTAATTTCTTGCTCATGACTTGCAACCCCAGATTTCTAACCAATGTTGAAGCACATGTTTGCCCATTCCTTGTGAGAGGACCCGAGGTTTGAATACTTCTTGTGACAACCAAATTCCTTCTAAATTTGATACTCGAGGATTGTTGTTGGGAAGAGTTATACTTGCAACGGGATTTTATTGAGAAATTCTATACCAACATAGTCTTTGGGGCGCATCAAATTTTTGGCGCCGTTGTCGGGGAATGGTTGCAACATATGCCTTGATATTGGTTATGTGAATATGTGAATATTGTAGATAGCTTACTTTCTTTCAATACTTAGCTATAGTTTAGATTTCTTTTGTATGTGTGCTATGACTCCCAAGTTTGATGACTCAGTCTCAACCGGATTCTAGCTTAGCCGAGTTTGACCCTGAGATTGAAAGAACCTTGTTACACACTCGGCAAGCTAGACGGCGGTTGGATTATACGGCTAGTACTTCGGAATCTCTTGAGGAACATACCGAATCACTAGACGGTACCAAGAGTGACTTGGAGTCCGCTACTTCCTATTCTTCTGTTGGCACTACTAATACATCTTTACATCCTACAGGTGAGCCATACATGGTGGAACCACGACGGATCACTTTGCATGAGCAAGGAGCTCCGGATATCATACTCCAACCTTTGCAAGCAAGGTATCCCAACCTTGATCCAAACTTTGAGTTGAAGAGTAGCTTGATAAATCTGCTTCCTAAGTATCATGGGTTGCCGGGTCAAGACCCCATCCGACATCTAAGAGATTTTCAAGTTGCTTGTTCTACGGCTCGAAGGCATGGAGCCGATGAGTTGGCTATTATGGTTTTTGCCTTCCCTTTCTCTCTTGAAGGGCAAGAAAAGATATGGTTTTATTCACAACCAGATGAGATTGTGACCAATTGGGATTTCTTGAGAAGAGAGTTTCTGGATAAATTCTTCCCACCGGAGAAAACTGACTACATCCGGAAGGAGATTTCGGGTATAATGCAAAAGGATCAAGAGAGTTTGTATGAGTATTGGACTCGGTTCAAGAGGCTATTGGAATCTTATCCACACCATAGATTGAACACTCATTTGCTCATTAGTTACTTCATTGGAGGTCTTTGTGCGAAAGATAGAAGATTGCTCACCGCTTCTAGTGGCAGTTCCCTTTCAAAGAACAAGACGGAGGGAGAAGCTTAGAAATTGATAAATGATGTTGCTGAGGCTACACAACATGTAAGGGTGAAAATTAATCCTCTCAAGGGTGTGGTAGAACCATCCCCTTCCGAAGCAAGCTTAACCAAGGCGCTTGGGGACATGACTACTATCCTCACTCAAATAAAAAAATATCAAAAGGAATACTACTCCATCCAAGCCATCCAAGCCCCACCTCAAGTTGCTCAACTTGAAGGCCCTCCTAGAATTTGTGGTTCGTGCTCTAGCACCACACATTACACCGATCAATGCCATCAAATTCAAGAGGAGCATGCTCTTGTTGTGGCCAATGTGAATTACAACAACCGTCTGCCCTACCCTTCTCATGGCCAAAACAACTACTCATGGTAGTAATCAAAATCAAGGGTGGAGGGATAATGCACAAGGGAGCAATCAAAACCAAAGGTGGAACAACTCTTCTTCTCATTACAACAACAACCAATCTTCATCTCAATACCACCACAACAACAACAACCACCAAGCCAACCAAAATTATCACAACCAAAACTAAAACAACTACACCAAATACCAAGCACCACACCATAGACAACAATCCAACCAATCCTCTTCATCTTCCACCAATCAGGTTGATGAATTTAGAGCCACTGTGGATAAACGGGACGAGGGCTATAAGGCTCAATTCGAGGCCATGAATGCTCAATTGGCCAATATCACCGATATGATCTCAAAGATGGCCATGTCCTCCAACAACACCAACCAACCCTCAAGCTCTTCTAGCCTTCCTTCCCAACCCCAACCAAACCCCAAGGGCGGTCTCAACGCCATCACTCTACGGTCAGAGACTACATTGGAGGAGATACCTCCTAGGGTCATGGAAGACATTCATGAGGAAGAAGTGATTGTTGAAGCTCCGCATAAAGAGAATGAGGTAAACAAAAGGCAAGATGAAGAAGGTGTAAGCCTTAAGGAGCCTAAGAGGAAAGCTATAGTGGATGAGTCCATTCCTATCCCATTCCCTTCCTTGGTAAAGAAATCAAAGAAAACTCCAGAATTCGATTTAAACATGCTTCAAGTGTACACACAAGGATAGAATAGGAGAGTTGGAGACATTATCCTTGGGTAGTTCAATTTCTTCCTTGATGGAACCTATTCCAAAGAAATGTGGTAACCCTGGACCTTGTTTGGTGTCCTGTTGTATTGGTGGATGTACTTTTCATGACTGTATGTGTGACCTAGGAGCTTGCATAAGCATCATGCCACTCTCTATCTTTGTGCGATTGAATTTAGCTCCATTAAAGAAGTCGGCGGCAAAGTTTGCCTTAGCCGATAAGAGTGTGATCACTGTGATGGGAATAACAGAAGATGTCCTTGTGGCAATCAAGGACTTGGTCTTTCCGGTTGACTTTTACATCCTTGAAATGCCTCCAATAGAAAATAGAAGCTCATCCTCCGTTCTACTTGGTAGACCCTTCCTCAAGACCTCTAAATTCAAGTTAGATGACTTCACTGGCACGTATTCCTTTGAGGTTGGAGACAAGACTATCAAGTTCAATTTGGAAGAAGCCATGAAGCATCCCCCTGAAGAGCATTTCATTCTCCGATGTGATGTAATTGATGAAGTGGTAGCAGAAGTGCGAGAAGAAGACCACAACAAGTTGTGCTACCATATTGTTGAAGAGACGGATGACCAAGAGGATGAACAAGAGAAAGTTGTTGAGAATGAACTCTGTGAGCTTGATGAAAATGAACCTCAGCTTGAGGCAAAAAGTGAACTGAAGCCTCTTCCATCTCATTTGAAGTATGCTTTCTTAGAGGACAACCAAAAGTTTTCGGTCATTATTGCTAGTGAGCTTTCGAGTGAAGAAGAAGAAATGCTCCTAGATGTTCTAAGAAGGTACAAAAAGGCAATTGGTTGGAGCCTAGCCAATATTGTGGAGATTGACCCTCGCAAGTGCATGCATCGTATATTTCTCCAAGAGGGAGCTAGGCCGGTTAGGAAACCACAAAAGAGGCTCAACCCAACCATCCTTGATGTAGTAAAGAAGGAGGTCACTAGGCTACTTGATGCGGGTATCATATACCCAATTTCTGACAGTGAATGGGTGAGCCCGGTCCAGGTTGTTCCCAAGAAATTGGGCATCACTGCGGTTAAAAAGGATGATGGTGAAGTGGTCACCAAGAGAGTACAAAATGCGTGGCGAGTGTGCATCGATTATAGGAGGTTGAACGCTGCTACAAGAAAGGACCACTACCCTTTGCCCTTTATTGATCAGATGTTGGACCATTTGGCAGGTAAATCCCATTATTGCTTTCTTGATGGATTCACTGGTTACTTCCAAATTCACATTGCTCCTGAAGATCAGGAAAAGACCACATTCACTTGCCCTTTTGGCACCTTTGCCTACAAAAAGATGCCATTTGGACTAAATGCACCTGCTACTTTGCAGCGGTGTATGACTAGTGTCTTTTTCGATCTAATGGCGAATTATCTGGAAGTCTTTATGAATAAATTCAGTGTTTATGGAACTTCATTTGATTGTTTCTTAGAGAACTTGGCCAAGGTCTTAGCTAGATGTGTTGATACTAACCTTGTCTTGAATTTTGAGAAATGTCACTTTATGGTAAGGCAAGGTATAGTGTTAGGACATGTAGTATCTCATGAAGGCATTTCGGTAGACCCGACCAAGTTCAATGTTATCACCACTTTACCTCACCCCTCATCTGTGAGGGAGGTTTGCTCATTTTTGGGACATGCAGGATTTTACAGGCGCTTTATCAAAGATTTCAGCAAAATTGCTTTGCCATTGTCGCGCTTACTCCAAAAAGATGTAGATTTTGAGTTTGACAGTGCATGTGTGAAAGCATTTGAAGAGCTAAGGAGAGTTCTTACCATAGCACCGGTTGTGCGAGGCCCCAACTGGACGTTGCCATTCGAGATAATGTGCGATACGTCAAACCATGCTGTAGGTGCCGCGCTTGCACAGCACGATGGCAAACTCCCTTATGTCATTGCTTACTCTTCTAAAACACTGGATGCAGCACAATCCAACTATACCACTATAGAAAAGGAACTCCTAGCTATTGTTCATGCTTTAGATAAATTCAGATCTTATTTGCTAGGGTCCAAGAAAGTGGTATACATGGATCATGCAGCTTTAAAGTACTTATTGACAAAGAACGAGTCAAAGCCTAGACTCATACGTTGGATCTTGCTTTTGCAAGAATTCGACATTGAGATTAGGGACTGGAGTGGGTCTCAAAACTTAGTTGCAGATCATTTAAGCCACCTTGAGAATTTAAAATTTGACCCATCTCCGATCAATTACTCATTTCCATTGGATAGTTTGCATGTTGTGTCGGATAGCTTTTCATGATTTGCCCCAATGGCGAACTACTTGGTTGCAAAAATCTTCCCTCCCAACTTTTCTAAAAAGCAAAGGGACAAGTTGGGGAGTGATTCCAAATACTACATTTGGGATGACCCTCACTTGTGGAAGAGGGGCGTAGACCAAGTAATTCGAATATGTGTGCCGGAATCTGAAATTCAACCCATTCTTGAAGCTTGCCATTCGTCCAAATGTGGTGGCCACTTTGGCCCACAAAGAACAGCTAAAAAGGTGTTAGATTGTGACTTCTGGTGGCCAACCTTATTTAAGGATGCTAACCGGTTCAATGTGTCTTGCCATCAGTGTCAGAAGTCGGGAAACACGTCCCAACACGTCCCAAAGGGATGAGATGCCTCAGCAACCTATGTTGTTCTGTGAGATATTTGATGTATGGGCATTTACTTTATGGGACCGTTTCCCAACTCAAGTGGGTATCTATATATCCTGTTAGTGGTTGACTACGTGTCAAAGTGAGTAGAAGCAATACCTACCCGCCTTGACGATGCCAATACTGTTGTTTCTTTTATTAAAAATCACATTGTATGCCATTATGGGTCGCCACGAGCAATCGTGAGCGACCAAAGATCCCACTTTTGTAATAGAAAAGTAGAGACAATGCTCAAGTGCTATGGGGTATTGCATAAGGTTGCCACTGCTTATCATCCGCAAACCAACCGGGAAATCAAGAGAATCTTGGAGAAAGTGGTTAATCCACAAAGGAAGGATTGGAGCTTCTGGCTAGGAGATGCACTGTGGGCGTATAGGATGGCCTACAAGACTCCGTTAGGGATGAGTCCCTTCTGGATCGTCTATGGTAAGGCATGCCACCTTCCGGTGAAAATCGAGCACAAAGCCTATTGGGCGGTAAAGCAGTGCAACATGGATCCAACCAAGGCGGGAGTGGCCAAGGAATTACAGCTAGAGAAGCTCGAGTGTTTGAGGAACGAAGCGTATGAGAATGCTCGGATTTACAAGGAAAATACTAAGGCATTTCATGACTATCACATCAGGAAGAAGAATTTCCAAGAAGGTGATGAGGTTCTCCTCTACAACTCGAGGCTTAGATTCATGCCTGGCAAGCTCTGTTCTAGGTGGGAAGGACCCTTCAATGTGAAGGAGATAAAGCCCTATGGAGTGGTGGAATTGTTTGATCCTAAAAGTGAAGCAAATTTCAAGGTGAATGGACATAGAGTGAAGAAGTACCATGGCTACAAGCTCCCAAAAGAGCTAGAGGTGTTCCTGCTAACGGATGCACCTAGAAGAGGAGAAGCTTAAGTGACTGAGCGTCCAACTTAAGGACGTTAAAGAAAAGTGCTTGGTGGGAGGCACCCGACCGTGGTAAGATCTTCCTTGTGTATACCATCTTGTTGTTAGCATTAGATTCTTATGAATTTTGTGACTTCTTGATGTTGTTGATTGCATAGGATTGCTAGTTTTGTTGATCTTGTTGGATGATTAGGATATTCATATAGATTTCCTTATTTTGGTATGGATGAATTGTTGAAGTGAAGAGAATGCTATGTTTTGAAAAAGTGTATGAATTTGTGAAGTGTTCTCTTGACTACTAGCTTAAACACCTGCCAAAATTGTGCTAGAATAGCTTTTCTCTATGTTATGTGAAAAACAAAGCAAGGAAAAAGGGCATCCACACGCGAGCGCACCGTTCGCGCGCGCGCCGGAGGTGTATCTCAAACTCTTGGGCCAAAAATCTGAGAGTCATGCCCACTTTGTGTCCATTTCGTGCTAGGCGCCCACGCGTCAGCGTACGTGCCGCCTGCGCGCCCCTTGCAATTTGACCACCGACGCGCATGTTCACTGCGCGCAGCGCGCGCCAATGGCGCTATAAGAACTCCCTGGTACAAAAATCAGAGAGTTATGCCATGCTTGTGCCTAGCCTTTGCCCATACCGACACGTCCGCGCACTGCGCACGTCCGCGCCAGTCGCCAATTCACTCAGGCACGTGTCTGCGCACTGTGCGCGTCTGCGCGCCTGTGCTTCATGCCAACTCTGGTACAAATTACCTGAGACTTAGGCCAAATTTGTGCCAATCCTATGCTAGGGGCACAGCTATACTTGCGCGTCAGTGCCATTGACGCGTACGCGTCCCTTGCCCAACCCTCACCGATGCGCCAGCGCACCGTGCGCGTGCCCGCCGATTGCGCGAACCAGTTTTAAAACTGGCGCCCCCTGTTCTGTCCCTCTCCCACCTCTCTTTCTTATTTCTTTCTTCTTCTTCCTACTCCATCACCTCTCTTCTCTTTTTCTTCCACAATCCACCACCACCGTCTCCGGTTACTTACCGGCGACCACCACCACTTCCGGTGGCCCTACATCTCTTCTACCTCTATCTCATCTTCACAAAAGAAATTCTACCTTGTTCTTTTACATTTTTCAAGGTGCTACTTCTTCCATGTCTCATCTTTTACCTTCTTTGCATAATCCCTTCTTCTAGTTAGATTTTTCTTGTTGATTTACTTATTTTCTCTTTTAGCTACGTGATTATACTTATTCTACCTTGTTGATTTACTTGTTAGATTTTTCTTGTTTATTTACTTATTTTCTTGTTGATTTCCTTTTTCTTGTTTTCCATGGATGTTGAATTTGAGTTTTCAATTGCTTCAATAGATCTTCTTGATTGTTTTTCATTATCTTTGTCATGTAAGTGATGTTGTGTGATGATTGATGTTTCATTTTGAGCTTCTAATTGGTTGAGTAACTCATAATTGCTCATTTCTTGATAATTGCACACCAAGTGTTCGTGGAAATGCACATATGCCATTTTGGTTTATTTCAATCATGTATCTTCAATTTGGTGCTTCCTCCTCACTCACTTGTTGTCTTCTGAATGCATTGAGTCCGCTTTGCTTGCTAATTAGATACTCATTGAACATGACTTGCTCTTTGTTATGGATGCTTGAGATTATTCTTCTCTTGCCATTTTGCATGCTTCACTACCTCTTGCATCCCATGCCAAGTGTTGTGACCCATGTCTCTATGATTACTTTGTTGCACTATTTCTTTTGGGCACTATCTTTCACTTGCATATTTTTGTTGAGCTGATTTTTTAGGTTTCATGTTTTCCTTTTTCCTTTCCTTTTTCAGGAAGGCCACCAAGAAAGGCAAGGAGAAAGATTCAAGGAAACTGGCCACAAAAAGGGCACCCCAAAGGTCAACCTCTAAGGCGCATTCTTCATTAGAAGCCAAACCCCTATCTAAGAAGGCGAAGACACCCACTCCTATTAATGAGAACGAGAAGAGCAAACCGGCAAAGGATTCTTCAAAGTTCCCTAACCGCTTCTGTGAACTTGTGTTCCCCACCATGGTTGAGAGGAACTATCATGCTGAGCATCTACTCGCTCCGCCGGACAAGGTTGCTCCTTGTATTCTACCTCGCATTGAAAGGCGAGGATGGGAGTTTCTTCTGAGAAAACCAC
The DNA here is from genome assembly GCF_059453495.1 of Arachis ipaensis. Lineage (NCBI taxonomy): Eukaryota > Viridiplantae > Streptophyta > Magnoliopsida > Fabales > Fabaceae > Arachis > Arachis ipaensis. The sequence continues at coordinate 62,904,838 of NC_142444.1, read as the reverse complement.
AAGAGGTCAACCTCTCGTGGGTGGTTGAGTTCTACACTAACTACCATCTTTCCTCTCTTCAATCGGTATACGTGCACCGGAAGCAAGTCTCAGTTTCAGAAGAAGCTATTCAGCATGTGCTTAATGTTTTACCAGTACCAAGTGACATGGATGGCTACGAAGAGGTCTTGCGTCAGCGAGAAAAATTTGGATTTGATTGGGACTCGATCCTCCGAGTCATTACTGAACCAGAGACACTTTGGACCCATGGTCGATTCAGGATGAGGCCTAAGTGCACTGACGCACGTTTCCTCACTGTAGAAGCTAGAGCTTAGGCCCAGATCCTATCCCACTATGTGCTACTGATGTGGGCGGAAATTGGCGAGTTAAGAATGATTATAAAATATGCGTTGCAAGTATTGTTCTCAACCAATCAGAAATCCGCTCATCAATTTAGAAGGGTGTCACAGAAATTAAAATCAAAATACTGGGAGTATGAGTCCCAGGTCGTCTCCCAACGAGTTGCAGAAAAGTGTGGTATTTTATTAATCAGATGTTTTCAAAAAGATTTGAGTTGAATGGCAGAAAATTAAATTAGAGAATTTATATAAATTTAAATAGAAGCCTTGACTAGGAGTTGATTAGCTGGAAGCCCTATTCTTATTGCAGTACTCTCAAGATTAATTGATAATTGGGGATTATTCTGTTTGGTTGTCCCTTACTAAGTAAGGGTAAGTCAAACGAGTTGGAATGCTGTTCTATCCACAAGTTCCAATCCACTCTTGGGAGGATTAGTGTTAGTGACTAGAGAGCAATCCAATAATAAACCCAATTACAATCTCTCTCTTGAGCATCCTAACCCAAGGGTTCCTTTCAATCAACTCCCCATCAAGTTAGGAAACTACTCGCTCATTGTAAATGTAAAATTCATAACATAAGAAAAGGGATTAAAGAAAGACATGATAAATAATGATCAAAAGATTAATTAAAAATAAAAGTGATTCTTGTATTGATAAATGCTAAAATAATCCAATGGTAAAATTAAGTAAATTAAGGAACATGGAAGAGTAAGAGACAAGTAAATAGAACGAACTAGAATGTCGAAGTCTTGATGAGGCAATAACTCTTCTTAATATCCCAATGCAAAAACAATGAACATAACAAATCCTAAAAACTATGAATGTGTAGAGAGAAAAACCTAGAGGAGAGGAAAACAAGATCTAAAAGCTAAAACTATGCGGAATGAATGTTGTTGTTGGTTTCTGCATGTTCTCTGGCTCTAGTCTGCTTTTCTGGGCCAAAAACTGGGTCAAAATAAGGCCCGAAATTGCCCCCAGCGATTCTGTAGATTGTGCAGATCGCGCATGTCACGCGGTCGCATCATCCATGCGGCCGCGTCATTCGGCTTTCTGCTTTGCCACACGGTCGCGTCATCCATGCGGCCGCGTCACTCGTGCTTTTCCATGCCGCGCGGTCGCGTCATCTATGCGGCCGCGTCACTGTGATTTCCTTTCTTTCGCACGGTCGCGTGATCCATGCGACCGCGTCGCTTCTCACTGGTCATCTCCTCAATTCCTTGTGTTCCTTCCATTTTTGCAAGCTTCCTCTCTAATCTCCAACTCATTCATGCCCTATAAAGCCTGAAACACTTAACACACAGATCACGGCATCGAATGGAATAAAGGAGAAATAAAATACATAATTAAAAGTCTCTAGGAAGCAAGTTTTCAATCATGTAATAACTTTAGGAAGGAATTATAAATGCATGCTTATTTAATGAATAAGTGGGTAAAGATCATGATAAAACCACATAAATAAACATAATATAAACCATAAAATAGTGGTTTATCAACCTCCCCACACTTAAACATTAGCATGTCCTCATGCTTAGTTGAAGGAGATAAAATGAATGAGTAAGAACATGTAAAACCTATGAAATGCAATGCAACCTATATATATGAATGCAACTATATGATTTTTTTTTCTCCACTTGATCTAAAGTAAATAAGCTCTTCAAAATAATTACAAATCAAATTCCACTAACTCAATTCTTATACAGTAAGAACAGATAAAAATGCAAGATAGCTCATGAAAGCAGGGAACATAGAAATTCAAGCATGGAACCCTCACTGATGATGTATGTAAACTCTAGTCTCTCTAGTGTATAAGGTCATCACTCTATCCTTCTCTAATCATGCTATCTAACTTTTTTTGTTCTTCTCCTAGCCAATCAACAACATTTAATATACCAATGCAAACATCATGAGGTCTTTTCAAGGTTGTAATGGAGCCAAGGTAAGGGTAAGGATACATATATGGCTAAGTAAGCTTATAAATTGAATCTTTAATTGACCCAAGCCTTAACATAACCTATATATATATTCTATATAACTTTAGAATTCATACCTAGCTACCCAGAAATCTCTTTCACATCCATACTCATGTATCAACCTTTTATTTTGATTTTATCATACATGCATTGATCTTTGAATTCGTAAATTAACATTGGGGTAATTTTGTCCCCTTATTTATTTATTGAGTATTTTTGGATTTTTTTTTAACATAGAAACATAAAAATAACACAGCTTATCAATGCACATAGATTTTTAATTCTTATAGTTTCACATGAGTAGGTATCCAAATATCCATAATATTATCATGACTCATTCCCTTATTATCCTTTGTTCCCACAATTTCCCATACTTAAATAACACATACAATTCTATCTTAAGCTAACCAAAGATTCAATTTGGGATATATAATTGCTTTTCCGCTTAAGGCTAGTAATATGGTAAAATATAGAACAAATGGGATTTAAAGGCTCAAAGTGGCTAACAAAGGTAATTGAAAGGGTAGGCTTTATTTGGATAAGTGAGCTAAACAAATAATAGCCTCAATCATATGCAAACATATAAATATAATAAACATTGGACATATAGGATGAAACAAAATATAGATTACAATCATAGAGAAGTAAACACATAAGAATAAAATAATTATGGTTAAATAATGTAACCATTCATAAAGGCTCAAATCTCACAGGTTGTGTGTTCTTTAGCTCAAAAATCATGTTCCAAATACAACTTCAAGCAAATTTAACATAAAAGTTTTAATTAAAATTAGTGAAATTTTTGTTCCAAAGATAGGGTCTTAGAAGAAACCTATTGTCTTTATAATCAAGCAGAACATGCATGCAACTAATCTATTACTATGCAATTTATCCTATTCTGCAAAAGAAAAATCTAACTAAATATCCTAATTTGTTAGTACTAGGGAAGAGAAATTACCTCTGGAAGTCAGGTACTGACCGACCTCCCCACACTTAAGGCTTTGCACCGTCCTCGGTGCCATCTGTCAAGAACAAAGGTGGGCTGGTAGCAGTATCTCCACAGTCGGGACCATCATGGCTCCCTGTGCTGGTAAAAGAAGTGGAGTCTGGGGTATCTGAGTCCTTGAATTTTCCCATGATTAGCTCCTTGAGGTATGTGAATCGGCGCTTGTTACGGCGCTCTCTCATCTTAGCTTTGTGTTCTTGCCGATCCAACTTTTCAAGTATCTGCTGGAGCAGTTGGGCTGTTATAGGTGCTTGTGGTGTTGAAGAAGGAATATCTTCAACTGGTTCAGTAGGCTGGCTGACAATGGCTGCTGGAAGTCTAAGGTATTTCCCGTTGGGGACATATTGATCATCCCTTGGAAGCATGGCTTTGGTGTCCCCAGCTCTGTAGGAGACTCCGGCTGCTGAGACAAGAGCGGAGACCAGGGCTGGAAAAAGTAAGTTGCCAGCGATTTGTACGTGTCCCATGGCATTCTGGATATGTCTTGGTAGATTCAGAGGTTAGTCTGTAAGGATGCACCATAGTAGAACGGCCATGTCCGCAGTGAAGGAGGACTCGTGAGTGTTCGGAAAGACGTAATGGGACATAATCTGTGCTCATACGTGAGCCTCCAAGGTAAGTGCTGAAGCCGAAATTCCCTTAGGGCGGGTACGATGGTATCCGTAGATCCATCGGCTACCAGGTAATGCGATAACTCTGAGAACGGCGTCCCAGTCAAATTGGTACATATAGCGCTTGAGTGCGGCTTCTTGAAAGGCATCTAATCCTTCTGGAACAGGGGGAAGACTTAGAAATTTTTGAATGGCCTCTTCTGTAATGGGGACTTGCTTTTGACGGACATAGACAGACTGCAGGGTTGCTAGGTGGTAGTCGGAGTAGAACTCGACTACCCAAGAAAGATTGACCTGCCTTGGCTGTCTTTGTAGGAAACCCTATTGTCTTCGGGCAATCTGCGGCTCAACAAATCTAGCAATATGGTTTGGGAAGAGAAGAAGGTATTCGTTGTTGTAACTCCTTTCAGCCAGGATGGGGAACATCTGCTCACAGTAGCGATTGGGGAATCGCGCAGTGTCCTTTGCTGGGAAGGCTCTTTCTTTATCGTCAACCTTTATGATCCTCTTAATTTTCTTTGTTGAGGGCTTTACCGCAGTTGAAGAGGGTTCTACCACTAATGCTCTCTTTGTACCTCTTCTTGTTGGTTGTTTGGGAGTAGCTTTCTCTTTTTCTTTCTTGGTGGCCATCCTGAAAAAGGGAAGAGAAAGTAGATTAAATTGAAAGGGATAGAGCAAGGAAGAGAATGGAAAGGATGGTTATAAATGCACATAAAAAGGTAAATGATATTAACACACTCTCATGAGTACATGTGAAAACTCATTAATGGAAAATAACTAGTGCATATGATGACAAGTGAATGCAAGGTGTTTATTGGCATGCCGGCAAAGGGCATGAGTAGCATAGATCAAGCATCACTCGTAACAAACCATCACGTTTGTATTGACAATTAAATGCAATAAATAAAATAGTAAAGGGAATTTGTGAAAAGCAAGCATTGAATATGAGAGTAGAAAAATGTAAAGAAGTTCATAATGCCATATGGACTTTTTCACAAACACATAGCATGCATGTAGAAAAAGCTTTTGAAAATAAGAATTTGAACATGCAAGTAATCCCTTAAAAAGCAATATATAATTGTCAAACAAATTTACAACACTCCACAAGCATATAATAATAAATAGTGACTCAAATAAATTGATAACACCAAGTAAAAAGGGAAAAGAAAGAAAAAGAAAATATGAACAATGAAGGTAAAAAGAAAAGAAAAGAAGATAACATAGAAAAATAATAAGAATAATAGAAAAGTAAGGAGGGAAGGAGAAAGAAAAACCTTGTTAATGGGGGTGAGAGAGAGTAAAAAGTGAGAAAGAAGGAAGAAGGGAAGAAGGGAAGGAGAAGAAATAAGGAGGGAAAAGAGAAAAATAGGATTTGGGGGAAAAGATATGATAATTGGCAAAATTAGGGAGGCTGTGCGGCGCAAGCGACGCGGTCGCATGGGGCACGCGGTTGCGCGCCTTGCGCTTAAACTCAATGACGCGATCGCGTCGGTCACGCGGTCGCGTGACCCGTTTTAGGCTAATAGCGCGAGGGTTGCCTCACACTCGCACAACTCTCTGTTCAAAATCATATTAGTGCCAAATTTTGGGTGACGCGATCGCATGGGGCATGCGCCCATGCGATCGCGTGAGTGGTCAATTAGTGGGATACGACGCGGTCGCGTGGGGCACGCGATCGCGTAAGAGGGACTGTGCGTCCAGCACCACTCTAGCACAACTTTCGGCTGTGCACCCTTGTTACGTCGAAATCCAGGTCACGCGGCCACGTGGGGCACGCGGTCGCGTGGGAGGCCATTATTCCCATATGACGCGGTCGCATCAGCGACGCGGTCACGTGGGACGAATTGTGCCATTGGCACGCCTCCAGCCCTACTCCTACGTAACTCTCTGTTCATATTAATATTGTCTCCCAGCTCCCTGCGACGCGGACGCGTCAATGAGGCGGTCGCGTCACGTGATTTTTTTTTTTAAAATGAAGGTATGTAAATGCAGATGCACGAAATATACTAATGAAGAGAAGAGTTATTGAATAAGAAAATTAAAAATAGGGAAAAGAACGATCATACCATGGTGGGTTGTCTCCCACCTAGCACTTTGCTTTAACGTCCGTAAGTTGGATGCTCCATTAGCTCAGTCTTCGGCTATGTGGAGATCTTCCAAGAGGAAGATCTCGAGCTCCTTGTTCTTCTTCAGCTTCTCGCCATGGTACAGCTTTAAACGATGTCCATTAACTTTGATAGGTTCAGAGCTTGAAGGATGGCTTAGGTGATAAACTCCGTACTGTTCGGCCTTCTCTACTCTGTATAGACCTTCCCATCTTGATCTCAACTTGCCTGGCATGAGCCTTAGTCGAGATTTATAGAGGAGGACTAAGTCCCCAGGTTGGAACTCTTTCCTCTTGATGTGCTGATCATGTACAGCCTTCATCTTCTCCTTGTATAATCTTGAGTTCTCATAAGCTTCTAGGCGAAGGCTTTCCAATTCTTGTAGTTGCAACTTCCTTTCGGCTCCGGCTTTTCCAATTCCCATGTTGCATTCCTTTACTGCCTAAAAGGCTTTATGCTCTATTTCAACAGGAAGATGACAAGCTTTTCCATAAACTAAGCGGAAAGGACTCATCCCAATGGGTGTTTTGTATGCTGTTCTGTATGCCCAGAGTGCATCTTGTAGCCTGGTGCTCCAGTCTCTTCTATGAGGTTTGACTATCTTCTGCAAGATACGCTTTATCTCTCTATTTGACACCTCGGCTTGCCCATTAGTCTGAGGATGGTAGGCTGTTGCAACTTTATAAATTATCCCATTCTTCTTCATTAGTCCTGTTAGTCTCCTATTACAAAAATGGGTGCCTTGATCGCTCACGATTGCTTGTGGTGATCCAAAGCGACAGATAATATAGTTTCTCACAAAGGAAACAACAATGTTAGCATCATCATTGCGGGTAGGAATTGCTTCTACCCATTTGGAAACATAATCCACAGCTAACAATATATAGAAATAACCATTAGAATTTGTAAATGGACCCATGAAGTCAATGCCCCAAACATCAAAAATTTCACAGAAAAGCATAATCTGTTGAGGCATCTCATCCCTCCTGGATATATTACCAAATTTCTGGCATGGGAAACAAGATTTACAAAATTCAGCAGCGTCCTTAAAAAGAGTAGGCCACCAGAATCCACAGTCTAAGATTTTTCTAGCAGTTCTTTGAGGGCCAAAATGTCCTCCACTCTCAGATGAGTGACAGGCCTCTAAGATGGACTGGAATTCTGATTGAGGCACACACCGTCTAATTACCTGGTCAGCGCCACATCTCCATAAATATGGGTCATCCCATATATAATATTTAGACTCGCTTTTCAGCTTGTCTCTTTGATGCTTAGAAAAGTTTGGAGGGAAGGTGCGGCTAACTAGATCATTAGCTACAGGTGCATACCAAGGGACTATCTCAGATACTGCTTGCAGGTTATCAAATGGGAAATTATCAGCTATAGGAGTGGAATCATCTGTAATGTGCTCAAGGCGACTCAAGTGGTCTGCCACTAAATTCTGGTTACCACTCATATCCTTAATTTCTAAATCAAATTCTTGTAATAGCAGTATCCAACGTATAAGCCTTGGTTTGGACTCCTTTTTAGATAATAAATACTTTAGAGCTGCATGGTCTGAATACACTACTACTTTAGTACCAAGTAAATAGGCTCAGAATTTATCTAGAGCAAACACAATAGCAAGAAGCTCTTTCTCAGTAGTAGTGTAATTCGACTGAGCGGCATCTAAAGTTTTAGACGCGTAAGCAATAACAAAAGGATCCTTACCTTCACGCTGAGACAGTGCTGCTCCTACTGCATGGTTGGAAGCATCGCACATTATTTCAAATGGTTGACTCCAGTTTGGTCCTCTCACAATTGGAGCTTGAGTCAGGGCGGTTTTCAACTTATCAAACGCTTGTTTGCAATTTTCACGGAACTCAAACTCAATATCTTTCTGCAGTAATCTGGATAAGAGAAGTGCTACCTTACTGAAGTCCTTAATGAATCTCCTGTAAAAACCTGCATGGCCAAGGAAAGAACGGACCTCCCTCACAGAAGAGGGGTAAGGTAAACTAGAAATAACATCCACCTTTGCTGGATCTACAGAAATGTCAGTATTAGACACAACATGTCCTAGTACAATCCCTTGTTTTACCATAAAGTGACATTTTTCAAAATTTAATACCAGGTTAGTACTGACACATCTGTCTAACACTCTAGATAATCCATCTAAGCAAAGGCTAAAGGAATCGCCATAAACACTAAAATCATCCATAAAAACTTCCATACAGTCTTCAATAAGATTAGAGAAAAGACTCATCATGCACCTTTGGAAAGTAGCTGGTGCATTGCACAAGCCAAAGGGAATTCTCTTGTAAGCATAAGTCCCAAAAGAACATGTAAAAGTGATCTTTTCCTGATCCTCAGGAGCTATATGAATCTGGAAATAACCTGTGTAACCATCTAGAAAACAATAATGTTATTTACCTAACAGGCAATCCAGCATTTGATCAATGAATGGAAGAGGATAGTGATCCTTACGGGTTGCTTGGTTGAGGCGTCTGTAATCAATGCAGACCCTCCAGTCGTTCTGAACTCTGGTTGTCAAGAGCTCTCCATGCTCATTCTTCACTGCAGTGACTCCAGACTTCTTTGGCACCACTTGTACTGGGCTTACCCATTCACTGTCTGAGATGGGATAGATGATATCTGCCTCTAGTAGTCTGGTCACTTCCTTTTTGACAACCTCTAGGATAGTGGGGTTCAGTCTTCTCTGGGGTTGACGGACAGGTCTTGCTCCCTCTTCTAAAAATATTCTATGCTCACATACTTGAGGGTTGATGCCTACTATGTCTGCCAAACTCCAACCAATTGCCTTCTTGTGCCTCCTTAGCACACCAAGTAGCTGCTCTTCCTGTTGAGAAGTGAGTTCCCTTGCAATGATAACCGGAAACTTCTGCCCGTCTTCAAGGTAAGCATATTTGAGGTGTGGAGGAAGGGTTTTTAATTCTAACTTCTGATCATGTTCAGGCTCTGGGTTGTCTGGAGCTGGTAACAGTGGTAAGGCACTGTCATTGTCCTCTGAGAATGTCCCCACACTTGGACCTTGTCTTGTGTGCTTCTCTTCATATTCCTCCTGATGGACTTCAGCCACGGTTTCATCTATAATGTCACACTTGAGGATAGAATGATCCTCTGGAGGATGCTTCATAACTCCATTCAGATTGAAGATTACTACTCTGCCATCTATTTCAAAAGAGTATGTTCCTGAAAAAGCATCTAATTTAAACTTTGAGGTCTTCAGAAATGGTCTTCCGAGTAGGATTGATGATGGCTTGTCTGAGTCATTTTGGGGCATTTCCAGGATATAAAAATCAGTGGGGAACGTGAGTACCTTAATGCCTACTAGTACATCTTCAGCAACTCCAACCACTGTAATAATGCTTTTATCTGCTAACACAAAACGAGCTGCCGACCTTTTTAAGGGAGGGAGCCTCAAAACATCATATATAGACAAAGGCATTATACTCACACATGCTCCTAAATCACACATGCAATCAGAAATTATCACACCACCAATAGTACAATTAACTATACAAGGACCTGGGTCACTACACTTTTCAGGTAAACCTCCCATTAAAGCAGATATGGAACTTCCTAAAGGAATAGTTTCTAATTCATTAATTTTATCTTTATGTATACATAAATCTTTTAGAAACTTAGCATACTTAGGTACCTATTGAATAACATCAAATAGAGGAACAGTTACCTCAACCTTTTTGAATATCTCTACCATTTTTGGATCAGGTTCCAGCTGCTTCCTGGGCTTCCTTGCAAGTTGTGAAAATGGGATGGGAGTGGTGTTTTCTGCAGTGTCTGCGCCTTTTAGTGCTTCCTTCTGTGGCTGCACTTCTTCTTCTTCAGCCATGTCCTGTATGTCCTCTTCTTCTTCAACATCTTCTATCTCTACTACCTCTTCAGCTGAGGCGTGTTCTGGTGGGTTTGTCTCCTCTTGATTCCTCTCCTGCAGTGTGGTTCCGGACCTCAGGGTGATGGCATTAATACCACCCTTGGGATTGGGTAATGGTTGAGAGAGAATACCACTGGAGCTCAAAGGTTGATTATTGGAGTTATTCATTGAACCAATCTGTGAGACAAGAGCTTGTAAAGTAGCATTCAGACCATTTAGAGTGGCATTAATGTTATTTTCCATGGTCTGTTGTCTCCGATCAATAGATTGTAGTAAGTCATCATTGGTAGATGAAGAAGGATGGGTAAATTGAGAGGTCTGCTGTTGGGTATTCTGTGGTCTTTGGGATTACCTTAGGTGAGGTGCTCTGTAAGGCTGATTCTGATTCTGCTGCCTGTTGTTGTTGTTATTCCACCTCTGATTTTCCTGATTATCTCTGCCTCCTCTGTTGTTGTTGTCCCTCCAATTCTGGTTAGAATTGTCTTGCCATCCGTGGTTGTAATTGCCACCTTGATTGTACCTTGGTTGGGGCGGTCATAGAAATTATGTGTGGCTGCCACGGTGTTGTCTTCCTGCTGGAGCTGCGGATATTCATCAGTATAATGGCTGTAATCAGTGTAGATTCCACAAAGTCTCTGTGGGACTAACTGTTGGTTTTGCTGTGCTGGAGAAGGTTGAGCTTGCTGAACTTGTTGTTGATTCAATTACATTTGCTTCAGCAAGTTGGTCATTTCACAGATACTCTGAGTTAAAGCAGCAGTCTCTCTGCTAGAGGATACTTCTGCAACAGCTTTTACACGGCCTTGTTTCTGCCTGTGATTACTAGTAGATTCAGCTAAGTCGCTGATCAATTGTCATGCCTCATCAATGGTCTTGTACTTTTTCATAGACCCATTGCTAGCACTTTCCAATGTGGTCTTATCTTGGGGCCTCGTTCCCTGTGTGACATAACTGAGTAACACTATCTTGTCAATCATATGGTGGGGGCAAGCTTCCAGAAGATTATTGAAGCGTTCTCAATATTCATAAAGTGTCTCGGAGTCATCCTGAACAATCATGGAAATATCTTTCCTCAGTTTATCAGTAACTTCAGCTAGAAAGAACTTTTCCAAGAATTCTCTTCCCAGTGTATCCCAGTTAGATACAATTACTGCTGGTTGAGTGTAGTACCACTCTCTTGCCTTTCCCTCAAGAGAAAACGGGAAAGCTTTCAGCAAAATTGAAGTTTCATCTGCACCCTCACACTTGACAGTAGAACAGGCTGCCTGAAAATCTCTCAAGTGTTTAATAGGCTCTTGAGCAGGTAAGCCATGAAACTTGGGCATTAAATTGAGCAATGCGGTCTTTATTTCAAAATCTATAGCTACCACTGGGTGATGCGCTTGAAATGGTTGCATTGTAAAATCAGGGGCTCCAACCTCCTGGATAGTAACTCTCCTGGCTGCTACCATGTTACCTGCGCGTGAAACAACCAAATCAGTAGAACGGGGGCTGATTTCTTTCTCAAATGACGTTTCAGATCCGCCCTCAGAGAGGACTAACCGATATCGAGCTTGCCTTATTCGTGAAATAGTTCTTTCAATCTCAGGATCGAATATTAGCAAGCTTGGATCAAGAAGCGAACGTGTCACCTAACGAAAGAAACAAGTAGCTCATAGTAGCAAAATAAAATAAAATGTAAATAAATAAATTCTAATTAATAACTTTAGCACTCTATTGCAACTTCCCGGCAACGGCGTCAAAAATTGATGCGGGCGGAAATTGGCGAGTTAAGAATGATTATAAAATATGCGTTGCAAGTATAGTTCTCAACCAACCAGAAATCCGCTCATCAATTTAGAAGGGTGTCACAAAAATTAAAATAAAAAAACTGGGAGTATGAGTCCCAGGTCATCTCCCAATGAGTTGCGGAAAAGTGTGCTATTTTATTAATCAGATGTTTTCAAAAAGGTTTGAGTTGAATGGCAGAAAATTAAATTAGAGAATTTATATAAATTTAAATAAAAGCCTTGACTGGGAGTTGATTAGCTGGAAGCCTTATTCTTGTTGCAGTAGTCTCAAGATTAGTTGATAATTAGGGATTATTCTGTTTAGTTGTCCCTTACTAAGTAAGGGTAAGTCAAACGAGTTGGAATGCTGTTCTATCCACAAGTTCCAATCCACTCTTGGGAGGATTGGTGTTAGTGACTAGAGAGCAATCCAACAATAAACCCAATTACACTCTCTCTCTTGAGCATCCTAACCCAAGGGTTCCTTTCAATCAACTCCCCATCAAGTTAGGGAACTACTCGCTCATTGTAAATGTAAAATTCATAACATAAGAAAAGGGATTAAAGAAAGACATGATAAATAATGATCAAAAGATTAATTAAAAATAAAAGTAAATCTTGTATTGATAAATGCTAAAATAATCCAATGGTAAAATTAAGTAAATTAACGAACATGGAAGAGTAAGTAGAACGAACTAGAATGTCGAAGTCTTGATGAGGCAATAACTCTTCTCAATATACCAATACAAAAACAATAAACATAACAAATCCTAAAAACTATGAATGTGTAGAGAGAAAAACCTAGAGGAGAGGAAAACTAGATCTAAAAACTAAATCTATGCGGAATGAATGTTGTTGTTGGTTTCTGCATGTTCTCTGGCTCTAGTCTGCTTTTCTGGGCCGAAAACTGGGTCAAAATAAGGCCCAAAATCGCCCCCAGCGATTCTGCAGATTATGCAGATCGCGCATGTCACGCGGTCGCGTCATCCATGCGGCCGCGTCATTCGGCTTTCTGCTTTGCCATGCGGTCGCGTCATCCATGCGGCCGCGTCACTCGTGCTTTTCCATGCCGCGCGGTCGCGTCATCCATGCGGCCACGTCACTGTGATTTCCTTTCTTTCGCGCGGTCGCGTGATCCATGCGGCCGCGTCACTTCTCGCTGGTCATCTCCTCAATTCCTTGTGTTCCTTCCATTTTTGCAAGCTTCCTCTCTAATCTCCAACTCATTCATGCCCTATAAAGCCTAAAACACTTAACACACAGATCACGGCATCGAATGGAATAAAGGAGAAATAAAATACATAATTAAAAGTCTCTAGGAAGCAAGTTTTCAATCATGTAATAACTTTAGGAAGGAATTATAAATGCATGTTATTTAATGAATAAGTGGGTAAAGATCATGATAAAACCACATAAATAAACACAATATAAACCATAAAATAGTGGTTTATCAGCTACCTAGCACCCACAAGTCGTCCTTCATGGCGGATCTCACTTTGCTTGTTTGGTGTATTCTCACGGAGAGACCGGTGAACATTCAACTTCTTGTCAAGCAAGAGATGGGACAAGTCCACGCCTGGGGAAATTTTCCATTTCCAGCATTGGTATCTGATTTAGTTTCTGCTGCGGGTGTTCCTTGGGATGATATGGACACGAAGGCTATAATTCCAGCTAAGGGCGATGTGGTCCCAAGCGAAAAATACTTACATCTTCCCATGAACAACCCAAGCCTTGACATAACTCTTCCATCTACTATTCCTTCTACCTCATCGTCACCACCACGGCAAAGATCCACACATCAAAAGATAGAAGATCTACACCGGAAGATTGATAGATATGAGCGGCGTAACCAACGCCGATACACTCACATCAAGAAGCTTCTGCGTTGTGTTACCCCTAGCATGGAGGAACCCGGAATATTCACATCCACCTCAAACCCAAGTGACAGGAGCTCTGATGGAGGGGATAGTGAAGGTTCCGGTCCCGACCTTCCTTTGCGCATTGTTGGTAGCACGGAGGACCGTGCTAAATTCTAAGTGTGGGGAGGTCGTTCGACGGATCTCCATGGGTAACAATCTCTTCCTTTCAACACCCATGGATTTATCTTTTGCTTAGTAGTTAGTACATTGCATGTGTAGTTAGTTTTGCTTGTAAATACTCCTTGCATGATAGTTAGTTCCTATAGAGTGCTTGGTCAAAATAATGACTTCTTCCCCAGGAAACAGTGTTTTGGGGTACCCTACCAATTCTAAAAAAAAAAAATTTTGCGGAAAACTTGCTTCGAGAATGTATTTTGGAACATAGTGATTGAGCTAAGAACACAAGCATGTAAGTTTTGAGCCTATTGTATGGTTATATCTTCTAACCATTAATTCCCATTCTTGTGTACATTGTTCTATCTCTATGATTATAATCCTTACTTTGTCTGATTCTACATGTCCATTACTTTGTGTATAAATGCATTTACATGACTGAGGCCATCATTTTAATAGTCACTTTTCCCAAATGACCTTAACCCTTTTTATCTACCATTGCTAACCAATTTTGAGCCCATGATAAACCCTTTTTGTTCTAAATAGAGCACATCAACAACCCTAAGTGAAAAACATTGAATGTCCCTAGATTTTGATCCTTGATTAGCTTAGGTAAGTTAGGGTGTGTGTCATTCAAATGGGAGGGTGTACTTGGGAACTTGGGTAGATATAAAGGTGTGTATTTGTAATTGTAATTGGAAATTTTGGAAAGTGGGAACATACTCATGTATTGAATGATTGAGCCATGTGCATTAGAACTTTTGTACATGACCCAAGAAAAAGGGGACCAAAAAAAAATTTTTTTTATGTGTATATATGACAATGTAAGAAACAAAAATAGAAAAAGAGAAAGCCATGAAAGGGGAAAAAAATGCCCCAAGACAAGGTAATAATAACAATGCATATGAGATGTGAATTAAAGAGAATGCATGAGTATGCGAAAAGTGAAACCCATGGGTAGCTAGGTAATGTATTATAGTTGTATAGGTTATTCTATGTGTCTAGTGGGATCTTAGGTTAATCAAGAACTCAAATTTTAAGCTCACTTGACCATATACATCCTTACCTTCACCCTAACCCCATTACAACCCATGAACAAGACCTCATGATACTTGTAAGCATGCATTAAGTAATTGTTGATTGTTAGATGAAAGACAAATCTTGGAAAGCATGATTAGGAAAGGATTGAGTGACAAACCCTATACACTCAAGCGAATAGAGCAGATACACTTCCGGTGAGGGTTCGATGCTCAACTCCTTGTCCCCGGCTTTTACAAGCGTTCATCTAGCAAGTTATATGCACTTCATGTTAATGTTCAAATTGGTAGGATTCATGAACTACATATCATTTTCACCCCGTATGCTCATATGTGTTCTTGGAGGATAGATTTACCCTTGACCAAGTAGATAGATGATTTTACTTTAGTTGCATGCATTCATTTAGGAAAAATTGCATTGCATAAACCCTTTCTTACCATGATCTTTGGTCTTTTTATTTTAAGCATGAGGACATGCTTGGTTTAAGTGTGGGGAGATTTGATAAACCCCAATTTTGTGGTTTATATTGTGTAGAATTTGGGGGTTTTTGTCAATATTTCTCACACTTATTCACAAGAAATGCATGGTTTTGTGTTCTCTTCTTAATATTGCTTCATGATGGAAAACATGCTTATTTTGCCTTAAAATTGCTATATTTTGATTCTCTTTTATTGCCATTCGATGCCATGATATATTTGTTGAGTGATTTCAGGATTTATAGAACAAGAATGGCCTAGAAGAGAGAAAGAAAGCATGCACAAAAGGAAGGAACATGAAGATTTAGATTTTGGGAACTTCAGCACCGACGCGCACGCACACTTCACGCGCACGCGTGGATGAGGATAGTTGGAAGCAGCGCACAAGGATGGACGCATCCGCGCGGATCAGAGAAATTCCATCGGCGCGCACGCGCACATGGCGCGCTCGCGTGGATCACAAAAGCAATCGGCACGCACGCATGCATGGCGCGAGCTCGTGGAAAGCTCCACGTGACCTCATTAAAGGAAATCGTGCCTGGCAATTTCTGAGGCTCATCAGGCCCAAATTCAAGTTGTTTTTGCATGGAAAAGACCCAAGGATGCTAGGGGAAAGGGGGGGATCAATCATTTTGCACATAGACATAATTTTAGCTATTTTTTGGTTCTTTGTTCTTCTAGAGAGAGAAACCCTTCTTTCCTTGTTGAATTCTGAATTGGATCTTGTTAATTACTAGTTGTAATTGTTAAATTTGAATTCTCTAGTATAATTTTGTTTAGATCTTATGTTAGTTTTATGTTTCTTTGTTTTTGTCATTTTATACCCATTTTATGAATTTTGTAGATCTTGATTTGTTATTGTTGCATTGATGATTTCCATGATTAATTGTGTTGTTTGAGTGATTGTATCTTGATAATTGTTAGTGGGTACTTCTTAGTTCCAATTTAATTGCAATTTAATTAGATCTTTTATTAATGCTTACCATGTGTTTGATGAAATGTTTCCTTTGATTATGAAGTAGTTCTCTTTACTCTTGGCCTAAGCTAACGGAATTGGGTAAGCTTAAGTCATTGGGTCTAATGGATTTGATGATTTAGGAACCCTTAGTGGTCAATTTAATAGCCATTGACACTAGCCTACTACCAAGTTAATTGGTAGTTAGGTTGGACCTTATGGGTTGATGTTGACCAAACCATTTAACATACTTCAAGTATAGAAGTAGACTTAATGAGTTCGGTTCCTCATAATTGTCAAGATATGGCTATTAGACAAGGATACTGATCTCAATTCCCATGCCTAGCCAAAAGTTGCTTTTATCATACATATTTGAAAACCCAAAAATCTTGATTGCTTTATCTGAGTTGTAGTTACTTGTTTAGTTTAGAATAGAATTACTTTGGATGTTATTTTATGAGTTTGGAATTATTTACATTTTGCTCTAATTGTTTGCATTATTTTGTTGTATTCTAAGATTACTTGCTTGTTAAGATTCCTAGTTTAATTTCTTGCTCATGACTTGCAACCCCGGATTTCTAACCAATGTTGAAGCACATGTTTGCCCATTCCTTGTGAGACGACCCGAGGTTTGAATACTTCGGTTACTTTTATTGGGGTTGAACTTGTGACAACCAAATTTCTTCTAAATTTGATACTCGAGGATTGTTGTTGGGAAGAGCTATACTTGCAACGGGATTTTATTTAGAAATTCTATACCAACATAGTCTTTGTGGCGTATCAGGATGTACAGGCCTTCAACCTTCACTAAGACATCCTCTACATGTCCATAAACCTATGTCATTGATTTGTCTGCCATCTCTAGTGAGATTCTTGCAGCTTGTACCTCAAAGATCCCTAGTTTTTCCATTACAGAGAGTGGCATGAGGTTTATTCCTGACCCCAGGTCACACAGAGTCTTCTCAAAGGTCATGGTGCCTATGGTACAAGGTATTAAGAACTTTTCGGGATCCAGTTTCTTCTGAGGTAATTTCTGTTGAACTAAGGCATTCAGTTTCATGATTGCTCCTAGATACTGAGCTACTTGCTTTTCAACAAGATCTTCATCCTCATCAGAGGAAGAATCTTTATCAGAGCTCATGAACTGCAGCACTAAGTTCCATAGAATCTCTATGGTCTCTATATGAGCCTCAGATTCCTTTGGTTCCTCAATAGGGAACTTCTTATTAGTCAGTAGACGTCCAGCAACGTCTTCCTCACTGAAAATCACTACCTTTTTACTCTCTCTAGGTTCGGCCACTTTGGATATAGTTATGGCCTTGCAATCTCTTTTGGGATTCTCTTCGGTATTGCTTGGGAGAGTACTAGGAGGAGTTTCAGTAACTCTTGTACTCAGCTGACCCACTTGTGCCTCCAAATTTCTGATGGAGGACCTTGTTTCAGTCATGAAACTGAGAGTGATCTTACATAGATCAGAGACTATGGTTGCTAAGTCAGAGAGGCTCTACTTAGAATTCTCTGTCTGTTGCTGAGAAGATAATGGAAAAGGCTTGCTACTGCCAAACCTATTTCTCCCACCATTATTATTATTGAAGCCTTGATTAGGCTTCTGCTAATCCTTCCATGAGAAATTAGGATGATTCCTCCAGGAAGGATTGTAAGTGTTTCCATAGGATTCTCCCATATAATTCACTTCTTCCATTCTAGGATTCTCAGGGTGATAAGCTTCTCCTTCAGAGGAAGCTTCTTTAGTACTACCGGATGCAGCTTGCATTCCAGTCAGATTCTGAGAAATCATATTGACTTGCTGAGTCAATATTTTATTCTGAGCCAATATGGCATTCAGAGTATTAATCTCAAGAACTCATTTCTTCTGAGTCATCCCATTATTCACAGGATTTCTTTTAGAAGTATAAATGAACTGGTTATTTGCAACCATTTCAATGAGTTCTTGGGCTTCTGCAGGTGTTTTCTTTAGATGAAGAGATCCACCAGCAGAGTGGTCCAATGACATCTTTGACAATTCAGACAGACCATCATAGAATATACATAAGATGCTCCATTCTGAAAGCATGTCAGAAGGACACCTTCTGATTAATTGCTTGTATCTTTCCCAAGCTTCATAGAAGGATTCACCTTCCTTCTGTCTGAAGGTTTGGACTTCCACTCTAAGCTTGCTCATCTTTTGAGGTGGAAATAATTTGGCCAAGAAAGCATTGACCAACTTTTCCCAAGAGTTCAGGCTTTCTTTAGGTTGTGAGTCCAACCATATCCTAGCTCTGTCTTTTACAACAAAGGGGAAAATCATAAGTCTGTAGACCTCAGGATCAACCCCATTGGTCTTAACAGTGTCACAGATTTACGAGAATTCAGCTAAGAACTATGAGGATCTTCCAATAGAAGTCCATGAAACTTGCAATTCTACTGCATTAGAGAAACTAATTGAGGCTTAAGCTCAAAATTTTTTGCTCCAATTGCAGGAATTGAGATGCTTCTTCCATAGAAGTTGGAAGTTGGTGTAGTAAAGTCACCAAGCATCTTCCTTGCATCTCTAGCATTGTTGTTGGGTTTGGCTTCCATATCTGCTTCTTTTTCGAAATTTATTGTTAGGTCCTTTCCAGAGTGTTGTACTTTAGCTTCTCTTAGCTTCCTCTTCAGAGTCCTTTCAGGTTCAGGATCAGCTTCAACAAGAATGTCTTTATCCCTGTTCCTGCTCATATGAAAAAGAAGAGAATAGAAAAGAAGAGGAATCCTCTATGTCACAGTATAGAGATTCCTTTATGTGTTAGAGAAAAAGAAGAATAGAATGAAGAAGGAAGAAAATATTCGAACACATAGAGAGAGAGGGTTCGAATTATGAGTACAAGAGAAGTTTTAGTAAATAAATAAAATAAATAGAAAGAGATGAGAGAGAGAGAATATTCAAAAATTAATTAAAAGAAAAGAAAAATATTTTTGTTTTTATTTTAATTATAAGTTAAAATTACCCAATCTAAGCAACAAGATGAACCGTCAGTTATCCAAACTCAAACAATCCCCGGCAACGATGCCAAAAGCTTGGGGCACGGAATTGCAATCACACTTTTCAAAACTCCGCACAACTAACCAGCAAGTGCACTAGGTCGTTCAGGTAATACCTTACGCGAGTAAGGGTCGATTTTACGGAGATTGTAGGCTTGAAGCAAGCTATGGTCATCCTGTAAATCTTAGTCAGTCGGATTCAATTGGTTATGAGTTTTGATAATTGAAAGATAAATAAAACGTAAATTAAAATAAAGATACTTATGTAATTCGTTGGTGGGAATTTCAGATAAGCGTTTGGAGATACTTTGTTGCTTCTGAACCTCTGCTTTCCTATTGTCTTCATTTAATCATGCGTGCTCCCTTCCATGGCAAGCTGTATGATCCTCTCAGTGAAAATGGTCCAAGTACAGTTTCTGCACAGCTAATCAACTGTCGGATTTCTTGTCTCGGATGAAAAATACCAGGTACAGCTACCGCACGGCTAATCATCTATCGGTTCTCACTTGTGTCGGAATAGGATCTCTCTATCCTTTTGCACACTGTCACTGCGCCCAACATTCGCGAGTTTGAAGCTCGTCATAGTCATCCCTTCCCAGATCCTACTCGGAATACCACAAAGAAGGTTTAGACTTTCTGGATCTCAGGAATGTTGCCAATTGGTTCTAGCCTCTACCACGAATGTTCTAATCTCATGAACTCGGTCCAAGAATCAGAGACCCAAGAGACTATACTTCAGCTTTCGTCCAATGACTACGTTGAACATCATGTAGACTGCTTGTGGTTGTCAGGCACACGGATCTTGGCTAAGCAAGTAACGAAGATAGTGGGTGATTGTCACGGGTCACCCCTTCATTCTGACTTAACTGAATTAAGTACGAGAGTATATCTTGGAGAAGAAGTAAGCATGAATTGAAAGAGAAACAATAGTACTTGCATTAATTCATGAAGAACAACAGAGCTCCGCACCTTAATCTATGAGGTGTAGAAACTCCACCGTAGAAAATACATAAGAGAAAAAGGTCTAGACATGGCCGAATGGCCAGCCTCCCAAAAGTGAAATATGGCATAAGATGTGTTCCAAAACTACGAATACAATAGTAAAAGTGCTATTTATACTAAAACTGGTTACTAAGAATTACAGAAAATAAGTAACTAAGTGCAGATAGTGCAGAAATCCACTTTCGGGGCCCACTTGGTGTGTGCTTGGGCTGAGCATTGAGCTTTACACATGCATAGGCCTTTTCTAGAGTTAAACGCCAGCTTGGATGCCAATTTGGGTGTTTAACTCCAGTTTTGGTGCTAGTTCTGGCGTTTTATGCTAGAAAATGGTCTCTGGCTGGCGTTTAGACGCCAGTTTGGGCCATCAAACCTCAAGCAAAGTATAAAAAATTATATATTTTTGGAAAGCCCAAGATGTTTACTTTCCAACGCAATTGAGAGCGTGCAAATTGGGCTTTTGCAGCTCCAAAAAAGCCACTTCGCGTGCAGGAGGGTCAGAATCCAACAGCATATGCAGTCCTTTCTCAGCCGCTGAATCAGATTTTTGCTAAGATCCCTCAATTTCAGCTAAAAAATACCTGAAATCACAGAAAAACACACAAACTCATAGTAAATTCCAGAAATGTGATTTTTGCATAAAAACTAATAAAAAATATAATAAAAAGTAACTAAAACAAACTAAAAACTATGTAAAAACAATGCCAAAAAGGGTATAAATTATCCGCTCATCACTTGGCTCACGCGTACGCGTCGCTGTGCGACTTCACTGGTCATGCGTACGCGTCGCTGTGAAATGCTCTAAGTCACGCGAACGCGTGAGCCATGCATGCGCGTCGATCCTCGCTGGTCAGCTCCTTTGTTCCTTGTGTTCCTTCCACTTTTGCAAGCTTTCTCTCCATCCTTTAAACCATTCCTGTCCTATAAAGCCTGAAAACACTTAACACACAGATCATGGCATTGAATGATATAAAGGGAAATTAAAAATTGATAATTTAAAGGCTTAGGAAGCAAGTTTTCAATCATGGAACAAAATTAGGAAGGATTTATAAAACCATGCAATTTGTATGAATAAGTGTGCAAAGAACTGATAAAAATCACTCAATTTAGCACAAGATAAACCATAAAATAGTGGTTTATCAATCTTCCCACACTTAAACATTATCATGTCCTCATGCTAAGCTCAAGGAGACCAAAAGAATGAATGGGGGAAAATAAGACTCATGCAATGCTACCTATGTATATGAATGCAACTATATGCTAAGATGTTTCTACCTACTTGGTTAAAAGTAAAAAAGTTCTCCAAGACAAACATAAATCAGATTCCACTAATTCAAATCACACAATAAGGAACAAGTAAACTTGTAAGAAGAGCGCTCATGAAAGCCGGGAACACAGAATTAAGCATTGAACCCTCACTAGATGTGTATATGTGCTCTAATCGCTCAAGTGTCTAGGGTTAATCTACTCTACTCTCCTCTAGTCATGCTTTCTAAAACTTTGTTCTTTATCTAACCAATCAACAAATATTTAGTGTACAAACGCAAACATCATGAGAGCTTTTCAAGGTTGTAATGGGGCTAAGGTAAGCGTGAGGATATATGTATGGCCAAGTGAGCTATAATTTGAATCTTTGACTAACCTAAGTTCTCACCTAACACAAACACACTCTATATAATTCTAAAATCATGCTTAGCTACCCAAATTCTCACTTTTGCAAATTTTCACATACTCATGTATCAATTTTTAATTTCACCACATATGCATTGATCTTTTTATTGAATTTAACATTAGGGTAGTTTTATCCCCTATTCATTTATTTCTTCTCTTTTTTTTCTTTTCTATATATATATATATATATATATATATATATATATATATATTCTCTTTTTTTTCTTTTCTATATATATATATATATATTTAAATATGAACCATAGTAAATCAATGCATATGGCTTTTATAATTTCACATGAGTAAGCACCCAAATTCTCAATATTTGTCAATAAAAATAAAACCCATTCTCATCAACCAAAGTTTTCACATTTTCCCACACTTATTTGATACACACTCATTATCTTAAGCTAACCAAAGATTCAAATAGGATAATTAATTTTATTTTTCGCTTAAGGCTAGTGATGTTGTAATATAAAGAACAAATGGGATTAAAAAGGCTCAAAGTGGCAAATAAAGGCAAATGAAATGGTAGGTTATTTGGGATAAGTGAGCTAATATCAAATGATGGCCTCAATTACATGTATGCATGAATATACACCAAATAATGGACATATAGAATGGAACAAACCAAAGATTGCAATCATAGAGAAGAAAATACACAAGAATAAAAAATCATGGTTAAATAATGTAACCATATTATTAAGCTCAAAATCTCACAGGTTGTGTGTTCTTAGCTCTTGAAACCATGTTCCAAATTAAAATCTTCAAACAACTGTAACAAATTTTTTTATTTGAATTATGGAAGTGCAATAAAATAGGGTCTTGAAAAGAATCTCATTACTTCAACCAAGCAGTACATACATGCAAGCAACTACTACCATGCAATCTATCCTATCTAACAAAAGAAAAAATTAAAATTTTGGTGTTGAGAGAGAAAGAGATTACCTCCGAAAGTCAGGTACTGACCTCCCCACACTTAAGGCTTAGCACGGTCCTCCGTGCCATCAGTGATCGGCAAG
Source organism: Arachis ipaensis (assembly GCF_059453495.1). Taxonomy (NCBI): domain Eukaryota; kingdom Viridiplantae; phylum Streptophyta; class Magnoliopsida; order Fabales; family Fabaceae; genus Arachis; species Arachis ipaensis. Next base: position 62,881,929 of record NC_142444.1, on the reverse strand, counting down.
GTGTGCCCGGGATCTCCATTTCCAATGGCCAAATGATGGGTGGACAGGGGAACCTCCGGGTCCATAGCTGGATCACTTGTGTCACCATTAAGGGAAGTAAAGTCCGAAGTGTCGGGCTCCTCCGGAGGTAGGTTAGGAGAACTAATGAGCTCCTTCAAGTAAGTGTAACGGCGCTTGTTGCGGCGCTCAATTTGTTCCATCTGCCGGCCGTGCCAGTTTAGCCTCTCTAGGATCTCAAGCAGCAGTTGGGTGTTGGATGGTGGTGTTGCATAGGTACTTGATGATGGTGGGGCAGAAGAGGATGGGACATCCACAGATGGGTTGTCATTCGGACTCTTGGGTGGAAATTGTGGTATAATCCACTTCCCATGGGGAACCAGTTCACCCACCAAGGGAATTGTGCTCTTTATGTCATCTGCTTCATCCGAAATACCAGCTGAAAATGCTAGTATTGTGACTAAGGCTGGAAAGGGGATGTTGCCAGCCGTGTGAACTTGGCCCATGGCCCGACGAAGGAGTCTAGGGATGCTAATTGGTTGTTTAGTCAGGATGCACCATACAAGCACGGCCATGTCCCCGGTGATAGAGGACTCATGAGTACTCGGCCAGACATAATGAGACATGATTTGTTGCCATAGATGAGCCTCATCGGTCAAATCATTAGCCGAAAGCCCCTTTTGGAGTAGTCCTGTTTCTCCCATAAATCCAAGTAGTTCCGAGCTTAGCAATGGTCTTGACGACGGGGTCCCAATCAAAAATGTAACCTTTGCGAGCAATTTTCTCTTCTTGGAAGGCATCCAACCCTTCTGGATTGGGTGGAATGCCAAGCACTCGGTGAAGGGCATCTTCTGAAATAGGGACTTGCTTCTGATGCATGTAGATTGAGTCAAGGGTCGGTGAGTAATAATTGGCATAGAATTTGTCGACCCAAGACAAGTTGACTTCAATTGGATCTCGGTTCAAGAAGCCCCAACGTCTCTTCTTCATTCGATCCTCCACATAATGGTGTAAATGGTATGGTACCCAGAGAAGTCGTTCACGATGGAGATTCTGCTCCATAACACTTGCATGCATCCTTTCATAATAGCGGTTGGCGAAACGCGCTGTATCCTTAGCAGGGATTTTCTTGTCTGACTCATCAATGCAGATATCCACCTTTGATTTCTTAGAAGGTTTCTGAGTGGTGGGTGACTTTGGTGCTTGCCTTTCTGAAACCGTCTTCTTAGAAGATTTCTCCTTTCCTTTCGCGGTCGTCATGCTGAAAAGTAGGAAAAAGGAGAGTGGTAAAGATACAAGTAATTATGATGAAGAATGCACTAAGAAAATAAGTGTAGTGAAAAAGTAGCAAGGAATTCAAAAATAAGGGCAAAATTAAAGTAAGGGTTCATTAAAACCTTTTCACAAATATGTAGTGTGCATTGTATTATTCAATAAGCAAATAGACCAAAATCAACATATAATCCCCATGAGAAAACAATATGATATCTAATAAATCAAGTAGAACCAATTAATCCAATGAGTATATAAAGAGAATAGTAATCCAACACCAATGTCATACATAGAGTAAATTGAAAAGAAAATAACTAACATTGAGCAAGAAATAAGAGCATAAAGTACAACAAAAAAGAAAAATAACTTAATGAGATAGAACTAAATTAAATAAAAATAGAGAAGGTAATGATAGAAGAATGAAACCTTAAATGCAAGAAAGAGTAATGGTAAGTGGGAGTGATGGGGGAAGAATAGAAGGAGAAATAGTAGATGAAGAAGAGGAATAAAAGTGAGAGGAGAAAGTTAGCGCCGGAGAACGGTGGTCGCCAGTGGAGGTCCGCTGGAGGATGGGGGATGAGGAATAGTGAAGAGGGAAGAAGAAAGAAGAAAGAAGAGAGAAAGGATTAAAAGAAGGAAACAAACGAGGGGAGGGAGAAACGGCACAGACTAGGTCTGTGGTGCACGAATTGTAAATCACACTTTTTACAACTCGTACCACTAACCAGCAAGTGCACTGGGTCGTCCAAGTAATACCTTACGTGAGTAAGGGTCGATCCCACGGAGATTGTTGGCTTGAAGCAATCTATGGTTATCTTGTAACTCTTAGTCAGGAAGACAATAAAATAATTCACTTATCAAATTTGATTGCAAGGAATAAAAGGGCAGAACACAAATTATACTTGTATGCAATGATGGAGAATATGTTAGAGTTTTGGAGATGCTTTGTCTTCTGAAATTCTGCTTTCCACTGTTTTCTGATTCACGCACGCACGTCCTCCTATGGCAAGCTGTGTGTTGGTGGATCACCGTTGTCAATGGCTACTATCCATCCTTCCAGTGAAAAGGGTCCAGATGCGCTGTCACCGCACGGCTAATCATCTGCAGGTTCTCAATCGTACCGGAATAGGATTTACTATCCTTTTGTGTCTGTCACTATGCCCAGCACTCGCGAGTTTGAAGCTCGTCACAGTCATTCAATCCCTGAATCCTTCTCGGAATACCACAGACAAGGTTGATGACAAGTCATCCTAGCCTATTTTAACTAGTCTTTTTCTTTTGTTTTCATTAGAATTATGCACTTTCTTGAGCTACAAGCAAGCTAATTGAGTAGATTTTCATGTTTCCCTTGATTGAACCAACCATATATGAATTCATGCCATTTCATGAGTTTTTATGCTATATTTGTTGCATATTATGAAAGAATGAATATCTCATGATTTTGAGCATAGCTTTGATGAGTTTGGTTGATTAATGATAGGTGAAGAAAGCTTGGAGAAAGGTTGAAGCAAGAAGGAATGGCTAGGAGTGAAGAGAGGACAATGGAATAAGTGAAATTGAACCAGGAAGCAAGAAGCTGGACCTAAAGTTAGCATCAAACTTTTGCACAAACTTTTGGTTGAAAAGTTAGCCCCAACGTTAGCCCCCTAACTTGGAGGCTAACGTTGGAACTTGAAAATTCTCCCCTGGGCTCCGAAAGTTTGCGCCAACGTTAGCCCCCTAACTTTGAGGCTAACGTTGGCACATGAATTTCTCCCCTGAGCACCAAAAGTTTGCGCCAACGTTAGCCCCCTAACTTTGAGGCTAACGTTGGCACATGAATTCCTCCCTGGCCATCCAACGTTTGCGCCAACGTTAGCCCCCTAACTTGGAGGCTAACGTTGGCACATGAAAATTCAATAGGGAAGGAGCAAAAGTTTGCGCCAACGTTAGCCCCCTAACTTGGTGGCTAACGTTGGCGCCACAAGCACACTAGGCAAGGCCAACGTTGATATCAGCAAAATGTGCTAGCTGATATGAAAAGTTGGAGCCAAAGTTAGACCCCTAACTTTGGCTCAAACTTTTGGTCCAACTTTTGCAAAACACAAACCCGGTTCAATTGGTTCACTTTGGTTCTTCTTCAAACTTCAAGAGCAATCAACCAAGGCCTCTTTTAACCCAATTCCACCAAGAGCAAAGGCCCAACTCAAGGCTTGAAGATCATTGGAAGAAAGTGTATAAATAGGATAGAATTCAAGTTCTTCGGAGAGCTTTTCTTTTGGAATTTTCATAATAGTTTTCGGAGAGCTTTTGTTATTGAGTGAACTTTAATTTCTTTGTCTTGGGGAAGGAGAATTCACTTCTCTTCCTCTTAGTTTTATTGCTTTCAATTTCAATTACACTTGTCTTGGATCTTGGATTGGAGAATTGAAGAAATTCTGTTTCAATCTCAATCTTGGATCTCTCTGTTTCTTTACTGTTAATTGAATTTAATTTTCTGTTAATTGCTCTTCATCTCATTTCCTTGCAATTTACAATTTCCTTGCAATTTTTCTTGTTGGATCTAGGAAGGCATTGAGATCTAGACTTAGTTTTCTAGTCTCTGGGTCCTGAGATCCAAATCTCCAATTTACATTATGTTTCTTCCTTTTAATGTTCATTTACTTTACTGCTTCAAGATCCGTTTCAATCCCGATTCCCTTTCCCTCTTCTGTTTAATGCAATTCAACTTTTCCTTGTTTAAATTCTGCAAATCCATTCCCCAATTCCCTTTACAATTCCAGCTGTTTACATTTCTTGCACTTTAAGATTCCGCAATTTACATTTCCTGCATTCTAAGTTTCTGTTATTTAATTTCTTGTTCTTTAAGATTCAGCAATTTATTTCATGTTCTCTTTAATTCCATGCACTTTAATTTCTGCAAAATCACAAAACACTCAACCAAACCTTGATTCGCTTGACTAAATTAACCACTAAGCTAAAATTGCTCAATCCTTCAATCCCTGTGGGATCGACCTCACTCCCGTGAGTTTTTATTACTTGATGCGACCCGGTGCACTTGCCGGTTAGATTTGTGTGTTTTGGGAGAAAATTATTTTTCCTCCAAAATATCTCATCAAGTTTTTGGCGCCGTTGCCGGGGATTGATTAGATTGACAATGATTAAGTGAGGTGGTAATCTAGATCAAGCACTTTTTCTTAAATTTTGATTAACCCACTAACTGTTTGATTTTTTGCTTAAACTAACTAACACTTCAATCTGGCAGTAAATTGAAGTGTCACTGATTTTGTGCATTTCTCATGCTCTGCTTGTATGTCAGGTACAAGAAGAACCATACCCAATTTTCATGAACAAGACGAAAGAACTCTCAGGAGGTTAAGAAGAGCTGAAAGAGAAAAAAATATTGTTGGAGAAGAGGAATCAGATGAAGAATTCCAAGAGATGGAGGAACATTTAACCAATCCACCAGGTGGAGAAGACAACAACAATGGCAACCCACCCCAGAGGAGAGTTTTGGCTTCCTACACCTTTGCAAATTCTAGACATTGTGGGAGCAGCATCTTGGCTCCAAATGTCAATGCCAACAATTTTGAACTCAAGCCACAACTCATCACTTTGGTTCAGAACAATTGCTCTTTTGGTGGAGGACCACTTGAGGACCCACATCAACATTTATCCACTTTCTTGAGGATATGCAACACTGTCAAAACTAATGGAGTGCCCCCTGACAGTTACAAACTGATGCTATTCCCATTTTCTCTTAGGGACAAGGCCACTCAATGGTTGGAATCGTTTCCAAGGGACAGCATTAACAACTGGGATGATTTGGTAACTAAGTTTCTTGCCAAATTTTATCCACCTCAGAGGATTATAAGGTTAAAGGCTGAGGTACAAACATTTACACAAATGGAGGCCGAACCCATCTATGAGGCATGGGAGAGGTACAAGGCTCTGATCAGGAAATGTCCCCCTGCCATGTTTAATGAGTGGGAGAAGCTTCAAAACTTCTATGAAGGCTTAACACTGAAATCCCAGGAAGCTTTGGATCATTCAGCTGGAGGTTCCTTGCAACTCATGAAAACTGTAGAAGAAGCTCAAGAACTCATTGATATGGTGTCCAACAACCAATATTTCTTTGCTCATCAAAGAGGCCGCCAACCATCACAAAGGAGAGGAGTAATGGAGCTAGAAGGAGTGGATTCAATCCTGGCTCAAAACAAGATGATGCAGCAGCAAATTCAACAACAATTTGAGCAAATGGCCAAGAGGATTAATAGCCTCCAAGTTGCAGCAGTTAACACCAGCCAACCATCAACCACATGGGGACAGAGTGAAGAAACTCAAGAAGAACAACAACAAGAGCAAGTACATTATATGCACAACCAAGGACCAAATGAAGTGTATGGTGATACATACAATCCATCCTGGAAAAACCACCCAAACCTCAGATGGGGAGATAACCATACCCAAAACCAACAACCATGGCAGAGGAACTCAAACCAACACAACCCAAGAAGCAACCAAAACCACAACCAGCAGCAAACTAACCAAAACCCCTACAGAAAACCTCAAAACAACTACCCCAACCTCAACCAATACCAATCTAATAACCAACCCACCAACCAAAATGCCTACCATCCACCACCCACATCTCATAACCCACCTCAAGTATCACCTGAAGCCCAAAGAATCACTCACTTGGAGGCCATGATAGACAAAATGTTGAAACACCAAGAAATGGTAACCAAGAATCAGGAAGCTTCCCTGAAGAGCCTAGAGAGACAGATGGGGCAACTCTCCAAGCAAGTATCTGTTGAGAGACCTTCAAACTCACTGCCCAGTGACATAATTCCAAATCCCAAGGAGGAATGCAAGGCAATACAATTAAGGAGTGGGAGAACATTGATAAGCAACAATGACACTACAAGGAAGCAAGCAGAGAACATCAAAGAACCAACGGAGGATGAGAAGCAAACAAAGGCAGATGAGGCTAAGAAGCAAGTTGTGATGCCAAACAAAGGCACTGAGAAACTCAAAGAGAAGGACAACCAGCCACATAGCTCAAAGGAAGTAGCTCAGGGGCAGCAGCAAATAGGAAAAAGCATCACACCTCCACTGCCATATCCCCAGAGGTTTAACAAAGAGGTTAAAGACCAGCATTTTCACAAATTCCTTGAGATTTTTAAGAAGCTGGAAATCAATATTCCCTTGGCTGAAGCACTTAAGCAAATGCCTCTATATTCCAAGTTTCTGAAGGATCTTATCAACAAGAAAAGAAGCTGGGATGAGAAAGAAACCATAATGATTGCTGAGGAATGCAGGGCCTTGATTCAAAAGGGGCTTCCTCCCAAGCTTGAGGACCCAGGAAGCTTCCTGTTGCCTTGCACCATTGGGGAATTGACAATCACTAAAGCAATGTGCAATCTCGGAGCAAGTATTAACTTAATATCATCCTCCTTGGTGAAAAAGCTGCATATAGAGGAGGTCAAACCAGTACAAATGTCTCTGGAGCTGGTAGACAAGTCAATGGTATACCCCAGGGGTGTAATTGAAAATATTTTGGTCAAGGTGGGCAGTTTTATATACCCTGCTGATTTTGTGGTTCTAGAATCAAACAATGATGATGGTGACTCTGTTATACTGGGAAGGCCATTCTTGGCCACTGCTAGAGCTATCATAGACGTAGAGGAAGGGGAATTAACTCTCAGGATGCATGACCAGAGCATCACTCTGAAGGTGTTGCCAGAGGCACAATTTAGCATGGAAAAGAAAGACTATATGAAAAATGACCAGGAAAGTCACAGCAACATCCCAATGCTAAGGAGTGTGCAGACTGATGAAAAAGCCCAAGAGGATGTTAGAGTATTAGCCACTGAAAAGAGAGGTCCCCAAGGAAAACCTACGGCCAGAAAAGAAAGAACAACAAAAGGAAAGATGAAACGCAGAAACAAAGCAAAAAGGGGTTGGAAGAACAGAAAGATTCCAACAGAGGGGCTTTCCAAAGGTGACAAAGTGCAACTGATATATCAACAGCTGGGGGCAAATCAACAAACCGAGGATTACTACACTGTCAGCAACATACTATCATTAGAGCATGCTGAAATTGAACACCAGAAAACAAAGAAGAGGATCACGGTCAGAGGAGACAAATTGAGGCCCTACAAGCACCAACCACCATAAAAGAAAGCCTCAATGTCAAGCTAATGACAATAAAAGAGCGCTCCATGGGAGGCAACCCATGCTTTAAGATTCATGTCATTTTAAATTCAATAAGTTATGATCAATTGAGCATGAATTCTTTTCTCTTTTCATGAACATGTCCATTGACTGCATGCACTATTTTAAGTTTGGTGTGCCTTCAAGCACACTAAACCAATGTTACAAATAATCCCATTTTGCATGTTTGGAGCATCTTGACAAAGCACATCAAGGCCGAAGACCACATGGAGGAAGGGAAAGAGAAGAGCCAATGGAAGAAGATGAGCCACACATAGAAGAAGAGCCACAAGAGGAGGAGGAACAGCCACACTTTTTCCCACATGGTAATATGGATATGACTCAAATGCAAGAAGCAATAGGAAGATTGTCTCAACAGTACACGAGAATCCAAGAAAGGCAAGAGGAATACCATTCTCTGTACATGAAGAACCAACAAGCACAAGAAGAAAGAGAGCTAAGAATAATGAGCAAACAAAGTGAATTCGAGTCAAGATTCCTTGTGATGCAAGAAGAACATGCCTTTCAATCTCATGAATCTTTTGGGAAGTTGGAACAAATGCAAGCTGAAAGTTTGAAGGCTTTCAAGGAGTTCACAACACTCCAAGATGCAAGGTATGAAGTACAAGCCGATTACAACGTCAATAGCCAAATCAAACTGAACTATATTGGAGAACATTTGCACAACATGGATCCGGCGTTCCCAACTTTTGATGAATTCTTCAAAATGAGAAGTGAGGTAGAAGTAAGCAGGGCTATGAGACTTGAAGATAGAGTGGAGGAGGCTATGAATAAGGCTGGCTTTTGGCAAGATCAACAGGCACCAAACAAGGATGGTGGGAACACTAGCAGCCAAGTATATGAAAGGAGAAAGAAAAGGCATGACAAATGAAAGGTGGACTTGCTCCTTGTTCAAAGAAAAAAGCATGCATTCTATCTGTTCTAAGTTGTCTTTGCATTTCTAAGTAGTCCTTTTTAATTAAAAGTCTTTGCATTATGTTTGTTTCTTTCAAAATAAGTAGGCTAGTTTTTGTGTTTGCTTGTGTGTTTACTTTCACTTGACAAGAAGCATGTGTTGTCCCCTGCATCTTTTAATTCAATAAAAGAACAGTTTGAATGTGAAGTAAAATGGTTTCTGTTAGATAGAAGTGGAATAAAAGTAAGTGGTGGTATGTGTGTGATTGTATAATAGCTCACTTTTAATGAATAAAGAGCCAGGATATCTCCTTCTAAGTAAAGAGTGGCCTACTGTCTATGAATCTCAATTGAATTAAATTCCTTGGTTAGAAAGAAAAACAAAAAGAAGGAAAGAAAAAAGATAGCCAAAAAGTGGCAGAACAAAAGAAAAACAAAAAGAAACAAAGCTGGACACCAATAGCTTGAACTTTGAAATATATGCCTGTGATGTCTTTGTACTAGGATCTGCTTGGATTAGTAAGCTCTTAGGAGTGCCTCAACACTCGGTGACTTGGGTTAACTAATCCGGGATCATCAGCTGAAAGTCCACTATCAAGAGCAACCTAACTACAAGGCATTTAGTAACCCAAAGAGGTGCTGGGCATCAATGTTTTAAGAAGGAATGTGAGCCAAGTGTCTATGGTGAATAATGTGTCAAGTATAAAGAAAAGAAAATGAACTTGCTACACATGACACTCAAATAAAGCTTATGAACAAAGTAATAGCCAAGGATAAAGGAATAATGAGAGGTCATAGCAGTATGTCACTTGAAGCTTGAAGGAGACTTTCTAGGCCTAGGAGTCAATAAGAAGTGAGTATTTGCATATCCACACAAAACCCCATGAACTATCAATAATACTCTGCTAGCATGAACATCCTCTTCCATTTCATTCTTTCTTCTCAATAAATCTTTTCTTGCTTGGGGACAAGCAAGCTTTAAGTTTGGTGTTGTGATGACAAATCATCCTAGCCTATTTTAACTAGTCTTTTTCTTTTGTTTTCATTAGAATTATGCACTTTCTTGAGCTACAAGCAAGCTAATTGAGTAGATTTTCATGTTTCCCTTGATTGAACCAACCATATATGAATTCATGCCATTTCATGAGTTTTTATGCTATATTTGTTGCATATTATGAAAGAATGAATATCTCATGATTTTGAGCATAGCTTTGATGAGTTTGGTTGATTAATGATAGGTGAAGAAAGCTTGGAGAAAGGTTGAAGCAAGAAGGAATGGCTAGGAGTGAAGAGAGGACAATGGAATAAGTGAAATTGAACCATGAAGCAAGAAGCTGGACCTAAAGTTAGCATCAAACTTTTGCACAAACTTTTGGTTGAAAAGTTAGCCCCAACGTTAGCCCCCTAACTTGGAGGCTAACGTTGGAACTTGAAAATTCTCCCCTGGGCTCCAAAAGTTTGCGCCAACGTTAGCCCCCTAACTTTGAGGCTAACGTTGGCACATGAATTTCTCCCCTGGGCACCAAAAGTTTGTGCCAACGTTAGCCCCCTAACTTTGAGGCTAACGTTGGCACATGAATTCCTCCCTGGCCATCCAACGTTTGCGCCAACGTTAGCCCCCTAACTTGGAGGCTAACGTTGGCACATGAAAATTCAATAGGGAAGGAGCAAAAGTTTGCGCCAACGTTAGCCCCCTAACTTGGTGGCTAACGTTGGCGCCACAAGCACACTAGGCAAGGCCAACGTTAGGGTCAAAGTTAGACCCCTAACGTTGGCACCAACGTTGATATCAGCAAAATGTGCTAGCTGATATGAAAAGTTGGAGCCAAAGTTAGACCCCTAACTTTGGCTCAAACTTTTGGTCCAACTTTTGCAAAACTCAAACCCGGTTCAATTAGTTCACTTTGGTTCTTTTTCAAACTTCAAGAGCAATCAACCAAGGCCTCTTTCAACCCAATTCCACCAAGAGCAAAGGCCCAACTCAAGGCTTGAAGATCATTGGAAGAAAGTGTATAAATAGGATAGAATTCAAGTTTTTCGGAGAGCTTTTCTTTTGGAATTTTCATAATAGTTTTCGGAGAGCTTTTGTTATTGAGTGAACTTTAATTTCTTTGTCTTGGGGAAGGAGAATTCACTTCTCTTCCTCTTAGTTTTATTGCTTTCAATTTCAATTACACTTGTCTTGGATCTTGGATTGGAGAATTGAAGAAATTCTGTTTCAATCTCAATCTTGGATCTCTCTGTTTCTTTACTGTTAATTGAATTTAATTTTCTGTTAATTGCTCTTCATCTCATTTCCTTGCAATTTACAATTTCCTTGCAATTTTTCTTGTTGGATCTAGGAAGGCATTGAGATCTAGACTTAGTTTTCTAGTCTCTGGGTCCTGAGATCCAAATCTCCAATTTACATTCTGTTTCTTCCTTTTAATGTTCATTTACTTTACTGCTTCAAGATCCGTTTCAATCCCGATTCCCTTTCCCTCTTCTGTTTAATGCAATTCAACTTTTCCTTGTTTAAATTCTGCAAATCCATTCCCCAATTCCCTTTACAATTCCAGCTGTTTACATTTCTTGCACTTTAAGATTCCGCAATTTACATTTCCTGCATTCTAAGTTTCTGTTATTTAATTTCTTGTTCTTTAAGATTCAGCAATTTATTTCATGTTCTCTTTAATTCCATGCACTTTAATTTCTGCAAAATCACAAAACACTCAACCAAACCTTGATTCGCTTGACTAAATTAACCACTAAGCTAAAATTGCTCAATCCTTCAATCCCTGTGGGATCGACCTCACTCCCGTGAGTTTTTATTACTTGATGCGACCCGGTGCACTTGCCGATTAGATTTGTGTGTTTTGGGAGAAAATTATTTTTCCTCCAAAATATCTCATCAAAGGTTTAGACTTTCCGGATTCTCTTGAATGCTGCCATCATCTAGCTTATACCACGAAGATTCTGATTAAGAGATCTAAGAGATATTCATTCATTCTACGGTGGAACGTAAGTGGTTTTCAGGCACACGTTCGTGGAGGAATGATGATGATTGTCACGTTCATCACATTCATATTGAAGTGCGAATGGATATCTTAGATAGGAACACGCATGTTTGAATGGAAAACAGAAATACTTGCATTAATTCATCGAGACACAGCAGAGCTCCTCACCCCCAACAATGGAGTTTAGAGACTCATGCCGTCAAAAGGTACAAAGTTCAGATCTAAAATGTCTTGAGATGCGAAATAAACCTCTAAAAGTTGTTTAAATACTAAACCAGTAACCTAGGTTTACAGAAATGAACAAACTATGATAGATGGTGCAGAAATCCACTTATGGGGCCCACTTGGTGTGTGCTGGGGCTGAGACTTAAGCTAATCACGTGCATAGGGCTGTTTTGGGCGTTCAACGCCAGCTTTGGATCCTTTTCTGGCGTTGAACTCCAACTTGTAACTTGTTTCTGGCGCTGGACGCCAGACAGCAACATAGAACTGGCGTTGAACGCCAGTTTACGTTCTCTATCCTTGAGCAAAGTATGGACTATTATATATTTCTGGAAAGCCCTGGATGTTTACTTTCCAACGCAATTGGAAGCGCGCCATTTGGACTTCTATAGCTCTAGAAACTCCATTCCGAGTGCAGAGAGGTCACAATCCAACAGCATCAGCAGTCCTTTTTCAGCCTGAATCAAATTTTTGCTCAACTCCCTCAATTTCAGCCAGAAAATACCTGAAATTACAGAAAAAAACACAAACTCATAGTAAAGTCCAGAAATATAAATTTTGCCTAGAAACTAATGAAAATAAACTAAAAACTAACTAAAACATACTAAAAACTATATGAAATTAACCCCAAAAAGCGTATAAAATATCCGCTCATCACAACACCAAACTTAAACTGTTGCTTGTCCCCAAGCAACTAGATAAATAAAATAGAATATTAATAAGTCAAGAAGCAATAATGTCTCAAAGTTTTTGAGTGAAGCTCAGATTCTAATTAGATGAGCGGGACTAGTAGCTTTTTGCTTCCGAACAGTTTTGGCACCTCACTTTATCCATTGAAGCTCAGAGTGATTGGCATCTATAGGAACTTAGAATTCAGATAGTGTTATTGATTCTCCTATTTCAGTATGATGATTCTTGAACACAGCTACTTTATGAGTCTTGGCCGTGGCCCTAAGTACTTTGTTTTCCAATATTGCCACCGGATACATAAATGCCACAGACACATAATTGGGTGAACCTTTTTAGATTGTGACTCAGCTTTGCTAAAGTCCCCAATTAGAGGTGTCCAGGGTTCTTAAGCACACTCTTCTTTTGCTTTGGACCTTGACTTTAACTGCTCAGTCTCAAGTTTTCACTTGACACCTTCACGCCATAAGCACATGGTTAGGGACAGCTTGGTTTAGCCGCTTAGGCCAGGATTTTATTCCTGTAGGCCCTCCTATCCACTGATTCTCAAAGCCTTGGGATCCTTTTTATTTACCCTTGCCTTTTAGTTTTAAGGGTTATTGGCTTTTTGCTCTTGCCTTTTGGTTTTAAGAGCTTTGGCTTTTTCTGCTTGCTTTCTCTTTTTCTTTCTCTATATTTTTTTTCTGCAAGCTTTGTTCTTTGCTGCTTTTTCTTGCTTCAAGAATCATTTTTATGATTTTTCAGATTATCAATAACATGTCTCATGTTCATCATTCTTTCAAGAGCCAACATATTTAACAGTCTTAAACATCAAATTCAAAAGACATATGCACTATTCAAGCATTCATTCAGAAGACAGAAAGCATTGCCACCACATGTAAACAATTAGAATTTATCTTATTAAAAACTCGAAAAAAATATTGCCTCTTATTCTAAAGAAATTCTTCTATTTTATTCATGTTTAATGATGATGATAAAATTAAATTATAGCTTAATTGGGGATAAAATAAAAAATATAGATACTAATTACTACTATATGACTCCTAAGGTAAAACTAAAATAAAAACAGTTATCACAGAGTTAAGGCTAAGATTGGAATTTAACAACCTTTGTTCTGGGAAGTGGATGTTCCTCTAATCTGCGGGGTGCTTGGTCCTTCAAGAGATAATTTCTGGCGCTTCAATTCCCTTAAATCACGCCCTTGCTCCTCCTGTTCTTTAAGCAAATAGCAAAGAATACTACTTTGTTCCTTCTGTTGTTTCTGTATTTGTTCCATAGCTTCTTGCATCTTGGTAATAGATGTTTCAAGATACTCCCAGTATTCAGATTGAGGGATTTCTGGGAGAATTTCCTGTGTTCTCTTCTTGATGGGGTCATCCTATGATTGTTGTTTTTCCATTGATGCTTTGGTGATTGGCCGCTCAACTGAGATATACTCAGTTATTCCCATCCTTACTCCAGCGTCCTTGCAGAGCATAGAAATCAAGCTTGGATAAGCCAACCTGGCATCTTTGGAATTTTTGTTTGTAATTTTGTAGAATTCAGTTGAAATCAGTTGATGAACTTCCACTTCTTTTCCCATCATGATGCAATGGATCATCACTGCTCTTCTAATAGTGACTTCAGAATGGTTGCTAGTGGGCAGCAGAGAATGCCCAATGAAGTCCAGCCATCCTCTGGCGACTGGTTTGAGATCTTCTCTTTTGAGTTGATTTGGGACACCCTTCGTGCTGGTGGTCCACCTGGCTCCAGGGATACATATATCCTCTAGAATCTTATCCAGGCCCTTGTCTGTTCTCATCATTCTCCTATTGAAGGAGTCTGGATCATCTTTCAGCTGAGGTAGCTTTAAGATCTCCCTGATCTTGTCAGGGTGGGTATGAACAATCTTTCCTCTGACCAAGGTCCGATAGTCATAGATAGCAGATCCAGATAGTCTTTGCCTGTCTGTATGCCACATATTAGCATAGAACTCCTGGACCATATTCCTTCCCACTTTTGTTTCAGGATTGGCTAGGATCTCCCAGTTCCTGATTCGGATTTACTCCTGGATCTCCGGATATTCGTCATCTTTCAGATCGAATCTAACTTCCGGGATCACTGATCTTAGACCCATTATTTTGTAATAATGGTCTAAATGTTCTTTAGTTAAGAACTTTCCTTGATTCCAAAGTGGTTTTGGAACACTCTCTTTCTTGCCTCTTGGAGTGGGTTGTTTTCCTTTAGGAGCCATGATCTTAGTGGGTATGGTTTAGTGATCACGGATAAACACACCAAACTTAAAGGTTTGCTTGTCCTCAAGCAAAAGAAAAGAAAGGAGAGGGATAGAAGGAGAGCTAGTGTAGGATGGTGGATGAGAGGGAAGGGAGGCCGAACCCATATTTAAAGGGAGAGGGGGTGGGTTATTTCGAAAATACAAAGAAAGATAAGATAGAAGATATGATTTAAGATTGAAAAGATATGAAAGATATTTGAAAAAGATAGATTTAGATTTTTGAAAAAGATAGTATGGAAATTTGAAAAAGATATTGATTAGTTGAAAAGATTTTTGAATGAAAAGAGATAGATTTGTTTTAAAAATTTTGAAAAAGGGTTGAATTGGATAAAAAAAAAGGATTTGTGCTTATGGATTAAGATATATTTGATATTTTTTAAAATAGGGTTTTTAGAAATTAGGGATTTTAGAAATCAGGGTTCTTAACATGTTTATGCAAGAAATCATGAATTGAAACATGAAAATTAAATTTAGAATGAAAAATATGAAGTAAAAACGAATTCACCTCCTCCTCACCATCCTGGCGTCTGAACGCCCAAACGCTGCATGTTTTGGGCGTTCAACGCCCAAATGCTGCCTCTCCTGGGCGTTCAACGCCCAGCTGTTGCTTCTTTCTGGCATTAAACGCCAGGAACTCCTTTGTCACTGGGCGTTCTTCCGAATGCCCAGGATGCTGTAAATCTGGCGTTAAACGCCCAGAAGGAGCTTCTTTCTGGCGTTCAACGCCCAGAAGATGCTTCTGTCTGGCGTTTAACGTCCAGATGGCTATCCTTACTGGCGTTTTCTTGCCAGTGAGCTCTTTTTCTCTGTTTTGTGTGCAGAATCCTTCTGTAACCCTGTGAACTTATACAATTGACTCTTTACCTTAGTATCAGTGAATTTTATATAAACAAATAAAATCAAGAATAGGGCAAAATGCTTAGAGGAAGTGATGCCCCATGGCTGGGTTGCCTCCCAGCAAGCGCTTCTTTATTGTCTTTAGCTGGACCTTGCTGAGCTTTTAATCTAGCTTCAGCCTTGAGCACTCTTGCTCAACATTACCTTCAAGATAGTGCTTGATTCTCTGTCCATTAACAATGAACTTCTTGTCAGAATCAATATCTTGAAGCTCCACATAACCATATGGTGATACACTTGTAATCACATATGGTCCCCTCCACCGGGACTTCAGTTTCCCGGGGAATAGCCTGAGCCTAGAGTTAAACAACAGAACCTTTCGCTGTCACAGTATGGCTAATCATCTGCAGGTTCTCAATCGTACCGGAATAGGATTTACTATCCTTTTGCGTCTGTCACTACGCCCAGCACTCGCGAGTTTGAAGCTCGTCACAGTCATTCAATCCCTGAATCCTACTCGGAATACCACAGACAAGGTTTAGACTTTCCGGATTCTCTTGAATGCTGCCATCATCTAGCTTATACCACGAAAATTCTGATTAAGAGATCTAAGAGATATTCATTTATTCTACGGTGGAACGTAAGTAGTTGTCAGGCACGCGTTCGTGGAGGAATGATGATGATTGTCACGTTCATCATATTCATATTGAAGTACGAATGGATATCTTAGATAGGAACACGCATGTTTGAATGGAAAACAAAAATACTTGCATTAATTCATCGAGACACAGCAGAGCTCCTCACCCCCAACAATCGAGTTTAGAGACTCATGCTGTCAAAAGGTACAAAGTTCAGATCTAAAATGTCCTGAGATGCGAAATAAACCTCTAAAAGTTGTTTAAATACTAAACCAGTAACCTAGGTTTACAGAAAATGAACAAACTATGATAGATGGTGCAGAAATCCACTTCTGGGGCCCACTTGGTGTGTGCTGGGGCTGAGACTTAAGCTAATCACGTGCATAGGGCTGTTTTGGGCGTTCAACACCAGCTTTGGATCCTTTTCTGGCGTTGAACTCCAACTTGTAACTTGTTTCTGGCGCTGGACGCCAGACAGCAACATGGAACTGGCGTTGAATGCCAGTTTACGTCGTCTATCCTTGAGCAAAGCATGGACTATTATATATTGCTGAAAATCCCTGGATGTCTACTTTCCAACGCAATTAGAAGCGCGCCATTTGGACTTCTGTAGCTCCAGAAATTCCATTCCGAGTGTAGAGAGGTTAGAATCCAACAGCATCAGCAGTCCTTTTTTAGCCTGAATCAGATTTTTGCTCAGCTCCCTATATTTCAGCCAAAAAATACCTGAAATTACAGAAAAATACACAAACTCATAGTAAAGTCCAGAAATATGAATTTTGCCTAGAAACTAATGAAAATAAACTAAAAACTAACTAAAACATACTAAAAACTATATGAAATTAACCCCAAAAATCGTATAAAATATCCGTTCATCAGTCTGCGTGATTAGTATTCAAAAATGCATATCGATGCGTAAACGTCACCTACACGCACGCATGGGTTGCAAAAATTGAAGGCGACGCGCACGCGCAGGCATGCGTACGGGTGGGTTTGATCCGCGCATTTTGCACGGTACCCACATGGACTCGGCGTGACTCTCTATTCAAGCCATGCAGGAAGCACAGGTCCAGCACCACTTTAGCATTATCTTTGGGGGTGGGGCGACACGTACGCGTTACGTGACGTGTACGCGTGGGCAGTAGTATGCGCCCAGCACCCCTCCAGCACAAACCTGGCACAACTTTCTGTCTAGGTCATGTTGTGGCATGGTTCCAGCACAAGTTCAGCATGATTTGAGTTTGGGCGTCGACGCGTACGCGTGGGTTATGCGTATGTGTGGTTACGCGTACGCGTGGGTTACGCGTACGCATGACTTACGCTCGCGCCCTTGGCCTCCTTTCCGCACAGCCTTAGCACAACTTTCTGGTTGGCCGTGCGGACGCGTCATTCAGGCATCCTTTCAGTATGATGCATGTCCGCGATCTCATGCGTGCGCGTCAGGCTCGCGCATGCATGGTAGGCCTTTTTTTCTGTAAAAATTGAAGTACTTATACAGAATTTAACACTGATAAAATAAAATAGAACTAATAATAAAATGGAAAGATCATACCATGGTGGGTTTTCTCTCACCTAGCACTTTTCTTTAACGTCCTTAATTTGGACGGTCCACTAGCTCAGTCTTCTTCTGTTGCTGGATCCACTAAGAGGAATATCTCCAGCTCCTTGTTGTTCTTCATCTTCTTACCATGATATAGCTTCAAGCGGCGGCCGTTGACCTTGAAGAAAGTGTGGCTTGAAGGGTGACTCAGGTGGAAGACTCCATATGCCTCCACCTTTTCCACTCTATAGGGTCCTTCCCACCTTGATCTTAACTTGCCTGGCATGAGTCTCAACCTTGAGTTGTAGAGGAAGACTAACTCCCCAGGTCTAAACTCTCTTCTCTTGATGTTCTTGTCATGCACAGCCTTCACCCTCTCCTTTTAGAGCCTCGAGTTCTCGTACACTTCTAGTCGAAGGCACTCTAGTTCCTGTAGTTGCAACTTCCGTTCAGCCCCGGCTCCCCCCAGTCCTAAGTTGCATTCCCTCACCGCCCATAAAGCTTTGTGCTCCACCTCCACTGGGAGGTGACAAGCCTTTCCATAAACTAGGCAGAATGGACTCATTTCGATGGGCGTCTTGTAAGCTGTCCGATAAGCCCAAAGTGCATCTGCAAGCCTGGTACTCTAGTCTCTTCTATGAGGCTTGACAATCTTCTTCAATATGTGCTTTATCTCTCTGTTAGACACCTCGGCTTGCCCATTAGTTTGGGGATGGTAAGCCGTCGCTACCTTGTGAATAATTCCATGTTTCTTCAGCATACTTGTCATTCTCCTGTTACAAAAATGAGTGCCTTGAACACTCACGATTGCTCGTGGTGATCCAAAGCGACAGATAATATTATTTTGAACAAAAGAGACAACATCGTTAGCATCATCAATACGGGTAGGAATTGCTTCCACCCATTTAGAAACATAATCAACAGCTAACAATATGTATAAGAAACCATTAGAGTTTGGAAATGGACCCATGAAGTCAATATCCCAAACATAAAAAATTTCATAGAACAACATAAGTTGTTGGGGCATCTCATCCCTCTTGGATATATTCCCAAACCGTTGGCATGGGGGCAAGATTCACAGAAAGTAGTTGCATCCTTAAAAAGTGTGGGCCACCAGAATCCACAGTCTAAAATTTTTCTAGTAGTTCTTTGAGGACCAAAGTGTCCACCACTCTTAGAAAAGTGGCAGGCCTCTAAAATTTACTGAAATTCTGATTGTGGCACACACCTTCTAATTATTTGGTCAGCACTATATCTCCATAAATATGGGTCATCCCATATATAATATTTGGACTCGCTTTTATGCTTGTCCTTTTGATGCTTAGTAAAATTAGGAGGAAAGGTACGACTAACCAAATAATTAGCTATAGGTGCATACCAAGAGACCACCTCAGATATTGCTTGCAAGCTATCAAGTGGAAAAGCATCATTGATAGGAGTGGAGCCACTTTCAATATGCTCTAGGCGACTCAAGTGGTCCGCCACTAAATTTTGGGAGCCACTCCTTTCTTTGATCTCTAAGTCAAATTCTTGCAGCAACAATATCCAACAGATTAACCTTGGTTTGGACTCTTCTTTAGCTAACAGATATTTTAGAGCTGCATGGTCTGAATATACTACCACCTTAGTACCAAGTAAATAAGCTCAGAATTTATCCAAAGCAAAAAAAATGGCCAAAAGCTCTTTTTCAGTGGTAGTATAATTAGACTGAGCACCGTCTAAAGTCTTAGAAGCATAAGCAATTATATAAGGGTCCTTACCTTCGCGCTAAGCTAGTGCCGCTCCTACCATATAGTTGGATGTGTCACACATTATCTCAAATGGCCGACTCAAGTCAAGCCTTCACTCGGCTCGAACTCAACGTCCTTTTGCAGCAGTCGGGACAAAGGCAGTGCAACCTTACTGAAGTCCTTGATGAATCGTCGGTAGAAACCTACATGACCAAGAAACGAACGGACTTCCCTCACAGAGGAGGGGTAAGGTAAACCAGAAATAACATCTACCTTTGCAGGATCAACAGATATACCAGTATTAGAAACAACATGTCCTAGAACAATACCTTGTTTTACCATAAAATGACATTTTTCAAAATTAAGTACAAGGTTTGAACTAACACACCTTTCTAATACTCTAGCTAAACTATCCAAACAAAGGTCAAATGAATCACCATAAACACTAAAGTCATCCATAAAAACTTCCATATAGTTCTCAAGAAGATCTGAGAAAATACTTATCATGCATCTTTGAAATGTAGCCGGTGCATTACATAAGCCAAAAGGCATTCTCTTATATGCATACATTCCAAAGGGGCATGTAAAAGTAGTTTTCTCCTGATCTTCTGGAGCTATATGAATTTGAAAATTTCCAGTATAACCATCTAAAAAATAGTAGTGTGATTTACCTGACAGGCGATCAAGCATTTGTCGATGAAAGGTAGCGGGTAGTGATCCTTGTGAGTAGCCTGGTTCAGACGCCTATAGTCAATGCACACCCTCCAGGAGTTTTGCACTCTTGTAGCCATGAGTTCCCCATGCTCATTCTTCACTTTTGTGACGCCAGACTTCTTTGGAACTACCTGTACTGGGCTAACCCATTCACTATCCGAGATTGGATAGATGATGTCGGCTTCAAGGAGTCTGGTCACTTCCTTCGTGACAACTTCTAAAATGGTAGGGTTCAACCGCCTTTGATGTTGATGGATAGGCCTTGCTCCCTCCTCTAGAAGTATCCGGTGCTCACAGACTTGAGGGCTGATGCCTACTATGTCTGCCAAACTCCACCCAATAGCTTTCTTGTGTCTTCTAAGCACACTAAGCAATTGCTCCTCTTGTTGGGAAGTAAGTTCCTTTGCAATAATGACTGGGAGCTTCTGATTATCCTCAAGATAAGCATACTTGAGGTGGGGTGGAAGGGGCTTTGATGAGCGGATATTTTATATGCTTTTTGGGGTTAATTTCATATAGTTTTTAGTATGATTTGGTTAGTTTTTAGTATACTTTCATTAGTTTTTAGGCAAAATTCATATTTCTGGACTTTACTATGAGTTTTTGTATTTTTCTGTAATTTCAGGTATTTTCTGGCTAAAATTGAGGGAGCTGAGCAAAAATCTGATTCGGGCTGAAAAAGGACTGCTGATGTTGTTGGATTCTGACCTCTCAACACTCGGAATGGATTTTCTGGAGCTACAACAGTCCAATTGGCGCGCTTCCAATTGCGTTGGAAAGTAGACATCTAGGGCTTTCCAGAAATATATAATAGTCCATACTTTGCTCAAGGATAGATGACGTAAACAGGCGTTCAACGACAGTTCCATGTTGTAGTCTGGCGTCCAGCGCCAGAAACAGGTTACAAGTTGGAGTTCAACGCCAACAACAGGTTACAACCTGGCGTTGAACGCCCAAAACAGCCCAGTCACATGAGAAGCTTAAGTCTCAGCCCCAGCACACACCAAGTGGGCCCCAGAAGTGGATTTCTGCACTATCTATCATAGTTTACTCATTTTCTGTAAACCTAGGTTACTAGTTTAGTATTTAAACAACTTTTAGAGATTTATTTTGTATCTCATGACATTTTAGATCTGAAATTTGTACCTTTTGGCAGCATGAGTCTCTAAACCCCATTGTTGGGGGTGAGGAGCTCTGCAGCGTCTCGATGAATTAATGCAAGTATTTCTATTTTCCATTCAAATATGCGTGTTCCTATCTAAGATATTCATTCGCACTTAATTATAGAGAAGGTGATGATCCGTGACACTCATCACCTTCCTCAATCCATGAACGTGTGTCTGACAACCACCTCCGTTCTACATCAGATTGAATGAGTATCGCATAGACTCCTTAATCAGAATCTTTGTGGTATAAGTTAGATTGATGGCGGCATTCATGAGAATCCGAAAAGTCTAAACCTTGTCTGTGGTATTCTGAGTAGGATTCTGGGATTGGATGGCTGTGACGAGCTTCAAACTCGCGAGTGTTGGGCGTAGTGATAGACGCAAAAGGATCAATGGATCCTATTCCAGCATGAGTGGGAACCGACAGATGATTAGCCGTGTAGTGACAGCGCACGTGGACCCTTTTCACCGAGAGGACGGATGGTAGCCATTGACAACGGTGATCCACCAACACACAGCTTGCCATGGAAGGAACTTTGCACTTTTGCATGCATGAGGGAAGAGGAATACAAGAGAAAAGCTGAAATTCAGAAGACAAAGCATCTCCAAAACCCCAACATATTCTCCATTACTGCATAATAAGTATTTATTTCATACTCTTTTATTTTTTTGTAATTCAAACTGATAATTATAATTGATATCCTGACTAAGAATAACAAAATAACCATAGCTTGCTTCAAGCCAACAATCTCCGTGGGATCGACCCTTACTCACGTAAGGTATTACTTGGACGACCCAGTGCACTTGCTGGTTAGTTATGCGGAATTACATAGTGTGAAGTAATTTTCGTGCACCAGGCTTCAACTCCATTTTCAACCCATGGCTTGGCACTTGATCATCCGGAGCCATTGGAGGTAGCAAGGTGTCTTTAGTATGCTCATAGGATTTCTCCACACTTGCATCTTGCTCCATGTTCTTCTCTTCTGCTGCCTCTTGGTGAACTTCAGCCACAATCTCTTCAATAATGTCACAGTGAAAGATGAAGTGATCTTCTGGTGGGTCCTTCATAGCTTCATCCAGGCTGAAGCTCACTACTCTGCCATCTATCTCGAAAGAGTAAGTACTTGAGAAGGCATCCAGTTTAAATCTCAAAGTCTTCAAAAATGGCCTTCCAAGCAAGATGGACGAAGGTCTTCCTAAGTCATTAGGAGGCATCTCTAAAATGTAGAAGTCTATAGGAAATGTCAACCCCTTAATGCTCACCAAGACGTCATCAGCAATTCCAACCACTGAGATTATGCTCTTATCTGCCAAAACAAAACATGTTGCCGACCTTTTCAAGGGTGGGAGCCTCAAGGCATCATATATAGATAATGGCATAATACTCACACATGCACCTAAATCACACATGTAATCAAAAAATTGTACACCCTCTATAGTACAAGTAACCATGCAGGGACCGGGATCACCACATTTCTCCGGTATAGCACCCATTAAAGCAGAAATAGAGCTACCTAGAGGTATAGTTTCTAAATCATGTATTTTATCTTTATTCATGCATAAATCTTTTAGAAACTTAGCATACTTAGGTACCTGGCGAATAGCATCAAAAAGGGGAATAGTTACCTTAACCTTTTTGAAGATCTCCACCATCTTAGGGTCTAGCTCCACTTGCTTCTTGGTCCTCCTAGCAAGGTGTGGAAAAGGAATGGGAATGGCTTCTCTCACAGTATCATCTTCCTTAGGTACTCCATTCCTTGGTTGAGCCGCTTCTTCTTGAGCCGTATCTTGTACATCATCCTCTTCTTCAACATCTTCTACCTCAACAATGTCTTCAACTCGAATGTCTTCTTTTGAGCTTGGCTCCATGGGACTTCTCTCTTGCAATTTGGTACCGGACCTCAAAGTAATGGCATTGATTCCACCTTTGGGGTTGGGTAGAGGTTGAGAGAGAAGTGCACTGGAGCTTGAAGGTTGACTGTTGGGGGTAAAAGGTGGTTCCATCAGGGATATGAGAGCTTGTAAAATGGAGTTAAGACCATTGATGCTAGAGTTGAGTGCACTTTGAAGGTCTTTTTGTCCTTTCAAAATAGAGCGAAGCATCTCATCATTGGAGGAGGGAGGGGTAAGTAATTTGAGGGGCTTGTAGTTTGTTGTTTTGAGGCACTTGAGCTTGCCTTTGGTGAGGTGCTCGGTAAGTCTGGCCTTGGTTCTGCTGCTGGTATGGAGGGTTCTGTTGATACAGGTTCTGCTGATAGTTGTTGTTGTTGTTCCATCTCTGATTTCCACCGTTGTCTCTGCCTCCTTGATTATAGATGTCCCTCCATTCTTGGTTGGTATTGTCTCTCCACCCGTGGTTGGAATTGTCTCTCCATCCTTGGTTGGAGTTGTCTTGCCAACCTTGATTGTAGTTCCCACCTTGATTATAATTACCGCCTTGTTGATAATACCCTTGATTCGGACAGTTGTAATAAGTATTAGTAGCTGCCAAGGTGTTATCTTCTTGTTGGAGTTGAGGACATTCATCAGTGTAGTGAGAATAGCAGGCGCATATTCCACACACTCTCTGAGAGACTAACTATTGGCACTGTTGTTGTGGAGGAGGCTGAGGTTGTTGTCGATTAAGCTGGAGCTGCATCAGTATATTGGTCATCTCTCCCAGAGTCTTTGTGAGAGTAGCTGTCTCACTACTAGAGAAAACCTCCGCAATTGCCTTGGGATGGTTGTTCCTGTGCCTTGCATTTCGGGTGACTCAACTAGATCGGTGATTAGTTGCCACGCTTCTGTCGCCGTCTTGTACTTAGTCAGAGAGCCATTACTCGCAGCATCTAATATAGTATTGTCTTGAGGCTTCATGCCTTGGCAGAAATAGCTAATCAACACTAACTGGTCGATCTTGTGACGGGGACATGAGTCTAGGAGATTCCTGAAGCGTTTCCAATACTCGTAAAGAGTCTCTAATTCGCATTGGATAATGCAGGAAATTTCTTTCCCCAGTCTATCTGTAACTTCTACTGGAAAGAAATTGTCCAGAAATTCCCTTCTGAGCAGATCCCAATTAGTAACAACTGCTTTAGGTTGAGTATAGAACCACTCCCTTGCCTTTCCCTCAAGAGAAAATGGGAAGGCATATAACCAAATAGTAACCTCATCCGCACCATGACACCTAGTAGTTGAGCAGGCTGTCTGAAAATCCCTAAGGTGCTTGATAGGTTCTTGAGCAAGTAGGCCATGAAACTTGGGCAGTAGATTAATCAAAGCGGTCTTCAGTTCGAAATCCGCAGCCAAATTTGGATGACACGCTTGATATGGTTGTATTGTAAAGTCCGGAGCTCCTGCTTCCAGGAGAGTAATCCTTCTAGGCTCTGCCATATTACCTGCACTTAAATCAACAAAATCAGTAGAAGAGGAGCTTGTTTCTTCCTCAAATGGTGCTTCAAATTCATCCTCAGATAAGACTGGTGAATTAGTAAAAACCCTTCCACCACCATCAGAGGCTAACCGACGCCGAGCTTGCCTAATACATGAAATAGTTTTTTCAATTTTGGGGTCAAACGCGGCTAAGCTCGAATCCGATAGTGAACGCGTCTTTCAATGAAAGAAACATAAAGCTCATGGTAATAAAATATATTAAGAAAATTAAACTATAAAACTACTAAAAATAAAAAACACACAAATAAAAATAAAATGAAAATGCAATTATGTAAATATAAAAAAAATATTTACACCAACCAATAATTTAGCACACTGTTGCAACTCCCCAGTAACGGCACCAAAAATTGACGGTTAAGAATTTATAATAAAAATAGCATTGCAAGTACAATTCTTAACGGACGAAAAGTTCACTTATCAATTTAAAAAGAGTTGTCACAATTTAGAATCAATTAACTGGGAGTGGAATTCCCAGTTCGTCTCCCAAAGAGTTGACAAAAGAGTGCAATTTATTGGTCAGGAATCGTCTGAGAAATTTTAGAAGTTGGAAACGGAAAAATAAATAAATAGGAATTAAGCAAGGAGAAATTAACAAGATATGTTGTGTATTTAAAATGAAAAGCCTTGGCTAGGAGAAGATCAATTGGAATTTCTATCCATGTTGACTTCCTCAAGTATAATAGAAAAAGGTTGTTACTTCTGCTTAGTTATCCTCTAACTAATAGAGGAAAGTCAAGTAGGTAATACTAACTCTAATTCACAAGTCCAAATCACCTCCCAAGGAAGGATTAGAGTTAGTAAAAATCCAGTTGGCAGCAATTTCCAATTACATGTCAATACTTGAGGATTCCAACTCAAGGGTTTACTATTGATCAACTCCAAAGCCAAGTTTGGAGCTCTACTCCATTAACATGAATGCCATTTTCATAGACATGTAAAGGGAGTAGATGGGAAACATGGTAATTGAATTAAAATTAACAAAAGCAAAATTAAAACTGATAATTAATTCAGAGAAATTAGCAAGCAATGGAAGTAAATATAAAAATAGTTCCCTATATTAATAAATTTAACTTAACTAAATCCGAACATGAATTGGAACAACTAAATGGAAAAGGAAAGAATAGAGTGATAGAAAAGCAAACTATAGTAATGAAGACTTCAATCGAAGGTAGTAACTCTCTCAAGATCCAACCCAAAAGCATAAAACTCAAAATCTAAGAATGTGTAGAACCCTAGAAGAAGTAATGTTTTTCTCTCTAGAATTCCAAAACTAAAAACTAAACTAAGTGAATGTGAATGTGTCTTGAGTCTTTGCTTGCCCCCTGGCTATAGTCTGTGTTTCTGAGCCGGAAACGGGGTCCAAAACAAGCCCAAAATCACCCCCTGCGAGTTCTGATTAATGCAGCACGTCGCTCTGTCACGCGTACGCATCGTTGTGCGACTTTGCTGGTCACGCGTACGCTTCACTGTGAAATGCTCCAAGTCACACGAACGCGTGAGCCATGCGTGCGCGTCGATCCTTGCTGGTCAGCTCCTTTATTTCTTGTGTTCCTTCCACTTTTGCAAGCTTCCTCTCCATCTTTTAAGCCATTCCTACCCTATAAAGCCTGAAAATACTTAACACACAGATCACTGCATCGAATGGTATAAAGGGGAATTAAAAATTGATAATTTTAAAGGCTTAGGAAGCAAGTTTTCAATCATGGAACAAAATTAGAAAGGATTTGTAAAACCATGCAATTTGTATGAATAAGTGTGCGAAGAACTGATAGAAACCAGTCAATTTAGCACAAGATAAATCATAAAATAGTGGTTTATCAGGATTCCTGGGAGGGAGCAGCAGTCACCGTGACTGAGGTGGTTAAGTTTCATTATCCTTTGCTTTATTTATTTTCTATTTTTCAGTACTTTATCTTATTTTCTATTATCTGTTTGAAGTATTTTCATGATCATTAGTAGTATTTTATTATTTTCTACCTTAGTTATCTATTTTGAGATTTATGTTTATTTTAAAAGATGTCTCATGTATTGCTCACTGAACTTGAAAAATCAAAAGAAGTAGAAAAGAAGTAGTAAAATACATGAGGCTTGAGTTATATATTATGAGTTAATCTAGTTACTTTGATGTGGTGGTATTATCTCTGATTCTGAATGCATGAACTGAATAGTGCATATTTGATATTGAAGTTAAGAATGTTGGTTCTTGAGGTACAGGAACTTAGAGAAATGTTATGGATTCTCTAGACTAAGTAAGACATTGATCCTTGAAGCAAAACAAATAGAAAAAATAAAAAAATAATAAAAAAGAAAAAAAATAAAAATAAAGGTCCAAGACTCTGAGCATCAATGGTTAGGAAGGTCAAGTTTGATTAAAAAACTCAAAAGAGTTATTGTCCTAACCATACACTTGTGGTGTGAATATTTCAAGGAATCCTTGAGACAGAGCACTAAGAGTCGTGACCGGATGCAATTTAACAAAGTATGCCAAAGGCTCTGAGCACCACTGACTGAGAGAAATTAAAAGAAGAAATTAGAACTCAAGGAGTTCCTCAGTTAAGTGCTTGTGGTGTTTTTGTGTCGAGTAAAGCTTGAGACAAAACACTTAGAGTCACGGCTAGGCTCAAGTTGTAAAGCACCAAAGAAAAGAAAATAAAAAGCTGTGTTCAAGGATTAATCAGAGCTTAAGGAAGAAGAGAATCCATAATATCATCCGAGTTCTAGTTCTAAAAGGCATCAACATTTCTGAGCCTCAAAGGATAGTGAAATGCTGAACCTATTCAGAATCATAGTACCATAAACCCCACTCAGTAATTAAACAGGAGCTTAAATAAACATTCAAGTCTTAGGCATTTTCTCTTCTTCAGTCCTATATTATTTTTAGTTGCTTGAGGACAAGCAACAGTTCAAGTTTGGTGTTGTGATGCATGAGCATCTTATACCCATTTTCTGCTTATTTTAAGTTAGAATTTAATGAGTTTAAGTATATTTTAGTGTTAAAATCCTCCTTAGATACTACTTTGAGTTGTTTTTCTGTTTTAATTATTTTAGGTGAAATTCAAAGCAATTTAGCAGAGTTTGGTGCAAAAAAGAGAAGTTTTGAAGCTTCCTGCTAGGGCGCTAAACCCCAAGCTAGCGTTTAGCGCCAGCAACCCAGCGTTGGAAAGGAGTTTCTACCCCTTTGGGCGCTAAACGCCAATCCTGGAGTTTAGCACCAGGCAATCCGGATCTCACCTCACTCTTGGAGCATCTTTAGTTGGATTTAGCTTTTAATTATTATTTTATCTTTTATTTTTGTAATTTTTATTTACAAATAAAATCTTTTAGGTTTAGGATTTATTATTTTATTTTACTTTCAAATCAAATTAGGTTAGATCTAAAAGGGAAAAGATTCAACCCTTTGGGGGGATCTTCTCACTTTCGCACTTTTACACTTTTCGGAACCCTTTTTTTCTCTCTAAGTCATGAGCCACTAAACCTCCTTGGTTAAGGTTAGGAGCCCTGTTTATTCCTATGGATTGAGACTATTACTTTTCTATTTTAATTAATGTATTGATTCAGTTTCAAGGATTGCTTTTGTTCTTCACCATATGAATCTGGGTAGAACGATAGTATAACCCTTGTCCTATATGTGTTCTTGTGATTCTTGAAAGAGTTATCTCGCTTGAACAACAGTTTGAAAGCAAATTTCTCCTAAATTGCTAATTACTTGAACTAATCGAAATACGTGACATATAATCCTCTTAACTTTGGGTTAGGGTTTTTGTGACCATAAACTAGAATTGAACTTAACTCTCTAATCTACATTAAGTGACCAAGACATTGGCGGTTAATTTCGGTTAGAGGAGACTAAATTACTAAGACATTAGGGTCTAGTCAATTACAGTTTGCCATGAAATGAATCTTGCATGATTAAAATAGTTGGTAAGAAAATTTAATCCTGAAAAGTAAACATCTCCGAAACCGTAACTGTTTTCTCTCAAACATTTCACACTATTCTCATTGTTTGTGCTTTCTTATTCTTTTAATTACTATTTAATGCTTTGAATCCCACAACAATCACTTTTTGCTTGCCTAACTAAACCAATCATTCAACCATTGTTGCTCAGTCCATCAATCCTCATGGGATCAACCCTCACTCACCTAAGGTATTACATGGTACGACCCGGTGCACTTGCCAATTAGTTTGTGGATCTAGAAATTCCGCACCATTGAGCTTGCAGAGCTCTCTCCATACTTGGAACTAATTATCCACCTCAGAAGGGTTAGTCGTACCCTTAAAGTTAGGAGGATTCACCTTCAAGAAGGTAGCCAAATTCATTGGTCTTCTATTTCCCCCATTAGGCTCATTGCCTCCTCCACCATTTCCATTCCCAGCCTGCTCTCCTAATATCTCAGCAGTAGCCTACATGCCAGTGGCCATATTCTCCAAAGTAGTCATAAAGTCAACTGAATTATTTACTGGATCGGTTCCTTCATTACCTCTCCATCTTCAACCTCATCCTCGTCCACGAGTCGCCATTCGGGTCTTGTTTACACCAAACAATTAAAAATTGCTGGCCTTAGGTTGGTTATTTAACCACCTCTTAGCTTGATCTTTTACAGCAAATGGAAACAGTAATAGTCTGTAGACATCCTGATCTATTTCCTCATCATGTACTGTGTCATCAATTTGTAAAAATTGTGCCAGAAACTCTGTAGGTTCTTCCTGTGGAAGACCAGAATACTGGCAATTTTGCTGCACCATGATAATGAGTTGAGGATTCAACTCGAAGCTACTGACTCCAATGGAGGGTATGCAGAAACTACTCCCATATGAAGCAGTAGAGGGGTCAGCATATGACCCCAGAGTCCTCCTGGACTGTTCATTTCCACTTAGATCCATGATGGAGAAAGGGAGATGATGTAAAATAAAAAGTTTTATTTTTATTTATTTATTTATTTATTTATTTCGAAAATAAAATAAATTGAAATAAAATAAATAAAAATAGGTGAAGATTTTCGAAAAAAAAATGAGGGGAGAGAAAGTGGTAAGGAAGTTTTGAAAAAGATATGATTTGGAAAAGATTTTAAATTTTAAAAAATTCTGAATTTTTAAAATTAATTTTTGAAAATTTGTTTTAAAGTTAGAGAGAAAAGATATTTTTGAATTTAAAGAGGAGAGAGAAAAACAATAAAATAGCACAAGATTTAAAATTTTTAGATCTAATGCTCCTTGTTTTCAAAAATTTTGGAGGGAAAACACCAAGGAACACCAAACTTAAAATTTTAAGATTAAGACACAAGGAAAACTCAAGAACACTTTGAAGACTCACAAGAACACAAGAACATGAAGAAAGAACACCTAACTTAAAATTTTTAGAAAACCAAACTAAAATTTTCAAAAAATAAAGAAAAATCAACAAGAAAACACCAAACTTAGAGTTTGGCACAGGATTTATTCAAAGAAAAATTATTTTTTTGAAAAAGATTTTAAAAATAGGATAGCCAATTATCAAGAACATAAGCACCACGCTCTAACTAACTGAGCTATAAATTTAAAGTGTTTTAACAATGTATAAATAATAAGAGACTCTAAACCAAAAAGAAAATTTTTTTTTCTA
The DNA here is from genome assembly GCF_059453495.1 of Arachis ipaensis. Classification (NCBI taxonomy): domain Eukaryota; kingdom Viridiplantae; phylum Streptophyta; class Magnoliopsida; order Fabales; family Fabaceae; genus Arachis; species Arachis ipaensis. Next base: position 62,851,713 of record NC_142444.1, on the reverse strand, counting down.
ATCTAAGCAACAAAATAAGCCATCAGTTGTCCAAACTCAAACAATCCCCGGCAACGGCGCCAAAAACTTGGTGCACAAAATTGTTACTCTCTTACAATTTCGCACACATGACCAGCAAGTGCACTGGGTCGTCCAAGTAATACCTTACGTGAGTAAGGGTCGAATCCCACGGAGATTGTTGGTTTGAAGCAATCTATGGTTATCTTGTAAATCTTAGTCAGAAAGTCAATTATGTTTGTCAGTTTAAATAGTGGAAAATAAAGGAGTGTGAATTAAATACTTGTTGTGCAGTATTGGAGAATATGTTGGAGTTTTGGAGATGCTTTGTCCTTTGAATCTCTGCTTTCTCCCGATCTTCTTCTTCACCCACGCACGTCCCTCCTATGGCAAGCTGTGTGTTGGAGGATCACCGTTGTCAATGGCTACCATCCTTCCTTTCAGTGAAAATGGTCCAGGTGCGCTGTCACCGCACGGCTAATCATCTGTAGGTTCTCGATCATACCGGAATAGGATTCGCTATCCTTTTGCGTCTGTCACTACGCCCAGCACTCGCTAGTTTGAAGCTCGTCATAGTCATCCAATCCCAGAATCCTACTAGGAATACCACAGACAAGGTTTAGACTTTCCGGATTCTCAAGGATGCTGCCAATGGAATCTAGCTTATACCACGGAGATTCTGATTAAGGAATCTAAGAGATATTCATTCAATCTGATGTAGAACGGAGGTGATTGTCAGACACACGTTCATGGATTGAGGAAGGTGATGAGTGTCACGGATCATCACCTTCTCCATAATTAGGCGCGAATGGATATCTTAGATAGGAACACGCATGTTTGAATGGAAAACAGAGATACTTGCATTAATTCATCGAGGCACAGCAGAGCTCCTCACCCCCAACAATGGAGTTTAGAGACTCATGCCGTCAAAAGGTACAAAATTTAGATCTAAAAATGTCATGAGATACAAAATAAATCTCTAAAAGTTGTTTAAATACTAAACTGGTAACCTAGGTTTACAGAAAATGAGTAGACTATGACAGATAGTGCAGAAATCTACTTCTGGGGCCCACTTGGTGTGTGCTGGGGCTGAGACTAAAGCTTCTCACGTGCCTGGGCTGTTTTGGGCATTCAACGCCAGGTTGTAACCTGTTTCTGGCGTTGAACTCCATTTTGTAACTTGTTTCTGGCGCTGGACGCCAGACAGCAGCATGGAACTGGCGTTAAACGCCGGTTTACGTCATCTATCCTTGAGTAAACTATGGACTATTATTTATTTCTGGAAAGCCCTGGATGTCTACTTTCTAACGCAATTGGAAGCACGCCATTTGGACTCCTGTAGCTCCAGAAATTCCATTTTGAGTGCAGAGAGGTCAGAATCCAACAGCATCAGCAGTCCTTTTTCAGCCTGAATCAGATTTTTGCTCAGCTCCCTCAATTTCGGCCAGAAAATACCTGAAATTACAGAAAAATACACAAACTCATAGTAAAGTCCAGAAATATGAATTTTGCCTAGAAACTAATGAGAATAAACTAAAAACTAACTAAAATATACTAAAACCTATATGAAATTAACCCCAAAAAGCGTATAAAATATCCGCTCATCACAACACCAAACTTGAACTGTTGCTTGTCCTCAAGCAACTAGACAAATAAAATAGAAGACTAATAAGTCAAGAAGCAATAATATCTCAGAGTTTTTGAGTGAAGCTCAGATTCTAATTAGATGAGCGGGACTAGTAGCTTTTTGCTTCCGAACAGTTTTGCCTTCTCACTTTATCCATTGAAGCTCAGAGTGATTGGCATCTATAGGAACTTAGAATTCAGATAGAGTTATTGATTCTCCTATTTCAGTATGATGATTCTTGAACACAACTACTTTATGAGTCTTGGCCGTGGCCCTAAGCACTTTGTTTTCCAGTATTACCACCGGATACATAAATGCCACAGACACATAATTGGGTGAACCCTTTTAGATTGTGACTCAGCTTTGCTAAAGTCCCCAATTAGAGGTGTCCAGGGTTCTTAAGCACACTCTTCTTTTTGCTTTGGACCTTGACTTTAACCGCTCAGTCTCAAGTTTTCACTTGACACCTTCACGCCACAAGCACATGGTTAGGGACAGCCTGGTTTAGCCGCTTAGGCCAGGATTTTGTTCCTTTAGGCCCTCCTATCCACTGATGCTCAAAGCCTTGGGATCCTTTTCATTTACCCTTGCCTTTTGGTTTTAAGAGCTTTTGGCTTTTTCTGCTTGCTTTTCTTTTTCTTTCTATTAATTTATTTTTTTTTTCTGCAAGCTTTGTTCTTTGCTGCTTTTTCTTGCTTAAAGAATCATTTTTATGATTTTTCAGATTATCAATAACATGTCTCTTGTTCATCATTCTTTCAAGAGCCAACATATTTAACAGTCTTAAACAACAAATTCAAAAGATATATGCACTGTTCAAGCATTCATTCAGAAGACAGAAAGCATTGCCACCACATGTTACTAATTAGAATTTTTCTTATTAAAACTCAAATTTTATTGCCTCTTATTCAAAAGATCTGCTATTTTATTCATGTTTGCTGATGATGAGAAAAATAGACTATAACTTAATTGGAGATAAAATCAAAATAGACACTAATTACTACTATATGACTCCTAAGGTAAACTCCTATAACGACAACTATCACAGAGTTAAAGAAGAAATTGGAATTTAACAACCTTTGTTCTGGGAAGTGGATGTTCCTCGGATCTGTGGGGTGCTTGGTCCTTTAAGAGATAACTTCTGGCGCTTTAATTCCCTCAAGTCACGCCCTTGCTCTTCTTGTTCTTTAATCAAATAGCAAAGAATTTGACTTTGTTCCTTCTGTTCCTTTATTATTTGTTCCATAGCTTCTTGCATCTTGGTAACTGATCTTTCAAGATACTCCCAATATTCAGATTGAGGGATTTCTGGGAGAAATTCTTGTGTTTTCTTCTTGATGAGGTCATCATGTGCTTGTTGTTTTTCCATTGATACTTTGGTGATTGGTTTCTCAGTTGAGATATACTCAGTTATTCCCATCCTTACTCGAGCGTCCTTACAGAGCAGAGAAATTAAGCTTGGGTAAGCCAACCTGGCCTCTTTAGAATTTTTGTTAGCAATTTTGTAGAATTCAGTTGAAATCAGTTGATGAACTTCCACTTCTTTTCCCATCATGATGCAATGGATCATCACTGCTCTTTTAACAGTGACTTCAGAATGGTTGCTAGTGGGCAGCAGAGAATGCCCAATGAAGTCCAGCCAGCCTCTGGCCACTGGTTTGAGATCTTCTCTTTTGAGTTGATTAGGAACACCCTTCGTGCTGGTGGTCCACCTGGCTCCAGGGATGCATATGTCTTCTAGAATCTTATCCAGGCTCTTGTTTGTTCTCATCATTCTCCTATTGAAGAAGTTTGGATCATCTTTTAGCTGAGGTAGCTTTAAGATCTCTCTGATCTTGTCAGGGTGGGTATGAATAATCTTTCCTCTGACCACGGTTCGATAGTCATAGATATCAGATCCAGATAGTCTTTGTCTGTCTGTATGCCACATATTAGCATAGAACTCCTAGACCATATTCCTTCCCACTTTCTTTTCAGGATTAGCCAGGACCTCCCAGTTCCTGATTCGAATTTGCTCCTGGATCTCTGGATATTCGTCTTCTTTCAGATCGAATCTAACTTCCGGGATCACTGATCTTAGACCCATTTTTTTATAATAATGGTCTGAATGTTCTTTAGATAAGAACTTCCCTTGATTCCAAAGTGGTTTTGGAATGCTCTCTTTCTTGCCTTTTGAAGTGGATTATTTTCCCTTAGGAGCCATGCTCTTAGTGATCACGGATAAACACACCAAACTTAGAGGTTTGCTTGTCCGCAAGCAAAAGAAAAGAAAGGAGAGGGATAGAAGGAGAGCTAGGTGCAATTGTTGATGGAGGAGGGTGGAGGCCGAACCCTTATATAAAGGGAGGGGGGTGGGTTCGAAAATTTTGAAAAGATATGATAAAAAGATTGATTTGGAAAAGATAAGATAGAAGATATGATAAGAGAGGATATAGTTTAAAATTGAAAAGATATGAAAAATTTTTGAAAAAGATAAATCTAGATTTTGAAAAAGATAATGTGGAGATTTGAAAAAGATATTAGTTTAAAAAATAGATTTGTTTTGAAAATTTGAAAAAGAGTTGGATTGAATTTGAAAAAGAGGGTTTGTGCTTATGGATTAAGATACATTTGATATTTTTAAGGTAGGATTTTTAGAAATTAAGGATTTTAGAAATCAGGGTTCTTAACATGTTTATGCAAGAAATCATGAATTGAAGCATGAAAATTAAGATTAAAATGAAAAATATGAAGAAAAAATGAATTTACCTCCTCCCCACCATCCTGGCGTTTGAACGCCCAAATGCTGCCTCTCCTGGGCGTTCAATGCCCAGCTGCTGCTTCTTTCTGGCGTTGAACGCCAAGAAGTCCTTTGTTACTGGGCATTTTTCTGAACGCCCAGAATGCTGTAAATCTGGCGTTAAACGCCCAGAAAGAGCTTCTTTCTGGTGTTTAACGCCCAGATGACTATCCTCACTGGCGTTCAATGCCCAGTGGATGCTTCTGTTGGGCGTTGAACGCCCAAAACAGACTTTTACTGGCGTTTTCTTGCCAGTGAGCTCTTTTTCTCTGTTTTGTGTGCAGAATTCTTCTGTAACCCTGTGAACTTATGCAATTGATTCTTTACCTTGTTATCAATGAACTTTATATAAACAAATAAAAATAAAAATAGGGCAAAATGCTTAGAGGATTGATGCCCCATGGCTGGGTTGCCTCCCAGCAAGCGCTTCTTTATTGTCTTTAGCTGGACCTTGCTGAGCTTTTAGTCTAGCTTCAGCCTTGAGCACTCTTGCTCAACATTGCCTTCAAGATAGTGCTTGATTCTCTGTCCATTGACAATGAACTTCTTATCAGAATCAATATCTTGAAGTTCCACATAACCATATGGTGATACACTTGTAATCACATATGGTCCCCTCCACCGGGACTTCAGTTTCCCGGGGAATAGCCTGAGCCTAGAGTTGAACAACAGAACCTTTTGTCCTGGTTCAAAGATTCTAGATGACAGCTTTCTGTCATGCCACTTTTTTTTATTTTTCTTTATAAAGCTTGGCATTTTCGAAAGCAGTGAATCTGAATTCCTCTAGCTCATTTAGTTGGAGCAATCTTTTTTCTCCAGCTAATTTAGCATCAAAGTTCAGGAATCTGGTTGCCCAGTAGGCTTTATGTTCCAGTTCCACGGGCAGGTGACATGCCTTACCATAGACCAGTTGGTATGGAGAGGTCCCTATAAAAGTCTTGAATGCTGTTCTGTATGCCCACAGAGCATCATCCAAGCTTCTTGCCCAATCCTTTCTACGGGTATTTACAGTCCGTTCTAGGATTCTTTTTAGCTCTCTGTTAGAGACTTCAGCTTGTCCATTAGTCTGTGGATGATATGGAGTCGCCACCTTATGGCGAATCCCATACCGGACGATGGCAGAGTAAAGCTGTTTGTTGCAGAAGTGAGTGCCCCCATCACTGATTAGTACTCTAGGGACCCCAAACCTGCTGAAGATATTTTTCTGGAGGAACTTCAGCACTATTTTAGTATCATTGGTGGGTGTGGCAATGGCCTCAACCCATTTTGATACATAGTCAACTGCCACCAGAATATAAGTGTTTGAGAATGATGGTGGGAAAGATCCCATGAAGTCAATTCCCCATACGTCAAACAACTCAATCTCCAAGATTCCTTGTTGAGGCATGGCGTAACCATGAGGCAGATTACCAGCTCTTTGGCAACTATCACAGTTACGTACAAACTCTCGGGAATCTTTATAGAGTGTGGGCCAATAGAAGCCACATTGGAGGACCTTGGTGGCTGTTCGCTCACCTCCGAAATGGCCTCCATATTGAGATCCATGGCAATGCCATAGGATCCTTTGTGCTTCTTCTCTAGGAACACACCTACGGATTATTCCGTCTGCACATCTTTTAAAGAGATAGGGTTCATCCCACAAGTAGTACTTTGCATCAGTGATTAATTTTTTCTTTTGTTGCCTATTGTACTCTTTGGGTATGAACCTTGCAGCTTTATAGTTTGCAATATCGGCAAACCATGGTGTTTCCTGAATGGCAAATAAATGCTCATCCGGAAAAGTCTCAAAGATCTCAAGAAAGGGGAGGGACGTCCCTTCTACTGGCTCTATCCGGGACAGATGATCAGCCACTTGGTTCTCTGTCCCTTTTCTGTCTCTTATTTCTATATCAAACTCTTGCAGAAGCAACACCCATCTGATGAGCCTGGGTTTTGAATCCTGCTTTGTGAGTAAATATTTAAGAGCAGCATGGTCAGTATACACAATCACTTTTGATCCTACTAAGTATGATCTGAACTTGTCAATGGCATAAACCACTGCAAGTAATTCTTTTTCTGTGGTTGTGTAATTTTTCTGGGCATCATTTAAAACGCGACTAGCATAATAAATGACGTGCAGAAGCTTGTCATGCCTCTGTCCCAATACTGCACCAATGGCATGATCACTGGCATCACACATTAGCTCAAATGGTAATGTCCAGTCTGGTGCAGAAATGACTGGTGCTGTGACCAGCTTAGCTTTCAGCGTTTCAAACGCCTGCAGACACTCTGTGTCAAACACAAATGGCGTGTCAGCAGCTAGCAGATTGCTTAGAGGTTTTGCGATTTTTGAAAAATCCTTTATAAACCCCCTGTAGAATCCTGCATGCCCCAGAAAGCTTCTGATTGCCTTAATGTTGGCAGGTGGTGGTAATTTTTCAATTACCTCTATTTTTGCTTGATCCACCTCTATCCCCTTGTTTGAGATTTTATGCCCAAGGACAATCCCTTCAGTCACCATGAAGTGACATTTCTCCCAGTTTAAAACTAGGTTGGTCTCTTGGCATCTCTTCAAAACAAGTTTCAGGTGATCAAGACAGGAGCTGAATGAGTCTCCGTATACTGAGAAGTCATCCATGAAGACTTCCAGAAATTTTTCCACCATATCAGAGAAAATAGAGAGCATGCATCTCTGGAAGGTTGCAGGCGCATTACACAGCCCAAATGGCATCCTTCTATAAGCAAACACTCCAGATGGACATGTGAATGATGTTTTCTCTTGATCCTGGGGATCTACTGCAATCTGGTTATAGCCTGAGTAGCCATCCAGAAAGCAGTAATAATCATGACCTGCCAGTCTTTCTAGCATCTGGTCTATGAATGGTAAAGGAAAATGATCCTTTCTGGTGACTGTATTGAGCCTTTTGTAGTCAATACACATGCGCCACCCTGTAACTGTTCTTGTAGGAACCAGTTCATTTTTTTCATTATGAATCATTGTCATGCCTCCCTTTTTTGGGACGACTTGGACAGGGCTCACCCAGGGGCTATCAGAAATAGGATAAATAATCCCAGCCTCTAGTAATTTGGTGACCTCTTTCTGCACCACTTCCTTCATGGCTGGATTTAGCCGCCTCTGTGGTTGAACCACTGGTTTAGCATTATCCTCCAATAAGATTTTGTGCATGCATCTAGCTGGGCTTATGCCCTTAAGGTCACCTATGGACCACCCAAGAGCTGTCTTATCACTAGAAAAGTATCACCTTCTCCCAGAAATACATATTTCAGGGATGGTGGTAATGGTTTGAGCTCGGGTTTAGGAGGTTTTTCCTCTTCCAGAGAAAATTTCAGAGGCTCTTTAATCTCCTCTGAATCCTCCAAATCAGGCTGAACATCTTTAAAGATGTCTTCCAACTCTGATTTGAGACTCTCAGCCATGTTGATCTCTTCTACCAAAGAGTCAATAAGATCAACTTTCATGTAGTCTTTTGATGTGTCTGGATGCTGCATGGCTTTGACAGCATTCAACTTAAACTCATCATCATTGACTCTCAGGGTTATTTCCCCTTGTTGGACATCAATGAGGGTTCGTCCAGTTGCTAGGAAGGGTCTTCCTAGAATGAGAGTAGCACTCTTGTGCTCCTCCATTTCCAGCACTACAAAGTCAGTAGGAAAGGCGAATGGCCCAACTCTAACAATCATGTCTTCAATCACGCCTGATGGGTATTTAATGGAGCCATCAGCAAGTTGGAGACATATCCGGGTTGGTTTAACTTCTTCAGTTAAGCCAAGCTTTCTGATAGTGGATGCAGGTATTAGGTTGATGCTTGCCCCAAGATCGCACAAAGCTATCTTAGTGCAATTACCTTCTAATATGCATGGTATCAGAAAACTCCCAGGGTCTTTAAGCTTTTCAGGAAAGCTTTTTAGAATGACTGCACTGCATTCTTCAGTGAGGAGAACTCTTTCTGTTTCTCTCCAATCCTTTTTATGACTCAAGATCTCTTTCATGAACTTGGCATAAGAAGGTATTTGCTCAAGTGCCTCTGCAAATGGAATCTTTATTTCAAGAGTCCTGAGATAATCTGCAAAGCGAGCAAATTGCTTATCCTGCTCCTCATTCCAGAGTTTTTGAGGATAAGGTATCTTGGCTTTATATTCCTCAACCTTAGTTGCTGTAGGTTTATTTCCTATAGAAGTGGTTGAAGAAGCCTTTTTAGAGGGGTTGTCATCAGCACTTGTGTGTGTCTGATCCCTCACTGGCAATTGAGTGCCAGAGTTAGAAGCTGGAGTGACGTGAGACGCCAACTCCTTGTCTGTTCCTGGCGTCTGAACGCCAGAACTGTGCCCATTTTGGGCGTTCAGCGCCAGATTCTTGCTTGTTTCTGGCGTTGAACGCCAGTCCTTGCTTGTTACTGGCGTTGAACGCCAGTCTTGGGCATGGTCTGGGCGTTCAGCGCCAGCCTTCCACCAGATTGCTGGCGTTTTAATGCCAGAATTACTTTTCCCTGGGCTCTTACTGTCCTTAGGTGAATTTTAGGTGGTTTGCTCATTCCTTAGCTCTTTGCTGCCTTGAGGTGGGGTATTTAATGTTTTCCCGCTTCTTAATTGAACTGCTTGGCATTCTTCTGTTATTTGTCTTGACAGCTGCTGCTTTGTTTGCTTCAATTGTTCTTCCATATTTATATTAGCCATCCTTGTCTCTTGTAGTTTATCCTTGAATTCGACAAACTGCTTTGTTAGAAAGTCCAATTGCTGATTGAATTCAGCAGCTTGTTTTACAGGGCTGAGTTCAGTAGTTACTGTTTTAACCTCTTCTTTTATGGAAGGGTCACTGCTTATGTACAGATGCTGATTCCTGGCAACTGTATCAATGAGCTCTTGAGCCTCTTCAATTGTCTTTCTCATGTGGATAGATCCACCAGTTGAGTAATCTAGAGACATCTGAGCTCCTTCTGCAAGCCCATAATAGAAGATGTCTAACTGAACCCACTCTGAAAACATTTTAGAGGGGTATTTTCGTAGCATCTCTCTGTATCTCTCCCATGCATCATAAAGAGATTCATTATCTCCTTGTTTAAAGCCTTGGATGTCCAGCCTTAGCTGTGTCATCCGTTTTGGGGGAAAGTATTGATTCAGGAATTTTTCTGTCAGCTGTTTCCATGTCCTTATGCTGGCCTTAGGTTGGTTATTTAACCACCTCTTAGCTTGATCTTTTACAGCAAATGAAAACAGTAATAGTCTGTAGACATCCTGATCTATTTCCTTATCATGTACTGTGTCAGCAATTTGTAAAAATTGTGCCAGAAACTCTGTAGGTTCTTCCTGTGGAAGACCGGAATACTGGCAATTTTGCTGCACCATGATAATGAGCTGAGGATTCAACTCGAAGCTACTGACTCCAATGGAGGGTATGCAGATACTACTCCCATATGAAGCAGTAGAGGGGTTAGCATATGACCCCAGAGTCCTCCTGGACTGTTCATTTCCACTTAGATCCATGATGGAGAAAGGGAGATGATGTAAAATAAAAAGTTTTATTTTTATTTATTTATTTATTTATTTATTTCGAAAATAAAATAAATTGAAATAAAATAAATAAAAATAGGTGAAGATTTTCGAAAAAAAATGAGGGGAGAGAAAGTGGTAAGGAAGTTTTGAAAAAGATATGATTTGGAAAAGATTTTAAATTTAAAAAAAATTCTGAATTTTTAAAATTAATTTTGAAAATTTGTTTTAAAGTTAGAGAGAAAAGATATTTTTGAATTTAAAGAGGAGAGAGAAAAACAATAAAATAGCACAAGATTTAAAATTTTTAGATCTAATGCTCCTTGTTTTCGAAAATTTTGGAGGGAAAACACCAAGGAACACCAAACTTAAAATTTTAAGATCAAGACACAAGGAAAACTCAAGAACACTTTGAAGACTCACAAGAACACAAGAACATGAAGAAAGAACACCTAACTTAAAATTTTTAGAAAACCAAACTAAAATTTTCGAAAAATAAAGAAAAATCAACAAGAAAACACCAAACTTAGAGTTTGGCACAGGATTTATTCAAAGAAAAATTATTTTTTTGAAAAAGAATTTAAAAATAGGATAGCCAATTACCAAGAACATAAGCACCACGCTCTAACTAATTGAGCTATAAATTTAAAGTGTTTTAACAATGTATAAATAATAAGAGACTCTAAACCAAAAAGAAAATTTTTTTTTCTAATCTAAGCAACAAAATAAGCCGTCAGTTGTCCAAACTCAAACAATCCCCGGCAACGGCGCCAAAAACTTGGTGCACAAAATTGTTACTCTCTTACAATTTCGCACACATGACCAGCAAGTGCACTGGGTCGTCCAAGTAATACCTTACGTGAGTAAGGGTCGAATCCCACGGAGATTGTTGGTTTGAAGCAATCTATGGTTATCTTGTAAATCTTAGTCAGAAAGTCAATTATGTTTGTCAGTTTAAATAGTGGAAAATAAAGGAGTGCGAATTAAATACTTGTTGTGCAGTATTGGAGAATATGTTGGAGTTTTGGAGATGCTTTGTCCTTTGAATCTCTGCTTTCTCCCGATCTTCTTCTTCACGCACGCACGTCCCTCCTATGGCAAGTTGTGTGTTGGAGGATCACCGTTGTCAATGGCTACCATCCTTCCTTTCAGTGAAAATGGTCCAGGTGCGCTGTCACCGCACGGCTAATCATCTGTAGGTTCTCGATCATACCAGAATAGGATTCGCTATCCTTTTGCGTCTGTCACTATGCCCAGCACTCGCGAGTTTGAAGCTCGTCACAGTCATCCAATCCCAGAATCCTACTAGGAATACCACAGACAAGGTTTAGACTTTCCGGATTCTCAAGGATGCTGCCAATGGAATCTAGCTTATACCACGGAGATTCTGATTAAGGAATCTAAGAGATATTCATTCAATCTGATGTAGAACGGAGGTGATTGTCAGACACACGTTCATGGATTGAGGAAGGTGATGAGTGTCACGGATCATCACCTTCTCCATAATTAGGCGCGAATGGATATCTTAGATAGGAACACGCATGTTTGAATGGAAAACAGAGATACTTGCATTAATTCATCGAGGCACAGCAGAACTCCTCACCCCCAACAATGGAGTTTAGAGACTCATGCCATCAAAAGGTACAAAATTTAGATCTAAAAATGTCATGAGATACAAAATAAATCTCTAAAAGTTGTTTAAATACTAAACTGGTAACCTAGGTTTACAGAAAATGAGTAGACTATGACAGATAGTGCAGAAATCTACTTCTGGGGCCCACTTGGTGTGTGCTGGGGCTGAGACTAAAGCTTCTCACGTGCCTGGGCTGTTTTGGGCGTTCAACGCCAGGTTGTAACCTGTTTCTGGCGTTGAACTCCACTTTGTAACTTGTTTCTGGCGCTGGACGCCAGACAGCAGCATGGAACTGGCGTTGAACACCAGTTTACGTCATCTATCCTTGAGCAAAGTATGAACTATTATATATTGCTGGAAAGCCCTGGATGTCTACTTTCCAACGCAATTAGAGGCGCGCCATTTGGACTTTTGTAGCTCCAGAAATTCCATTTTGAGTGCAGAGATGTCAGAATCCAACAGCATCAGCAATCCTTTTTCAGCCTGAATCAGATTTTTGCTCAGCTCCCTCAATTTCGGCCAGAAAATACCTGAAATTACAGAAAAACACACAAACTCATAGTAAAGTCCAGAAATATGAATTTTGCCTAGAAACTAATGAGAATAAACTAAAAACTAACTAAAATATACTAAAATTTATATGAAATTAACCCCAAAAAGCGTATAAAATATCCGCTCATCATGCACCATAGCTTGAAACATCACCTTCCAATAATAGTACATCCAAAGACTGCAAAAATATAACCTAACCTGTCAACAACCTCTTTTTAACTAGATCACCTGCATAATTAGAATCAACATGGTCAACAACTTCATGGTTCTCCTTACCATCAAACACCAAACATACATTAGTGGAACCTCTCAAGTACCCCATAATCCATTTCACAACTTTCCAGTATACCTTTCCAGAGTTTCTCATAAATCTACTAACTACACTTATTGCTTGTGAAATATCCAGCCTAGTGCATACCATGGTATACATGAGACTACCAACAGCACTAGAGAATGCTATATGAGGTATAAACTCCACCTCCTTAATTTTTGAACATTTTTTTGAGGATGGCTTAAATGTGCAACTAACAAGTCTGAACTAGTTTAGCTTGATCCATATTGAGGCATCATAGTACTTTTGTAATGTAACTCTGTTGTATTAAACACAACCTACCTCAATGCCTCTCCATATGAATCTCTATTTTCAGAATTTTCTTTGTTGCATCCAAGTCCTTCATCTCAAAATTCCTTTCCCAACTAAGCTTTCAATACACTAATTTTAGATTTATTATTAGCTGCAATTAGTATATCATCAGCATACAACAATAGATAAATCTACAAACCATCTAGAAGTTCCTTATAGTAGATGTAGTTATCAAATTGTTTTCTGTTATAACTAAAACTAATCATAAAAGATCAAACCTCTTATTCTATTGTCTTAGGGATTGCTTCAAGCTATAAAATGACTTATTCAACAAGCAAACATGATGATCCTCCTCATGTTCTAAAAATCCTTCTGGTTGACTCATATAGTTTGTTTCCCCTAGCTTACCATGTAGGAAATTCATTTTTATATCAAATTGTTCAAACTCTAAGTAAAACATACTTATAGTAGTTAATAGAACTCGAATAGAGCTATGCTTCACAATGTGAGGGAATAATTCATTGAAGCTAATACCTTCCTTCTAAGTATAACCTTTTGCTACCAGTCTTTCCTTTAACAGAGATGATCTAATGCGAGGAATTCTTTTCTTTCTTTTGAAGATCCATTTGCATCCAATCACTCTTTTCCCTTGGAAGTTCCACCAGCTTCCACATTTAATTTTTATGAAAAGATTGAATCTCCTCATTCATTACATCTAGCCACTACTTTGACTCCTTGCTACTAATTATTTCATGATAGTAGGATGGTTCATCTTCTACCACATCATCAGTCATAGCAAGTGCAAGGGTTATAGGATCTACCTCCGTTGGATCAAACGAACAAGAAGCATAATCCATATATCTTTAGGTTTCTGGATTTATCTCTTTTTTCGGTTACAATATTGTATGGTGATTTTATTTGATTTCTCCACCCATATTTATGCCATCTAATTCATCTTGTTGTTCTACTTCAGGTAAAGTAATACCTGAAGTACTAGGTTGATTTTCTTTTTCTTGTTTTATCTTTTCGTCGTCAATCTTTAGCTCTACCTGCTTCTGGACACCATGATTTGTATTTGTGTGATCTAATTTAAACTCCTATTTTTAATTATCGTTGTAGCCTCATCAAAAGGGATATTTCTGCTGACAACTATCTTAGAAAAACTCGCTTTCTTTATATACCATAATCTGTAGCCTTTTACCTCTCCGCATATCCTAAAAATATCCATCTTCTTATCTCACCATAAGTTTACCATCACTCACATAGGCATACACAGGGCAACTAAATATTTTTAAATCAGAATAATTTATGGGTCGACCGAACCATATCTCTTGTGGAATTTTCGTATCAATTGTAGTTGATGGAGATCGATTTACCAGGTATACAACTATATTTACCACCTTAACCCAAAATGACTTGGGAAGACCTACATTAGTTTGGACACATCATGAAGGCTCCATAGGTGTTCTATTCATTTATTCTGCAACTTCATCCGGCTATGGTGTTTCTAGTACAGTATGGTGCCTCACTATACTAGTATTTCTAAAAAACCATAAAAATTATTGACTATAAAACTCTCGTCCATTGTCAATTCTCAGTCTCTTGATTGACCGCCAGTTTGCTTCTCGACCATGGCCTTCTATTACATGAATTTTTTGAACACTTCTTTTTTTTCTTCAGGAAATAAACCCATATATTTCTAGAATAGTCATCAATCAATGTAAGAAATAAAGAGCACCACCCAACGCGTGGACATCTATCCGCTTGCTATTATGTTTACCAGCATTGAACTTTACTCATTTTTATTTTCCAAAGATACAGTTTTCACAGAAACCAATATTCCTTTTTCACTCATGTGACCAAGCCTCATATGCCACAGTCGTATAGCATTATTATCACCTTTTTTCGAGGATAAGACAACAGCATTTTTGCTAATAGTGCTCTTCTGCAATAAATAGATCCCACCATGACGCCTTCCTTTCATTACCACCATTAAGCCTTTTAGTAATTTCAAGAAATCACATTCACTAATGAATCTGTAACCCCTTTTTCATAAGAGCACTCAATGAAATCAGGTTTTTACCCAGTTCTAGTATGTGCCATGAATACATCAATATACTAGTGTCATCATTTAATTCAATATGCACTTCTCCTTCACCTACAACTGTAATTAGTCTATTATCTCCCTGTCTGACCTTTTCTTTCCTATTTTTGTAGGAAATGGAAAGATCTTTGCTAGGTGTCATGTGGAAGGATACGCTAGAATCCATGATCCTTTTGTCTCTGTAGTTATCAATAAATATGGTTAGAGTAGAACCAGATTATGTTGGCATAGTTTTCTGATTTCTCTGTCCTTTTGTAGGTAATTTCTTCTAATGTGTCCCAGCTGCTAGCAATGAAAGCACTTGACAGACTTGTGCTTCCTAGATTTCGACCTTCTCTTGTTTGAGCTTGTGGATCCTCTATCATTACTACGTCCTCTTGTCACAAACAATCAATCTGCTGCTTATTCAACAATGGATCCAGATACTAATTTCTAGTGTTCGTTTGTCATCAATGCATCTTTGATATTTTGCACTATGATTTCGGATCTAGCATATACCATGGTATCATATAAATTATCGTACGAGGAAGGTAGTGACGTTAACAACATTATAGCTTGATCAACATCTTCTACTGTTATTCTGACTGTTCCATCAGAAAACGTTGTTGAAAATTTACCTTCACCTTGTAATGCATCTACTATCCCATAATGGTCTAGTAGAGACGCCACCTTCGGCTTCCATATAAGCTGAAATCATTTGAACCATCAAATTTATCCACTTTAAATTTTGGTACCAACATCTTGGATCTGAAACCAAGAATAACTCTCCGTTAATAAAGAATAACTCTTTTCTGATGTGGAAGATTAGATAGTGTTGCAACCACAAAGCATACTCAAATTTAACTTTATCCTGAAACCAAGTGACTCTGATATCACTTGTTAGGGATAATCAGAGTTAGGTACACTCCTAGCGTATTAAACACTACGAGCATGAGTGGAAGCGCACCAAAATTGACATAGAGTATCTCTAGTAATTACAGCAAACAAAACTGTGGATGCTGTAAAATCGTACAAGTGAACAATAACTGTACAAGTGAATAATAACTGTATAGGTGATCAGTATCCGTACAAGTGAATAGTACCGCACAATGAACAGTAAAATATGTACTATTTCAGAATCAGAATAACACCCTCAATCTAATGTGAAAATTTCCAAAATTGTCGTCACGGAAAAAACTACAAGCCAAACTCTGAAAATATCCCCTATATTTAATCGTAATTATAATATAGTGTGATCACAGTGGACATTCTTCTACTATAATTTGTAGTAACTAATGAGCACTAAAGAGTACCTAAAATCTAGTGTATCTTTCTCACAACATTCCGATTTTATATCACATTCTCAACAATATTACACTCACTAGAAAGTAGCTCACTAAATGTAACAAGCAAAAGAAGCTAATGTTGTTTTGTTTTGCTTTGCTACTTCACTTCTCTGATTATTTGATTGACTCTCCTTGGTGTTGATATGTCTTCCATTTATAGGCAAACCCGAATTCCCACATGAATCCATCTACAACTCTCCAACTAATTCTGATTTCATTCAAATTTTCCTTTGAATTTTGATATATTGAAAACCTCCAAAGTTGAAAATAACAATAGCTCTTTATATGTACTTAGGATTCACTCACAAACCCTTAGAAAAATACTAGTACAAAATTATTTGCATAATTAATTTAAGTACGCCTCTATATATTGAAAATTTATCATCGTTTTTTGATACTCAGTTCACCTTTCTCTTGAGTATCTTGTACTTATCGACTAACAAGAAAAAGTGGAATGAAAGAAAAGCGAGTTGAGTTAGATGTAACAGAAGGATATGAATAAGAGGTGTTGGAAGATCATCAATGCCGAAGAAAAGAGCAGTGTGATCGAAGACTTTCTTGGAAGAAGAGGATGATGGGGAAGAAGAGTAATAGGTGTGAAAAATGAATGAAAGGGGGGGCACAACGAACATTTTAATCCGTTTCTTTAGTTTAAAATTATGGGGGAAAAAAACACTTTTTTTTCACAATTTTTTTATATGCAAATATCTCTTTTGGTATTTTTTTCTTTTTTTTTTTTTACGGTATTTGGTAATTGCTAGTTGTTAAAGTGACTTCTACTCGTCAAAAAGGAATTTTCATCACAAGTATTTTCTTTTATTTAGGATAAAAATTCCCCCTGAATTTTTTGTATTAATTTTAGTTTGATCAACATGTTGTAACTTTTTTACTGTTAAAACATTTTCAATTACCATAAAACATTTTCATTTACCATATCCGAATTGAAGATTTTAAGAAGAAAATGGATATTGAATTATTTAAAACTAACTAAGCGCGGAAGCTTTATAATTTGCTCATTCTAATATAAAAAACCTAATATACATCTGTTATGTACTTTCTTCTCATATTCAAGTAATAGCTAATTGAAATAACAAATCAGTTTTAAATGATAATTAGTATATGTCCTAACAAATACATTAATTTGAAAATTTCATATAACATCGCTCGACAATAAAACATCTCTAGCTTCGTTTTCAGATGGGCAGAGAAAACAGGATACACACATTTCTTTAGAGTTGGATAAGGAGTTGCAATATAGCTGAAGGGAGCTTTGGATTCTCCACTTTGGAAGAAGGACAAAAGAGATGAGAAATAAAAAAGAAAGATTCAACCTATCATAACAAGAAAAGAAAACAGAAGTGTTCCTGTAATTCAATAATTTGGATACAATAATAGTTGAACAAATTTTACTACAGCAAAGTCAGTTTGACAAAATAACCAAAACTTGAGGATACAACAGGAAGACTGAAATACAACTCACAAAACTGCAAAGTCAATAATCGTCGATACAGATGTAGATACAAATATTGATATGCATGGACTCTCTCTCTCCTCTTCAATTTCAAGTTTTCAACTCGTGTGGACAATACAAGTATACAACAATTTCCGGATGATTAGAGCTCTCTCTTCTTAAGCCAATACTGCGACAGGGAAAAGCACACAGGCACCCTATTGGAATGAGAAATAATTGGTTGCCTGAAAATCTTGGCAAAGTCTTCGCGAATTAATCCAATGTGGAAAGTAAAGTCAGCTGTGCACAAAGACTAACTTTTTCGGCAAAGATGATCAAAGCAACAATTACAGAGACACCATGCTATTATTATTATTGTTGTTCTTCCACATTCTCACTGCCTAGATGAACTCCATCTCCTCCTTTTGCAGCAGTTTGCTTCTTGTGTTTCCTGGTTTTGGCTCTCTTAGCTTTCATTCGCCGTTTCCGCTCATTGGCATCCACCCATTTGTAGTCTGAAGGTATACTGAAAGGGTCCACTTCATCCTTACTATACCTGTGACTATCAGTGTCGATGGTTGGTGTGCCGCGAGCTCCTTTCATCCATGAAATCCATGAAGAAGACCCCTCGGATTCCTTAGATTTGGCATCCTGGAAGTATGCTGGGCTGGATAGTGGAGTAGAGAACTCCTCTGCTGGTTGAAGCTCCTCAAATTTTGTGAAAGTGACAAGGACCCGTATCGTCGGGACTATTGGGATAGCTACCTGAAGGGCAGTAACAAAATTATGGGCCTATGAAACACATGCATGGATGCAGAATACACCACAATTCATACCAGAAAATAACACAATATACAGCAACAAAAGAAGTGTGTGAATCAACAAAAAGGCATGTTACTATCGTAATAGCAACTTAATATATGAAGTATATTATAAAATACAAAAGACGTGTGTGAATATTTAACCAACAAACAAATTGTGCAATATATATCTGCCAACTTCAAACATGTCTCATATATGTTCAGGAGTTTCACTATTTTTTGATCCAGTAATTTAGCAGGAAAACTGTAATCATTCAGATGTAGATGTCCATTCCATTCAGGACACCAGCATACTCCTCTCTTGAATAAATTTAGAGAATAAATCTGGGTGAAATACGAAAAGAAATTAAGAAAACAACTGTAATTTGAATTTTTGTTTATCTGTGAAGAATTTACCATGCATTATATGTGACACCACAACATCTTCAGTAATGAAGTTACAAAGTTTAAGTTACACATTTGATAAAGTGATAATTGCTATTTCAGGAGAATTATCCATTTTTTTGTACATCAATAGACTCTCTTAGCAACAATTAACTATCATCACTCAGAGCCAGACAGGTAGAAATCTAATGTGACAGGATTCACAAGAAAATAATTTATCTCCCCTGCAAAACAAAAGATGACCGTCTCTCAACCCAAAAAGAAACGAAAATCTTTCAAGTTTCAAGGAGGAATAACTGTATTTAGATGAACCATATATATACACTTAACTACAAGAATTTGATACATTAAAATTCACTTGGGGAAAACTTATAACTATCATGTATAAAGAAACATGTGAATAAAGCATATATTATGCAGTTGTACCAAATAAACTTATTAGTTATTAGAAAAGAAGTTAGCAAACTGTAATCACAAGCGCACAGAGCAATAGTCTACAAAAATTTTAAGTACTGAGGGTTATACTGGAAGGTGAATTACCTTCACAGGAAAGGTTCCATGAGGAAGTTTAGTTGTCAAAAGTTCTCTGAGTCTCCTAATAGCCTTAACTTTGTTTGCTAAGATGTCAAGTAGAGGCAGAAGCTCATCTGTTTTCAAAGGGAAGTCTGGTGTTAACCACAAAACAGGCCTTAAACCCTTTTTGTACTCACTCTCACTCTTAAATTCGTTAGCTGCTCCTTTCTTCTTTTTCTTTTTATTGCTTTTATCCTTTCCCTTCTTTGTGTCCTCTGGGTCCTCCTTCTGAAACTCAGATGACGGCTTTTGCTGATCACCAGATCTTTGGTGGCCGCCAGCAGGACCCAGTGCTGAAAATTTCTTTGAGGTTTTTGGATCCTCAGGTTCATCACTGTTGCCTTTTGAGTTTTTTTTATTCCAACCAAACCAGCTCTTCTTGTCTTTCACCACTCCATTGGCTTCACAATTCTCATAGGAAGCTGCTGAAGCGTTTTCATGACCATCAAAGACTCCATTTTCCTCATCCTGACAAGTGGCATCATTGTTCCCCATGCGTAATGCAGAATCCAATTGCATTCTTTCCTCAGCAGTCAATACATCGTCATACTCATCATTGTTTTCTCCATTTACCATACTTTCTCCATCTTCCACAGCCAAAAGCTCTTCATCTGTCATAGCACCTGGAACCCGTCTTGACTTCACACTTACCATCACATGAAGCATGTCATAAACTTTTGCCTTCCAGTTCCCAACCATCTCAGTCTTCTCTTGGCGCCTCCAATTCAAATGCGGAACAAGCTCAGCCTGAGTAACATCAATACCCGGCCTATACATATTTGTCTGAGACATCAGTGAAACTTCATGAGCAACTTCAGCATCTGTTGGCTGGTTACCAGCTCCTTCCAAGGCATTGGTGATTTCTTTCTCCTTATGGGAAAGAGCAACCAAAGAGCCTGGTGGCAGAGTCAAATTGCCATTTTCTGAAGTATAGCCCTCTCCAAGGAACAAAAATGTTTGGTCTGATCGTTGTATGCGGAAGCCATCAAAACCTGCTAAGGTCATATCAGCACGGAGATTAGAACCACGCTTCCAAATTCGGTATGTATCTGAAGGGGCAATCCGACCAATAAAAGGAATGACAGAGCTCTCAAAATGGAAAGAAATCTCCATGTAAAAGTCACGGATACGAGCAGCAGAAGCAACAATCCGGGGAAGTCTGCGACACCATTTAGCCCAAGCCAGAGGTTGATAGTGCTTCGCAATGATCGCAGCAATTGCTTCCTCTCTGGTGCACACAGCCTCTTGGAGAGCACTCCAACCATTCTCATTCTGTAAGCTCCAATCAGCACCAGCAGCCATCAAAATATCAGCAGACACTGGATCCTTGATACGGACTGCAAGATGAAGAGGGGTCTCTCTACCAGGAACATCGCGGCGATCAATAACGGCCGATACCTCATCAGCTCGAAGCTCAGCATTCAGAGATTCAGCCTCTGTATTGACCTCGCCAGCCTTGGCAAGGCGGGGCAGTACAGAGACAATATATCTTAGGGCAGCATGGTCACGCTTGGCAACTGCCAAGTGAGCAGGACTATGAGCATACTTGGACAAATCTTCCATAGATCTCTCTCCCAACTCTCTCCCTCTATTCCTCTTCTAGGTCCCTACTATATAATCACGAGTGATACTGTTTGCTCCCATGGTTGGTAACTCTACCAGCTATAAATCAGAAATAAGGCACCCTCCACTCATACTTTTGCCTAAGCTTCAAGAACTGAATAACAATTTCAATTACAGACCACCAATAATGGGAAACTGCCAAGTGTATTCTTTGTTCAATTCCACTGTTAAAATGCCAGAAGCAATAAATGACTTAACAACAATAATAATTAAGAACACAAGTTAATTTAAAATTAAAAAGCTAGATATCCATTCCGAGCTACTTTTGCTCCGAAACCTTTTCAGATTTCAACATTTTGTATTTATGCTCCAGTATTTTGAACTTACACACTAAAAATCCTATTACATTAGCTGATCTTAAGTCCCATTCAAGGTAACTCAGAAAGCAGAAACCAAATCACCAAACAGTAACAGAACCAGACAGATTCGAAGCCTAAAAATCAGTTACCTTTTTGTCATTAAATTAAAAGATTCAATAAAAACGAAATTATACGAAAAATGATACATATACAAAGAAAGAAACGGACAAAAAAGCGGAAATTTCGCAAATTCGGGACTCCAGATAGCTAATAAATCGGGGCAAAAGATCAAAAGAAATCACAACGAAACAATTAAGCAAAGGGAATTAGCAAAGCAACAGAGTACCTGGGAAAAGAAATTGAACGAAAGAGCGAGGAGATTGAAACGGTTAGAGAGAGAAATTGGGCAACACTTCAGAGTTAGGGTTGAATTGAAGAGAAAGAAAAGAGTTTAGAGAGAGATATGGAGATTGGATCTAACAGTACGAACGAGAGAGAGAGAGAGAGAGAGAGAGAGAGAGAGAGAGAGAGGTAAATGCTGACAACACAACTCAAAAGCACATGAAATTAAGGCACCCTTCTCAGTTTCTCAGAGACACACTCTCCTCTCTTCTCTAGTTATTATTAGTTACTGCTTTCTATCTTCTCTGGAATTCTATTCTATTCCGATTTGTGCTTTCTCGCTTTTTTGCTTTTGCATTTGTTGGCTTAATTACCCACTTTTGCATATTATTTACTATTAAGTAATTAATTAATTATGAGACTGTCTCGGAGACTTGTGCTAAAGTAAACAGTAATTAGAGCCTTTCAAGGTTAATTTTAATTTTATTTTATTTTAAATTTTATACAAATATTTATAAAATTATATGTCATAAATAATAATTTAAAATTAAAAATAATTTTTTTTAATATTTAATATTAATTTAATTAAAATTTTACATTATTTTAAATTATTTTATCAATATAATTATATGAATAATAAAATTTTATTAATTTTTTATTAAAATAACATTATATTTTTAAAGCGATATTAATTTTATTTTATAAATTAATTTTAATACATATTTTAGTTTTAAATTAATTTATTTTTAAAAATATTAAAATAATACTCTAAAAATACTCTGAACGATTAGACGCCAAAATTGCCCACTGCTTATTAATGGAGTATTTACTATTTAGTATTTAGTTGTGATTGCTGTAATAATGTTATTAGATTATTAGCACTTGTCATTTGTTTAAAGGTTTAACTATATCTTATTAATAACAATTTTTAAATATTTTTAATAAATATAAAATAAATATATTAATAATTTATATTTTTTATATTTTTAATAAAACAATTTTAATTTATAATCTTACTATCTGTCCAAAAATACAGATTAACTAAACCATTTTTTTTAATCATCATCACTTGCTCTCTTCTGGGTTCCGTTGCATAACAAGAGAACGGAAATATAATACATCATGTCATTTTCATGGGGTTAAAAAGGCTACTGTTATATAATGCCAAAAGTCACCCCCTTAATTTAGTAATATTTGTGGTGTTTTTTATTTGTCATTTTGATAATTTAGTAATCGTTATATTCTTAGTAATCGTTATATTCTAAATGACGCATGAGATTATGATATTTTATATATAAAAAAAAGTCTATTTTATCAACAAAATACCAAATTTATCAATACCAATTATGACTAAGATACATATGTTAATATATAAAATTCGTTTTTTTTTGGTAGTGTCGATCAAAGTAAGACATGCTTTTCTCCTTCGATTAAAACTAACGCATGTGCTCTCTCTCTCTCTCTATCTCAACTTTTTCGTTTGATTGTTTTCTACTAAAATTTAAAAAATTCTAAGTGTTAACCACCAAAATAAATTCCTGTAAACATCTCTCTCAAATTAATGAAATTATACTTTGATTGTCAATCCATTTTCATGTTCATTGATATCAAGTATTTATCATTCTCTCGTTTTTTCAATTTTCACTCATTTACTACCATTTCACACCTTTTCTCCCGTTCTGGCATTCTCTACCGATTCGTCATTTTGGAGGAAGGAGAAGAGTTCACCAGCAGGATTTTTTCTTCACAGATCGTGCGCAGCTTCTGCATGGGTCGTTCAAGCTCCTCCATGGGTAAAGTTCCTGTAATCACGAGTCGTATTTGCTCTCATCCTTCGCTTCGCGATTTCTCTCTTCTTGTTATCGCAAAAGCTGGGCTGGGTGGCTTTTTTCGTTGTTCGTCTGAAGTTTACAATAACAACTGTTGTTCACTGTCGCCGTCAATTATGGTAAGTCTGCCACTTCACTTCTCCTTCTCATCAATGCCATCCCCTTTTTTGGATTTTTCGATACACTGAAACTTCAACTTTAATGTGAATTTTTCCTCTTTTTTTCCTGGTTTGAAGGATTTGAAACGATTAATAGAAGTATTCAAAGTTGTAGTTAATTGTTGTGTTGCTCTTTTTATTGATGTTGTTAAAATTAAATTTGTATTTATGCAATCTGTTTTAATCAATTTTCTATTGTGTGTTGTTATTATAATTTGAAATTAAGTTTCTATTTGTGCAACTTGTTCCTGTTATCGTGATCTGTGAATTGAACTCGTTGTGGGTGAGTTAATTTATTTGATACTTGTTTACATGTAATCTACAATCTGTATATAGCTAGCTCTATTTGTTCTTCAAAATGCTAATATAAATAGATTAGCTTAATTGTTCTGCAATCATTTTTTTTGTCTACATTTGCCATTCCTCTATCTCTAGCAACTGAAAAGTGCTAATGCATTAAAAATGTAAAGTAGTCTTGAATTTTTTTCTAGATTAAGAGAGTGCAATTGATACATTAAGGCTGACATTCGTGAAAGGGTATAGTCCTGGTGTCTGTTCAGAACATCTTTATGCATGTTCCATTATTTCATTGTATATTGTCTTAGTGTTTAACAGATACATACCTTTAACAAGGACTTCTCTGCAATTTTTATAATTTTACTGTACAATCCACTTATATAATACAATTTTATTCTATAATGTGCTGAATTGCTGTGTTTACTAGATGCTAATGTGCTGAAACTCTAAATAGATATTTTTATTGATGCCCACAAAGTGATTATCCAAACGGCTGAACAATTGCTGTCACTAGAGCTGTGATTATCTTAGCTGAACATTGATGATTCCTGAATAGATTTTGTAACTGTTTTTCTCTTATATAGTTAGAAATTGTTTGCCATGAATTGGCTTCAATTATGGGTATTTTATTCAATGTTTGATAACAGTAGCATGATGAGTTATCTTTAATCAAATTATTTTAAGGAAATGAACATATGGCTTGATGGCTTATAATGTTTTTTAGTCAGTGAGCTTGACAAAGATCTTCTCGTAAGGAAGTAGATTTTTGTAGTAATTATTTGTCTATGTTATGTTTTTGTTGTGATTTTAATGGTATCTTTTGATTGATGACAAAATGAGGTTATTGATGTTGCAGATTATGCAGAGGTTAGCGTAGGAGGCGCACGACAATTTCAATACAACAATTGTTTACTAGGAGGATGCAAAGGCCAGGTGAAATAAGAAGTAGGCTTGGGTATGGGCTTTAGTTACTTGTTTTATTTATTATTTATTTGTGTCATTGGGAATTTTGAATAGAGAATAATTGGTATTACGTTGGTGTAAAAGGAAGTTTACATTTGAGTTCACATATTTTGGTGTATGTTAGCCTATTTCTGCTCAATTTTTGTGTGTTATAATTATCCAATATTTTTCATGACCTTTAAATACAGTTTGTTATGGGTGATCGAGTGCATAAGCCCACCAGTGCTAGTTCCACAAAAGATGTCCATTAAATCTACAAACAAATACCCATTACATGGTTTATACAAAAGAAGTGTTCATAATGCATAAAACAATGGGAATTATGGAGCTTTTACCGAGTTTTTGTCTGCTATTTGAATGCACCTGAAGTAAGGATGATCTTCTAGTCCCTACTGTGGTCGGTACGTGATGTGTGAGCATCTTTTCTATATTTTCTTAGCAATTTAGATATAGATTTATTAAGTTTTTATGAGATTTTTTAGTGTTTGAGGCATGTTTGGATGCTACTTTGATGTGCATTGTGGTTTTATTAATTTCAGGAAAGATTCGGGCACGTTTGACAGAATTCGTGCAAAAGAAAAAATGAAGAAAGTGGATGCTATCAACCCTAATCTCTTTACACTCCAACAAGCATAACACGAGCTACAGAGATCTAATTGATGTAGTTTTAGGGACATTGGAAAGCCAACTTCTAGAGCTTTACCACAATGTATAATAGTCTATACTTTTTTTCCTGGTGTCACGGTGCTAAACGCCAATGTCGCGGCATTTAGTTAGATTACTACCGTAACATGTGTGGCTCACTACCTCGTGGGGTGCTAAACACCCAGCCAGGCATTTAGGGCAAGGAAGATAGAAACAAATGGGAAGCTTACTACCTCGTGGGGCATTAAATACCGATTCTGGGGTTTAGCGCCAGTAGCGCGGATCCAACTTCAACAAAAGGGCTTCATTAGTTAGATTTGGGTCATATTCATTATATTTTACTTTGTTTTGGTTATTATTTATAAACACAATCTTTTAGGCTTTGGTAGTTATTATTTAATTTTATTTTCAAATCAAACTAGGTTAGATATAAAAGGAAAAATATTTAGCTCTTCGGGCTGGATCTCTTCTCTGGGACCTCATTCTGCACTTTCACATTTTTCGAACCATAATTTTCTCTCTAAGTCATGAGCAACTAAACCTCATTGGTTAAGGTTAGGAGCTCTGTTTATTCTATGGATTGATACTATTTCCATTCTATTTTAATTAATATATTGATTTAATTTCAAGGATTATTTTCATTCTTCATCTTATTAATTTGAGTGTATTGAAAAATAACTCTTATTCTACATGAAGTCTTGTTAATTCTTGGAAAAGTTATCTCACTTGAATACTAGCTTGAAAGTAAACTCCTCCTAAACCACTAATTGCTTGGACTTAACGGGATACATGACATATAATCCTCTTATATTAGGGTAATTAGGGTTTTTGTGGCTAATAAACTAGAATTAAACCTAACCCTCTAATCTATATTAAGTGACAAAGGAATTGGTAGTCGACTAGGTTAGAGGAGATTAAATCACTAAGAAATTGGCACTACACTCCATTTGCTAAGGTTTTGGAGCAAATGCCTCTCTATGTCAAGTTCATGAAGGAGTTTCTATCCAAGAAAAGGCCTTGATACGCGGATTTTGTATCTCTACAAACTCCCTTCGGCAAGTATACCGAAATTATTGTCAAGTAAAACTTCACAGTAGAGTGAGGTCAAATCCTACAGGGATTGATTGGTTGAGCAACTTTAATCAGAAGAATGGTCTAGTTGAACTAAACAGAATTAAATTGAGATTTGTAAAAATTTAAATGGCGGAAACATAAATAGCAAGAAATGTAAATGACAGAAGGGTAAATAGTTGAATTAAACTGCTGAAATGTAAATTGCTGAATGTAAATTGTAGAAAGTAAATAGCAAGAATTTAAATGGGAATGGCGTGATGAACATCAATGTAAATAGAATATAGAGAATGGGAAGATAAGAATGGGGAAGTTCATTGGGTTCAGGAGATGTTGCATTCTCCGAATCAAGTTAATTCTCATCTCTTCCTCAATCCATGCAACTCATTAATCTCTTAGCAATCTTAGGTGATTGAATCCCAATTCCTTGGTAATTGAATCTCTCTAAGCTTGAACAATTGCCCAATTCCTTGATCTAATTGCTTATAGAAAGAGATGAAGTACGATCACTGATTATACCACATGTTTTTCTAGATCAAAGTATCGGGAGGATTATATGTCACTATATCCGTCCAACCCCCAATCTAGTCCGACATAAGAAAGCATTTCTAGCATGATTTCCTCATTCCTCTTCGAAGGTTCCAAGGAAATCCAAGTATGAACAATTTCTCTTTTGAGACAATTGTACAATTGGGTGAAGATCGAAAGCTTTCAAGCAAATCAAGGAGAATGAATAGAAGAAGAACAATAAGAACTATTATTGATCCATTAAATTACAACAGAGCTCCCTCCCTCAATGAAGTGGGATTTAGTTGATCATAGCTCTGGGAAATAGAATTCGAAATTTAAAGTGCATCAGAAAGTAAACTAATTATATAGAAGAGTAAATTGTGAGTGTTTATAATTCTGGATCCCCCAGATTCCAATCTCCTTTCTAGTTCAAAACTACTCCTATATATACTACTTTTCTGCTCCTCAGTTGAGTCTTCAAGTATCTGGATGTGGGCCCTTGGCCTTAGTTGAAGCAGTTAACAAACTCATTGGGCTTTGCTCAACTTGCTGAAAGAGTTTAGTTGAGGCAATAGTCACGTTAGTTAAGCCGTTAGTGTGAGTAACGTTATGTGTAATTTCATGGCTTGATGACGTTAGTGACACCAACATGGTAACTAACGTCCCAAAACCCCTTGAATCCACGTTACTCCTGGTGTTAATGGCACTAACATGGCCACTAACGCCACATCTTTGCCTAAGCCAACATTGCTCCTGGCGTTAGTGGCATTAACGTGGCCACTAACGCCACTCAATCTTTGCCTTTGGTCACCATCGCTGGCGTTAGTGGCATTAACGTCACTACTAACGCCATAAGCCTGCCTTCTTCCACGTTAGCACTGGCATTAGTGGCACTAACGTGGCCACTAACACCACTCCTCTCTTGCATCTTTGGCATCGCTGGCGTTAGTGGGTGAGTAACGCCACCACTAACGCCACTTTACCCTTGCTTTCCATGTTGATGGTGGCGTTAATGGCACCAACATTGCCATTAACGCCACCAAGCCTTTCCTTGGCCACGTTGGTGCTGGCATTAGTGGCACTAACGTGGCCACTAACGCCACTTTGTCTCTGCTTCTCCCTTACCTGAAATCAACCAAACCATTCCATCAAAATTTTGCTCTAATCACAAGATAATACATTATTCATCGCATCAATTAATCCTTGCATTATTCTCATGAAATTGTTTAGAATTCACAATGTTTGATTGAATCAAGACATGTATGCATTACTCATCCAAATGCTTGCTTATTGCCTAAGAAAATGCATGAAACTAACCTAAAACATACTCAAAATTGCTTGTGAAACTAGCCAAGATGCCCTAGTATCATAACACCAAACTTAAATCTTGCTTGTCCCCAAACAAGTGATAGAACATAAGTAAAATGAATGAAAATACAGAGAGATATGAGTCCTTATTGAGAGAATTCAAACCTGGTTCATGGAGTTTCATGCATGACAACTTAGGTTCATATTCTTGCTGGTTTCCAGGCCATAATTTGCTCTTAAATACTCACTTTATTGCCATCTATGAGACTCTTATTCTTGATCCTTAGCTTAGCTTTGTTTTTGTTCTCTTTTTCTCTTTAGAAGCTTATTACTTTATTCAGCTAAGTGCTCTGTGTTAAGGCAACTCTTTATGATAAGCTTTCAGCTAATTCGAACCAGTTGGTTTAAGGTGCTAGGTGTTGAAACACCCTGAGGACTTACTTACTCAAGGCTCTCCTCAACACATACACACCACAGGTACATAGCTTGTTATTCATTCCTAAGACCTTGGTACCCAGCACCTTTTTGGGTTACTAAATATTTTGTGACAATGTTGCTCTTGATAGTGGACTTTCGGTTGATAATCCCAAGTTAGTTAACCCAAGTTATCAAGTGATGAAGTACTCCTTATAACCTAATCATCAAAACATATCCTTGCACAAAAACACCACAGATACATATCTTAGGATTCAAACTATTGGTGCCTAGCTTTATTGTTTGCTCTTTTCCTTCTTTTTCATTTTCTTTTTCTTTCCAGGATCTTTTTATTCATCTAAGTCTCATAGAATGCATATGAAGCTCATATTTCAAGAGATATTCTAACTTTCAACCTTATTAGTGAACCAACTTAGTTAGCAAATACCACCACAAACACTAGAACTTTATTCTGCAAACTTTGGACTTCTACTCTTCTTTTTTTTCACAAATTTTTCTTACATTTTCTTTTATTAAAGCTCAAGGACAAAACATACAACTTAAGCAAGGTGAGATGATATGGTCACTTAAACTAGCAAGCCAAGGATAAACTAAAAGAAACTAAATGCAAATGACTGAATTGAAATTCATAAACTAAATATGGAGGCATGTTCTGTTTCATACATGCACTTCCTTATTTAAAGCTTTAAAAGAAATCTCCACCACCTTGTTTATCTTTTTCCTTGTTCATGTTCTTCCACTTGTTTGTCCTTTTTCTTTGTTGTTCCTTCATTTTGTCTGCTTGTACCTCCTTGCCCTTGTTCCATCCTTGCCTTCCTCCAATCCTCCAATGCTTTTCTCACTGATGCATGGCTCTGCTCTGCTCTCTCTTTCTCTAATTGTGCTAGCTCATCATGAAATTCTTCATATCTTTTGATTTTTAGATTCAGCAGGGGTAGCTGCCCAACCAAGTAGCTGAGCCTAGCTTGAGTGGTTATATCATACCCATCTTTGCTTAGATAACTTCCTTCTTGAAATGCTATGTACTCATCAAATGCTTCCATGTGATCATGTTGCCTTCGACGCATTTCATGAATATGTGCATCTTGGTGAGCTTGCATTTGGAGTAATTTTTGGATGGCCTCCTGTTGTTGGGCTTGCCTTTGATTTACCATATTGACAGATTCACCAACTTGTATGCCTTGCTCAAGTTGCTACTCCATTATTTGCCTATGCCACTCTCTTTGGTGATTGATGAGCGGATAATTTATACGCTTTTTGGCATTATTTTTAGTATATTTTTAGTAGGATCTAGTTACTTTTAGGGATGTTTTTATTAGTTTTTATGTTAAATTCACATTTTTGGACTTTACTATGAGTTTGTGTGTTTTTCTATGATTTCAGGTATTTTCTGGCTGAAATTGAGGGACTTGAGCAAATATCAGAATCAAAGGTTGAAGAAGGACTGCTGATGTTGTTGGATTCTAACCTCCCTGCACTCAAAGTAGATTTTTTGGAGCTACAGAACTCAAAATGGCGCGCTTCCAATTGCGTTGGAAAGTAGACATCCAGGGCTTTCCAGAAATATATAATAGTCCATACTTTGGCCGAGTTTAGACAACGCAAAAGGGCGTTGAACGCCAGTTCTACGCTGCAGTCTGGAGTTAAACGCCAGAAACACGTCGCGAACCAGAGTTGAACGCCAAAAACACGTTACAACTTGGCGTTCAACTCCAGAAGAAGCCTCTGCACGTGTAAACTTCAAGCTCAGCCCAAGCACACACCAAGTGGGCCATGGAAGTGGATTTATGCGTCAATTACTTACTTCTGTAAAACCTAGTAGTTAGTTTAGTATAAATAGAACTTTTTACTAGTCTTTTAGACATCTTATGATCTTTGGATTATCTTTTGATCTATTGATCACGTTTGGGGGCTGGCCATTCGGCCATGCCTGAACCTTTCACTTATGTATTTTTCAACGGTAGAGTTTCTACACACCATAGATTAAGGTGTGGAGCTCTGCTGTTCCTCATGATTTAATGCAAAGTACTACTATTTTCTATTCAATTCAACTTATTCCGCTTCTAAGATATCCATTCGCACCCAAGAACATGATGAATGTGATGATTATGTGACGCTCATCATCATTCTCACTTATGAACGCGTGCCTGACAAACACTTCCGTTCTACATACAAACAAGCTAGAATGAGTATCTCTTAGATATCTAATACAGAGGACCGAGTCCGAGATATTAGTATCTTCGTGGTATAAGTTAGAACCCATGGATGGCCATTCCTGAGATCCGGAAAGTCTAAACCTTGTCTGTGGTATTCCGAGTAGGATCTAGGAAGGGATGGCTGTGATGAACTTCAAACTCGCGAGTGCTGGGCGTAGTGACAGACGCAAAAGGAGGGTGAACCCTATTCCAGCATGACCGAGAACCTCCAGATGATTAGCCATGCCGTGACAGAGTATTTGGACCATTTTCACACAGAGGATGGGATGTAGCCATTGACAACGGTGATGCCCTTACAGAAAGCTTGCCATGGAAAGGAGTAAGACTGATTGGATGAAGACAGCAGGAAAGCAGAGGTTCAGAGGAACGAAAGCATCTCTATACGCTTATCTGAAATTCTAACCAATGAATTACATAAGTATTTCTATCTTTATTTTCTATTTATTTATTATTATTATTCGAAAACTCCATAACCATTTGATATCCGCCTGACTGAGATTTACAAGGTGACCATAGCTTGCTTCAAGCCGACAATCTCCGTGGGATCGACCCTTACTCACGTAAGGTTTTATTACTTGGACGACCTAGTGCACTTGCTGCTTAGTTGTGCGAAGTTGTGAAGTTATGTTTGGACCATGGTATTGTGCACCTGTTATTGGCGCCATTGCCAGGGAGAGAACGAACAACAAATTTTACAACCTCAGAGTAACAATTTCGCATACCAAGTTTTTGGCACCGTTGCCGGGGATTGTTCGAGTTTGGACAACTGACGGTTCATCGTGTTGCTCAGATTGGGTAATTTTCTTCTTATTTTATTTTCAAAAAGTTTTCAAAAATTTTTCAAAAATATTTTCTTGTTTTTCGTTTTTCCCAATTAATATTCGAAAAAAAAATATTTTCAAAAAAATAAAATATATTTTTCTTTGGAATTTTTAAGAATGAATTCTAGTGTTTCATGATGATTTGTTGAATCCTGGCTGGCTGTAAAGCTATGTCTAAATTCCTTTGGACTGAGGATTCAACTAATCACTTCAATGCATGTAATAGCATACTAAAGCTTGGCTGGCTATTAAGCCATGTCTAACCCTCAGATTGGAGCTTTAGACTAAAGAGCACAAGATTCCTGGAATTCATATTAAAAATTTTGGAATCTTTATTTTTCTTTTTCACATTAATTTTCGAAAAAATAAAAAAAATTATAAAATCATAAAAATCAAAAATATTTTGTGTTTCTTGTTTGAGTCTTGAGTTAATTTTTATGTTTGGTGTCAATTACATTTTTTTTCTAAAAAAATTTATGCATTTTTCGAAAATTCATGCATTCATAGTGTTCTTCATGATCTTCAAGTTGTTCTTGGCCAGTCTTCTTGTTTGATCTTCATACTTTCTTGTTTTGTGTCTTTTCTTGTTTTTCATATGCATTCTTGCATTCATAGTGTCTATACATGAAAAATTTCTAAGTTTGGTGTCTTGCATGTTTTCTTTTCTTGAAAATTTTTCAAAAATATGTTCTTGATGTTCATCATGATCTTCAAAGTGTTCTTGGTGTTCATCTTGACATTCATAGCATTCTTGCATGCATCACATGTTTAGATCCAAAATTTTCATGCATTGCATCATTTTTCATGTTTTTCTCTCTCATCTTTAAAAATTCAAAAATAAAAAAAATATCTTTCCTTTTTTCTCTCATAAATTTCGAAAATTTGGATTGACTTTTTCAAAAATTTTTAAAATTCAATTGTTTCTTATAAGTCAAATCAAATTTTCAATTTAAAAATCTTATCTTTTTCAAAATCTTTTTCAAAAATCAAATCTTTTTCATTTTTCTTATTTATTTTCGAAAATTTTAAAAATATTTTTCAAAAATATTTTTCTTAATTTTACATCATATTTTCGAAAATATCATCAACAATTAATGTTTTGATTCAAAAATTTCAAGTTTGTTACTTGTTAAGAAAGATTCAAACTTTAAGTTCTAGAATCATATCTTGTGATTTCTTGTGAATCAAGTCATTAATTGTGATTTTAAAAATCAAATCTTTTTCAAAACTAATTTCAATCATATCTTTTCAAAAATATCTTTTTATCTTATCTTTTTCAAAATCATACCTTTTCATATCATATCTCTTTCAAATATCTTTTCTAACTTCTTAGCTTCTTATCTTTTAAAATTTGATTTTCAAAATTTGTTTCAACTAACTAATTAACTTTTTGTTTGTTTCTTATCTCTTTCAAAACTACCTAACTAACTACCCCTCTCTAATTTTCGAAAATACCTCCCTCTTTTTCAAAAATTCTTTTTAATTAATTAATTGTTTTAATTTTAATTTTAATTTTAATTCTCCTTCAATTTTCGAAAATCACTAACTCTTTTTCAAAAAAATTATTTTCGAAATTCCCTCACATCTCATCTTCTTCTATTTATTTATTCATCTACTAACACTTCTCTTCAGCTCATATCTCTGCTATCCTCACCCTTATGTTTGGATTATCCATTCTTCTTCACTCTTATTCCCTTTCTTCTTCTACTAACAACAAGGGAACCTCTATACCTGGGTAAAAAAGATCCCTATTATTATTATTTTTCTGTTCCCTCTTTTTCATATGAGCAGGAGCAAGGACAAGAACATTCTTGTTGAAGCAGACCCTGAACCTGAAAGGACTCTGAAGAGGAAACTAAGAGAAGCTAAAATACAACAATCCAGAGACAACCTTACAGGAATTTTCGAACAAGAAGAGGATATGGCAGCCGAAAATAATAATAATACAAGGAGGATGCTTGGTGACTTTACTGCACCTAATTCCAATTTACATGGAAGAAGTATCTCCATCCCTACCATTGGAGCAAACAATTTTGAGCTGAAACCTCAATTAGTTTCTCTGATGCAACAAAACTGCAAGTTTTATGGACTTCCATCTGAAGATCTTTTTCAGTTCTTAACTGAATTCTTGCAGATCTGTGATACTGTTAAGACTAATGGAGTAGATCCTGAAGTCTACAGGCTCATGCTTTTCCCATTTGCTGTAAGAGACAGAGCTAGAGTGTGGTTGGACTCTCAACCCAAAGATAGCCTGAACTCTTGGGATAAGCTGGTCACGGCTTTCTTAGCTTAGTTCTTTCCTCCTCAAAAGCTGAGTAAGCTTAGAGTGGATGTTCAAACCTTCAGATAGAAGGAAGGTGAATTTCTCTATGAAGCTTGGGAGAGATACAAGCAATTGACCAAAAAGTGTCCTTCTGACATACTTTCAGAATGGACCATCCTGGATATATTCTATGATGGTCTGTCTGAATTAGCTAAGATGTCATTGGATACTTCTGCAGGTGGATCCATTCACCTAAAGAAAACGCCTACAGAAGCTCAAGAACTTATTGACATGGTTGCTAACAACCAGTTTATGTACACTTCTGAGAGGAATCCTGTGAGTAATGGGACGCCTCAGAAGAAGGGAGTTCTTGAAATTGATATTCTGAATGCCATATTGGCTCAGAACAAAAATATTGACTCAGCAAGTCAATATGATTTCTCAGAGTCTGAATGGAATGCAAGCTGCATCCAACAGTACTCAAGAGGCATCTTCTGAAGAAGAAGCTTATGATCCTGAAAACCCTGCAATAGCAGAGGTGAATTAACATGGGTGAACCATATGGAAACACCTATAACCCCTCATGGAGAAATCACCCAAATCTCTCATGGAAGGATCAACAAAAGCCTCAACAAGGCTTTAATAATGGTGGAAGAAATAGGTTTAGCAATAGCAAGCCTTTTCCATCATCCACTCAGCAACAGACAGAGAACTCTGAACAAAGTACCTCTAATTTAGCAAACTTAGTCTCTGATCTATCTAAGTCCACTCTGAGTTTCATGAATGAAACAAGGTCCTCCATTAGAAATTTGGAGGCACAAGTGGGCCAGCTGAGTAAGAAGATCACTGATACCCCTCCTAGTGCTCTCCCAAGCAATACAGAAGAAAATCCAAAAGGAGAGTGCAAGGCCATTGAATTGACCATCATGGCCGAATCCACAAGAGAGGAGGAGGACGTGAATCCCAGGAGGAAGACCTCCTAGGACGTCCAATGATCATTAAGGAGTATCCCTTTGAGGAACCAAAAGACTCTGAGGCTCATCTAGAGACCATAGAGATTCTATTAAACCTCCTTATGATATTCATGAGTTCTGATGAGTATTCTTCTTCTGAAGAGAATGAGGATGTCACTAAAGAATAAGTTGCCAAGTTCCTTGGTGCAATCATGAAGCTGAATGCCAATTTATTTGGTAATGAGACTTGGGGAGATGAACCTCCCCTGTTCACCAATGAACTAAATGCATTGGATCAACTGAGATTGCCTCAGAAGAAACAGGATCCTGGAAAGTTCCTAATACCTTGTACCATAGGCACCATGACCTTTGAGAAGGCTCTATGTGACCTGGGGTCAGGAATAAACCTCATGCCACTCTCTGTAATGGAGAAATTGGGAATCTTTGAGGTATAAGCTGCTAAAATCTCATTAGAGATGGCAGACAATTTCAGAAAACAGGCTTATGGACAAGTAGAAGACATGTTAGTAAAGGTTGAAGGCTTTTACATCCCTGCTGATTTCATAATCCTGGACACTGGGAAGGATGAGGATGAATTCATCATTCTTGGAAGACCCTTCCTAACCATAGCAAGAGCTGTGATTGATGTTGACAGAGGTGGTGAACTAGTCCTTCAATTGAATGAGGACTCCCTTGTGTTTAAAACTCAAGGTCATCCTTCTATAAACATGGGAAAGAGGCACAGTAAGTTTCTCTCAGTACAGAGTCAACCAGAGCCCACACAGTCAAACTCTAAGTTTGGTGTCGGGGGGCCACAACCAAACTCTAAGTTTGGTGTTGGGGAGTCTCAACAATGCTCTGAACATCTGTGAGGCTCCATGAGAGCCCACTGTCAAGCTATTGACATTAAAGAAGCGCTTGTTAGGAGGCAACCCAATTTTTATTTATCTAATTTTATTTTTATTTTTGTTTTTGTTGTTCTTTCATGTTTTATTAGGTTCATGATCACGTGGAGTCACAAAATAAATCAAAAAATTAAAAATAGAATCAAGAACAGCAGAAGAAAAATCACACCCTGGAGGAAGGGCTTACTGGCGTTTAAACGCCAGTAAGGAGCATCTGGCTGGCGTTCAACGCCAGAATAGAGCATAGATCTGGCGTTGAACGCCCAAAATAAGCAGCATCCTGGCGTTCAGACGCCAAGAATGCACACTGAGGAAAGCTGGCGCTGAACGCCAGAAACAAGCATAGAACTGGCATTCAACGCCAGAAACATGCTGCATCTGAGCGTTGAACGCCCAGAACAAGCATCAATTCGGCGTTTAAATGCCAGAATTGCATGCAAAGGCATTTTACATGCCTAATTGGTGCAGGGATGTAAATCCTTGACACCTCAGGATCTATGGACCCCACTGGATCCCCACATACCTCCACTCACCTTACCTCCTCATAATCCTATATCACCCTCTCTCTCTCTCCATTCACAGTCATCCCTTCTGTTTTCCATTCACCACTCACATCCATTACTCCCCTAAAACCATCATACAACCCACCTACACCCACCCACTCAAATTCAAACCATCAACTCACCTCCATCTCTTCCTCTTCTTCTTCTATTCTTTCTTCTTTTGCTCGAGGGCGAGCAACATTCTAAGTTTGGTGTGGTAAAAGCATAAGCTTTTTGTTTTTTCATTACCATTGATGGCACCTAAGACCGGAGAAACCTCTAGAAAAGGGAAAGGGAAGACAAAAACTTCCACCTCCGAGTCATAAGAGATGGAGAGATTCATCTCAAGGGTCTATAGCTCAGTGGTAGAACATTTGACTGCAAATCAAGAGATCCCTGAGATACCTCAAGGGATGCACTTTCCTCCACAGAATTTTTGGGAGCAAATCAACACCTTCCTAGGAGAATTAAGCTCCAACATGGGACAACTAAGGGTGGAACATCAAGAGCACTCCATCATCTTTCATGAAATTAGAGAAGATCAAAGAGCTATGAGGGAGGAGCAACAAAGACAAGGAAGAGACATAGAAGAGCTCAAGGACATCATTGGTTCCTCAAGAAGAAAACGCCACCATCACTAAGGTGGACTCATTCCTTGTTCTCAAATTTTCTGTTTTTCATTTTCTTTATGTTAAGTGTTTATCTATGTTTGTGTCTTTATTACATGATCATTAGTGTCTAAGTGTCTATGCCTTAAAGTAGTGAATATGAATCCATCACCTCTCTTAAATGAAAAATGTTTTAAATCAAAAGAACAAGAAGTACATGAGTTTCGAATTTATCCTTGAACTTAGTTTAATTACTTTGATGTGGAGACAATACTTTTTGTTTTCTGAATGAATGCTTGAACATTGCATATGTCTTTTGAAGTTGATGTTTTAGAATGTTAAATACGTTGGCTCTTGAAAGAATGATGAACAGGAGACATGTTATTTGATAATCTGAAAAATCATAAAAATGATTCTTGAAGCAAGAAAAAGCAGTGAATACAAAAGCTTGCAGAAAAAAAAAAAGAAAGAAAAAAAATGGCGAAAAAAAATAAAAAAAAAAGAGAAAAAGCAAGCAGAAAAAGCCAAAAGCTCTTAAAACCAAAAGGCAAGAGCAAAAAGCCAATAACTCTTAAAACCAAAAGGCAAGGGTAAATAAAAAGGATCCCAAGGCTTTGAGCATCAGTGGATAGGAGGGCCTAAAGGAATGAAATCCTGGCCTAAGCGGCTAAACCAAGCTGTCCCTAACCATGTGCTTGTGGCGTGAAGGTGTCAAGTGAAAACTTGAGACTGAGCAGTTAAAGTCAAGGTCCAAAGCAAAAACAGAGTGTGCATAAGAACCCTGGACACCTCTAATTAGAGACTTTAGCAAAGCTGAGTCACAATCTGAAAAGGTTCACCCAATTATGTGTCTGTGGCATTTATGTATCCGGTGGTAATACTGGAAAACAAAGTGCTTAGGGCCACGGCCATGACTCATAAAGTAGCTGTGTTCAAGAATCAACATACTGAACTAGGAGAATCAATAACACTATCTGAATTCTGAGTTCCTATAGATGCCAATCATTCTGAACTTCAGTGGATAAAGCGAGATGCCAAAACTATTCAAGAGGCAAAAAGCTACAAGTCCCGCTCATCTGATTGGAGCTATGTTTCATTGATATTTTGGAATTTATAGTATATTATCTTCTTTTTATCCTATTTGATTTTTAGTTGCTTGGGGACAAGCAACAATTTAAGTTTGGTGTTGTGATGAGCGGATAATTTATACGCTTTTTGGCATTATTTTTAGTATGTTTTTAGTAGGATCTAGTTACTTTTAGGGATGTTTTTATTAGTTTTTATGTTAAATTCACATTTCTGGACTTCACTATGAGTTTGTGTGTTTTTCTGTGATTTCAGGTATTTTCTGGCTGAAATTGAGGGACTTGAGCAAAAATCAGAATCAGAGGTTGAAGAAGGACTGCTGATGCTGTTGGATTCTAACCTCCCTGTACTCAAAGTGAATTTTTTGAAGCTACAGAACTCAAAATGGCGCACTTCTAATTGCGTTGGAAAGTAGACATCCAAGGCTTTCCAGAAATATATAATAGTCCATACTTTGGCCGAGTTTAGATGACGCAAAAGGGCGTTGAACGCCAGTTCTACGCTGCAGTCTGGAGTTAAACGCCAGAAACACGTCACGAACCAGAGTTGAACGCCAAAAATACGTTACAACTTGGCGTTCAACTCCAGAAGAAGCCTCTGCATGTGTAAACTTCAAGCTCAGCCCAAGCACACACCAAGTGGGCCCCGGAAGTGGATTTATGCATCAATTACTTACTTCTGTAAACCCTAGTAGTTAGTTTAGTATAAATAGAACTTTTTACTAGTCTTTTAGACATCTTATGATCTTTGGATTATCTTTTGATCTATTGATCACGTTTGGGGGCTGGCCATTCGGCCATGCCTGAACCTTTCACTTATGTATTTTTCAACGGTAGAGTTTCTACATACCATAGATTAAGGTGTGGAGCTCTGCTGTTCCTCATGATTTAATGCAAAGTACTACTATTTTCTATTCAATTCAACTTATTCCGCTTCTAAGATATCCATTCGCACCCAAGAACATGATGAATGTGATGATTATGTGACGCTCATCATCATTCTCACTTATGAACGCGTGCCTGACAAACACTTCCGTTCTACATGCAAACAAGCTAGAATGAGTATCTCTTAGATATCTAATACAGAGGACCGAGTCCGAGATATTAGTATCTTCGTGGTATAAGTTAGAACCCATGGATGGCCATTCCTGAGATCCGGAAAGTCTAAACCTTGTCTGTGGTATTCCGAGTAGGATCTGGGAAGGGATGGCTGTGACGAACTTCAAACTCGCGAGTGCTGGGTGTAGTGACAGACGCAAAAGGAGGGTGAACCCTATTCCAGCATGACCGAGAACCTCCAGATGATTAGCCATGCCGTGACAGAGCATTTGGATCATTTTCACAGAGAGGATGGGATGTAGCCATTGACAACGGTGATGCCCTTACAGAAAGCTTGCCATGAAAAGGAGTAAGACTGATTGGATGAAGACAGCAGGAAAGCAGAGGTTCAGAGGAACGAAAGCATCTCTATACGCTTATCTGAAATTCTAACCAATGAATTACATAAGTATTTCTATCTTTATTTTCTATTTATTTATTATTATTATTCGAAAACTCCATAACCATTTGATATCCGCCTGACTGAGATTTACAAGGTGACCATAGCTTGCTTCAAGCCGACAATCTCCGTGGGATCGACCCTTACTCACGTAAGGTTTTATTACTTGGACGACCCAGTGCACTTGCTGCTTAGTTGTGAGAAGTTGTGAAGTTATGTTTGGACCATGGTATTGTGCACCTGTTATTGGCGCCATTGCCAGGGAGAGAACAAACAACAAATTTTACAACCTCAGAGTAACAATTTTGCATACCAGTGATCCATCATTTGGGATTGGAATTCCTCTTGTTGGTTCATCATTTGCATTTGAAGGTTCCTCTGTTGCTTTTGGCTTTCTAGATATTGCTTTGATAAGCTATCAATGGCTTCTTGGACATGGCTCATATCCAAGGTGGCTAGGGCTTGTCCTCCCGAAGCTTGTCTTTCTGAGGCTTGTGGCACTGCTCTTTTCTTTCTTTGGGGCCTTCGTTGAACATGGGCAGGTGCAACATAATTCATTCGTTGAGGAGTGATTGACTTACCAACTGTCACCCATTGGGTGTCTTCATCCTCAAACACTACCTTAGCTTTTTTGCACAAACAAAAGATAGTGCTAGGATAGCCAAGCCAGGCTTCAGGATCATTCTTCCCGGCCATGTTTCGAATACCTTTTGCTATGATTTCATGAACCTTGATTTCTCCTCCCCTCATTATACAGTGCACCATAGTTTCCTTGTTACTGTTAACTTCGGAATTGTTCGAGCTAGAAAGAATGGACCTCCTTACTATCTCGAACCATCCTTTGGCTTCCGGAATGAGGTCTTCTCTTCTAATGAACTTTGGTGCTCCGTTGGAGTCTCTCACCCAATCAGCCCCTACAACACAGATGTCGTTTGCAATTTCCTCACAATCAGGATAACCACTTATTCTTGATTGGTAACATGCTTCCTCAAATTGTATGGATCTTAGCTTAAGAACCCTCATCATGGAAAGTAGACTAAAATCAACCACCACCCCCCTTATATAGCTCTTGTAAAAGTCATCAGTCTTGTCTTCTCGAAGTGCGTTTGCATAGAATTCTCTAACAAGAGTTGCACTCACTTTTGTGACTGGATCAACAAGGAGTTCCCACCTTCTCCTTCCAATTTTCTCCCTTATTTCAGGGCATTCATTCTCCTTAAATTGGAAGGCCAGCTCGTGCACTATCTCCTTATCTTCTATCCACCCGAATTGTAATGCATGGTATAAGGACCTGAATTTCCTTTCATCAAAGGGGTGTTAGTCCATAGGCTCCTTTCCCTTTCTTCTCTTGGAGCTTGATGATGCCATAAGTGAGGAACCGAATAGAAAGGATATAGAGGATGGTGGCGAGTATAGTGAGTGAAGTGAGTTGAGGGTGTGGTTTGAGAAGGAAGATGGATGAGTGATCAAGAGTGCTAACTATAAGAAAAAGATGTGGAGGTGTAATTGGGATGAGGTGACCGAAGGCAAGAGATATGGAAAGAGCTTACAATGAAATCCAATAGAATTAAAGTGTAGAAGAGTTGAAGTGTAGAAGTGATTATGGGGTTCGGTCACATAGAGTGTGAGCTATTTATATTAAAAGGTGGTGGGTAAATGAAGGGTAGAGATTAATGTTGTGTGGTGAGAATGAATGGTGTGTATGTAAAGTGGCATGGATACAAGGATCACTACTTTATGAGGTGGTTGGGTTCGGTCTTCAAGGGTGGAATCTATGACACACTCAACTATCCAATGCTTGCATGGTAACACTTCCCAAGGAATACTGATGAGCGGATAATTTATACGCTTTTTGGCATTGTTTTTACTTAGTTTTTAGTATGATTTAGTTGGTTTTTAGTATATTTTTATTAGATTTTAATTAAAAATCACATTTCTGGACTTTACTATGAGTTTGTGTGTTTTTCTGTGATTTCAGGTATTTTCTGGCTGAAATTGAGGGAGCTGAGCAAAAATCTGATTCAGGCTGAAAAAGGACTGCTGATGCTGTTGGATTCTGACCTTCCTGCACTCAAAGTAGATTTTATGGAGCTACAGAACTTCAAATGGCGCGCTCTCAATTGCGTTGGAAAGTAGACATCCAGAGCTTTCCAGAAATATATAATAATCCATACTTTGCTCAAGGATAGATGATGTAAACTGGCGTTCAATGCCAGTTCCATGTTGCAGTCTGGCGTCCAGCGCCAGAAACAAGTTACAAGTTGGAGTTCAACGCCAGAAACAGGTTACAACCTGGTGTTGAACGCCCAAAACAGCCCAGGCACGTGAGAAGCTTAAGTCTCAGCCCCAGCACACACCAAGTGGGCCCCAGAAGTGGATTTCTGCGCTATCTATCATAGTTTACTCATTTTCTGTAAATCTAGGTTACTAGTTTAGTATTCAAACAACTTTTAGAGATTTATTTTGTACCTCATGACATTTTTAGATCTGAACTTTGTACTCTTTGATGGCATGAGTCTCTAAACTCCATTGTTGGGGGTGAGGAGCTCTGCAGCGTCTTGATGAATTAATGCAATTATCTCTGTTTTCCATTCAAACACGCTTGTTCCTATCTAAGATGTTCATTCGCGCTTCACTATGAAGAAGGTGATGATCCGTGACACTCATCACCTTCCTCAATCCATGAACGTGTACCTGACAAACACCTCCGTTCTACATCAGATTGAATGAGTATCTCTTAGATTTCTTAATCAGAATCTTCGTGGTATAAGCTAGAATTGATAGCGGCATTCATGAGAATCCGGAAAGTCTAAACCTTGTCTGTGGTATTCCGAGTAGGATTTAAGGATTGAATGGCTGTGACGAGTTTCAAACTCACGATTGTTGGGCGTAGAGACAGACGCAAAAGAATCAAGGGATTCTATTCCGACATGATCGAGAACCAACAGATGATTAGCCGTGCTGTGACAGAGCATTTGGACCATTTTCATTGAGAGGACGGGAAGTAACCATTGACAACGGTGACACCTTACATACAGCTTGCCATGGAAGGAGCCTTGCGTGTGTGAAGAGGAGTACAAGAGAAAAACTGAAATAAAGAAGACAAAGTATCTCCAAAACCCCAACATATTCTCTATTATTGAGTAACAAGTATTTGTTTTATGCCCTTTGACTTTTTACAATTAAAACCAAGAATTATTATTGATATTATATCCTGACTAAGAGTTAGAAGATAACCATAGCTTGCTTCAAACCAACAATCTCCGTGGGGTTCGACCCTTACTCACGTAAGGTATTACTTGGACGACCCAGTGCACTTGCTGGTTAGTGGTACGAGTTGTGAAACGTGTGATTCACAATTTGTGCACCAAATACCATTCAAGGGCATGTGCCTAGCCCTTCATAAAGTAGCCGAATCCTCCCTCCTTCCTTGGATTGTCATCTCCATCAATCTCCTTCTCAATTTCCCTATTCAAAACAATAAACAAAAATTGAATTCAATTGGTGGCGGCAAAATAAAATGCAACTAACTAATTTTTAAAATTTCATCAATTGTCTAACTTAACAAGAAACTAAGTATTTCTCATAAATAATAAAAAAAATTGTGACTCCTTATAAGTATGCATGTAACATATGTGAACACCAAACTTAGTGTTTGGTCATGTGGTGTAAGAAAGTTGATTAAACTCCTAAGATATACAT
This sequence comes from Arachis ipaensis, assembly GCF_059453495.1. Classification (NCBI taxonomy): domain Eukaryota; kingdom Viridiplantae; phylum Streptophyta; class Magnoliopsida; order Fabales; family Fabaceae; genus Arachis; species Arachis ipaensis. The sequence continues at coordinate 62,808,325 of NC_142444.1, read as the reverse complement.
ATTATGAGCCTTATGTATCATCCTAGGTGTCTTGCACACCAAATTTGTTGTCCACTATATGTTTTATGCGAAAATTCAATTGAATCCTTGTCACTTTTGATTTAATTATTATGAGGACTACTTTATTATCTACTATCAAAGCATAAACTCAAAAGGATATAAAGTATGGGTTGCCTCCCATGAAGCACTTCTTTAACGTTATTAGCTTGATGGTTGTCCCTTGTCAGGGAGGTTGGTAGTGTCTCAAGTTTTCTCCTCTCATGGTGAATCTATCTCCACTTCCTTCTTTGAGAATTTCTACATGCTCCAAGGAGAGGATTCTATTGATTGTGTACACTTGAGGTAGCTGGGATGGAATTATAGGAAAATGAGGTGGGATTAGTGGTTAGTGGATTGATATCACTCTGTCCCCTGGAGAGAAGTCCTCCATAGGGATTTTCTTATTTTTCCACCCTCTTGGCACCTTTTTCTCAAACCTCTTTTCTCCTTCAAGTGGTGATTTAGTGATTTTTATGTCAGGAGGGTCCTTGCTGATAGTTCCTTTTGAAAGTTATGGTTCTAGCTCCTCCTTGGATCTTTTAGATTGTTGTACCACTTTTATTTACTGTTTTTCTACCAAAGATGCCTTCAGAGGCTCTACTTGTGGTTCATTGCTTGCTTCCTCCAAATTTGCTTCCTTATGATCATCCTTCAAGCCTCTATTTTTTTGTTCTGAATCATGTGATGGTTTGAAGACATGAAAGGTCATTTGTTCGTCATGTATTCTCAACATTAGCTCCCCTTTCTCAACATCTATGAGTGCTTTGGCTGTAGCTAAGAATGGTCTCTCCAGAATGATTAGATGAAGATAAATTTCTTCCATCTCAAGAATAACAAAGTCTGTAGGGAGGAAGTACTTCCCTACCTTCACCAGCACATTTTCTACCACTCCTAGTGCTTGTTTGAAGGTCTTGTCAGCCAACTAAACGTTATGTTTGTGGGTTTCAACTCATTGATTTGCAGCTTCCTCATGAGAGACAAGGGCATTAAGTTTATACTCTCTCCAAGATCACAAAACCCTCAGTCAATGATGACCAAAATTCACTCCCATATAAAAATGATGAATCCATTCTTTGGCAAGCTCACCAAATATTGTCAAGTAATAACCCACTAGGAGTGGGGTCGAATCCCACAGAGATTAACGGATTAAAGGAAACAATAGTTGATTGATTATCCTAGTTAGACTATTCAATTTTGAGTGATAAGCAACAAGAAAAGTAAATGACATGAAAGTAAAGGAAAGCAATAAAGTGCAAGAAAGTAAATGGCAAGGAAAGTAAAGTACAGGAAAGTAAAATGCTAGAAATGTAAAGTGCAGAAAATGTAAATAACCATAAAGTAAATAAAAGAAAGAAAGATAAAATAAACATTGGGATCAAGAGATATTGCATTCTCCGGATTAATTGATTTCATGTCATCTTCAATCATGCAACTCATTGACCTCTTGGCAATCATGATTGATTGAGCCCTAATTCCTTGGTGACTCAATCTCTCAAATCTTGATCAATAGTCAATTCCTTGGTTTAATTGATCATGAGAAGAGATGAAGAATGGTCCCTGATTATACCACACATCATCATAGGTCCAAGTAGACGGAGGATTATATGTCACCATATCCAAACACCAAAACCCAGATCCTACTCAAGTGTGAGAAAGAATTTCAAGCATGGTTTTATGTTTCCTCTTCTAAGGATCCCATAAAACCCAATTGCATTCAATCTCTTTCCCAAGATAATTGAATTCTACATGAAGAACAAATTAGTAAATCAAAGAGAGATGAATAGAAGAAGAAGAATAAAAACAATTAATCCGTCAAATAGCAATAGAGCTCTCTTTCCCAATGGAAAGAGTTAGTAATTCATAACTAAAAGATATTTACAAAAGAAAGAAAGAAAAGAAAGGAAACTGATGATGAATAGAGAGGGTCCTAGGACTTCCCCCCAATCCAGCATGCCTAATTCTATGAACTAAGGCCTTTATATAGGCTTTCTTAAATTACAAATTGAAATGAAATTAAAAGCAAATTACAATGAAATGAAAATGAACTATTCTAGATGCTTCTTGTGGCATTGATTGGTTGACAATTGTAGCTTGAATGAGAGTTGGAGTGGGCTTGATTGAAGGTTAGGGGTTGCAGGGAGAAGTTGGCGTATGGTTTCAAGTGCCACTCCTACTTGAATTTTCACTTTGGATTATGACCCACTTTGCAAAACTGAATTGATGGAGTTGTTTGGGCCTCAAATTGAATGTCCACTATGAAGTATTATATATTGTTGGAAAGCCCTGGATGTTATCTTTCCAACTCCTTTCGAATAAACTTATTTGGACCTTTATAGCTCAAGTTATACCCATTTGAAGGTGAAGAGGTCAGTCTGTCAGTACCCCGGCGTGTCACGCCCACTCTTTGGGGTGCCACGCCCATATATTATGAAACTAGCGTGCCATGCCCACTCTTTGGCATGCCACACCTTTAATGATGCACAAAATCATGCTCTCTGGCCATTAGAACTGGCGTGCCATGCCCAGAACCTGGTGTGCCACGCCCGTTATGAAAATAGAGCTGGCGTGCCACATCTTCGATATCAAGTGGCACGGCCAGGTTTTGCAACGCTGAAATAATGGCCTTTTTCACCTTTAGTTTTAATGTCCACTCTAGAGTGTTATATATCATTGGATAGCTCTTGATGTCAACTTTTCAACGTCACCAAAATCAGATCATTTGGACCTCTACAACTCAAGTTATGTTCCTTTGAAGATGAAGATGTCAAGCTGGTAACTCTACAGTGACGTATTTTTCTCCTTGTGTTTTCGGGGTCAATATCTTTCTCAATTCTAGTGTCCATTATAAAGTGTTATATATGGATGGATTGCCCTGGATGTCTACTTTCTAATGGCACTGGATCCACCCCATTTGGAGTTGTGTAGCTCAAGATATCTTCATTTGAATGAGAGGAGGTCAGGTTGCCATATGCCCCGGCGTGCCACGCCCACTTCTTGGTGTGCCATGCCCATAGTGGGGCTCAAAATTACTCCTCTGGAACTTAAGCCTGGCGTGCCACGCCCAAGACACCAAGTGGCATGCCTTCTTTGAGACTTGGCTTCACAAACTTGGCGTGCCACGCCCATAGCACCAAGTGGCACGCCCATGTAAAATTCTTCAACCTTCTTTGCTGGAATGTTGGCCTGGCGTGCCACGCCCAGAGCTCCAAGTAGCACGCCCATTGTTGATAATTGGCTTCAAAAGCTTGGCGTGCTACGCCCAGAGCTTCAAGTGGCACGCCCAACTTTATTTGTTGTTTCCTTCCCCTTTTGTTGCTCTTTTTCACCTGAAATTCAACACAACCCATTTCAAAGCAATGTACCATAATATATATCATTTGGTTCATGATATTGCATTGATTCAATGAGATTATGCTCTTTTTATGGTCCTTTTAGATAAGAAAAAGGGGTAAAAAATGCAAGTAATCACAATACCAAACTTAAACTTTGCTTGTCCTCAAGCAAACAAAGAATCATGCAATATATTTTGACAAACCAAGGTGAGAAGAGTAGCAATTTTTATGTTCATAGTTGGCTAGTTTCTTATGCATGCTACAATCACAAAAGAGATTCAAAAGATTAATGCTTCTATCTAGCTCATTTTATGAAATCTTTTTCTTTATGTTCCTTCCTTGAAACAAGCTTTTCATTCTTTTCTTTGCTTAGCTTCTTGGGTGCTTTGCACCATGTGTTTGAAAGCTTTGACTCTAAATGCTTTGTTTTCAAGTATTACCACTTGATACATAATCACCACAAGCATTTAACTAGACGACTCTTGATGAGCGGATATTTTATACGCATTTTGGGGTCAATTTCATGTACTTTTTAGTATGTTTTAGTTAGTTTTTAGTATATTTTTATTAGTTTCTAGGCAAAATTCATATGTCTGGACTTACTATGAGTTTGTGTATTTTTCTGTAATTTCAGGTATTTTCTGGCTGAAATTGAGGGAGCTGAGCAAAAATCTGATTCAGGCTGAAAAAGGACTGCTGATGCTGTTGGATTCTGACCTCCGTGCACTCGGAATGGATTTTTTAGAGCTACAGAAGTCCAATTGGCAGGCTCTTAATTGCGTTAGAAAGTAGACATCCAGGGCTTTCCAGAAATATATAATAGTCCATACTTTGTTCAAGGATGGAAAATGTAAACTGGCGTTCAACGCCAGTTCTATATTGCATTCTGGCGTTAAACGCCAGAAACAGGTTACAAGTTGGAGTTAAACGCCAGAAACAGGTTACAACCTGGCGTTTAACTCTAGAAACAGCCTAGGCACATGTAAAGCTCAAGTCTCAGCCCCAACACACACCAAGTGGGCCCCAGAAGTGGATTTCTGCACTATCTATCTTAGTTTACTCATTTTCTGTAAACCTAGGTTACTAGTTTAGTATTTAAACAACTTTTAGAGATTTATTTGGTATCTCATGACATTTTTAGATCTGAACTTTGTACTCTTTGACGGCATGAGTCTCTAAACTCCATTGTTGGGGGGTGAGGAGCTCTGATGTGTCTCGATGAGTTAATGCAATTATCTCTGTTTTCTATTCAAACACACTTGTTTCTATCTAAGATGTTCATTCGCACTTCAATATGATGGATGTGATGATCCATGACATTCATCACCATTCTCAACCTATGAACGTGTGACTGACAACCACCTCCGTTCTACCTTCGATTGAATGAGTATCTCTTGGATTCCTTAATCAGAATCTTTGTGGTATAAGCTAGAATCCATTGACAGCATTCTTAAGAATCCGGAAAGTCTAAACCTTATCTGTGGTATTCCGAGTAGGATTCAGGGATTGGATGACTGTGACGAGCTTCAAACTCACAAGGGTTGGGCGTAGTGACAGACGCAAAAGGATCAATGGATCCTATTCCAGCATGAGTGAGAACCGACAGATGATTAGCCGTGCGGTGACAGCGCACCTGGACCATTTTCACTGAGAGGACGAATGGTAGCCATTGACAACGGTGATCCACCAACACACATCTTGCCATAGGAGGAACCTTGCGTGCTTGAAGAAGAAGACAGGGGGAAAGCAGAGATTCAGAAGACAAAGTATCTCCAAAACTCCAACATATTCTCCATTACTACATAACAAGTATTTAATTCATGCTCTTTTATTTTTTGCAATCCAAACTGATAATTATAATTGATATCCTGACTAAGAATTACAAGATAACCATTGATTGCTTCAAGCCAACAATCTCCATGGGATTCGACCCTTACTCACGTAAGGTATTACTTGGACGACCCTGTGCACTTGCTAGTTAGTGGTACGAGATGTGAAAAGTGTGATTCACAATTCGTGCACCAAGTTTTTGGCACCGTTGCCAGGGATTGTTCGAGTTTGGACAACTGACGGTTTATTTTGTTACTTAGATTAGGAAAAATTTTTCTTTTTGATCTAGAGTCTTCTATTATTGTTTTTGGTTGAAATTTTTTTTAAAATCCTTATTTTCTCTTTTTAAATTTTTTAAAAATTTTATAAACTGATAATTGAGTTTTTTTGTTTGAGTTTAGTTTCATATTTTAAGTTTGGTGTCAATTGTATGTTTTTATTTTCTTTTAAATTTTCGAAATTGTGTTCATTGTTCTTTCTTAATCTTCAAGTTGTTCTTGTTTATTTTCCTTGTTTGATCTTTAGTTTTTCTTGTTTTGTGATTTTTCTTATTTTTCTTGTGCATTTTTGAATTATTAGTATATAAAAAAATTTATTTATTAAATACCTTATTAAAACACGTTAAATTTATAGCTCAATTGGCTAGAGCGTTGTGCTTATGTTCTTGGTAATTGGCTATCTTCTTTTTAAAACTTTTTCAAAAATAATTTTTCTTTGAATAAATCTTGTGCCAAACATTAAGTTTGGTGTTCTCCTGTTAACTTTTCTTTAGTTTTCAAAAATTTTATTTTGGTTTTCTAAAAATTTTAAGTTTGGTGATCTTTCTTCATGTTCTTGTGTTCTTGTGAGTCTTCAAAGTATTCTTGAGTCTTCCTTGTGTTTTAATCTTAAAATTTTAAGTTTGGTGTTCCTTGGTATTTTCCCTCCAAAATTTTTGAAAACAAAGAGCATTAGATCTAAAAATTTTAAGTTGTGTGTCTTTCGTGTGTTTTTCTTTTTCATCATAAAATTCAAAAATCAAAAAAATATCTTCTCTAACTATTTTTGAGCAAATATTTCGAAATTTTTCAAAAAAATTCAGATTTTTATTTTAAAATTTCTATTTTATCTTATCTTAGTTTTAAAAATTTAAAAATTTAATTTTTTTTTTCAAAAAAATCATATCTTTTTCAAAATTTTATCTTATCTTATTTCAAATTTCAAATTTCAACTTCTAAAATTTCAAAATTCAAATTTCAAAATTTAAGATTCAAAATCTAATTTTCAAATTTAAAAATCAAATATTTTCAAAATTTAAATCTTTTTCAAATCCTTATCTTATATTGTTAACTTTTTCGAAAATTCAAAAATTCAATTTTAAAATTTCAACTTTCAAATTTCAATTTTCAAATTTCAATTTTCAAAATTTTAAATTTCAAATTTCCAATTTCAAATTTCAAATTTCAAATTTCAAAACTTTTTAATTTAAATTCCTTATCTTCTCTTACCTAGGTTCTTATCTTTTCTAATCTCAAATCTTAAAATCAAATCTTTTTCATATCTTTTCTTTTTTTTTGTTATTTTCTTACAAGTATCTTTAATTTTAAGACATATCTTTTTCAAAAATTCTTAACCAATTTCTCTCTCTTCATTTTTTTCGAAAATCCTCACCCACATTTTTTCAAATCTTTTTAATTAATTAATTTAGTTTTCAATTTTCTTTTATTTCTTTTTCTTCTAATTTTCGAAATTATAGTCAATTTTTCATTTATTTTATTTTAATTTCGGTTTTCAAAAAAAAAATTTAAAAATATATTTTCTTTGCAATTCATATCAATTCCATTTTATCTATCATGAATCTAAGTGAAAATGAACAGTCCAGAAGGACTCTGGGTCATATGGTAGTCTCACTACTGCTGTATATGGGAGTAGTATCTGTATATCCTCCATTAAAGTAGGCAGTTTTGAGCTAAATCCTCAGCTCATTGTCATGGTGCAGCAAAACTGCCAGTATTCCGGTCTTCCACAGGAAGAACCTACTGAGTTTCTGGCACAATTCTTGCAAATTGCTGACAAAGTACGTGACAAGGAGGTAGATCAGGATGTATACAGGCTGTTACTGTTTTCGTTTGCTGTAAAAGATCAAGCTAAAAGGTGGTTAAATAACCAACCCACAGCAAGCATAAGAACATGGAAACAGTTATCAGACAAATTCCTGAATCAATATTTACCTCCAAAAAGGATGACACAGCTAAGGCTGGACATCCAAGGCTTTAAACAAGAGGATGATGAATCCCTTTATAATGCCTGGGAGAGATACAGAGGGATGCTAAGGAAATGCCCTTCTGAAATGTTTTCAGAATGGGTGCAATTAGACATCTACTATGGGCATACAGAAAGAGCTCAGGTATCTCTAGACTACTCAGCTGGTGGATCTCTACACATGAGAAAAACTATTGAAGAGGCTCAAGAGCTTATTGATATAGTTGCTAGAAATCAGCATCTGTACATAAGTAATGGGTCCTCCATAAAAGAAGAGGCCAAAGCAGTGTCTACTGAACTTGGTCCTCCAGAACAAGTTGCTGAACTCAATCAACAATTGTGCTTTCTAACAAAACAGCTAGCGGAACTCAAGGAGATGCTACAAGACACTAAAAATGCTAATAAAAATATGGAGGCACAATTGAATCAGACAAAACAGCAGTTATCAAAACAGATAACAGATGAGTACCAGGCAGTTCAATTAAGAAGTGGAAAAAACATTAAATACCTCACTTCAGAGCAGCAGAAAGCCAAAAAAAGAACAACTGAAAGAGGATGAGCAAAATATTATCCAAAATCCCTCTGAGGACAGTAAGAGTCCAGAGAGGAACAATTCTGGCGTTCAAACGCCAGAAACAAGCAAGGAGCTAGCGTCAAACGCCTAATGGAAGCTCAGTTCTGGCGTTCAAACCCAAGAAATAGGTAAGAAGCTGGCGTCTAACACCAATCAAGCTTCTAACCCTGGCATTCAAACGCCAGTGAGGGATCAGACACACACAAGTGCTGATAACAACCCCTCTAAAAAGGCTTCTCCAACCACTTCTGTAGGAATTAAACCTGCAGCAACCAAGGTTGAGGAATACAAAGCCAAGATTCCTTATCCTAAAAAACTCCGCCAAGAGGAGTAGGGTAAGCAATTTGCCCGCTTTGCAGACTATCTCAGGACTCTTGAAATAAAGATTCTATTTGCAGAGGCACTTGAGCAAATACCCTCTTATGCCAAGTTCATGAAAGATATCTTGAGTCATAAGAAGGATTGGAGAGAAAATGAAAGAGTTCTCCTCACTGAAGAATGCAGTGCAGTCATTCTGAAAAGCTTCCCAGAAAAGCTTAAAGATCCCGGGAGCTTTATGATACCATGCATATTAGAGGGTAATTACACCAAGACAACTTTATGTGATCTTGGGGCAAGCATCAACCTAATCCTTGCATCCACTATCAGAAAGCTTGGCTTGACTGAAGAGGTCAAACCAACCCGGATCTGTCTTCAACTTGCTGATGGCTCCATTAAATACCCATCAGGCATAATTGAGGACATGATTGTCAAGGTTGGGCCATTTGCCTTCCCTACTGACTTTGTAGTGCTGGAAATGGAGGAGCACCTGAGTGTAACTCTCATTCTAGGAAGACCATTCCTAGCAACTGGACGAACTCTCATTGACGTCCAAAACGGGGAGATAACCCTGAGAGTCAATGAGGATGAGTTTAAGTTGAATGTTGTCAAAGCTATGTAACATCCAGACACATCAGACGACTGCCTGAACGTTGATATTATTGACTCCCTGGTGGAAGAGGTCAATATGACTGAGAGTCTCGAATCAGAGCTAGAGGACATTTTTAAAGATGCTCAGCCTGATCTGGATGATTCAGAGGAATTGAAAAAGCCTCTGAAACTTCCTCAGGAGGAGGAAAAACCTCCTAAACCCGAGCTCAAACCATTACCACCATCCCTGAAATATGCATTTCTGGGAGAAGGTTACACTTTTCCGGTGATCATAAGCTCTGCTTTAAATCCCCTGGAAGAGGAAGCGCTACTTCAAGTGCTAAGGACACACAAGACAGCTCTTGGGTGGTCCATAAGTGACCTTAAGGGCATCAGCCCAGCAAGATGCATGCACAAGATCCTATTGGAGGATGATGCTAAGCCAGTGGTTCAACCACAGAGGCGGCTAAATCCAGCCATGAAGGAAGTGGTGCAAAAAGAGGTCACCAAGTTACTGGAGGCTGTGATTATTTATCCTATTTCTGATAGCCCCTGGGTGAGCCCTGTCTAAGTTGTCCCCAAAAAGGGAGGCATGACAATGGTTCGTAATGAAAAAAATGAACTGGTTCCTACAAGAACAGTTACAGGGTGAAGCATGTGTATTGACTATAGAAGGCTCAATACAGCCACTAGAAAGGATCATTTTCCTTTACCATTCATAGACCAGATGCTAGAAAGACTAGCAGGTCATGATTATTACTGCTTTTGGGATGGCTATTTAGGCTACAACAAAATTGCAGTAGATCCCCAAGATCAAGAGAAAACAGCATTCACATGTCCATCTGGAGTATTTGCCTACAGAAGGATGCCATTTGGGCTGTGTAATGCACCTGCAACCTTTCAGAGATGCATGCTCTCTATTTTCTCTGATATGGTGGAAAAATTTTTGGAAGTCTTCATGGATGACTTCTCAGTATATGGAGACTCATTCAGCTCCTGTCTTGATCACCTGACACTGGTTCTGAAAAGATGCCAAGAGACTAACCTGGTTTTAAACTGGGAAAAATGTCACTTTATGGTGACTGAAGGGATTGTCCTTGGGCACAAGATTTCGAACAAGGGAATAGAGGTGGATCAAGCTAAGGTAGAGGTAATTGAAAAATTACCACCACCTGCCAATGTTAAGGCAATCAAAAGCTTTCTGGGGCATGCAGGATTCTATAGGAGGTTTATAAAGGATTTTTCAAAAATTGGAAAACCTCTGAGTAATCTGCTAGCTGCTGACACGCCATTTGTGTTTGACACAGAGTGTCTGCAGGCGTTTGAAACTCTGAAAGCTAAGCTGGTCACAGCACCAGTTATTTCTGCACCAGACTGGACATTACCATTTGAACTAATGTGTGATGCCAGTGACCATGCCATTGGTGTAGTACTGGGACAGAGGCATAACAAGCTTCTGCATGTCATTTATTATGCTAGCCGCATTTTAAATGATGCCCAGAAAAATTACACAACCACAGAAAAAGAATTGCTTGCAGTGGTTTATGCCATTGACAAGTTTAGATCATACTTAGTAGGATCAAAAGTGATTGTGTATACTGACCATGCTGCTCTTAAATATCTACTCACAAAGCAGGATTCAAAACCCAGGCTCATAACATGGGTGTTGCTTCTGCAAGAGTTTGATATAGAAATAAGAGACAAAAAAGGGACAGAAAATCAAGTAGCTGATCACCTGTCCCGGATAGAACCAGTAGCAGGAGCATCCCTCCCTCCTACTGAGATCTCTGAAACCTTTCCGGATGAGCAATTATTTGCTATTCAGGAAGCTCTGTGGTTTGCAGACATTGCAAACTATAAGACACAATGTTCTCCTTCTGTAACCATGGAGAGGAAGCATGAAAAGCTTCTCTCAATACAGAGTCAAACAAAACCCCCACATTCAAACTCTAAGTTTGGTGTTGAGAGGCCCCAACCCTGCTCTGATTATCTGTGAGGCTCCATGAGAGCTCACTGTCAAGCTATTGACAATAAAGAAGCGCTTATTGGGAGGCAACCCAATTTTTACTTATCTATGTTAATTTTCTGTTTTCCATTTTTATTTTATGTTTTCTTTAGGATGATGATCATATGGAGTCATAAAAATCAAAGCAAAGTCAAAAACAGCTTTAAAACAGCTCACCCTGGAGGAAGAGCTTACTGGCATTTAGAAGCATCAAACTGGCGTTTAACGCCAGAAAGAAGCATCAAGCTGGCGTTAAACGCCAGAAACAAGCACCAAGTTGGCGTTCAATGCCAAGAAAGGGGAAAAGCTGGCGTTTAACGCCAGAAACAAGCAGCAGTCTGGCGTTAAATGCCAGGATTGCACACTAAGGGCATTTTGCAGGCCTCAATGGAGCAGGGATGCTAAGTCCTTGACCCCTCAGGATCTGTGGACCCCACAGGATCCCCACCTACCTCACCATTCCAATTCAAACCATTCCCCTCCCATATCCACCCATTCAAACTTCTCCTTCTACTCCCTTCTATCTTCTTTTGCTCGAGGACGAGCAAACCTTTTAAGTTTGGTGTGGAAAAAAGCGTTGCTTTTTATTTTTCCATAACCATTTATGGCACCTAAGGCCGGAGAAACCTCTAGAAAGAGGAAAAGGAAGGCAGTTGCTTCCATCACCGAGTCATGAGAGATGGAGAGGTTCATCTCAAGGGTCCATAGTTCAGTGGTAGAGCATTTGACTGCAGATCAAAGAGCTATGAGGGAGGAGCAACAAAGACAAGGAAGAGACATAGAGGAGCTCAAGAGCACCATTGGTTCTTCAAGAAGAGGAAGACGCCACCCTCACTAAGGTGGACCCGTTCCTTAATCTCCTTGTTCTTATTTCTCTGTTTTTTGTTTACTATGCTTTATGTTTATTTATGTTTGGGTCTTATTACATGATCACTAGTATCTAAGTGTCTATGTCATAAAGATATGAATGTCCTATGAATCCATCACCTTTCTTAAATGAAAAATATTTTCTGAAAAAGAAAAAGAAGTACATGAATTTCGAATTTTGAAATAGTTTAATTATTTTGATGTGGTGGCAATACTTTTTGTTTTCTGAATGAATGCTTGAACAGTGCATATGTCTTTTGAATTTGTTGTTTATGAATGTTAAAATTGTTGGCTCTTGAAAGAATGATGAAAAAGGAGAAATGTTATTTGATAATCTAAAAAATCATAAAAATGATTCTTGAAGCAAGAAAAAGCAGTGAAGAACAAATCTTGCAGAAAAAAAATGCAAAAAAAAAAAAAAGAAAGCAAGAAAAAGAAAAAGCAAGCAGAAAAAGCCAAAAGCTCTTTAAACTAAAAGGCAAGAGCAAAAAGCCAATAGCCCTTAAAACCAAAAAGCAAGGGTAATAAAAAGGATCCAAGGCTTTGAGCATCAGTGGATAGAAGGGCCTAAAGGAATAAAATCCTGGCCTAAGCGGCTAAACCAAGCTGTCCCTAACCATGTACTTGTGGCGTGAAGGTGTCAAGTGAAAACTTGAGACTGGGCGGTAAAAGTTGAGGTCCAAAGCAAAAACAGAGTGTGCTTAAGAACCCTGGACACCTCTAATTGGGGACTTTAGCAAAGCTGAGTCACAATCTGAAAAGGTTCACCCAGTTATGTGTCTGTGGCATGTATATATCCGGTGGTAATACTGGAAAACAGAGTGCTAAGGGCCACGGCCAAGACTCATAATGTAGCTGTGTTCAAGAATCAACATACTAAACTAGGAGAATCAATAACACTATCTGAATTCTGAGTTCCTATAGATGCCAATCATTCTGAACTTCAAAGGATAAAGTGAGATGCTAAAACTGTTCAGAAGCAAAAAGCTAATAGCCCCACTCATCTAATTAAGACTGATCTTCGTAGATATTTTTGGAATTCATTGTATATTCTCTTCTTTTTATCCTACTTTATTTTTAGTTGCTTGGGGACAAGCAACAGTTTAAGTTTGGTATTGTGATGAGCGGATATTTTATACGCTTTTTGGGGTCAATTTCATGTAGTTTTTAGTATGTTTTAGTTAGTTTTTAATATATTTTTATTAGTTTCTAGGAAAAATTCATATTTCTGGACATAACTATGAGTTTGTGTGTTTTCCTGTAATTTCAGGTATTTTCTTGCTGAAATTGAGGGAGCTGAGCAAAAATCTGATTCAAGCTGAAAAAGGACTGCTAATGCTGTTGGATTCTGACCTCCCTGCACTCGGAATGGATTTTTGGAGCTACAGAAGTCCAATTGAAATGCTCTCAATTGCGTTGGAAAGTAGACATCCAGGGATTTCCATCAATATATAATAGTCTATACTTTGTTCAAGGATAGACAACGTAAACTGGCGTTCAACGCCAGTTCCAAGTTGCATTCTGGCGTTAGACGCCAGAAACAGGTTACAAGTTGGAGTTAAACGCCAGAAACAGGTTACAACCTGGCGTTTAACTCTAGAAACAGCCTAGGCACGTGTAAAGCTCAAGTCTCAGCCCCAGCACATACCAAGTGGGCCCCAGAAGTGGATTTCTGCACTATCTATCTTAGTTTACTCATTTTCTGTAAACCTAGGTTACTAGTTTAGTATTTAAACAACTTTTAGAGATATATTTGGTACCTCATGACATTTTTTGATCTGAACTTTGTACTCTTTGACGGCATGAGTCTCTAAGCTCCATTGTTGGGGGTGAGGAGCTCTGCTGTGTCTCAATGAATTAATGCAATTATCTCTGTTTTCTATTCAAACACGCTTGTTTCTATCTAAGATGTTCATTCACACTTCAATATGATGGATGTGATGATCTGTGACATTCATCACCATTCTCAACCTATGAACGTGTGACTGACAACCATCTCTGTTCTACCTTCGATTGAATGAGTATCTCTTGGGTTCCTTAATCAGAATCTTCGTGGTATAAGCTAGAATCCATTGGCAGCATTCTTGAGAATCCGGAAAGTCTAAACCTTGTCTGTGGTATTCCGAGTAGGATTCAGGGATTGGATGACTGTGACGAGCTTCAAACTCACAAGGGTTGGGCGTAGTGACAGACGCAAAAGGATCAATGGATCCTATTCCAGCATGAGGGAGAACCGACAGATGTTTAGCCATGCGGTGACAGCGTACCTGGACCATTTTCACTGAGAGGACGAATGGTAGCCATTGACAACGGTGATCCACCAACACACATCTTGCCATAGGAGGAACCTTGCGTGCGTGAAGAAGAAGACAGGGGGAAAGTAGAGATTCAGAAGACAAAGCATCTCCAAAACTCCAACATATTCTCCATTACTGCATAACAAGTATTTAATTCATGCTCTTTTATTTTTCGCAATCCAAACTGATAATTATTATTGATATCCTGACTAAGAATTACAAGATAACCATAGATTGCTTCAAGCCAACAATCTCCGTGGGATTCGACCCTTACTCACGTAAGCTATTACTTGGACGACCCAGTGCTCTTGTTGGTTAGTGGTACGAGTTGTGAAAAGTGTGATTCACAATTCGTGCACCAAGTTTTTGGCGCCGTTGCCGGGGATTGTTCGAGTTTGGACAACTGACGGTTTATTTTGTTACTTAGATTAGGAAAAATTTTTATTTTTGGTCTAGAGTCTTCTATTATTGTTTTTGGTTGAAATTTTTTTTAAAATCCTTATTTTCTCTTTTTAAATTTTTTAAAAATTTTATAAACTGATAATTGAGTTTTTCTGTTTGAGTTTAGTTTTATATTTTAAGTTTGGTGTCAATTGTATGTTTTTATTTTCTTTTAAATTTTCGAAATTGTGTTCATTGTTCTTTCTTAATCTTCAAGTTGTTCTTCTTTATTTTTCTTGTTTGATCTTTAGTTTTTCTTGTTTTGTGATTTTTCTTGTTTTTCTTGTGCGTTTTCGAATTATTAGTATCTAAAAAAATTTATTTATTAAATACCTTATTAAAACACGTTAAATTTATAGCTCAATTGGCTAGAGCGTTGTGCTTATGTTCTTGGTAATTGGCTATCTTCTTTTTAAAACTTTTTCAAAAATAATTTTTCTTTGAATAAATCTTGTGTCAAACTTTAAGTTTGGTGTTCTCCTATTAACTTTTCTTTAGTTTTCAAAAATTTTATTTTGGTTTTCTAAAAATTTTAAGTTTGGTGTTCTTTCTTCATGTTCTTGTGTTCTTGTGAGTCTTCAAAGTATTCTTGAGTCTTCCTTGTGTTTTGATCTTAAAATTTTAAGTTTGGTGTTCCTTGGTGTTTTTCCTCCAAAATTTTCGAAAACAAGGAGCATTAGATCTAAAAATGTGTCTTTCGTGTGTTTTTCTTTTTCATCATAAAATTCAAAAATAAAAAAATATCTTCTCTAACTATTTTTGAGCAAATATTTCGAAATTTTTCAAAAAAATTCAGATTTTTATTTTAAAATTTCTATTTTATCTTATCTTAGTTTTAAAAATTTCAAAATTCAATTTTTTTTTTCAAAAAAATCATATCTTTTTCAAAATTTTATCTTATCTTATTTCAAATTTCAAATTTCAACTTCCAAAATTTCAAAATTCAAATTTCAAAATTTAAGATTCAAAATCTAATTTTCAAATTTAAAAATCAAATCTTTTCAAAATTTAAATCTTTTTCAAATCCTTATCTTATATTGTTAACTTTTTCGAAAATTCAAAAATTCAATTTTCAAATTTCAACTTTCAAATTTCAATTTTCAATTCAAATTTCAAATTTCAAAATATTTTAATTTAAATTCCTTATCTTCTCTTACCTAGGTTATCTTATCTTTTCTAATCTCAAATCTTAAAATCAAATATTTTTCATATCTTTTATTTTTTTTTATTTTCTTACAAGTATCTTTAATTTTAAGACATATCTTTTTCAAAACTTCCTAACCAATTTCTCTCTCTTTATTTTTTTCGAAAATCCTCACCCACATCTTTTTCAAATCTTTTTAATTAATTAATTTAGTTTTCAATTTTTTTATTTCTTTTTCTTCTAATTTTCAAAATTATAGTCAATTTTTCAATTATTTTATTTTATTTTATTTTAATTTCGGTTTTCAAAAAAAAATTTAAAAAAATTTACTTTCTTTGCAATTCATATCAATTCCATTTTATCCATCATGGATCTAAGTGAAAATGAACAGTTCAGAAGGACTCTGGGGTCATATGGTAATCTCACTACTGCTGCATATGGGAGTAGTATCTGTATATCCTCTATCAAAGTAGGCAGTTTTGAGCTAAATCCCCAGCTCATTGTCATGGTGCAGCAAAACTGCCAGTATTCTGGTCTTCCACAGGAAGAACCTACTGAGTTTCTGGCACAATTCTTGCAAATTGCTAACACAATACGTGACAAGGAGGTAGATCAGGATGTATACAGGTTGTTACTGTTTCCGTTTACTGTAAAAGATCAAGCTAAAAGGTGGTTAAATAACCAACCCACAGCAAGTATAAGAACATGGAAACAGTTATCAGACAAATTCCTGAATCAATATTTTCCTCCAAAAAGGATGACACAGCTAAGGCTGGACATCCAAGGCTTTAAACAAGAGGATGATGAATCCCTTTATAATGCCTGGGAGAGATACATAGGGATGCTAAGGAAATGCCCTTCTGAAATGTTTTCAGAATGGCTGCAATTAGACATCTTCTACTATGGGCTTACAGAAAGAGCTCAGGTATCTCTAGACCACTCAGCTGGTGGATCTCTATACATGAGAAAAACTATTGAAGAGGCTCAAGAGCTTATTGATATAGTTGCTAGAAATCAGTATCTGTACATAAGTAATGGGTCCTCCATAAAAGAAGAAGCCAAAGTAGTGTCTACTGAACTTGGTCCTCCAGAACAAGTTGCTGAACTCAATCAACAATTGTGCTTTCTAACAAAACAGCTAGCGGAACTCAAGGAGATGCTACAAGACACTAAAAATGCTAATAAAAATATGGAGGCACAATTGAATCAGACAAAACCGCAGTTATCAAAACAGATAATAGATGAGTTCCAGGCAGTTCAATTAAGAAGTGGAAAAACATTAAATACCTCACTTTAGAGCAGTAGAAAGCCAAAGAAAGAACAACTGACAGAGGATGAGCAAAATATTATCCAAAATCCCTCTGAGGATAGTAAGAGTCCAGAGAGGAACAATTCTGGCATTCAAACGCTAGAAACAAGCAAGGAGCTAGCGTCAAACGCCTAATGGAAGCTCAGTTCTGGCATTCAAATGCCAGAAATAGGTAAGAAGCTGGCGTCTAATGGCAATCAAGCTTCTAACCCTGGCATTCAAACGTCAGTGAGGGATCAGACACACACAAGTGCTGATAACAACCCCTCTAAAAAGGCTTCTCCAACCACTTCTGTAGGAATTAAACCTGCAGCAACCAAGGTTGAGGAATACAAAGCCAAGATTCCTTATCCTCAAAAACTCCGCCAAGAGGAGCAGGATAAGCAATTTGCCCGCTTTGCAGACTATCTCAGGACTCTTGAAATAAAGATTCTATTTGCAGAGGCACTTGAGCAAATACCCTCTTATGCCAAGTTCATGAAAGATATCTTGAGTCATAAGAAGGATTGGAGAGAAAATGAAATAGTTCTCCTCACTGAAGAATGCAGTGCAGTCATTTTGAAAAGCTTCCCAGAAAAGCTTAAAGATCCCGGGAGCTTTATGATACCATGCATATTAGAGGGTAATTACACCAAGACAGCTTTATGTGATCTTGGGGCAATCATCAACCTAATCCCTGCATCCACTATCAGAAAGCTTGGCTTGACTGAAGAGGTCAAACCAACTCGGATCTGTCTTCAACTTGCTGATGGCTCCATTAAATACCCATCAGGCATAATTGAGGACATGATTATCAAGGTTGGGCCATTTGCCTTCTCTACTGACTTTGTAGTGCTGGAAATGGAGGAGCACAAGAGTGTAACTCTCATTCTAGGAAGACCATTCCTAACAACTGGACGAACCCTTATTGACGTCCAAAAAGGGGAGATAACCCTGAGAGTCAATGAGGATGAGTTTAAGTTGAATGTTGTCAAAGCTATGCAACATCCAGACACATCAGACGACTGCCTGAACGTTGATATTATTGACTCCCTGGTGGAAGAGGTCAATATGACTGAGAGTCTTGAATCAGAGCTAGAGGACATTTTTAAAGATGTTCAGCCTGATCTGGATGATTCAGAGGAATTGAAAGAGCCTCTGAAACTTACTCAGGAAGAGGAAAAACATCCTAAATCCGAGCTCAAACCATTACCACCATCCCTGAAATATGCATTTCTGGGAGAAGGTGACACTTTTCCAGTGATCATAAGCTCTGTTTTAAATCCCCTGGAAGAGTAAGCGCTACTTTAAGTGCTAAGGACACACAAGACAGCTCTTGGGTGGTCCATAAGTGACCTTAAGGGCATCAGCCCAGCAAGATGCATGCACAAGATCCTATTGGAGGATGATGCTAAGCCAGTGGTTCAACCACAAAGGCGGTTAAATCCAGCCATGAAGGAAGTGGTGCAGAAAGAGGTCACCAAGTTATTGGAGGCTGGGATTATTTATCCTATTTCTGATAGCCCCTGGGTGAGCCCTGTCCAAGTTGTCCCCAAAAAGGGAGGCATGACAATGGTTCATAATGAAAAAAATGAACTGGTTCCTACAAGAACAGTTACAGGGTGAAGCATGTGTATTGACTATAGAAGGCTCAATACAGCCACCAGAAAGGATCATTTTCCTTTACCATTCATAGACCAGATGCTAGAAAGACTAGCAGGTCATGATTATTACTGCTTTTGGGATGGCTATTTAGGCTACAACAAAATTGCAGTAGATCCCCAAGATCAAGAGAAAACAGCATTCACATGTCCATCTGGAGTATTTGCCTACAGAAGGATGCCATTTGGGCTATGTAATGCACCTGGAACCTTTTAGAGATGCATGCTCTCTATTTTCTCTGATATGGTGGAAAAATTTCTGGAAGTCTTCATGGATGACTTCTCAGTATATGGAGACTCATTCAGCTCCTGTCTTGATCACCTGACACTGGTTCTGAAAAGATGCCAAGAGACTAACCTGGTTTTAAACTGGGAAAAATGTCACTTTATGGTGACTAAAGGGATTGTCCTTGGGCACAAGATTTCGAACAAGGGAATAGAGGTGGATCAAGCTAAGGTAGAGGTAATTGAAAAATTACTACCACCTGCCAATGTTAAGGCAATCAGAAGCTTTCTGGGGCATGCAGGATTCTATAGGAGGTTTATAAAGGATTTTTCAAAAATTGCAAAATCTCTGAGCAATCTGCTAGTTGCTGACACGCCATTTGTGTTTGACACAGAGTGTCTGCAGGCGTTTGAAACTCTGAAACAAAGCTGGTCACAACACCAGTTGTTTCTGCACCAGACTAGACATTACCATTTGAACTAATGTGTGATGCCAGTGACCATGCCATTGGTGTAGTACTGGAACAGAGGCATAACAAGCTTCTGCATGTCATTTATTATGCTAGCCACATTTTAAATGATGCCCAGAAAAATTACACAACCACAGAAAAAGAATTGCTTGCAGTGGTTTATGCCATTGACAAGTTTAGATCATACTTAGTAGGATCAAAAGTGATTGTGTATACTGACCATGCTGCTCTTAAATATCTACTCACAAATCAGGATTCAAAACCCAGGCTCATAAGATGGGTGTTGCTTTTGCAAGAGTTTGATATAGAAATAAGAGACAGAAAAGGGACAGAAAATCAAGTAGCTGATCACCTGTCCCAGATAGAACCAGTAGCAGGAGCATCCCTCCCTCCTACTGAGATCTCTGAAACCTTTCCGGATGAGCAATTGTTTGCTATTCAGGAAGCTCTGTGGTTTGCAGACATTGCAAACTATAAGACACAAGGTTCATCTCAAGGATCCATAGTTCAGTGGTAGAGCATTTGACTGCAGATCAAAGAGCTATGAGGGAGGAGCAACAAAGACAAGGAAGAGACATAGAGGAGCTCAAGAGCACCATTGGTTCTTCAAGAAGAGGAAGACGCCACCCTCACTAAGGTGGACCCGTTCCTTAATCTCCTTGTTCTTATTTCTCTGTTTTTTGTTTACTATGCTTTATGTTTATTTATGTTTGGGTCTTATTACATGATCACTAGTATCTAAGTGTCTATGTCTTAAAGATATGAATGTCCTATGAATCCATCACCTTTCTTAAATGAAAAATATTTTCTAAAAAAGAAAAAGAAGTACATGAATTTCGAATTTTAAAATAGTTTAATTATTTTGATGTGGTGGCAATACTTTTTGTTTTCTGAATGAATGCTTGAACATTGCATATGTCTTTTGAATTTGTTGTTTATGAATGTTAAAATTGTTGGCTCTTGAAAGAATGATGAAAAAGGAGAAATGTTATTTGATAATCTAAAAAATCATAAAAATGATTCTTGAAGCAAGAAAAAGCAGTGAAGAACAAATCTTGCAGAAAAAAAAATGCAAAAAAAAAAAGAAAGGAAGAAAAAGAAAAAGCAAGCAGAAAAAGCCAAAAGCTCTTTAAACCAAAAGGCAAGAGCAAAAAGCCAATAGCCCTTAAAACCAAAAGGCAAGGGTAATAAAAAGGATCCAAGGCTTTGAGCATCAGTGGATAGGAGTGCCTAAAGGAATAAAATCCTGGCCTAAGCGGCTAAACCAAGCTGTCCCAAACCATGTGCTTGTGGCGTGAAGGTGTCAAGTGAAAACTTGAGACTGAGCGGTTAAAGTTGAGGTCCAAAGCAAAAATAGAGTGTGCTTAAGAACCCTGGACACCTCTAATTGGGGACTTTAGCAAACCTGAGTCACAATCTGAAAAGGTTCACCCAGTTATGTGTCTGTGGCATGTATGTATCCGGTGGTAATACTGGAAAACAGAGTGCTTAGGGCCACGGCCAAGACTCATAATGTAGCTGTGTTCAAGAATCAACATACTGAACTAGGATAATCAATAACACTATCTGAATTCTGAGTTCCTATAGATGCCAATCATTCTGAACTTCAAAGGATAAAGTGAGATGCTAAAACTGTTCAGAAGCAAAAAGCTAATAGCCCCGCTCATCTAATTAAGACTGATCTTCATAGATATTTTTGGAATTCATTGTATATTCTCTTCTTTTTATCCTACTTTGTTTTTAGTTGCTTGGGGACAAGCAACAGTTTATGTTTGGTATTGTGATGAGCGGATATTTTATACGCTTTTTGGGGTCAATTTTATGTAGTTTTAAGTATGTTTTAGTTAGTTTTTAATATATTTTTATTAGTTTCTAGGAAAAAATTCATATTTCTAGACTTAACTATGAGTTTGTGTGTTTTTCTGTAATTTCAGGTATTTTCTGGCTGAAATTGAGGGAGCTGAGCAAAAATCTGATTCAAGCTGAAAAAGGACTGCTGATGCTGTTTGATTCTAACCTCCCTGCACTCGGAATGGATATTTAGAGCTACAGGAGTCCAATTGAAACGCTCTCAATTGCGTTGGAAAGTAGACATCCAGGGCTTTCCATCAATATATAATAGTCTATACTTTGTTCAAGGATAGACGACGTAAACTGGCGTTCAACACCAGTTCCATGTTGCATTCTGGCGTTAAACGCCAGAAACAGGTTACAAGTTGGAGTTAAACGCCAGAAACAGGTTACAACCTGGTGTTTAACTCTAGAAACAGCCTAGGCACGTGTAAAGCTCAAGTCTCAGTCCCAGCACATACCAAGTGGGCCCCAGAAGTGGATTTCTGCACTATCTATCTTAGTTTACTCATTTTCTGTAAACCTAGTTTACTAGTTTAGTATTTAAACAACTTTTAGAGATTTATTTGGTACCTCATGACATTTTTAGATCTGAACTTTGTACTCTTTGACGGCATGAGTCTCTAAACTCCATTGTTGGGGGTGAGGAGCTCTGCTGTGTCTCAATGAATTAATGCAATTATCTCTATTTTTTATTCAAACACGCTTGTTTCTATCTAAGATGTTCATTCGCACTTCAATATGATGGATGTGATGATCTGTGACATTCATCACCATTCTCAACCTATGAATGTGTGATTGACAACCACCTCCGTTCTACCTTTGATTGAATGAGTATCTCTTGGGTTCCTTAATCAGAATCTTCGTGGTATAAGCTAGAATCCATTGGCAGCATTCTTGAGAATCCGGAAAGTCTAAACCTTGTCTATGGTATTCCGAGTAGGATTCAGGGATTGGATGACTGTGACGAGCTTCAAACTCACAAGGGTTGGGCGTAGTGACAGACGCAAAAGGATCAATGGATCCTATTCTAGCATGAGTGAGAACTGACAGATGATTAGCCGTGTGGTGATAGCGCACTTGGACCATTTTCACTGAGAGGACGAATGGTAGCCATTGACAACGGTGATCCACCAACACACATCTTGCCATAGGAGGAACCTTGCGTGCGTGACGAAGAAGACAGGGGGAAAATAGAGATTTAGAAGACAAAGCATCTCCAAAACTCCAACATATTCTCCATTGCTGCATAACAAGTATTTAATTCATGCTCTTTTATTTTTCGCAATCCAAACTGATAATTATTATTGATATCCTGACTAAGAATTACAAGATAACCATAGATTGCTTCAAGCCAACAATCTCCGTGGGATTCGACCCTTACTCACGTAAGGTATTACTTGGACGACCCAGTGCACTTGCTGGTTAGTGGTACGAGTTGTGAAAAGTGTGATTCACAATTCGTGCACCAACTCTTTTAGCTCATTTGTTTCTTTTCTTTTCTCTCTAATCATTGATGCTCAGAGCCTTGAGCTTTGAGGGAGTACTTTTGCATTTGAGCCTAGCCTTAACTCTAAGTGCTTTATTTTCAAGCTTTTTGCTTGATACATAAACACTACAAGTACTTAACAAATAAATTGTCATTGGTACTCAGAGCCTTCAGCTTTCTCATATTTTCCTTTTTCTTTTTCTTGCCTCATTTACATTTGCTTCTTCAAGGTTTTCATGATTTCAAAAATTTCATAAAATGTCCTAGATGAAAACTTCAATTACACAAATTCAAATGCAATTGAGCAACAATAATCATGCTAGCTTCCCATTACTTATAAGCTCATACTAGCTTCTTCTTTAATGACCTTGTTTTTTTATGATCATGATACTTATTTGCTTTTGAACTCACAAAACTCAAGATGGTAGTCATAATGTCATAGCACATGTTACAATTCAACAATCAAGATATGCTTATTCACAACTCACATGCATACAAAGGAATAAAAGACAACCATGCAATTTAAAATACTGGAAACAAATAAGAGAAAAAGGAACTTTACCACCTTGTAGTTCATCTTCATTGTTGTTGTCACTTTCCTCCTATTCTTTTCCTTCCCACACCAAACTTAGAATGATTGCTTGTCCTCAAGCAATAGATAAAACAGTGGTGATGGGATTTATGATGGGTCATAAGTGTCTTTAACAATAAAATGTGAATAATGCATGTGCTCAAGCAAGCAAAGATAAGGATACAATAAGGGCACAAGAAATAAAAATAGAGACAATGTGATTGCATTAATAAGTGGTGTGCATGGTACATAGCATGAAAGATAAGTGGCAACACCAAACTTAGTGTGACACTTTCATTTTAGAATGATGCAAGTACCCAGTGAAGATTAAAAATCAAATTGTTGCAAGGCAACACCAAACTTAGAATGCAATCATATGTCAAGTTATTGAAAGCAAACTAAGTAAAGAAAGAAAATATTACCTACGGTTGGGTTGCCTCCCAACAAGCGCTTTTTTAGTGTCATTAGCTTGACATGTTGTTCTCAATTTTCTTCCTCTTCTTCCAGTTTGTTAAGAGGAATGACCTCAAGGGGAGAGAAGAGCAAGTTGATGTCCCCTATTTTGGCATCTTTCCAACAAGCTTTTTTTTGTTATTTGCTTGATTTTCTTTGCTTGTTGGGGCAGGGGTTGGATTGTTTGCAGTTAACCTTTTCTTCTTCATGAATGTAGCTGATTGTTTCTTGGTCACAATCCTTATTCCAGTGTTTTGGTTGATTACCTTCACTTCTTTGTTTTCAGAACTTGGGTGTTGTGAGATGGTTGGAGTATCCTCTTTATCAAGAACTTCTTAGAATGGTGCCTCTCTTGGTACAAAGATCTCTTCTTCTTGCTCTACCAATTCCTCATTTTCACCCTCATTAAGCACTTCTCCACTCCTTAGACTGATGGCATGATATTCTTCCCCTGGTCAAGGGAAGACAATGGTTAGTTCATCAACAAAATATTGTGCCAATTGTCTCATTTTCTCTTCTTGATTTCTCCTTGAGATTTCCATATCTTCAATCACCTCCCTTACATTTTGCCTTAAAAACTCACTGAGTTGGGTAATGAAGAGATATCTCTTGAAGAGTTCTTCTATTGCAAATTCTAGAAGATTTTATGGAGGTGCAGAGGTTAGACAATTACGGGATGATAGTCCTTGATGAATGGGGTATGCAGCATTAAAATCCCAGCCAAAATTTCGGTAGTTATCATAACAATATGAACTATTTTGTGGCTCTGGGAGGTATTCCATTTTACTTGATTGCTCATACTCTATCATTCCTTGGTGATATTCCCAGCCACCATTAGGCTAATGACTAGAATCATTTTGTGGTGGTGGGCAATATCCCATATGACATGATTGATCAAAATGTGAGCTAAACTCCATTCTTACTTACAAAATGCTCTGTCTAAAATAATAATCACCAAAAGAAATTGGAATCTCCATTATCACAGATGAGGGATTCTTAGTGAGGAAATAACACAAACACCTTAGTAGCAAGAGAAAATAAAAAAGAAATTAAATGACAAAAAATAAAGGAAAAAATGTTTAATCTAGGTAATCAATCAACTGGTAGTTTATTAATCACAATTAATCCCCGACAATGGTACCATAAAACTTGATGACCAGAATTCACTCCCCATATAAAAATAATGAATCCGTTTTTTGGCAAGCGCACCAAATATCGTCAAGTAATAACCCACTAGGAGTGAGGTCGAATCCTACAGAGATTAATGCAACTCATTGACCTCTTGGCAATCATGATTGATTGAGCCCCAATTCCTTGGTGACTCAATCTCTTAAATCTTGATCAATAGCCAATTCCTTGGTCTAATTGCTCATGGAAGAGATGAAGAATGGTCCCTGATTATACCACACATCATCATAGGTCCAAGTAGAGGGAGAATTATATGTCACCATATCCAAACACCAAAACCCAGATCCTACTCAAGTGTGAGAAAGAATTTCAAGCATAGTTTTATGTTTCCTCTTCCAAGGTTCCCATAAAACCCAATTGCATTCAATCTCTTTTCCAAAATAATTGAATGCTACATGAAGAACAAAATTCTTTCTAGTAAATCAAAGAGAGATGAATAGAAGAAGAAGAATAAAAACAATCAATCCATCAAATAGCAATAAAGCTCCCTTTCCCAATAGAAAGAGTTAGTAATTCATTACTAAAAGATATTTACAAAAGTAAGAAAGAAAAGAAGGAAACTAATGGTGAATAGAGAGGGTCCTAGGACTTCCCTCTAATTCAGCATGACTAATTCTATGAACTAAGGCCTTTATATAGGCTTTCCTAAATTACAAATTGAAATGAAATTAAAAGCAAATTATAATGAAATGAAAATAAACTATTCTAGATGCTTCTTGTTGCCTTGATTGGTTGACAATTGTAGCTTGAATGAGAGTTGGAGTGGGCTTGATTGAAGGTTGGGGGCTGCAGGGAGAAGTTGGCGTGTGGTTTCAAGTGCCACTCCCACTTGAATTTTCACTTTGGATTATGACCCACTTTGCAATGCTGAACTGATGGAGTTATTTGGGCCTCAAATTGAATGTCCACTATGAAGTATTATATATTGTTGAAAAGCCCTGGATGTTAGCTTTCCAAATCCTTTCGAATAAACTCATTTGGACCTTTGTAGCTCAAGTTATGCCCATTTGAAGGTGAAGAGGTCAGTCTGTCAGTACCTCGGCGTGCCATGCCCACTCTTTGGTGTGCCACGCCCATATATTATGAAACTGGCATGCCACGCCCACTCTTTGGCATGCCACGCCTTCAATGATGCACAAAATCATGCTCTCTGTCCATTAGAACTGGCGTGCCTTGCCCAGAACCTGGCGTGCCACGCCTTCGATATCAGGTGGCACGCCCAGGTTTTACAATGCTAAAATAATGGCCTTTTTCACTTCCAGTTTTAACGTCCACTCTAGAGTGTTATATATCATTGAAAAGCTCTTGATGTTAGCTTTTCAACGTCACTAAAATCAGATCATTTGGATCTCTACAACTCAAGTTATGTCCCTTTGAAGATGAAGAGGTCAGGCTGGTAACTCTGCAGTGACGTGTTTTTCTCTTTCTGTTTTCGGGGTCAATATCTTCCTCAATTCCAGTGTCCATTATAAAGTGTTGTATATGGTTGGACCTCTCTGGATGTCTAATTTCTAATGGCACTGGATCCACCCCATTTGGAGTTGTGTAGCTCAAGATATCTTTATTTGAATGAGAGGAGGTCAGGCTGGCATATGCCCCGGCGTGCCAGGCCCACTTCTTGGCGTGCCAGGCCTATAGTGGGGCTCAAAATTACTCCTTTGGAACTTAAGCCTAGCGTGCCATGCCCAAGATACCAAGTGGCACGCCCTCTTTGAGACTTGGCTTCATAAACTTGGCATGTCACGCATAGAGCACCAAGTGGCACGCCCATGTAAAATTCTTCAACCTTCTTTGCTGGAATGTTGGCCTGGCGTGCCATGACCAAAGCTCCAAGTGGCATGCCCATTGTTGAGAATTGGCTTCAAAAGCTTGGTGTGCCACGCCCAGAGCTTCAAGTGGCATGCCCAACTTTATTTGTTGTTTCCTTCCCCTTTTGTTGCTCTTTTTCACCTGAAATTCAACACAATCCATTTCAAAGCAATGTACCATAATATATATCATTTGGTTCATGAAATTGCATTGATTCAATGAAATTATGCTCTTTTTATAGTCCTTTTACATAAAAAAATGGGGTAAAAAATGCAAGTCATCAGTCAATCATTGTATCCCCTATAGCACAAGGCATATGAAAACTCCCTGGGTCCTTCTTCTTTATAGGTAAGTCTTTCTGGATAAGGGCACTGCACTCTTTAGTCATTACTACTGTCTGTCCACCCTTCAAGGGATTCTTCTTGGTTAGCAACTCTTTCATGAATTTGATATATGAAGGCATTTGTTGGAGGGCTTGAATGAAGAGAATTTTGATATGGAGAGATTGAAATATGTCTAGAAACCTAGAATACTTCTTCTCTTTGTCACCACCCTTGAGCCTTTGAGGGAATGGTGCTTGTGGCACATAAAGTTTCAAGACTTCCTTCTCCATTAGATCCTCCCTTTGTGCAGGGTCATTTCCTTGTTTTGGCTCTTCTAATTTCTCCTTTGGGGGCCTTTTGTTGTACTCTGTTGGCTTGATAGCTTCTTCTTCCAAGGGCTTCTCATTCCTTAAAGTAATTGCCTTACATTCTTCCCATTTTAGATTCTTTGTTTCTTCTCTTGGATTCTTCTCAGTGTCACTTGGGAAGCTATCTGTGGGTTTAGGGATTTGCTGAGAGAGATATCCCACTTGGGATTCAAGCTTCTTCATGGCAACTCCCTGGTTTTGGATATTGGATCTTACTTCCTCCTTGAATGCTTTGTTGTCCTTAAACTCCTTGCAAAGTCCTTCAAGCAAAACCTCAATCTAGGCGATTCTATCCTCAGATGATGATTGTGATGGTAGGTTGAAAATTGGAGGTTGAGGATGTCCATTCTATGCTTGATAGGGAGGCTGGAAGGAAGTGTTATGTGGGGCTTGATATGGTCTTTGGTTGGAGTGTTGATAAGTCGAATTGTTGTAATGGTTGGAGTTTTGAGGCCTATGGTCTTGGGTTTGGCTTTGCTAGCTTCTCCACCCAAAGTTTAGTTGGTTCTTCCAACCAGGATTGTAGGTTTTGGTGTGTATATCATATGGTTGTCTTGATAAGTTTCTAACATAATTGGCTTGTTCCCAATCACATCTTTCTTCTGTGTTCACCCCTTCTTGAGCTGGTAGTTGAGTATTGACTGCTGCAACCTGATTTCTCTCTATCTGCTTGGTGAGTTCTGCCAATTGGTTGGTCATTAACTTGTTATGAGCTAGCAATGCATCCATATGGCTCAGCTCCATCACTCCTCTATTGGTGCTCTGATCTGAGGCATAGAAGTACTAATTTTTAGCCACTATTTCAATGATATCTATGGTCTCTTCTATGGTCTTTTTGGTATTGAGAGAGCCTCCTGAAGAGTGGTCCAGGGCTTTCTTTGCTTCTCTAGAAAGGCCTTCATAGAAATTGTGCAACCGTACCTATTCGTTGAACATATCGGGGGGACATCTTCTTGTTAGCTCCTTATACCTTTCCCAAGCTTCATATAAAGTTTCTCCATCTAGCTGTCTGAAGGTTTGCACCTCCATTCTCAACTTGATTATCCTCTGTGGAGGGTAAAACTTTGTTAGAAACTTGTTGATAACATCCTCCCAGGTGGTAAGACTCTCCTTAGGAAAGGATTCAAGCCACTTAGATACTTTGTCCCTAAGAGAAAAGGAAAACAAGAGCAATCTATAGGTGTTAGGATGAACACCATTGGTTTTTACAGTGTCACAGATTCTTAGAACTGTAAATAGATGTTGGTTAGGGTCTTCTTGGGCACCTCCTTCGAATGAGCAATTATTTTGAACTAGGGTGATGAACTGAGGTTTTAGCTCAAAGTTGTTGGCATGAATGATTGGTTTTAGAATGCTACTTCCACAATTCCCTGGAATTGGGTTAATGAAAGAGCCTAGAACTCTTCTTTCCTGCACTACATGATTGCCAGCACCCTCTCCAACATGATTTCCCATACCTTCTCCATGATGGTTATTCATATCATCAACCATGTCTATATCCAGATCCTGCTCCTCTTCTTCTACACCAATAACCCTCTTTCCTCTTGCTTCCCTCCTTAGTCTAAAGAAGGTCCTCTCAGGTTCAGATTCAAAAGACATTGTAGCTCCTCTTCTTCTACCTGTCATACACACAGCCAAAAACAAAAGGAAGCAAGTGAAGAAATCACTCTGTTAAGAATTGTGGTAAGAGTGATTAGTGCAATTTGTCAAACAGTTAGTGGATTAGTGTGCAAGTATGTAAATAAACAATGGAGGGTAATTAAAATTGCTGAACATTAAAGTGAACAACTGAATTTGGATTGATTAACAAAAAGAAAAGAAAAACGTTCAATCTAGTTATCCCTTGATTTAATCATTGTCAATGCAAAATCAATCTCCGGTAACGGCGCCATAAACTTGATACGCAGATTTTGTATCTCTACAAACTCCCTTTGGCAAGTATACCAAATTTGTTGTCAAGTAAAAACTCACAGTAAAGTGAGGCCGAATCCCACAGGGATTGATTAGTTGAGCAACTTTATCAGATGAATGGTCTAGTTAAACTAAACAGAATTGAATTGGGATTTGCAGAAATTTAAATGGCGAAAACGTAAATAGCAAAAAATGTACATGACAGAAGGGTAAATAGCTGAATTAAACTGCTGAAATGTAAATTGCTGAATGTAAATTGCAGAAAGTAAATAGCAAGAATTTAAATGGGAATGGGTGATGAACATCAATGTAAACAGAATATAGAGAATGGGAAGATAAGAATGGGGAAGCTCATTGGGTTTAGGAGATGTTGCATTCTCCGAATCAAGTTCATTTTCATCTCTTCCTCAATCCATGCAACTCGTTGATCTCTTGGCAATCTTAGGTGATTGAATCCCAATTCCTTGGCAATTCAATCTCTCTAAACTTGAACAATTGCCCAATCCCTTGATCTAATTGCTCATGGGAAGAGATAAAGTACGATCACTGATTATACCACATGTTTTTCTAGATCAAAGTATCGGGAGGATTATATGTCACTATATCCGTCCAACTCCCAATCTAGTCCGACATGAGAAAGCATTTCTAGCATGATTTCCTCATTCCTCTTTGAAGGTTCCGAGGAAATCCAAGGAGGAACAATTTCTCTTTCGAGACAATTGTACAATTGGGTGAAGATCGAAAGCTTTCAAGCAAATCAAGGAGAATGAATAGAAGAAGAACAATAAGAACTATTATTGATCCATTAAATTACAACAAAGCTCTCTCCTCCAACGAAGTGGGGTTTAGTTGATCATAGCTCTGGGAAATAGAATTCGAAATGTAAAGTGCATCAAAAAGTAAACTAATTACATAGAAGAGTATATTATGAGTGTTTACAATTCTGGATCCCCCAGATTCCAATCTCCTTTCTAGTTCAAAACTACTCCTATATATACTACTTCTCTACTCCTCAGTTGAGTCTTCAAGTATTTGGATGTGGGCCCTTAGCCTTAGTTGAAGCAGTTAACAAACTCATTGGGCTTTGCTCTGCTTGCTGGAAGATTTTAGTTGAGGCAGTAGTCACGTTAGTTAGGCCGTTAGTGTGAGTAACGTTATATGTAATTTCATGGATCGATGACGTTAGTGACACCAATGTGGTTACTAACGTCCCAAAACCCCTTGAATCCACGTTACTCCTGGCATTAGTGGCACTAACGTGGCCACTAACGCCACACCTTTGCCAAAGCCAACATTGCTCCTGGCGTTAGTGGCATTAATGTGGCCCCTAACGCCCCTCAATCTTTGCCTTTGGTCACCATCGCTGGCGCTAGTTGCGTTAACGTCACCACTAATGCCACAAGCCTGCCTTCTTCCACGTTAGCACTGGTGTTAGTGGCACTAACGTGGCCACTAACACCACTCCTCCCTTGCATCTTTGGCATCGCTGGCATTAGTGGGTGAGTAATGCCACCACTAACGCCACTTTGCCCTTACTTTCCACATTGATGGTAGCGTTAATGGCACCAACGTTGCCATTAATGCCACCAAGCCTTTCCTTGGCCACGTTGGTGCTGGCATTAGTGGCACTAACATGGCCACTAACGCCACTTTGTCTCTGCTTCTCCCTTACCTGAAATCAACCAAACCATTGCATTAAAGCTTTGCTCTAATCACAAGATAATGTATCATTCATTACATCAATTAATCCTTGCATTATTCTCATGAAATTGTTTAGAATTCACAATGTTTGATTGACTCAAGACATGTATGCATAACTCATCCAAATGCTTGTTTATTGCCTAAGAAAATGTATGAAACTAACCTAAAACAAACTTAAAATGGCTTGTGAAACTAGCCAATATGCCCTGGCATCAGGCCTTTAAAGGGAGATGAGACAGTGGTCCTGACCAAGGAATATAGTGCCATAATTCAGAGTAATTTACCAAGGAAGATGCCTGATCCAGGGAGTTTTTAAATTCCATGCACCATTGGGAGTACAACCTTTGAGAAAGCCTTGTTTGATCTAAGAGCAAGTATCAATTTAATGCCCTTGTCTGTGATGAAGAAGTTGCAAATCCAAGAGGAATAACTAAGAAGGATAGCATTACAAATGCCAGATAAATCCTTGAATCATGCACTTGGAATGGTAGAGAATATCTTGGTCAAAGTGGAAACGTTCTTCCTCCCAGTAGATTTTGTGATTCTTGACATAGGAGAGGATGAAAATGCCTCTATAATCCTAGGAAGACCATTCCTAGCCACTGAAAGAGCTCTCATTGATGTAGAAGATGGTGAATTAGTACTTAGAGTGAATGATGATTAATTGGCCTTTCATGTCTTTGAAATTATGCATTTACCAGGCATAGAGGAGAAGTGCATGCAGACTGAGCTTATTGATCCAAATCTTCAAAAACCCTTTGATAATGCAAACAGGATTTGAGGTTCAAGCTCTCTTTGGTGGTAATCGATACAATTCCCCCTGACATCAAACCTAGGTTTGGTGTTAGGTGTGCGTCATCCACTAAGGAGGATGCTCCCAAGAAGAAAGCACCCACGGTATGGAGAAACAAGAAGATTCCCACTGAAGATTTCTCACCAGGGATGAAAGTGGTGTTAACTTGAAGTCCAGTGTTACCTTATATAGTGTACAAAATCATCTCTCTTGAGCATATTGAGCTAATTCATGGGTGGCACAGGAAGAAGATTTACAGTGAGAGGTGAGGAGTTGAATCACTATGATCAACCTCCACCTTAGCAAGGAATCAACCGTCAAGCTAGTGACGTTAAAGAAGCGCTTGTTTGGAGGTAACCCAATAGTTAGTATCCTTAGATTTTGTGTTCATTATTGATTTTCATTTAGTTATGATTTTTATTCATAGTTTTCCTTGGTAATTATGTTTATGGTCATGCAAAGTGTTTGAAACAGGAACCGAAAGCATCTGAAGGAAAAACAGAACACCCTGGAGAGGAATTGGCTTGGGTGTTCTGGCGCTAAACGCCAGGCTGGGCGTTTATCGCCAGAATTGGCATAATTTTCAAGAAGCTCTTTGTTTGGGTGGCGCAAAATGCTAGGCTGGGCATTTAGCGCATGAAATGGCACACAATCCTAGGAGTTTTACATCGACACTGGCGCTAAACGTAGACCTGGGCGTTTGGTGCCAGCACGCACGAATTCCAAGAAGAAGCCACTGTCTCAGTGGCGCTAAATGCCAGGGTGGGCACCAGAAGTGGCATAAAAGTGGAGTTGCATTTTGTTTGCTCAGCGCTAAACGCGGAGCTAAGCATTTAGCGTCGAGCCCTCGTCCTTCCCTTATATCACTCCTATCTTTTATGTTATTTTTGTTTTTACTCATTCGTGCGCTTCTTATGTCCCTTCCCATTTTCAGATTTTCTTTGCTTGGTGACAAGCAAACTTTTAAGTTTGGTGTGGTCGAGCGAGCTCTCTATTTATCTTATCATCAATGGCACCAAAGAGGGAGGTGAATCATCTTCACGGAGGAGCACAACCTGAGGAGTGAGACGACCACCACGATAACTGAGGGGGTTGAGTTTCTTTATCTACTATTTCCTTTATTTTTTGTTTTTCAGTATTATGTCTTATTTTCTGCTTTCTGTTTAAATCCTTTGCATGATTAGTAGTATTTTTAGTTTTTCTAATTTAGTTAATTAATTTTGTATTTTATGCTTATTTTAAAAATTTGTCTCATGTATTGCCACTGAGCTTGAAAACATCAAAAGAAAAAGAAAAGAAGTAGTATAATGCAGGAGACTTGAGTTATATATCCTGAGTTGTCTTACTTATTTTGATATAGTGGTATTATCTGTGATTATGAATGTATGAATTGAATAAAGCATGATTGATGTTGAAGTTAAAAATGTTGATTCTTGAACTATAGAAATTTAGAGAAATATTATGGATTTTCCAAAATAAACAAGAAGTTAATCCTTGAAATAAAATAAACAGCAAAAGGAAAAAGAATATAAAAAGTAAGGTCAAAGGCTCTAAGCATCAATGGCTAAGAAGGTCAAACATGATTAAAAGCTCAAAGAGTTGTTTTCCTAGCCATATGCTTGTGGTGTGAATGTGTCAAGGAATTCTTGATACAGAGCACTAAAAGTCGAGACCTAGTGCAATTACAGAGTATGCCAAAGGCACCGAGCACCATTGACTGTGTGGAATTAAAAGAAAAGAAAGTAAACCTTAAAGAGTTTCACAGTTAAGTGCTTGTGGTATTTTTGTATCAAGTTAAGCTTGAGAAAAAATATTTAGAGTCACAACTTGGCTCAAGGTGCAAAGCACCAAAGTAAAGATAAGAAAAAGCTGTGTTCAAGGATTAATCAGAGCTTAAAGAGGAAGAAAATCCATAATATCATCCGAGTTCTAGTTCTGAAGGACATTAACATTTCTGAGCTTCAAAGGATAGTGAGATGCCGAAACTATTCAGGATCATAGTGTCATTAACCCCACTCAGTGAATGGGCAGGAGCTTAATTGAAAACTCAATTCTTGGGCAATTTCACTTCTCAGTCCTATATTGTTTTTAGTTACTTGAGGACAAGCAACAGTTCAAGTTTGGTGTTGTAATGCATGAGCATCTTTTTTTTGTTTTCTTAGCAATTTAGATATAGATTTATTAACTTTTTAGGAGATTTTTTAGTGTTTGAGGCATGTTTCGATGCTACTTTTATGCACATTATTATTTTATTAATTTTGGAAAAGATTCAAGCGAGTTTGATAAAGTTTGTGCAGAAGAAAAAGGCAGAAAATGGATGATGTCAACCCTGACCTCCATGTACTCCAACAGATAAAACTTGAGCTACAGAGGTCCAATTGATGCAGTTGTAGTAGAATTGGAAAGCCAACTTTTAGAGCTTTTCAATGATATAAAATAGTCTATACATTTTTCTTGGGATCACGGCGCTAAATGCCGAGGCATTGGCGTTTAGCGCCACAAGCCTCGTAACATGTGTGAGCTCACTGCCTCGTGGGGAGCTAAACGCCGAGCCTGGCGTTTAGCACCAGGAAGACAGAAACAAATGGGAAGCTTACTGCCTCGTGGGGGCTAAACGCCGATTCTGGCATTTAGCGCTAGTAGTGCGGATCCAACTTCAACAAAAAGGGCTTTATTAGTTAGATTTGAGTCATATTCATTGTATTTTACTTTGTTTTGGTTATTTTTAGTTACAAACACAATCTTTTGGGCTTTAGTAGTTATTATTATTTTTTATTTTCAAATCAAACTAGATTAAATATATATGGAAAAAGATTTAACCCTTCGGGTTGGATCTCTTCTCTGAGACCTTATTTCGCACTTTCACATTTTTCAAACCCTAGTTTTCTCTCTGAGTCATGAGCAACTAAACCTCCTTGGTTAATTTTAGGAGATCTATTTATTCTATGGATTGATACTATTGCTATTCTATTTTAGTTAACGTATTGATTTAATTTCAAGGATTACTTTCACTCTTCATCTTATGAATTTGAGTGTATTGGAAAATAACTCTTATTCTACATGAATTCTTGTTGATTCTTGGAAAAGTTATCTCACTTGAATACTAGCTCGAAAGTAAACTCCTCCTAAATCACTAATTGCTTGGACTTAACAGGATACGTGACATATAATCCTTTTATATTTGGGCAATTAGGATTTGTGTGGCTAATAAATTAGAATTAAACCTAACCCTCTAATCTATATTAAGTGACCAAGGAATTGATGGTTGATTAGGCTAGAGGAGATTAAATCACTAAGGAATTAGGGTTTAGTCAACTACAGTTTACCATGAAATAAATCTTGCATAATTAAAATTGTTGGTGAGAAATATAAATCCGGAAAAATAAACATCTTTGAAGCCTTAAATGTTTTCTCACATATTTCTCACTCCCCGTTTACTGTGTGCTTTCTGAACACTTGAATTATTGTTTAATGCTTGTGAACCTCAAAACACCATTTTCTGCTTGTCTGACTAAGTGATTCATTCGACTATTGTTTCTTGATCCATCAATCCTCGTGGGATCAATCCTCACTCGCCTGAGGTATTACTTGGTACAACCTGGTAATTTCTCGTTAGTTTGTGGATTTTAAATTCCGCACCAAATTTTTGACAGTTAGTTTGTGGACTTTAAATGCCAGTTAGATTTTGGACAATGATTACCATCAAATACGGGCTAAAGCAAACTCATTCTTCCTATCAAGTGTCCGAGCCTTCGGCATTAAGAGCCTTAGTGACAAAATGATTATGCTGACATAGCAGAAAAAGCTGTTAGAGTGGGATCCAATGCAATAACGAGACAAAATAAATTCTTTTTATCAATAAATACATGGTTGCTTATCCAAAGTCCAAATTTTTCACTTGTGGTATTGATACGGATTTTGTAATCTCGCATAACTTCCGGCTAGTGCACCGAGTCGTACCAAGTAATAAACCCATGGTAAGTGAGTGTTGATCCCACGAAGATTAAGGAATTAAGCAAGAAATGGTTGATTCAATATTCTAGTTAGGCAATTCATATTTTGATTTGGAACAATTGATAATAAAAACAGGAAAATGTAAATGACTTAAGCAATAAGTAAATGGAAGCAATAAATGACTTGAAATAAAGAGCATAAATGTAAATTGCCAAGAATTTAGATTGCTCGAATGTAAATACTAGGAAAGTAAATTGCAAGAAAAGTAAATTGAAAGAATGTAAAGAGAGTAACGTAAATGAGCATTAATTGAAAGCAATTACTAAAGAAAGGGAATAAAAGAATAAGGGAAGATCATTAGGGTACAGAGATATTAAATACTTTGGATAAAATAGCTTGTCATCTCCACTTCAATCATGCAATCATCGATCTCCTGGCAAATCATTCTCTCTTAACTTGATCAATTGCCAATGTCTTGATCTAATTGCTCATGAGAACAGATGAAGATTGGTCTCTGATTTAGAGCCACACAATTTCATGAATCAAGTTATGAGTTGATTATATGTCACATATCAATCCCAAACCCAAATTCACCAAATTGGGAGAAAGAACTTCTAGCTCAATTCCCCTCTCTCAAGTTTTCATAGGGTTTAAATGAGATTCAAACTATCTATCAATAGATTTTGAATCCTTAGAATAAAGAACGAAGTTTCTTTCTAAAGAAGCAAATGAATGACAAATTAAAAATGAAGAGTAAATCACAATTGATCTATTAAATTCATTTATTATTTCATTAATTATATTTTTATTTTTCTTTAATTCTTTAATTTTCTGCTCTACCATTAAAACCCCGATTTCACAACCAAATGTGTGCACTCGTAATCACTAGTTCTGTGGTAGATGACCAAGAAAATCTGTGAATTAAACTTTGATGGTGAGTTAGCTTGTAGGTTGGGACTATACCCGCAACGTGAACTCTTACACTTAAGAAATTTCTAAACTGGCTTTCGGCTCGCACCAAGTTTTTGGCACTGTTGCCGGAGAACTAGTGCAATTGAGTGCCATAATTTTGGTTGTTGTGAATATGTGAATAGTGTGAATACTTGATTTTTGTTTGTCATTGAAACGGAAAATTCAATCTGTATAACTACCGGCAAGTATACCGGGTCGTATCAAGTAGTAAGACTCACAAGAGTAAGGTCGATCCCACGGAGATTAGTGGATTAAGCAATTTTAGTTGAGTGGGTATTCTAGTCAGACAAATAGTTTACGATTTTTGTGTATTCAACATTAACTTTGACATGAAAGTAAAGTGCAATAAAATAAATGGCAAGGAATGGAAATGATTGAAAGTAAAAGAATGAAGTAAATGACTGAAAATGTAAGAGCGAAAACTTAAAGTGCAAGAAAATAAGAACTGAAATGTAAATGACAGGAATTATAAATTGCAGGAATGTAAAAAGGGAAATTGGGTAGTGGGTATTAAAGAGAACTAAAAATGGAGATTTAAAATGGGTGAGATCACAAGGGATCAGAGATGTTGATTTATCATGAATCAATGGTGATCAATTCCTTCTCAATCATGTGAGTAGATCTATGGCGGATTGTGAGTAATTGAATCCCAATCACTTGGTAATTTAATTTCTCCTATCACAAACAATTGTCAATCTCTTGATCTAATTGCTCATGAGAAGAGATAAAGATCAATTTCTAATTGCAATGCCACACAATTCCCAAGGTTTCAATTCAAGGTGGTTATATCTCATATACCGGACCAAGAATGTATCAACCAAGAGAATTATGAGAGAACAACTCCAAACTGAATTCTATGACTCCTTTCTCAAGTTCATCATACAATTCAAGTAGATTCAATCCCTCTCTGGGTAGTACTTGAATCTATGAAGCACAATAGTTTCCTCTTAGATAAACTAACTTGAATTGAGAAGAAAAGAAGAAGTATTAATTCATTAAAACCAACAGAGCTCCTCCCCCTAGTGAAAATGGGGTTTAGTGATTCATAGCTCCAAGTACAAACTAAAATTCAAAACTGGAAAATAAAGCTAAGTACAAAAGTAAAAGAAAGAAAAACTACAAGAAAGAGTGATGAAAGTAAAAGTGATGTAAAGTATGAGCTAAAAAAGTCCCCTCTAGTTCAAAACTCTTCTTTATTTATAATAGTCTTTTTGCTCTTGAAAGGCTTCCAATCACGCTTTTTGGATTAGGAAATGGTCTTCTTTGGACTTGAGGTTTCAATTTGGACGTCTTCACTTGTGCGTACGTACGTCCTCTTGTGCGTACGCATATTTGCAGCAAAACCCCTTTGTGCGTATGCATTCTTCATCCCTTGCATGCGCATTCTGGCCATATTTTCCTTTGTGCATATGCACACAGTGTCTTGCGTACGCACAGTAGCAAAAATCCTCATTGTGCGTATGCACACTGGGTCGTGCGTACGTACAGTAGCAAAATTTTCCAAGCTACTCATCGCATACATTATTGGCAATAACACCTTGACAAGCTCAAGTTAGCAACGTCTTCATAAGCTTCCAGGGGCCAAAATTGCAAAGGCGTTGCTAACTTGAATTTCCAAGTTAGCAATGTGTTCATACATCTCCAGGGACAACAATTGCAAAGGCGTTGCTAACTTGATTTTCCAAGTCAGTGACGCCTTCAATGAACATCTTGTGAACACATTGGTAACACCAAGGCTAGCATTAGCAACTCCTTCATTGAGCTTCCATGGACCAAATTTGTTGACGTTGCCGACTTAGCTTTCCAAGTTAGTGACGCCTTCAATGAGCATCTTGTGAGCATCTTGTGAACACATTGGTAACGCCCTTGCTGGCATTGGCAACACCTTCATTGAGCTTCCAGGGACTAGAATTATTTGCGTTGCTAACTTGAATCATAAGTTGTTAACGTCTTCATGAACTTTGTTTTCCAACTTCCATATTGAATTAAGGAAGCGGTTGCCAACTTAGAAAATAAAGTTGCCAATGCCTTCATGTTTTGATCTCCACCTTCCATGTTTTGATTTAAAGAAGGCGTTACTAACTTGAAGAATCAAGTTGCCAATGCCTATGTTGTTTAAAAATGGAAGGAGTTGCTAACTTAGAAATCAAGTTGGCAACTCCTTCATAGTTAAAATAAAGAAAGTGGTGGTGCTACAATGAAGAAGGTGTTGCCAACTTGGAAAGCAAAGTTAGCTACTCCTTTATAGTTGGAATAAGGAAGGTGTTGCTAACTTAAATTCTCAAGTTGGCAACGCCTTCAATGTTAAAGCAGGGAAGGCATTATCAACGCCCAGGCTAAAGTTGGCAACGCCTTTGATGGCCTTCACTTTGCTCCAGGGCTCTCTACTCTACCTATCATTAACCATAGAACTTGTATCAAAGTTTTGCCATTCCGTGCAACAAATTTCAAGACATTCATTCATTCAAATTCATTCATAAGTTTCTTGAATTACTTGCATGAAATTGACCAAAGTTCACCTAGTTCTTGGTACTTTAATGTATGAAGGTAAAACTCATTAAAGTGCTTGTTTATTTCAAAGAAAATGAATGAAATTAAGCTAAAGCTAACTAAACTACTAGCTAATCTAGCTAAGATGCAAATGCATTAGTCACTTGACACTAATTAGTAGTTAGTTTCTTTATTTTGACAATTTTGGTAGCTATTAATTATTAGATTGCCTTTTGGTTGATTCCTTACTCTTGTTGATAGTAAGGATTGATTCTCTTTATTTCTTGATACCTTTGTATTTTATCTTTTATTTTCTATTTTCTCTATGAGTTATCACTCTCTTTGTTTGGAGTATGGTTGTGATCATATTGTAGGGAATGATAACTTCAACTTTGGATTGCATCATAGGATGGGAAAATCAATTGAGGAAGGAGCAACCTCCTCCATGTCACAATAAGTCAAACCCTCCCCAATATGCATACCCAAACCAAGGATATGGTGGGTTTAACTTTGATTATGTACTTCCACCACCATATACCTATAACCCATACCCCCAACATAATCCTCAATCAACACATCTTCAAACACCACACCACTACCACCATCCACCTCCTTACATACCACATCAATATACTCTCCAACAGAAATCACCTTCCGATTATACAATCTTTCTCCCAACCAATGAACCTTCCTTTTTATCTAACTGTGAAGTTGTCCAACCCTTTCCTCAAGAACAACAAGACCTTTAAGCTTTTCTCCAAGAGTAAGAAGAATTCCGAAAGAAGAAAGGGCAATTCATGGCTACCATCGCTGAAGTGGTGAACCACTTAGTTCTACTATGCTCAAACAATCATAGCACTACCCTTGAGGAATGTGGAGGGTCAACTAAAGAGTGTAGTGAGGAGGAGAACATGGAGTCTCAAG
This sequence comes from Arachis ipaensis, assembly GCF_059453495.1. Taxonomy (NCBI): domain Eukaryota; kingdom Viridiplantae; phylum Streptophyta; class Magnoliopsida; order Fabales; family Fabaceae; genus Arachis; species Arachis ipaensis. The sequence goes on along the minus strand of NC_142444.1, from coordinate 62,768,205 downwards.
TGGAAGAAAAGAAACCAAGGTATGAATTGCAACAAGAGGAGGAAGATGAAACAATTGAACCGGAAGAGGTAAAGGGAGAATTGAGGGGAATTGATCCAGAAGTAGATTCCATCATTGATGATTTTTGTCCACATTGGTTAATCCCCTCAATGATCTTGATGAACCTTCTCCCATTGGATTTGAAAAGGATGTTGATGTAGACTTCACACAACTTCCAAAATATGACTTAAGTGATGCGGAAGAGTTAGAAGAGGTTGGTGAAAAAGGAGTTAACAACCAAGAGGTGGAGGCTTGATAAAATCTAATTTCGTGGTTTATCTTATGCTAATTTAGGGTGGTTTTATCAACTATTCACACACTTATTCCTTGAAATTGTCATGTTTTTGTGACTCCTTTGTAATTAAGCTTGAATGATAAAAGTATGCTTTTTGATGCTTAAATAGGTTGATTTTATTTAACTATTTCATTCCATTGGTGCCTTGATGTGTGCGTTCAAGTATTTCAGGTTATACAGGTCAAAAATGGTATGAAAAGTGAAAAGGAAGCATGCTAGGATGAGGAATCATGAAGAAAATTGGAGCTTCGGACTTCTGCTATCTCGTGTACACAAGCATTATGGCTGCGTACGTGACCGATCATACACCTTCGCGTACGAAAGCACTCTGGCTGCGTACGCGACCTTGTTCGAGTGTCCTCGTGTATGCGAGCATACTGGCTGCGTACGCGAGCTGATAAAAATGTGCTTCTTTAATGAGAGAACGTGACTCGCGATTTCATAGGGTTTTGGACCCCTTTGCAAGGACAATTTGGTGCCAACTAAAGAGAATAGGAGGGGGGATCAACTAATATAGAAGACACAACATTCACAATAGGAAGAGAGAGAGTTTTTGGATATAGTTTCATGTTTATGTTTTCCTAAAGGGAAATCTCTCACTTCTCTCTAGGTTTAGTTTATTTGATCATCTCTTATTTGAAGTTCTAATTTGGAACTTGTTAATTCTACTTCTATTGTCTTAATTTTAATTTCTTTAATTCTACTTTCTACTTCTCCTTAGTTTCTTTTATTAGTGTTATGTTTCTCTCTTTTCCTTAGTTTCCTTTATTTCTCATTTTTTTAACCTTGTCAATTTTGAATTCAATTTAATGCATTGATTGTTTTCTATGTCTTATGGTTGTAGTTAAGTTGATATTATTGAATATTATTAGTTGTTAGCATTAATTTCTAGTTGATTTTGTAATTTTCCTATGTTTCCAATTAATGCCCACCAAGTGTTTGACAAAATGTTTTCACTAGTTATGTAGTAGTTTTCTTTACTCTTGGTCTAGGTGAATGAGATTGAGTGACCTTGAGTCATTGGGTCTAACTAAATTGATGATTTGATACCCCTTTGTTGATCAAATTGATGTCCATTAACACTAACCTAGTACTAAGTTATTAGTAGCTAGGCTAGAACTTATGGTTGATGTTGATTAAGCCTATTTGACTTACTTCAAGCATAGAGGTAGACTTAACGGGTTTGGTCCCTCTTAATTGTCAGTATATGGTTGTTAGACAAGGATAGTGATATTAACTCTCAGACCTAGCCAAGAGTTCTCTCGCACTTAATTGAAACACAACAAATCTTAATTGTTTAATTCTTGCCTTAGTTGCTCTTAGTAGTTTAATTAGTTATAGCATAGAATTAGATTCGTATCTTATCTTGTTAAATTGTTATTCATTTAGATATTATTGTTTGTTTAGATTTAGTTTCTTGTTAGTTAAGTTTCTTGCATGTTAAGTTTAGTAGTTTAATTTCTTGCTTATGCTTTTCAACCCCACAATTCTAACCAACTTCAATTCACATGCTTGCCCATTCTCTTGAGGACGACTCGGGAATAATAATCTCGGTTTCATTTAGTGGGTTGAACTTGTGACAACCATATTGAAACTTTGATTGAGAGTTAGTTGTCAGTTTGGAACTATACATGTAACACGATTTTCATTGATAAATTCCAGACCGACGATTACCACCCCATCAATTTTTTGGCGCTGTTGCTGGGGAATGGTTGCAATGTGTGACTTAAAGTTGGTAATGTGAATATGTGGATAGTGTAAATAGTCTATTTTCTTTACTTAGTTTTATTTTAGATCTTTTTAATGCATGAGCTTATGGTTTCCAAGTTGAATGACTCGGTCACAACCGGATCCTAGTCTAGCCGAATTAGATCCTGAACTTGAAAGAACTTTACTTCATATTCGGCAAGCTAGACATCGGTTGGATTTCACGGCTAGTGCATCGGCCTCTCTTGAGGAACCTTTCGACACACTAGTCCAATCCGAGAGTGATTTAGAATCCACATTCAACAAAGGAACTTCTTACTCCTCTGTTGGACCTACTGACATATCCTTGAGTAGTACAGGTGATAATCATATGGCGAAGCCTCGAAGGATCACCTTGCATGAGCAAGAAGTGCTGGATCTTGTTCTTTAATCGTTGCAAACACGGTATCCGAATCTTGATCCTAATTTTGAATTGTAGAATAGCTTGATCAACTTGTTGCCCAAGTATCATGGATTGCTGGGCCAAGATCCTATTAGACACTTGAGGGATTTTCAAGTGGCTTGCTCTATGGCTAGGAGACATGGCTCCAATAAAATTGTGGTTATGGTCTTTGCTTTCCCCTTCTCTCTTGAGGGGCAAGCAAATGAGTGGTTTTATTCTCAGCCTAATGAAGTGGTAACTGAATGGGATTCATTGAGAAGGGAATTCTCGGACAAGTTCTTTCCTTCGAAAAAGACTAACTACATCCAGAAGGAGATTTCTGGTATTATGCAAAGGGACCAAGAGACACTTTATGAGTACTAGACTAGATTCAAGAAGTTGTTGGAGTCTTGTCCGCATCATAGGATGGATACTCATTTACTTATTAACTATTTTACTGGAGGTCTTTGTGCACTGGATAAGAGATTACTTGATGTATCTAGTGGTGGCTCTCTTGTGAAATACAAGACGGAGGATGAGGCATGGAGATTGATAAATGATGTTGCCGAAGCTACCCAACATGCAAGGATGAAGAACAATTATCCCAAGAGTGTGACGAAAGCATCTTATTCTGATTCGGCCTTGACTAAAGTGCATGGGGAGATTACTACTCTTCTCAAGGAGATTCATCAAGGACAAAAAGCAACTTTATCCATCCAAGCAATTCAAGCCCCACCTCAAATTCTTCAGATTGAGGGACCCTCAAGGGTGTGTGGTTTGTGATCTTGCAGTTCACACTACACCGACCAATGTTCTCAAGTCCAAGGAGACTACATTCTTGCGGTAGCCAACAATTACAACAACCATTCTTCCTACCACCCTCAAGGTCAAGGCAATTACTCTCATGGTAATACTTATAATCAAGGGCAGAGGGACAACTCCCAAGGAAACAACCACAATCAAAGGTGGAATCAAGGCAACTATTCTTCTTAATACCATTATAACAAAAGAAAAATGAACAAAAGAGGGGAGATTTGATTATTTAGAGTAATGATATGTTTAAAAAAATGTTGTTATTATTTTCAAAAAAGATTATTCTTATAGTTCTATTGAGTACTAAAAACTCAATGCAACTTGAGAGAACACTTTGTACCTCAAAGACTGCATGGGGGCTTATGATTGTGTATCAAAAATATAAATTTTTTGTATATAAATAATTTTAAAATGATAAAAAAAATATGGTAAAAAAAAAGAGTCAAGTTCCTCCTAAAGGTGTTGGGTAAAAGGATGGAACCCAAAAGAATACCTTGAGGAGTTGAATTTCTCTTTAGTGGGAACTAAATTGGTGGAAGTGGATTGGTTGGATTTGGAGTGTAGAGAGTTTCATCTAGTTAAAATAAAACCAAACTAGATGTCTCTTCACTAATGTCACATGTCATGAGCACCCCCTTTACCCAAACACCTTCTTGTCATGGATACCCAACAGAATTTTAGTTTAACTTGTGGGAATCAACTTCCTCCATTTATAGTTAAAAATACTTGAAGTGATAGGAACGCCTAAAAATATTTTCTGTCAACTATTGATGAGCGGATATTTTATACGCCTTTTGCCATCATTTTCATTAGTTTTTAGTATGTTTGTTTAAGTTTTATTAAGTTTTCATAGGTTTTAGTGCAAAATTGACATTTTTGGATTCTACTTTGAGTTTGTGTATTTTTATGAAATTTTAGGTATTTTCTGGCTGAAAATGAGAAGCTGGAGCAAAAGTCTGATTCAGAGGCAGAGAAAGTACTGCAAATGCTGTCAGGATCTGACCTCCTTGCACTCGAAAAAGCTTTTCTGGAGTTACAGAAGTCCAAATAGAGCGTTCTTAACGGCTATGGAAAGCTAACATTCAGGGCTTTCTAGTAATGTAATAGTCTATACTTTGCTTTAGAATTAAAGGCCCAAAACTGGCATTCAACTCCAGCCATCTACCCCAGTCCAAGCGTCCAATGCCCACAGAGAAGTGGCCAGCGTCCAACGCCCATAAAGGTGTCCCTAGCCAGCGTTCAACGCCCAAGGAGCATCCTAGCATGTGGAAGACACTAAAGCTCAGCCCAAACACTCACCAAGTGGGCCTCGGAAGTGGATTTTTGCACTACAAGCCTAAGCCTATTATATTTTTGTAATCCTTAGTCATTAGTTTAGTATTTTAAAGGAGATCATCAAACATTCGATCACATTTGACACTTTTACACGTTTCACTGTATTTTCTATGAGTATGAGTCTCTAAACTTCCTAGGTTGAGGGGAGGAGCTCTGCTGAGTTTTATGAATTAATAAAGTATTACTGTTCTATCTTCATTCCGTGTTTGATTCTCTATTCTAAGATGTATCTTCGTTCTTCATCCTTATGAATGCGTTGAACCAACATAAGTTTATCTCTTTCTACATGGCTTCAAAGTGAGTCTTTCATCGGACAATAATGAACCACTAGCTTGATTATACATCTCTTAGACGACTAATCTACGACTTCGTTGGGGACTTCTTGAGACACCAGTTCAGCCGAGGTATGGGGAGATTAGGGTCTTTGTGGTAGAGGCTAGAACCAAAGGCACATCATTCTTTGATTTGGAAGATTTGACCTTGTCTGTGGCATTTTGAGTAGGATCACTAAGGGGAATGGACTGCAGGAGCTTCACCCCCAATCAGACTAGATGCGCACTAACCCTGGTGTTTAGCTCTGGAGGAGAATCAGCGACCTCTCAAGAAAGGCGTTGATCACATACAGCCTGCCATAGAAGAAATCATTCACAGTTGGAGGAGACAACAAAACTGAATTGATCCAGAAGAATAAAGCATCTCCGAAGCCTTAACCATCTTCTTATCATTGCATTCACCAATTACTGAGTAACGTTATCTTTATTTTACTTTTATGCGTTCTAAATAACCAACCAACTTTTCTATCCCCCTGACTAAGATCTACAAGGTAACCATAGCTTCCTTCAAATCACAATCCTCGTAGGATCAACCCTGACTCACTCAGGTATTACTTGGATGACCCAGTGCACTTGCTGGTTTAGTTGTGCAAAGTATAATTCCACGCACCAAGTTTTTGGCCCCGTTGCCGGGGATTGTTTGAGTTTGAATAAACTAACAGATTATTTTGTTGCTTATATTAGGTATTATTTTTAATTTTGTTTGAGTCTTTTGCTTCTATTTTTTCAAAAAAATAAAAAAAATAAAAACTTTTTTCAAAATCCTTTTCTTTTCTTTATTAATCTTGATCTTTTGTTTGAGTCTTTGTTCTTGTTCTTGTTTGAGTCTTTTTCGAATTTCTTGAGTCTTTTTCTATAAATTTTCAAAAATAGTGTCTTTTGTTTGAATCTTGTGTCAATCTTTAAGTTTGGTGTCTTCTGGTGTCTTTTCTTTTAAAATTTTCGAAATTGGTGTCTTTGGTTTTCAAAATTTTTAAGTTTGGTGTCATTTGCATGTTCTTGTTTCTTTTAATTCTTTGAGTTTTGTTCTTGGTGTTCTTCTTGATCTTCAAAGTGTTTTTGTTTTTCTTCTTGTTTTGATCTTAAAATTTTTAAGTTTGGTGTGTCTTTGTGTTTTTCTTAGCAATTTTTGAATTCTAGGTGTCTTAGATCTAAAAATTTTAAGCTTGGTGTCTTTTTGTTATTTTTCTCTTTCTTCATTAATTTCAAAAATAAAAAAAATTAAATATCTTTTCTTATCTTGCATTAATTTTCGAAAATCTTGCACATTTAAATTCAAAATTTTTAAATTAGGTGTTTTCTTGTTAGTCAAGTCAAGATTTAAATTTTAAAATCATATCTTTTCAAATTTTTTCTTTTAAAATTTGATTCTTAACTACCTTACCTTTCTTTTAAAATTTTGATTTCAAATCTTTTTAAATTAAAAACTTATATTTTCTTAACTTCCTTATCTTATCTTTCTTACCTAACTTATCTTCTTTTTAATTTAAAATCTTTTCTATCTTATCTTCTTTTAAATTTTAAAATCTTTTTAAAATATTTTTCAAAATCTTATCTTATCTTAATTCTAATTCAAATTCAATTTTCAAAATTCAAATTTTAAAATTCAAAATTCAAATTTCAAATTTCAAATTTAAATCTTTTTCAAATCTTATCTTAATTTCAAATCTTTCTTAATTAGTTACTTGTTTTCTCTTTCTTCTTTTTCAAAACTTCCTAATTAATTCCTCTCTCTTCTATTTTCAAAAAACCTTCCTCTACTTCTCTCTTCTTTTTTCAAAATTTATTAAAATATTTTTAGTTAATTAACCTTTATTTCCGAATTAAATTAATAAAAAAATTATTTTAATCATAATTTACATTTTTATCCGTAATTCTTTTACTTCTCCTATCTTTCTTCATCATGAACCCAAAGGGGAATGAAGAGTTCAGAAGAACTCTAGGGTCCTATACAACCCCCACTGCTAACTTCAATGGAAGAAGTATTAGCATACTGATGAGCGGATAATTTATACCCTTTTAGGCATTGTTTTTACATAGTTTTTAGTATGATTTAGTTACTTTTTATTTTATTTTTATTATTTTTTATTCAAAAATCACATTTCTAGACTTTACTATGAGTTTGTGTATTTTTTTGTGATTTCAGGTATTTTCTGGCTGAAATTGAGGGACCTGAGCAAAAATCTGATTCAGAGGCTGAAAAAGGACTGCAGATGCTGTTGGATTCTGACCCTTCTCCACTCGAAGTGGATTTTCTGGAGCTACAGAAGCCCAATGGGTGCGCTCTGAATTGCGTTGGAAAGTAGACATCCTGGGCTTTCCAGCATCATAATAGTCTATACTTTGCCCAAGATTTGATGGCCCAAACTGGTATCCAAAGCCAGCCTAAAACATCTTGGCGTAAAACGCCCAAACTGGCACCAGAATTGGAGTTAAACGCCCAAACTGGCACCAAAGCTGGCGTTTAACTCCAGAAACAGCCTATGCACGAAAAAGCTTCAATGCTTAGCCCAAGCACACACCAAGTGGGCCCCGGAAGTGAATTTCTGCACTATCTGCGCTTAGTTACTCATTTTCTGTAAACCTAGGCAGTAGTTTAGTATAAAAACCACTTTTAGAGATTTATTTTATATCTTTGGAATTTCTGCACTATCTGCACTTAGTTACTCATGCCTAGACCTTTTTCACTTATGTATTTTCTACGGAGGAGTTTCTACACCCCATAGATTAAGGTGTGGAGCTCTGCTGTTCTTCATGAATTAATGCAAGTACTATTGTATTTCTATTCAATTCAAGACTACTTCTTCTCCAAGATATACTCTTGTACTTAATTCAGTTAAGCCAGAATGAAGGGGTGACCCGTGACAATCACCCAATCTTCGTTACTCGCTTAGCCAAGATCCGCGTGCCTGACAACCACAAAGCGGTCTACATGATGTTCAACGTAGTCATTGAACGACAGCCGGAGTATATTCTCTTGCATATCTGACACACGGACCGAGTCCGTGAGATTACTATCTTCGTGGTATAGGCTAGAATCATTGGCAGCATTCCTGGGATCCGGAAAGTCTAAACCTTGTTTGTCGTATTCCGAGTAGGATCCGAGAAGGGATGACTGTGATGAGCTTCAAACCTGCAAATGTTGGGCGCAAGTGACAGTGTGCAAGAGGATCAATGGATTTTATTGCGACGCTAGCGGGAACCGACAGATGATTAGCCATGTGGTAGCTGTACCTGGTATTTTTCATCCGAGACGAGAAATCTGACAGTTGATTAGCCGTGCAGAAACCGTAGAGGACCATTTTCACTGAGAGGATCTTACAGCTTGCCATGGAAGGAAGTAACGCATGGTTGGAAGAAGGCAATAGGAAAGAAGAGGTTCAGAAGCAACAAAGCATCTTCAGATGCTTATCTGAAATTCCTACCAATGAATGACATAAGTAATTTTATTTTTTTTATGTTTTATTTATATTTTAATTATCAAAACCTCATAACCATTTGAATTTGCCTGAATGAGATTTACAAGATGACCATAGCTTGCTTCAAGTCAACAATCTCCGTGGGATCGACCCTTACTCACGTAAGGTTTATTACTTGGACGACCCAGTGCACTTGCTGGTTAGTTGTGCGGAGATGTGAAAAGTGTGAATCACGATTTCTGTGCACCAAGTTTTTGGCACCGTTACTGGGGATTGTTCGAGTTTGGACAACTGACGGTTCATCTTGTTGCTTAGATTAGGTAATTTTACTTTATGTTTAATCTTTTTATTTTTTATTTTTGAAAAAAAATATTTATTATAGTTTTCGAAAAATTCCAAAAAATTATTTGTTCTTCAGAATTTCTAAGAATGAATTCTAGAGTTTTAGATGATATGTGAAGCCTGGCTGGCTGCTAAGCCATGTCTAATTTTTTTTTGGACTGGCGTTTTCACTTATTATTGCAGGAGCTTTTTGATTCCCATCAATTTGGCTGTTGTATGTAATGCTCTGCTGAAGCTTGGCTGGCCATTTGGCCATGTCTAATCTTTTGGACCGAAGCTTTCACATAAAGCTTGGCTGGCTATTTAGCCATGTCTAAATTTTTGGACCGAAGCTTTAGACTAACATTGCATGATTCCTGGAATTCTTATTAAAAATTTTGAATTTCTTTATTTTCTTTTACCAAAAATAATTTCGAAAATTAAAAAAAAATTAATAAAACCATAAAAACCAAAAAAATTTTGTGTTTCTTGTTTGAGTCTTGTGTCAAATTTTAAGTTTGGTGTCAATTGCATATTTTTTCTTTTTCTTAAATTTTCAAAAATTTATCATGTGTTCTTTCTTGATCTTCAAATTGTTCTTGATGATTTTCCTTGTTTGATCTTTAATTTTTCTTGTTTTGTGTCTTTTCTTGTTTTTCATATGCACTCTTGAATTATTAGTGTCTATAGATTAAAAATTTCTATGTTTGGTGTCTTGCATGTCTTTCTTTTTTAAAAAAAAATTTCAAAAATATGTTCTTGATGTTCATCATGATCTTCAAAGTGTTCTTGGTGTTCATCTGACATTCAAAGTGTTCTTGCATGTATTAGTTGTTTTGATTTTAATTTCTTATGTTTTGTGTTATTTTATTGTTTTTCTCTCTCCTCATTAAAAATTCAAAAATAAAAAAAATATCTTTCCCTTATTTTGCTCATAATTTTCGAAATTTTGGATTGACTTAGTAAAAAATTTTTAAAATTTAGTTGTTTCTTGTTAGTCAAGTCAAAATTTCAATTTTAAAACTTTATCTTTTCAAATCTTTTTCAAAAATCAAATCTTTTTCAATCTTTCATGTTTTTCGAAAATTTTAAAAATTGATTTTCAAAATCTTTTTCTTACTTTTTATTTCATATTTACGAATTTATTACTAACATTTAATATTTTAATTCAAAAATTTCAAGTTGTTACTTGCCTATTAAGAAAGGTTCAATCTTTAAATTCTAGAATCATATCTTTTAGTTTCTTGTTAGTCAAGTAATCAACTTTAATTTCAAAAATTAAATCTTTTTAATTTTCTTTTCAAATCTTCTTCAAAATGATTTTCAATCATATCTTTTTCAAAATTTAATTTCAAAATCTTGTTCTAACTTCTTATCTTTTCAAAATTAATTTTCAAATCTTTTTCAATTAACTACTTAAATTTTTGTTCGATTTTAAAAGTTTTCTATTTCAATTATATCTTTTTCAAAACCACCTAACTACTTCTCTCTCTCCAATTTTCGAAAATAACTAACCCCTTTTTCAAAATTCCGTTTAATTAACTAATTGTTTTAAATTCTAATTTTATTTTATTTTCCTTCTTAATTTCGAATTCTAACTAAAAATTAAAATAAAAACAAAAATATTTTTCTTTTCTTTTGAATTAATTTTTGAATACTCTCTCTCTCTCATCTCTTTCTATTTATTTATTTATTTACTAACACTTCTCTTCTTCTTATAATTCGAACCCTCTCCCTCTCTCTGTGTTCGAATTCTTCTTCTTCTCCCTTCTTCATTCTATTCTTCTATTCTTCTACTCACATAAAGGAATCTCTATACTATGACATAGAGGATTTCTCTTCTTTTCTGCTCTCTTCTTTTTCATATAAGCAGGAGCAAGGATAAGAACATTCTTGTTGAAGCTGATCCTGAACCTAAAAGGACTCTGAAGAGGAAACTAAGAGAAGCTAAAGCACAAAACACTGGAGAGGACCTAACAGAAATTTTCAAAAAAGAAGAAGACATGGCAGCCAAAAATAACAACAATGGTGGAGATGCAAGGAAGATGCTTGTTGACTTTACTACACCCACTTCTGACTTCTATGGAAGAAGCATCTCAATTCCTGCAATTGGAGCAAACAACTTTGAGCTTAAGCCTCAATTAGTTTCTCTAATGCAACAGAATTGCAAGTTTCATGGACTTCCATTGGAAGATCCTCATCAGTTTTTAGCTGAATTCTTGCAAATCTGTGACACTGTTAAGACCAATGGGGTTAATCCTGAGGTCTACAGACTTATGCTTTTCCCCTTTGCTGTAAGAGACAGAGCTAGGACATAGTTGGACTCACAACCTAAAGAAAGCCTGAACTCTTAGGAAAAGTTAGTCAATGCTTTCTTGGCCAAATTCTTTCCACCTCAAAAGTTGAGCAAGCTTAGAGTGGAAGTCCAAACCTTCAGACAGAAGGAAGGTGAATCCCTCTATGAAGCTTGGGAAAGATACAAGCAATTGATCAGAAGGTGTCTTTCTGACATGCTTTCAGAATGGAGCATCCTATGTATATTCTATGATGGTTTGTCTAAATTGTCCAAGACGTCATTGGATCACTCTGCTGGTGGATCTCTTCATCTGAAGAAGACGCCTGCAGAAGCCTAGAAACTCATTGAAATGGTTGTAAATAACCAATTCATGTACACTTCTGAAAGAAATCCTGTGAATAGTAGGACAACTCAGAAGAAAAGAGTTCTTGAGATTGATACTTTGAATGCAATATTGGCTCAGAATAAAATATTGACTCAGCAAGTCAATATGATTTCTCAGAGTCTAACTGGAATGCAAGCTGCATCTGATAGTACTAAAGAAGCTTCCTCTGAAGAAGAAGCTTATGACCCTGAGAACCCTGCAATGGAAGAAGAAGCTTATAATCCTTCATGGAGGAATCATCCTAATTTCTCATGGAAGGATCAGCAGAAGCCTAACCAAGGATTCAATAATAATGGTGGGAGAAATAGGTTTGGCAATAGCAAGCCTTTTCCATCATCTTCTGAGCAACAGACAGAGAATTCTAAGCAGAGCCTCTCTGAATTAGCAACCATAATCTCTGATCTAAGAAAGACCACTCTCAGTTTCATGACTGAAACAAGGTCCTCCATTAGAAATTTGGAGGCACAAGTGGGTCAATTGAGTAAAAGAGTTACTGAAACTCCTCCTAGTACTCTCCCAAGCAATACAGAAGAGAATCCAAAAAGAGAGTGCAAGGCCATCAATATACCCAACATGGCCGAACCTGTAGAGGAGGGAAAGGCAGTGATTTCCACTAAGGAGTTCCCTATTGAGGAACCAAAGGAATCTGAGGCTCATACAGAGATCATAGAGATTCCACTGAACATACTATTGCCATTCATGAGCTTTGATGAGTATTCTTCCTCTGAAGAAGATGAAGATATTACTGAAGAGAAAGTTGCTCAGTATCTAGGAGCAATCATGAAGCTGAATTCCAAGTTATTTGGTAATGAGACTTGGGAGGATGAACCTCCATTGCTGATCAATGAGCTGAATACCTTGGTTCAACAGAAATTACCTCTGAAGAAATCGGATCCCGAAAAGTTCTTAATACCTTGCATCATAGGCAACATGACCTTTAAGAAGGCTCTGTGTGACCTTGGTTCAAGTATAAACCTCATGCCACTCTCTGTAATCGAGAAGCTAGGAATCTTTGAGGTACAAGCTGTAAGAATCTCACTAGAGATGACAGAAAATTCAAGGAAACATGCTTATGGACTTGTAGAGGATGTCTTAGTGAAGGTTGAAGACTATTACATCCCTACTGACATTATAATCCTAGACACTGGGAAGGATGAAGATGATTCCATCATCCTTGGAAGACCCTTCCTAGCCACAGCAAGAGCTGTGATTGATGTGGACAGAGGAGAGTTAGTCCTTCATTGAATGAGGACTACCTTGTGTTTAAGGCTCAATGATCTTCTTCTGTAACCATAGAGAGGAAGCATGAAAGGCTTCTCTCAATACAGAGTCAAGCAGAGCCCCCACACTCAACTTCTAAGTTTGGTGTTGGGAGGCCATCATCAAGCTCTGAGTCTCTGTGAAGCTCTCTAAGAGCTCACTGTCAAGCTATTGACATTAAAGAAGCGCTTGTTGGGAGGCAACCCAATGTTCTTTAATTATATTTATTTATTTTCCATTGTTATTTTATGTTTTCTTTAGGTGGATGATCATGTGAAGTCATAAAAACAACTGCAAAATTAAAGCAAAATGAAAAACAGCATCAAAAACATCACACCCTGGAGGACAAGCTTACTGGCATTTAAACGCCAGTAAGGATAGCAGAATGGGCGTTTACCGCCCAGCTTGGCAGCATTCTGGGCGTTAAACACCAGAATATGCAACACTCTGGGCGTTTAACGCCAGAAAAGGCTGTCTAGCGTCTGGCTGGCGTTAAACGCCAAAAATGGGCAGCAGACTAGCGTTAAACGCCAGGAAAGGTAGCAGAGCTGGCGTTAAATGCTAGGAATGGCACACAATGGGCGTTTGAATGCCAGAATAGTGCAGGGAGCAGAATTCCTTGACACCTCAAGATCTGTGGACCCCACAGGATCCCCACCTACCCCACCTCTTCTTCTCTCCTCTTCACACCTTTCCATACACTCTTCCCCAAATACCCTTCACCTATCAAATCCTACCCTCTTCTCCATATCCTCTTCACCACTCACATCCATCCATCATAAACCCCACCTACCTCACCATTCAAATTCAAACCATTCCCATCCCAAACCCACCCCTTCATGACCGAATTCCCTCTCTCTTCTACCCTATAAATATCCCTCCTCACTACCTTCACTTTCACACATCACAAACACTTCTTTCCCCCTTGGCCGAAACATAACCCGCCTCCATCTCCATCATTTCTTCTTCTTCTACTCCTTTCTTTCTTCTTTTACTCGAGGACGAGCAAACCTTTTAAGTTTGGTGTGAAAAAAGCTCTGCTTTTCTATTTTTTCATAACCATTAATGGCACCTAAGGCTGGAGAAATCTCTAGAAAGAGGAAAGGGAAGGAAATTACTTCCACCTCCGAGTCATGGGAGATGGAGAGATTCATCTCAAAGGTCCATCAAGACCACTTCTATGAAGTTGTGGCCAAGAAAAAGGTGATCCCCGAGGTCCCCTTCAAGCTCAAAAAGAGTGAATATCCGGAGATCCGATGTGAGATTCAAAGAAGAGGTTGGAAAGCTCTCACTAACCCAATCCAGCAAGTTGGAATCTTAATGGTTCAAGAGTTCTATGCTAATGCATGGATCACTAGGCACCATGACCAAAGTATGAACCCGAACCCAAAGAATTGGCTCACAATGGTTCGGGGAAATTACTTGAATTTCAGTCTGGAAAATGTAAGGTTGGTATTTAACTTGCCAATGATGAGAGGAGATCCTCATCCTTTCACTATTAACTTTGATCAAAGGTTGGACCAAGTCCTTAGGGACATTTGTGTGGAAGGTGCTCAATGGAAGAGAGACTCAAGAGGCAAGCCGGTTCAATTAAGAAGGCTTGACCTCAAACCCGTGGCTAGGGGATGGTTGTAGTTTATCCAACGCTCTATCATTCCTACTAGCAACCGGTCTGAAGTTCCAATAGACTGGGCTATCATGATCCATAGTATTATGATTGGCGAGGAAGTAGAAGTTCATGAGATCATATCCCAAGAACTCTACAAGGTGGCGGATAAGCCCTCTACTTTGGCAAATTTAGCCTTCCCTCATATCATCTGTACCCTATGCAATTCAGCTGGAATTGTCATAGAGGAAGACATCCTCATTGAAGGAGACAAGTGATCAGCGGATAATTTATACGCTTTTTGGCATTGTTTTTAGGTAGTTTTCAATATGTTTTAGTTACTTTTTATTATATTTTTATTAGTTTTTAAATAAAAATCACATTTCTAGACTTTACTATGAGTTTATGTGTTTTTCTGTGATTTCAGATATTTTCTGGCTGAAATTAAGGGACCTGAGCAAAAATCTGATTCAGAGGCTGAAAAAGGACTGCAGATGCTGTTGGATTCTGACCTCCCTGCACTCGAAATATATTTTCTGGAGATACAGAAACCCAATTAGTGCTTTCTCAATTGCGTTGGAAAGTAGACATCCAGGGCTTTCCAGCAATATATAATAGTCCATACTTTTCCTGAGTTTTGATAACGCAAACTGGCGTCTGAACGCCCATTTTCTACCCTATTATGGCGTTAAACACCAGAACTGGCATAAAAGCTGGAGTTAAACGCCCAAACTGGCACCAAAGCTGGCGTTTAACTCCAAAAAGAGTCTCTACATGTGAAAGCTTCAATGCTCAGCTCAAGCACATACCACGTGGGCCCCGGAAGTGGATTTCTGCACTATCTGCACTTAGTTACTTATTTTTTGTAACCCTAGCTACTAGTTTAGTATAAAAACTACTTTTAGTGATTTATTTTAGATCTTTGATCAGTTCTATGCTATCAGAGATCATATTGTACGTGTTTGGAGGCTGGCCTCACGGCCATGCCTTGATCTTTCACTTGTGTATTTTCAACGGTAGAATTTCTACACTCCATGGATTAAGGTGTGGAGCTCTACTGTTCCTCATGAATTAATGCAAAGTACTATTGTTTTCTATTCAACTCAAGCTTATTCTTATTCTAAGATATTCATTCGCACACAAGAACATGATGAATGTGATGATCAAGTGACACTTATCACCATTCTCACTTATGAATGTGTACCTGACAAACACTTCTGTTCTACATGAAAACAAGCTTGAATACATATCTCTTAGCCTCCTGGTTCACGATCAGAGTCTTCGTGGTATAGGCTAGAATTATTGGCGGCCATTCCTGAGATCCGGAAAGTCTAAACCTTGTCTGTGATATTCCGAGTATGATCTGGGAAGGGATGACTGTGACAAGCTTCAAACTCGTGAGTGTTGGGCGTAGTGACAGACGCAAAAGGATCAATGGATCCTATTCCAACATGAGTGAGAACCGACAGATGATTAGTCGTGCGGTGACAGCGCATTTGGACCATTTTCACTGAGAGGACGGACGGTAGCCATTCACAACAGTGATCCCCCAACATATAGCTTGTCATGGAATAGAGTATGGATGATTGAATGAAGACAGTAGGAAAGCAGAGATTCAGAAGCAACAAGCATCTCTATACGCTTATCTAAAATCCACCAATGAATTACATAAGTATTTCTATCTTATTTATATTTTATTTATATTTTAAATTCTTAAAACTTGATAACCATTTGAATCTGCCTGACTGAGATTTACAAGGATGACCATAGCTTGCTTCAAGCCGACAATCTCCGTGGGATTGACCCTTACTCACGTAAGGTTTATTACTTGGACGACCCAGTGCACTTGCTGGTTAGTTGTGCGGAGTTGTGAAAAAGAGTTGAGATTACGATTGTGTGCACCAAGTTTTTGGCACCATTTCAGAGATCACAATTTCATGCACCAACAAGCCCATCACTAAGAAAAGGATGGAGCAAACAAGAGAGCCCACTCATGGACCTCATCAAGAGCATGAGGAAATTCCTCATCAAGAAATCCCTGAGATACCTCAAGGGATGCACTTTCCTCCACAAAACTATTGGGAGCAAATTAACACTTCCTTAGGAGAACTGAGTTCTAACATGGGACAACTAAGGATGGAGCACCAAGAGCATTCCATCCTCCTCCATGAAATTAGAGAAGACCAAAGAGCCATGAGGGAGGAGCAACAAAGGCAAGGAAGAGACTTAGAGGAGCTCAAGCACTCCATAAGATCTTCAAGAGGAAGAACTAGCCACCATCACTAAGGTGGACCCGTTCTTTAATTTCCTTGTTCTTATTTTTTCTGTTTTTCAAAAATTATGCTTTATGTTTTGTCTATGTTTGTGTCTTTATTACATGATCATTAGTGTCTAGTATCTATATCTTAAAGCTATGAATGTCCTACGAATACATCACCTCTCTTAAATGAAAAATGTTTTAATTGCAAAAGAACAAGAAATGCATGATTTCAAATTTTATCTTGAAATTAGTTTAATTATTTTGATGTGGTGGCAATACTTTTTGTTTTTTGAATGAATGCTTGAACAGTGCATATTTTTTATATTGTTGTTTATGAATGTTAAAATTGTTGGCTCTTGAAAGAATAATGAAAAAGAGAAATATTATTGATAATCTGAAAAATCATAAAATTGATTCTTGAAGCAAGAAAAAGCAGTGAAAACAAAGCTTGCGAAAAAAAATGGCGAAAAAAATAAAGAAAAAAAGAAAAAAAAGGAAAAAGCAAACAGAAAAATCCAATAGCCCTTTAAACCAAAAGGCAAGGGTAAAAAGGATCCAAGGCTTTAAGCATTAATGGATAGGAGGGCCCGCAGGAATAAAATCCTGGCTTAAGCGGCTAAATCAAGCTGTCCCTAACCATGTGCTTGTGGCGTGAAGGTGTCAAGTGAAAAGCTTGAGACTGAGCGGTTAAAGTCGTGGTCCAAAGAAAAAAGAGTGTGCTTAAGAGCTCTGGGCACCTCTAACTGGGGACTCCAGCAAAGCTGAGTCACAATCTGAAAAGGTTCACCCAGTTATGTGTCTGTGGCATTTATGTATCCGGTGGTAATACTGGAAAACAAAATGCTTAGGGTCACGACCAAGACTCATAAAGTAGCTGTGTTCAAGAATCAACATACTAAACTAAGAGAATCAATAACACTATCTGAATTCTGAGTTCCTATGGATCCTAATCATTCTGAACTTCAAAGGATAAAGTGAGATGCCAAAATTGTTCAGAAGCAAAAAGGCTACAAGTCCCGCTCATCTAATTGAAGCTAACCTTCATTGATAAGTTTGGAATTCATTATATATTCTCTTCTTTTTATCCTATTTTGTTTTCAGTTGCTTGGGAACAAGCAACAATTTAAGTTTGGTGTTGTGATGAGCGGATAATTTATACCCTTTTTGGCATTGTTTTTACATAGTTTTTCGTATGCTTTAGTTACATTTTATTATATTTTTATTAGTTTTTATTCAAAAATCACATTTCTGGACTTTACTATGAGTTTTTGTATTTTTCTGTGATTTCAGGTATTTTCTGGTTGAAATTGAGGGACCTGAGTAAAAATCTGATTCAGAGGCTGAAAAAGGACAACATATGCTGTTGGATTCTGACCCTCCTGCACTCGAAGCAGATTTTCTGGAGCTAAAGAAGTCCAACTGGTGCGCTCTTAATTGCGTTGAAAAGTAGACATCCTGAGCTTTCCATAAATATATAATAGTTTATACTTTGTCTGAGATTTGATGGCCCAAACTAGCGTCTAAATCCAGCCTAAAACATCTTGGCGTAAAACGCCCAAACTGGCACCAGAATTGGAGTTAAACGTCCAAACTGGCACCAAACCTGGCGTTTAACTCCAAGAACAGCCTATGCACGAAAAAGCTTCAATGCTCAGCCCAGGCACACACCAAGTGGGCCCCGTAAGTGGATTTCTGCACTATCTGCACTTAGTTACTCATTTTCTGTAAACCTAGGCTACTAGTTTAGTATAAAAACTACTTTTAGAGATTTATTTTATATCTTTGGAATATCTTTGGAATATCTTTTGATCACTTTTGATATTTTGATCATACTTGGAGAGGCTGGCCATTCGGCCATGCCTAGACCTTTTTCACTTATGTATTTTCTACGGTGGAGTTTCTACACCCCATAGATTAAGGTGTGGAGCTCTGCTGTTCTTCATGAATTATTGCAAGTACTATTATTTTTTTATTCAATTCACACCTACTTCTTCTCCAAGATATACTCTCGTACTTAATTCAGTTAAGCCAGAATGAAGGGGTGACCCATGATAATCACCCAATCTTCGTTACTCGCTTAGCCAAGATCCGCGTGCCTGACAACCACAAAGCGGTCTACATGATGTTCAACATAGTCATTGGACGACAGCCAGAGTATATTCTCTTGGATATCTAATACACGGACCGAGTCCGTGAGATTAGTATCTTTATGGTATAGGCTAGAATCATTGGCAGCATTCCTGGGATCTGAAAAGTCTAAACCTTGTCTGTGGTATTCCGAGTAGGATCCGGGAAGGGATGATTGTGACGAGCTTCAAACCTGTGAATGTTAGGCACAAGTGACAGTGTGCAAAAGGATCAATGGATTCTATTCCGACGCTAGCGAGAACCGACAGATGATTAGCCATGCGGTAGCTGGGCCTGGTATTTTTCATCCGAGACGAGAAATCCGACAGTTGATTAGCCGTGCAGAAACTGTAGAGGACCATTTTCCCTGAGAGGATCTTATAGCTTGCCATGGAAGGAAGTACGCATGGTTGGAAGAAGGCAATAGAAAAGCAGAGGTTCAGAAGCAACAAAGCATCTTCAGACGCTTATATGAAATTCCTACCAATGAATTACATAAGTAACTTTATTTTATTTTATGTTTTATTTATATTTTAATTATCAAAACCTCATAACCATTTGAATCCTCCTGACTGAGATTTACAAGATGACCATAGCTTGCTTCAAGTCGACAATCTCCTTGGGAACGACCCTTACTCACGTAAGGTTTATTACTTGGACGACCTAGTGCACTTGCTGGTTAGTTGTGCGGAGATGTGAAAAGTGTGAATCACAATTTCCGTGCACCACATACCCCCCATAAGAGCAAGTAACTTTGAGCTAAACCCTCAACTCATTACTCTGGTGCAGCAGAACTGCCAGTACTCTGGACTTCCACAGGAAGAGCCTACTGAGTTCCTGGCAGATTTCTTATAGATTGCTGACATAGCACACAGTGAGGGAATAGACCAAGATGTCTACAGACTATTACTCTTTCCTTTTGCTGTAAAGGACCAAACAAAGAGGTGGTTGGATAACCAGCCCAAATCTAGCCTGAAAACATGGAAACAGCTAGTAGATAAGTTTTTAAATCAATTCTTCCCTCCAAGAAAGTTGACTCAGCTAAGGCTAGACATCCAAGGCTTCAAACAAGAGAACAGTGAATCTCTTCATGATACCTGGGAGAGCTATAGAAGGATGTTAAGAAAATGTTTGATGAAGAGGGAATTGTCGTGTTGGTATAGAATTTCTTAAAATTAATTCTCGTTGCAAGTATAGTTATAAACCAAAAAACAATCCTCCTCGATCAAAAATTTTGGTTGTCACAAGTACAAACCCCAATAAGATATAACCGAAGTATTTAAACCTCGAGTTGTCTCACAAGGAATTGCAATGAAGTGGTCAATTATTGGCTATGAAGAACAAAAGGGGTTTGATTTGTAATTAGCAAGAAAAGTAAATAGCAAGAAAGTAAATAATAAGAATTAATAAAAGAAGGAAAAGAACTCTTAGCTAGACATAGGTAATTGAGATCACCATCCTTGTCTATAAACCATATATTGACAATTATGAGGAACCAATCTCATTAAGTCTACTTCCAAAAGCCTTAAGTACGTAATATCTACTCCTAAGCTTGAAGTACGTCAAATGGCTTGATCAACATCAATCCATAAGTCCTAACCTAGCTACTAATTAACTTAGTAGTAGGCTAGAGTCAATGGTTATCAAATAGACCACTAAGGGTTCTCAAATCACCAATTCAATGAGACCCAATGACTCAAGGTCACTCAATTCCCTTAGCCTAGGCCAAGAGTAAGAAAACTACTCAAAAACTAGAGAAAACATTTCATCAAACACCTAGAGTGCAATAAAAGTAAACATCAAAAAATTCAAGAATTAACAAAAGCTATAACTAACAAAAGCAAGGAATCACCAATAAATAGAACAATTAACCATAAGAGCATAAAAGAAACATCAATTGGATTAAAGGAAATCTAAATCCAAATCCAACAAGAGCATTCACAAACATAAAAGTGACATCAAAGGAAAATTAACAAAAGAACCAAGAAGAATTGAAGTATTAGAACAAGGAATTGCAGAGGAAACAAGATGTAATCAAGTAATCAAATCTAGATCTAAGAGAAATTAACCTAATCCTAACCTAATTCTAGAGAGAAGAGGGAGCTTCTCTCTCTAGAAAACTAACTAAAGGCTCATCATGACTAAGTGCTCCCCCTTTGCTCAATCTTCAATTCTGCATGAAATACCCTCAGAAACGAGTTGGATTTTGGCCTGGGCAGCTCAAAAATTGCCCCCAACGATTTCACTTTAAGTGAGTCACGTGCCGGGCGTCATGCGTACGCGTGGATGACGCGTGCACGTGGCTTTCAATTCTCCAAATGCTCATTTCTTCATGAATTCTCCACTCTGCATGCTTTTCTCCTCACTTCTTCCATCCAATACTTGCCTTATGAACTTGAAATCACTCAACAAATATATCAAGGTATCGAATGGAATTAAAGTGAATTAAATTTAGCTATTTTAAGGCCTAAAAAGTATGTTTTTACACTTAAGCACAAATTAAGGGAGAATTACAAAACCATGCTATTTCATTGAATAAATGTGAGAAAAGGTGATAAAATCCCGTAAATTAAGCACAAGATAAACCACAAATTGGGGTTTATCAAACCTCCCCACACTTAAATCAAGCATGTCCTCATGCTAAACTCAAGAAAGAAACATAGGGTATCAACATTTATTCAATGCAAACTACCTAAATGCAACTACCTACATGCAATCTATCTAAATGAATGCAATTACTTTGTTAAAATAAATCAATTCCCCAGAAAGCATATATGCACAAGGGCTAAAGCAATAGTAATCAAATCAACCCACAATTGAATTGAGTTATTAGAATGATTTTAACGAACTTGCAAGAAAAGGGATGATCATGGGTGGAAGCATGTAATTGAGCGATCGAACCCTCACCGGATGTGTCCGCTCTAGTCGCTCAAGTGTATGGGGTTGATTGACTCAATTCTCCCCTAATTATGCTTTCCAAGATTTGTTTTTCATCTAACAATCAAAAGTTATTTCATTCATGCATACAAATATCATGAGGACTTTCCCATAGGTTGTAATAGGGCTAGGGTCAAAGTAAGGATGCATATGGTCAAGTGGACTAGAAATTTGAATCTTTGATTAACTTAAACTTTCCACCTAACTACCCATTCTTCACTTTTTCAGACACTCATGCATTCTCTTTTTGATCACCACACATATGCATTGATTATTATTGAGCTTCACTTTGGGACATTTTGTCCCCTTTTTATTGTTTTTCTTTTTCTTTCTTTTCTATTTTTTTCCTTTTTTTTTTCAAACTAAAAATATATATACACGAGCATCAATACATATGGTTTACATATTTAATGCATGAGTATGTACCCAATTCCCATGATTTTCAACAAAGATACAAAAATACACTTTTATCTCTACTCAATGTTCCCAACTCTCCTAAAATCAAATAATGAACACTCTCACTAGCCCTAAGCTAATCAAAGATCCAAACAAGGGACATTTATTATTTTTCACTTAGGCTTGTAATGTGCTACAATTAAGAACAAATGGCTTTAGCATATGCTCAAAGTTGGCTAATAATGGAAGATAAAAGATAAGGCTATTTGGGTAAGTGAGCTATTTGAAACAATGGCCTCTATCATATAAATGCGTGTATACATAAAATAATGGAAATAAAGAATCAAACAAATCAAAGATTACAATCATAGAAAGAGAATGATACACACAAGAAGGGAAATAAGTGGTTATAAGATGTAACCACACCATTAGGCTCAAAACTCACAAGCTTGTGTTCTTAGCTCAAAAACATGTTCCACAAGATATATAATTCAAGCAAGTTCAATGAAAGGCTTTTACTCAAATCAATTGGGCCCTATGAGTAAATTCCTTGGAAAATTTTCATTATTTTGACTAAGCTTATTATGTATATATGTATGCAAAAATAAGAAAATGCAACAAAAATCCTAAAAGACCTAAGAATGCAAAAGTGTTGGGATTAGAAACTTGTCACCCAAAAACGCCGACTGGTCGGACGACCTCCCCACACTTAAAAGTTTGCACCGTCCTCGGTGCATTCAAAAATAAGCAAGAGGGTACGGTGACTCTCCGGATTGCTATCTTCAGCTGGTAGGTCAACCGGTGCTGTGTGTTCATTCTTTCGCTTCCATTTTTTTTGCTTATAATGAATCATCCTGAAAGTAGAAGGCAGGATAGTGAGAAAAGTAAATGCAAAAGCAAGGAATCATATATTATTGGAATGAGGTAAATCACTAGAATGAAGTAAGTGACCCAATATGTGACATTAATGAACCGGGTGTGTGGGTTCTAAGATGCATGCAGTCTAGAACACACACTAGCATAAAAAGAACTATGTCACAATTACACCAAAAAGGAGCATGCACTTCACTCATCCTAGTATGCTTGAGATGCTCTAAACTTGCAGTTAAGATAACCAAACAAGAAATAAATAAGCATGAAAGCATTCAAGCCAAAGACATAAAGATGCATATGATCAAGAAGCACAATGCATTAAGATAAATGCACATAATCATCCATCAAGAAATTTCCCAATCAAAGAAAATGATGCAAAACACATGGTGGCCAAATCATGCAATTCAAAAAGGTTTAATAAGCTTGAAGGCAATGTCACATGTACTTGGCGTTCACAAAATTAAGCATGAAGAGCTCAAAACTAAGTAATTATTATAACCTCAACAATAGAATCCAATAATTGAAATTAGCAAAAATTTATGTTAAACTAACATCCTATCAGTGATCAGCAGCAATAGATAGTAAACAGAATTAACAATCCAACACTTATAACGAAAAACAAAATTTAAACAAAGAGTAAACTAACTAAACAACTAACTAACAAAAAGGAATGGTTATAAATGGTGTTTGGTAGTGTTGGATGAGGGGTAGGAGAAGGGAGGAGGAAAGGAGAAGGAAGGAAATGGAAAAAAGTTGAGAAAAGAAGAGTAGTGAAGAAGGCAATCCACGCGTGCGCGTGAAGCGACGCGTGTGCATGGAAGTGGTGAAATGGGAGCGACGTGCGTACACGTGGATGGCTTATTCAGAGAGCGACGCGTACGTGTGTATCACGCGTACGCGTGGATTGGTTTGTGCCTCAGTGATAAACCCATATTTCATGAGTTCTTTTGTGCTTAATTAGAGTGATTTATTCAACTCTTCACCTACTTATTCACATTAATTGCATGGTTTTACTTTCCCTTCCTTATTATGTCATATTGTGAAAAACATGTTTCCTAAGCTTTAAAAAAATTAATTATTTTAATTACCTTTATTTTCATTCGATGCCGTGATTAGTGTGTTGAGTAGCTTCAGGTTTCCTAAGGCTGAATGACTTAAAGGATGAAAAAAAGAAACATACAAAAATGGAAGGAGAAGGCAAAACGGAGCTTTAAGGAAACTGGTATCCATGCGATCGCATGGACGACGCGATCGCGTGCCAGAAGCAAAGAAGCAGCGACGCGGCTGCATGACTGACGTGACCGCGCGCCTTGAGTAGAACACCCTCGACGCGGACGCATGACTGACGCGACCGCGTGGAAAGGAAAAGCTCCAGATGACGCGACCGCGTGACCCACGCAGACGTGTGACAGAGGCCACGTATCAGAATTTACAGAATACGCCCCCAGCAATTTCTGAAGCCCTTTTTGGCCCAGATCCAAGTACAGAAAGCATAGATTAGAGGTTATAAAGTGGAGGAATGCATCCATTCAAAAGAGGGGAGCTCGCCAATTTCTAGTTTTCATGATTTAGATTTAGTTTAGAGAGAGATTCTCTCTCTCTTAGGATTTAGGACTTCTTGTTTTGGGAGTAACTCTGGATCCAGGTTTTAATGTTCTTTTATTTCAATTTTACTTTTATTTATTTGATTCCAATATTTGAATTGATTATTATAATTTAAATTATGAATTATTCCGTGTTACAGATTTCTATTTGAATTAATGATATTTAAGGTATTTTTCAGTTTATGATTGTTCTCTTTGATTTAAGTTGCCATTGCTTCCCATTTAAGGACACTTTTATTATTCCAGCAATTTACTTTTTCCCCTTTTGGTCTTGGTTAAGAAATCAGTGACTCAACATTATCGAACTCAGCATAATTGATAATCGTTATCTTGTTGATTGATCTAAACTTCAATAATCCCAACTTTTTTCTAGGAAATAAATAGGATTCAAAGGTCAAACTAATTAGTCCCTTGACTTACCTTTGCTTCATAGGTTAACTAAGTGGAATTAAGATACAACTTTCATTATTGTTGAGAGGGATAACTAAGTTGGACTTCTAATTTCCCTTATCTTGCCAAAAGTTGTTTTATAGTTATTATTTATTTTTAATTGCCATTTAATTCACTCGTCATTTAAATTACTTGCTTCTCACCTTCTAAACCCCGATTACAACCTTTATAACCAATAATAAGAACATACTTCCTCGCAGTTCCTTGAGAAGACGACCCGAGGTTTGAATACTCGGTTAACAATTTTTAAGGGGTTTGTTACTTGTGACACCCAAAACGTTTGTACGAAAGGGATTTTTGTCGGTTTAGAGACTATATCTACAACGCGACTGTTTTTATGACATTCTTTACTGGCAGAAATCACGATTGTCAAAATGGCGCCGTTGCTGGGGAACTGCTAACGTGTGCCTTATTTTTGGTTATTGTAAATATTTTTCTTTTGCTTGTTTATTTATTTTTGTTTTTTCTTTTTATCTTTATTTGCTACTATGAACTCTCACCCCTCTCGCTTTGAGTTTGGTTCTAATATTGTTAAAGGAAATAGAAGTTACAGCAGGAATGTGCATCAAGGTCAGACCAATCAAGGATGGATGGAACCAAGAGGATCTAATCAACCCTTTTGGCAGCAACACCCTCCGAGATATCTTGGACAAAGACCATTCTACCGTGCATACCCAGCTGAAAGACATGGTGGACAACCTTGTAACTACCAACAAGCCCCACCCTGTGCATATGAACCATCCTTTCAACATAACCTCGAACCACCACACTCACAAGCTTCTCTTCACCATTCGCCATCATATGATCCTTCCTTACCCCAATACCAATCCAATCGTTCCCAATCATCACCACTTTCCTTTGTATCATGTCCAAGTCCGGCAAACCGCGAAGCAGAGGATCGCCTAAAAGAAACAGTAATTAAATTTCAAACAACCATTCAACAACTGGGGCAAGCACCAATTCAATGGGCCACTAGGCGCTCAAATATACAAGGATCAACCATAGCTCCATGTGGACAGCCCAATGAAGAGCGTAGCATGAAAGAAATACTAGAGACTCCAGTGGACAAGACAGAGAATGAATTCGTACTAGAACAAGTGGAAGAAGCTGTCATTGTTTAAGAAGAAGAGTTGGTTGAAGATCTAGGAGATGCTGAACTTCCTTGGGAATCCAGAATTGAGGAAAACTCTGTCCAAGATGCTACAGTTGATGCTAAGGAGGATACCGTACAATCTCCAAGGCAAGTCGTTTACGAAGAATCAGACGGAATAATCCAAGAAGCAAATTTCCTTGACGATGATAGTCACAAGTCTAGTTCTCCTAGTGATGAACTTGCGTCTGCAAGTGAATTCTCTGAGATCGAAGAATTTTCTCCAAGTGAATATGAAGATGATGCGGAGGTAGATTTCTCTCAACCTCCAATCTATGACTCGAGTGATGAGGAAGACATAGAAGACTTTGACCAGGATACAGATACAATTGAAGATCTTTGCAAGGAAGTGGAAGAATTCACAGAAGAGCACAAGGAAACGGAACTTGCAGAACCACCAAAAACACCTATCCCAAGGCCATTACCACCTAATACAAGCTTCAAGTGGGTACAATCCTTAACTTATAATTTTACTTATTCACTTGAATATGGTTTGCTTGAAACAGATGGCCAACTTAGAGCTCTCTGCGGCTTTAAGAGTAAGAGGGAATTGGCTCGTACTCAGAACTGGTGCACCAGGTTCAATAAGGTTCTACGCTTCACCTCGAAGTACACGGATTGGTATCATGCTCAATTGCATGGATCACGGAGAATGTTTGGTCACCACGGTGAGATTCTACTTTTTAACCCGCCCGAATGGAAACTTACAAATCAAAACGGAGGCGGATCTAAAAACACAGCTTGGGATCATGGATTATATTCTGATATTCGTCATCCCGGGAGGCTGAATATCTGTTTGAAGCTGCTCAGAAGCTTTACATGCCTAGTTTGGGACCCCGGAGGCTATTGGCATTCCAAGCACTGGTGGAAAGTTTTGGATGAATTTAAACATAAACCACCATAACAGGATACTCTTCCAATGTCCAACTTAAGGACTTTAACTAAAAGTGCTAGGTGGGAGACAACCCACCATGGTATGGTCGCTTCTTTCTCAATCTATTTCTTGTTTATTGTTTTCAATTTACCCTTTTTTTTATTTTAACATTAACCTGGAATCATGCATAGCATTCATGTTAATCACTGCATCCTGCATTTTTCAGTTAAAAAAAAGGGGTTGCATGACGCGACCGCATGCCCCATGCGATCGCGTCATATCGCGAAAAACACCACCCATGCGACCGCGTGACCCACGCGGCCGCGTGATATATATATCGGCATAAGGATCCAACGAACAGAAAGTTGGGCTGGAATCGTGCGGCTCTTGTGCGTTTCGCACAAATTGGCCCACGCGATCACATGCCCCATGCGATCACGTCACTTACCCAATACCAATCCCACGCGACCGCGTGAGCGACGCGATCGCGTCGCATGGATTGCATATCACCCCAAAAGGAGACAGAGAGTTGCGCTGAAACGGTGCTGGAGTCGTGCGTTTAGCATGAATTCCAGCGACGCGATCGCGCGACCCACGCGATCGCGTCACCCCTCTTTTCCTCCCTCTCATGCGATCGCGCGCCCCACGCGATCGCGTCTCCCCCATTTTCACCCCAACCACGCGACCGCGTGCCCCACGCGGTCGCGTGGATTCGAAAATATAACCGCCGGCCAGCCACCACGCCACCACCCCGACGCCGCCGCCGCCCAGACGCCGCCGCCGTACCATCCCCTCCCCTTCTCTCTTCTTCTTTCTTCCTCTCTCCTCCCCTTTCCACCACAGCCACCTCCGCGAGCACCGCCTAGCCACCGCCGGCCATCCAGCCGCGCCCCCCTCTCCGCCACCCACCCCCTTCAGCCAGCAACAACCACCGCCCTCCCTTCCCCTATCCTCTTCCTCTCTCACTAACCCTAATACCTCCCTCCGCCACTGCCTCCTCAGCCGCCACCGCGACGCCGTGCACCACCACCGCGCTGGACGCTGCCGCAGCCACCTTCTTCCCTGTTCCACCCCTTCCGCTTACCAGGTTCCGCAACACGCAACCCTTTTTATCCGTTCGTCACTTTTCTGTATTTTTTTTTCCGTTTATGTTCATGATTAGGATAGCTAGACTTGCATGTTGTAGTGGATTTTTAGGTTGTTAGGTAGCTTAGGCTGTGGTTAGTGGATCTAGGTCTGTTTCCTTGCACTGTTCTTACTTCTGTTTTATCCTATGTGCAAATCTATTGTTGCTATAATCATGATTCATATGCTGTTTTATTGTATGTTGCTGCTGTTTACATTGAGTTTTTATGTTTATTTTATATCTCTGTACATGCAGCTTGATTTCTTTTAATTCATATGAACTGATATGATTGCTGTTTATTTTTCGGGACAATCCACTTTTAGCCGGAATGCTGCCCAAATTTTTTGAAAATTGTTTTCATTCTTGTTTTGGTTTGGCAACTCTGTTTTACTCTGCTTCCCCCAAACCATTTCATGAATGATAGGGCCACTTTCTTATCCTCTTTGATTTCCTGGTTCATAACCTGCATTTGTGATTCACTGATTCCAATTTCTGATTTCTTTATTTCTTTTCGAATCAGCATCACCCTGTTTTCTTTATTCGATTATGAGTACTTCTATTCTTACCTGTGAATCCTTGTTATATGGAATTTTTTCTATGCCACTTACTTTCCTAACTCACTAATTTTAATTTACTAATTTCTTTTTACCATACTAACCCTCTTGATCTCTTTTCTGATCACTTTCATTTCCTCTAACTTTCTCACTATGGCATATTGATTTTTTTCTTTCCATTTAACATTAATTCAATCACATTTCAATTACTCATTTTCCTTATTCTATTTCTCCCTTACCGCTTTGAGTTTCCTTTGTTTAAATTGCCTATTTGCTTTCCTATTTTATCCATTTCCTAGTTTTCTATTTTTTAGGATGTCTGCCTCACAAAGGAAAGGCAAAGGCAAGGCTACTGGCAAGCACAAGCAAGGAGATTCCTCCCAGTCCATCATTGCTCTAATGCACGATTCCTCATGGCGGGAGAAGAACTTCACATAGCAGGAAAAGCTGACCAGCTGCTCCCTTTGACTGATCCTATAAAATTTGCAAACCGGTACTGTGAGCTGAAGTACCCGACTTTTGCAAACTCCAGAAATCTATACCTGGAACGTACCTTGAAGATTCCAGAAGCCCTCCAGCAATACACCACTGAGCAAATCAAGCAAAGGGGCTGGTTCTTTCTGGAGAGACCACTGACAGAGGTCAATGCATCTTGGGTACGGGAATTCTATTGTAACTACTACCTTACTACCCTAGATGCAGTGAACCTGAGCGGAAAGCAAATTCTGGTCACTGAGGATGCCATAGAGACCGTTCTCCAGCTCCCAGCCAAGTCCGATAAGCCAGATGGTTATGCACATGCTGAGGAGGACATGGGCCAGATGCGGTTTGATTGGGATGCTGTGAAGGCACGGATAGCTCTCGACCCTGCTGTTCTTTGGGAGATGGGTCAGGACACCACTATGCCTAGAGGGATCAAGAGAGTGTACTTGAATGATGAGGCTCGGTTATGGCATCAGATCTTGAGCAACTATGTGATGCCGAGTACTCATGAGACTGAGATCCCGGCTGCCATGATCACCCTCCTCTGGTGTGTTGGTGTACGAATTGTGAATCACACTTTTCACAACTCGTACAACTAACCAGCAAGTGCACTGGGTCGTCCAAGTAATACCTTACGTGAGTAAGGGTCGAATCCCACGGAGATTTTTGGCTTGAAGCAATCTATGGTTATCTTGCAATTCTTAGTCAGGAAGTCAATTGTATTTATCAGTTGAATTGCGAATGAACAAGAGAGCATGGGTTAAAAGTTACTTGTTATGCAGTAATGGAGAATATGTTGGAGTTTTGGAGATGCTTTGTCTTCTGAATCTCTGCTTTCCTTTGTCCTCTGATTCACGCATGCACGTTCTTCTATGGCAAGCTATGTGTTGGGGCATCACCGTTGTCAATGGTTACATCCCCTCCTCTTGTGAAAATAATCCAAATGTTCTATCACAGCACGGCTAATCATCTGAGGTTCCCGATCATGCTGGAATAGGATTCACCCTCCTTTTGCGTCTGTCACTACACCCAGCACTCGCGAGTTTGAAGCTCATCACAGTCATTCAATCCCTGAATCCTACTCGGAATACCACAGACAAGGTTTAGACTTTCCGAATTCTCATGAATGCCACCATCAATCTAGCTTATACCACGGAGATTCTGATTAAGGAATCTAAGAGATATTCATTCAATCTGATGTAGACCGGAGGTGATTATCAGACACACATTCATGGATTGAGGAAGGTGATGAGTGTCACTAATCATCACCTTCTCCATAGTTAGGTGCGAATGGATATCTTAGATAGGAACACGCATGTTTGAATGGAAAACAGAATTACTTGCATTAATTCATTGAGACACAGCAGAGCTCCTCACCCCCTGATGACAAGTCATCTTAGCCTATTTTAACTAGCCTTTTTCTTTTGTTTTCAATTGAATTATGCACTTTCTTGAGCCATAAGCAAGCCAATTGGGTAGATTTTCATGTTTCCTTTGATTTAATCAACCATGTATGAATTCATGCTATTTCATGAGGTTTTATGCTAAAATTGTCACATATTATGAAAGAATGAATATCTCATGATTTTGAGCATAGCTTTGATGTGTTTGGTTGGTTAATGATAGGTGAAGAAAGCTTGGAGAAAGGTTGAAGCAAAGAGGAATGGCTAGGAGTGAAGAGAGGAATAAATGAAATTGAACCTGGAGGCATGAAGTTAGCCCCAACGTTAGCCCCCTAACTTGGAGGCTAACGTTGGGCATGAAGATTACTCCCTGGGCTCCCCACGTTTGAGCCAACGTTAGCCCCCTAACTTGGAGGCTAACGTTGGCACATGAATTCCTCCCTGGCCATCCAACGTTTGCGCCAACGTTAGCCCCCTAACTTGGAGGCTAACGTTGGCACATGAAAACACAAGGGAGAGGGGCCAACGTTTGCGCCAACGTTAGCCCCCTAACTTGGAGGCTAACGTTGGCGCCACACACCACAAGGCATACAAGGGGTATACTTCCAACAAGAATAACTTGAGCTACAGAGCTCCAAATGAGATGATTCAAGAAGCATTGGAAAGTAGGAATCAAGAGCTTTCCAAGCATATATGGCACTGCATGGTGGACACTAAAATTGAGGGAGAAAACTGCCCCGCAATGTGCATAAACGAACATGGTGGCAACCTGCAGTGAGGCCAACTGACCTCTGCACCTTCAAAGGAGTATAACTCGAGCTGTAGAGCTCCAAATAATGTGCTCACAACGGCATTGGAAAGTAGACATCCAGGGCTTTCCAACAATGTATAATAGTATGGGGTGGACAATACATTTGAGCCTCCAGAACTGGCGTTTTCGCCAACGTTTGAGGGCTAACGTTACCTCAAACGCTGCACACCAAAGCCAGCGACCATGCCCTCTTCAAATGATCATAACTTGGGTTGTAGATGTCCAATTGAAGTGATTCTAAATGGGTTAGAAAGCTGACATTCAGAGCTTTCCAACCATATATGATAGTCTATATTGGGCATAAAATTGGCAACATGACAAGAGGACAAAGTTGGCCCCATAAATGTGAATAAGGGAGGCCAACGTTAGGGTCAAAGTTAGACCCCTAACGTTGGCACCAACGTCCATACCAGTAGAATGTTGCTTGCTGCTATGAAAAGTTGGAGCCAAAGTTAGACCCCTAACTTTGGCTCAAACGTTAGGTCCAACTATGGCTAATTTCAAAACCGGTTCAATTGGTTCAATTCGGTTCCTCTTCAAACTCCAAGAGCAATCAACCAAGGCCTTTATCAACCCAATTCCATCAAGAGCAAGGGCCCAATTGACACCACTCAGAGGCACAAGAGATAGTTAGAATAGAAATTTCATTTTAATTGTAATTTGTTTTGAATTTCATTTTTATTTTGTAGAAATGCCTATAAATAGGCATCTGTTTCATATTTGTAAGGAGGCTGGCTCCAGAAGGGAGCACGAGGATTCAAGAGCTCTCTTTAAATTTTCTTTTCTTTGTTTTTGAATCTTGGGTTGAGAAATGAAGAAATTCTGTTTCAATCTCACCTTGAGAATTCTCTCTGTTTACTTGTCAGCATAATTTCAGTGAATTGTGATTTGAATCAAAACTCTCTTTACTGCTTTCTTCTCTATTTTCTTCTGTAATTATTCTCTGTTGGATCAAGGAAGGAATTGAGATCTAGACTTGGTCTCTAGTCTCATCCAACCCCTGAGATCTTCAACCTCTCATTTAGATTTTGCAATTGAGCCAAGTTGCTCTCTGTTTTGATTTTAAAGTGATTTTCCAAATCTGTTGAACCTGCTGCATCTTTTACTTCTCTGTTTGATTGTCATTTACACTTCCGTGTTTGATTTCATGAATCCCAGTACCTAATTTCTTTTATTCTTCTTGCAATTTAACTTTCCAATTACTTGATCTACTACTTTCTTTTAATTTCCAGCACCCACTCCCTTTTAATTTCATGCAATTTACATTTCTTGCAATTTAAGATTCTTGCAATTTACATTTCTTGCTCTTTAAGTTTCAATGCAATTTACTTTCTGCACTTTAATTTTCCTTGTCATTTACATTCTGTTGGCTTCAATTGTCACTCAAATCACTCAATGTTAGCTTGACTAAACTAATCACCCACTAAAGTTGCTTGATCCATCAATCCCTGTGGGATCGACCTCACTCCCGTGAGTTTTTATTACTTGATACGACCCGGTACACTTGCCGGTTAGATTTGTGTGTTTTGGGAGAAATTTATTTTTCACCAAAATACTCATCACCCCCAACAATGGAGTTTAGAGACTCATGCCGTCAAAGAGTACAAAGTTTTGATCTAAAATGTCATGAGATACAAAATAAGTCTCTAAAAGTTGTTTAAATACTAAACTAGTAGCCTAGGTTTACAAAAAGTGAGTAGACTATGACAGATGGTGCAGAGATCCACTTCTGGGGCCCACTTGGTGTGTGCTGGGGCTGAAATTTAAACATTTCACGTGCATAAGGCTGTTTTGGGCGTTCAACGCCAGGTTTGGATCCATTTCTGGCGTTGAACTCCAACTTTTAATCCTTTTCTGGCGCTGGACGCCAGAATTGGGTAGAGAACTGGCGTTGAACGCCAGTTTACATTGTCTATCCTTGAGCAAAGTATGGACTATTATATAGTGCTGGAAAGCCCTGGATGTCTACTTTCCAACGCAATTGGAAGCGCGCCATTTCGAGTTCTGTAGCTCCAGAAAATCCACTTTGAGTGCAGGGAGGTCAGAATCCAACAGCATCAGCAATCCTTTTTCGGCATGAATCAGATTTTTGCTCAACTCCCTCAATTTCAGCCAGAAAAATACCTGAAATTACAGAAAAATACACAACTCATAGTAAAGTCCAGAAATATGAATTTTTCCTAAAATCTAATGGAAATAAACTAAAAACTAACTAGAATATACTAAAAACTATATGAAGTTAACCCCAAAAAGCGTATAAAATATCCGCTCATTACAACACCAAACTTAAACTGTTGCTTGTCCTCAAGCAACTAGACAAATAAAATAGAAGACTAATAGGTTGAGAAGCAATAATATCTCAGAGTTTTGAGTGAAGCTCAGATTCTAATTAGATGAGCGGGACTATTAGCTTTTTGCTTCCAAACAGTTTTGGCATCTCACTTTATCCATTGAAGCTCAGAGTGATTGGCATCTATAGGAACTTAGAATTCAGATAGTGTTATTGATTCTCCTATTTCAGTATGATGATTCTTGAACACAGCTTTTTCATGAGTCTTGGCCGTGGCCCTAAGCACTTTGTTTTCCAGTATTACCACCGGATACATAAATGCCACAGACACATAATTGGGTGAACCCTTTGGATTATGACTCAGCTTTGCTAAAGTCCCCAACTAGAGGTGTCCAGAGTTCTTAAGCACACTCTTCTTTCTGCTTTGGACCTTGACTTTAACCGCTCAGTCTCAAGTTTTCACTTGACACCTTCACGCCACAAGCACATGGTTAGGGACAGCTCGGTTTAGCCGCTTAGGCCAGGATTTTATTCTCTTAGGCCCTCCTATCCATTAATTCTCAAAGCCTTAGGATCCTTTTTATTACCCTTGCCTTTTGGTTTTAAGGGCTATTGGCTTTTTTTTTATTTTTTATTTTTTTTGCTGTTTTTTCTTGCTTCAAGAATCATTCTTATGATTTTTCAGATTATCAATGACATGTCTCATGTTCATCATTCTTTCAAGAGCCAACATATTTAACAGTCTTAAACAACAAATTCAAAAGACATATGCACTGTTCAAGCATTCATTCAGAAGACAGAAAGTATTGCCACCACATGTAACTAATTAGAATTTCTCTTATTAAAACTCGAAATTTTATTGCCTCTTATTCAAAAGATCTACTATTTTATTCATGTTTGCTGATGATGAGAAAAATAGACTATGGCTTAATTGGAGATAAAATCAAAATAGATACTAATTACTACTATATGACTCCTAAGGTGAACTTCTCTAATGACACTATCACAGAGTTAAAGCAGAAATTGGAATTTAACAACCTTTGTTCTGGGAAATGGTGTTCCTCTGATCCGTGGGGTGCTTGATTCTTCGAGAGATAGCTTCTGGCGCTTCAATTCCCTTAAGTCACGCCCTTGCTCCTCTTGTTCTTTAAACATATAGGTCAGTATTTGACTGTGTTCCTTCTGTTCTTTTATCATTTGCTCCATAGCTTCCCGTATCTTGGTGACAGACGTCTCAAGATACTCCCAATATTCAGATTGAGGGATTTCTGGGAGAAATTTCTATGTTTTCTTTTTGGTGGAATCATCCTGTGCTTGTTGTTTTTCCATTGATGCTTTGGTGATTGGTTTCTCAACTGAGATATACTCAGTTATTCCCATCCTTACCCCGGCGTCCTTGCAGAGCAGAGAAATCACGCTTGGATAAGCCAATCTGGCCTCTTTAGAATTTTTGTTAGCAATTTTGTAGAATTCAGCTGAGTTCAGCTGATGAACTTCCACTTCTTTTTCCATCATGATGCAATGGATCATCACTGCTCTTTTAACTGTGACTTCAGAACGGTTGCTAGTAGGCAACAGAGAATGCCCAATGAAGTCCAGCCATCCTCTGGCGACTGGTTTGAGATCCTCTCTCTTGAGTTGATTTGGGACACCCTTTGTGTTGGTGGTCCACCTGGCTCCAGGGATACATATGTCCTCTAGAATCTTATCCAGGCCCTTGTCTGTTCTCATCATTCTCCTGTTGAAGGAGTCTGGATCATCTTTCAGCTGCGGTAGCTTTAAGATCTCTCTGATCTTGTCAGGGATGGTATGAACAATCTTTCCTCTGACCATGGTCCGATATTCATAGAAAGCAGTTCCAGATAGTTTCTTCTTGTCAGTCTGCCACATATTAGCATAGAACTCCTGGACCATATTCCTCCCTACTTTCGTTTCAGGATTAGCTAGGACTTCCCAGTTCCTGATTCGAATTTGCTCCTGGATCTCCGGATATTCATCTTCTTTCAGATCGAATCTAACTTCCGGGATCAATGATCTCAGACCCATTATTTTGTTATAATGGTCTGAATGTTCTTTAGATAAGAACTTCCCTTGATTCCAAAGTGGTTTTGGAACGCTCTCTTTCTTGCCTCTTGGAGTGGGTTGTTTTCCTTTAGGGGCCATGATCTTAGTGATCGCGGATAAACACACCAAACTTAGAGGTTTGCTTGTCCTCAAGCAAAAGAAAAGAAAGGAGAGGGATAGGAGGAGAGCCAGGTGCAATTGTTGATGGAAGGGGAGGGGGGGTTGGGTTCGAAAATTTTGAAAAGATATGATAAAAAGATTGATTTGGAAAAGATAAGATAGAAGATGTGATAAGAGAGGATATAGTTTAAAATTGAAAAGATATGAAAGATTTTTGAAAAAGATAGATTTAGATTTTGAAAAAGATAAAGTAGAGGTTTTGAAAAAGATATTGATGAGTTGAAAAGATAGATTTGTTTTAAAAAAAGGATTTGAAAAGAGTTGGATTGAATTTGCAAAGAGGCCTGGTGCTTATGGATTAAGATACATTTGATATTTTTAAGGTAGGGTTTTTAGAAATTAGGGATTTTAGAAATCAGGGTTCTTAACATGTTTATGCAAGAAATCATGAATTGAAGTATGAAAATCAAGATTTAGAATGAAAAAATATGAAGAAAAATGAGTTTTGCCTCCTCCCCATCATCCTGGCGTTTGAACGCCCAAACACTTCCTGTTTTGGGTGTTCAACGCCCAAATGTTGTTCTCCTGGGCATTCAACGCCCAGTTGTTGCCCTTTTCTGGCGTTGAACGCCAGATTGCTATCCTTACTGGCGTTCAGCGCCCACTGGCTGCCCCTTTTGGGCGCTGAACGCCCAGAATGGGCTCTTACTGGCGTTTTCTTGCCAGTGAGCTCTTTTTCTCTGTTTTGTGTGCAGATTCCTTCTGTAACCCTGTGAACTTATGCAATTGATTCTTTACCTTAGTGTCAGTGAACTTTATATAAACAAATAAAAATAAAAATAGAAATGGGGCAAAATGCTTGGAGGATTGATGCCCCATGGCTGGGTTGCCTCCCAGCAAGCGCTTCTTTATTGTCTTTAGCTGGACCTTGCTGAGCTTTTAGTCTAGCTTTAGCCTTGAGCACTCTTGCTCAACGTTGCCTTCAAGATAATGCTTGATTCTCTGTCCATTGACAATGAACCTCTTATCAGAATCAATATCTTGAAGCTCCACATAACCATATGGTGATACACTTGTAATCACGTATGGTCCCCTCCACCGGGATTTCAATTTTCCAGGGAATAGCCTGAGTCTAGAGTTGAACAGCAGAACCTTCTGTCCTGGCTCAAAGATTCCAGATGACAGCTTTCTGTCATGCCACTTTTTTTATTTCTCTTTATAAAGCTTGGCATTCTCGAAAGCTGTGAATCTGAACTCCTCTAGCTCGTTTAGCTGGAGCAATCTTTTTTCTCCTGCTAATTTGGCATCAAAGTTTAGGAATCTGGTTGCCCAATAGGCTTTATGTTCCAGTTCCACGGGTAGGTGACATGCCTTACCATACACAAGTTGGTATGGAGAGGTCCCTATAGGGGTCTTGAATGCTGTTCTGTAAGCCCACAGAGCATCATCCAAGCTCCGTGCCCAATCCTTTCTATGGGTATTTACTGTCCGTTCCAGGATTCTCTTTAATTCTCTGTTAGAGACTTCAGCTTGCCCATTGGTTTGTGGATGGTATGGAGTAGCCACCTTGTGGCGAATTCCATACCGAACCATGGCAGAGTAAAGCTGTTTATTACAGAAGTGAGTGCCCCCATCACTAATTAGTACTCTAGGGATGCCAAACCTGCTAAAGATATGTTTCTGGAGGAACTTCAGCACTGTTTTAGTATCATTAGTGGGTGTGGCAATGGCCTCAACCCATTTTGATACATAGTCAACTGCCACCAGAATATAAGTGTTTGAGTATGATGGTGGGAAAGGTCCCATGAAATCAATTCCCCATACATCAAACAACTCAATTTCCAAGATTCCTTGTTGAGGCATGGCGTAACCATGAGGCAGATTACCAGCTCTTTGGCAACTGTCACAGTTGCGTACAAACTTTCGGGAATCTTTATAGAGTGTGGGCCAATAGAAGCCACATTGGAGGACCTTGTTGGCTGTTCGCTCACCTCCGAAATGGCCTCCATATTGAGATCCATGGCAATGCCATAGGATTATCTGTGCTTCTTCTCTAGGCACACACCTACGGATTATTCCGTCTACACATCTCTTAAATAGATAGGGTTCATCCCACAAGTAGTACTTTGCATCAGTAATTAATTTCTTCTTTTGTATCATGTTGTACTCCTTGGGTATGAACCTTGCAGCTTTATAGTTTGCAATATCGGCAAACCATGGTGCTTCCTGAATGGCAAATAAATGCTCATCTGGAAAAGTCTCAGAGATCTCAAGAGAGAGGAGGGGCGTCCCTTCTACTGGCTCTATCCGGGACAGATGATCAGCCACTTGGTTCTCTGTCCCTTTTCTGTCTCTTATTTCTATATCAAACTCTTGCAGAAGCAACACCCATCTGATGAGCCTGGGTTTTGAATCCTGCTTTGTGAGTAGATATTTAAGAGCAGCATGGTCAGTATACACAATCACTTTTGATCCTACTAAGTATGATCTGAACTTGTAAATGGCGTAAACCACTGCAAGTAATTCTTTTTCTGTGGTTGTGTAATTTTTCTGGGCATCATTTAGAACGCGACTAGCGTAATAAATGACGTGCAGAAGCTTGTCATGCCTCTGTCCCAACACTGCACCAATGGCGTGATCACTAGCATCGCACATTAGCTCAAATGGTAATGTCCAGTCTGGTGCAGAAATAACTGGTGCTGTGACCAGCTTAGCTTTCAGCGTTTCAAACGCCTGCATGCACTCTGTGCCAAACACAAATGGCGTGTCAGCAGCTAGCAGATTGCTTAGAGGTTTTGCGATTTTTGAAAAATCCTTTATAAACCTCCTATAGAATCTTGCATGCCTCAGAAAGCTTCTGATTGCCTTAACATTGGTAGGTGGCGGTAATTTTTCAATTACCTCTATTTTTGCTTGATCCACCTCTATTCCCTTGTTTGAGATTTTATGCCCAAGAACAATCCCTTCAGTCACCATGAAGTGACATTTTTCCCAGTTTAAAACTAGGTTGGTCTCTTGGCATCTTTTCAGAACAAGTTTTAGGTGATCAAGACAGGAGCTGAATGAGTCTCCATATACTGAGAAGTCATCCATGAAGACTTCCAGAAATTTTTCCACCATGTCAGAGAAAATAGAGAGCATGCATCTCTGGAATGTTGCAGGCGCATTACACAGCCCAAATGGCATCCTTCTATAAGCAAACACTCCAGATGGACATGTGAATGCTGTTTTCTCTTGATCCTGAGGATCTACTGCGATCTGGTTATAGCCTGAGTAGCCGTCCAAAAAGCAGTAATAATCATGACCTGCTAGTCTTTCTAGCATCTGGTCTATGAATGGTAAAGGAAAATGATCCTTTCTGGTGGCTGTATTGAGCCTTCTATAGTCAATACACATACGCCACCCTGTAACTGTTCTTGTAGGAACCAGTTCATTTTTTTCATTATGAATCACTGTCATGCCTCCCTTTTTTGGGACGACTTGGACAGGGCTCACCCAGGGGCTATCAGAAATAGGATAAATAATCCCAGCCTCTAGTAATTTGGTGACCTCTTTCTGCACCACTTCCTTCATGGCTGGATTTAGCCGTCTCTGTGGTTGAACCACTGGTTTAGCATTATCCTCCAATAAGATTTTGTGCATGCATCTAGCTGGGCTTATGCCCTTAAGGTCACCTATGGACCACCCAAGAGCTGTCTTGTGTGTCCTTAGCACTTGAATAAGTGCTTCCTCTTCCTGTGAATTTAAGGCAGAGCTTATGATCACTGGAAAAGTGTCACCTTCTCCCAGAAATGTATATTTCAAGGATGGTGGTAATGGCTTGAGCTCGGGTTTAGGAGGTTTTTCTTCTTCCAGAAGAATTTTCAGAGGCTCTTTCATGTCCTCTGAATCCTCTAAATCAGGCTGAACATCTTTAAGGATGTTTTCCAACTCTGATTCGAGACTCTCAGCCATGTTGATCTCTTCTACCAAAGAGTCAATAAGATCAACTTTCATGCAGTCTGTTGATGTGTCTGGATGCTGCATGGCTTTGACAGCGTTCAACTTAAACTCATCATCATTGACTCTCAGGGTTATTTCCCCCTGTTGGACGTCAATGAGGGATCGTCCAGTTGCTAGGAAGGGTCTTCCTAGAATGAGAGTAGCACTCTTGTGCTCTCCATTTCCAGCACAACGAAGTCAGTGGGAAAGGCGAATGGCCCAACCCTGACAATCATGTCTTCAATCACGCCTGATGGGTATTTAGTGGAGCCATCAGCAAGTTGGAGACATATCCGGGTTGGTTTAACTTCTTCAGTTAAACCAAGCTTTCTGATAGTGGATGCAGGTATTAGGTTGATACTTGCCCCAAGATCGCATAAAGCTGTCTTGGTGCAATTACCTTCTAATATGCATGGTATCAGAAAACTCCCAGGGTCTTTAAGCTTTTCAGGAAAGCTCTTCAGAATGACTGCACTGCATTCTTCAGTGAGGAGAACTCTTTCTTTTTCTCTCCAATCCTTTTTATGACTCAAGATCTCTTTCATGAACTTGGCATAAGAAGGTATTTGCTCAAGTGCTTCTGCAAATGGAATCTTTATTTCAAGAGTCCTGAGATAATCTGCAAAGCGAGCAAATTGCTTATCCTGCTCCTCTTTTCGGAGTTTTTGAGGATAAGGTATCTTGGCTTTATATTCCTCAACATTAGTTGCTGCAGGTTTATTGCCTACAGAAGTGGTTGAAGAAGCCTTTTTAGAGGGGTTGTTATCAGCATTTGTGTGTGTCTGATCCCTCACTGGCAGTTGAGTGCCAGGGTTAGAAGCTGGAGTGAAATTGGACGCCAGCTCCTTATCTGTTCCTGGCGTCTGAACGCCAGAACTGTGCCCATTTTGGGCGTTCAGCGCCAGATCTTGCCCATTTTGGGCGTTCAACGCCAGATCCTTGCCTATTTCTGGCGTTGAACGCCAGTCTTGCCTTGTTTCTGGCGTTGAACGCCAGTCCTGAGCATGGTTTGGGCGTTCAGCGCCAGCCTTCCACCAAATTTCTGGCGTTTTAGTTCCAGAATTACTTTTCCCTGGGCTCTTACTGTCCTCAGGTGATTTTTGGGTGGTTTGCTCATTTCTTAGCTTTTTGCTGCCTTGAGGTGGGGTATTTAATGTTTTCCCACTTCTTAATTGAACTGCTTGGCATTCTTCTGTTATTTGCCTTGACAGCTGCTGCTTTGTTTGCTTAAACTGTTCGTCCATATGTATATTAGCCATCCTTGTCTCTTGTAACCTATCTTTGAATTCGGCTAACTGCTTTGTTAGAAAGTCCAATTGCTGATTGAATTTAGCAGCTTGTTTTACAGGACTGAGTTCAGCAGTTACTGTCTTAACCTCTTCTTTCATGGAAGGGTCACTGCTTAGGTACAGATGCTGATTCCTGGCAACTGTATCAATGAGCTCTTGAGCCTCTTCGATTTTGTTTCTCATGTGGATAGATCCACCAGCTGAGTAATCCAAAGACATCTGAGCTCCTTCTGCAAGCCCATAATAAAAGATGTCTAACTGAACCCACTCTGAAAATATTTCAGAGGGGCATTTTCATAGCATCTCTCTGTATCTCTCCCAGGCATCGTAAAGAGATTCATTATCTCCTTGTTTAAAGCCTTGGATGTCCAGCCTTAGCTGTGTCATCCGTTTTGGGAGAAAGTATTGATTCAAGAATTTTTCTGTCAGCTGTTTCCATGTCCTTATGCTGGCCGTAGGTTGGTTATTTAACCACCTCTTAGCTTGATCTTTCACAGCAAATGGAAACAGTAATAGTCTATAGACATCCTGATCTATTTCCTTATCATGTACTGTGTCAGCAATCTGTAGAAACTGTGCCAGAAACTCTGTAGGTTCTTCCTGTGGAAGACCGGAATACTGGCAATTTTGCTGCACCATGATAATGAGCTGAGGATTCAACTCAAAGCTACTGACTCCAATGGAGGGTATGCAGATACTACTCCCATATGAAGCAGTAGAGGGGTTAGCATATGACCCCAGAGTCCTCCTGGAC
The DNA here is from genome assembly GCF_059453495.1 of Arachis ipaensis. Lineage (NCBI taxonomy): Eukaryota > Viridiplantae > Streptophyta > Magnoliopsida > Fabales > Fabaceae > Arachis > Arachis ipaensis. The sequence goes on along the minus strand of NC_142444.1, from coordinate 62,726,430 downwards.
TGTTCATTTTCGCTTAGGTCCATGACGGAGAAAGGGAGATGATGTAAAATAGAGAAAATATATTTTTTTTATTTAATTATTTATTTATTTCGATTAAAAAAATAAATCAAAATGAAATAAATAAATAAAAAATGAGTGAAGATTTTCGAAAAACTGAGGAGAGAGAAAGTGGTTAGGAAGTTTTGAAAAGGATATGATGATTTTTGAAAAAGGTTTTCAATTTGAAATAAAAAAAATCTGAATTTTAAAAATAGATTTCGAAAATTTGCTTTTAAAACAGAGAGAGAAGATATTTTTGAATTTAAAGAGGAGAGAGAAAAACAATAAGATAGCATAAGATTTAAAATTTTTAGATCTGATGCTCCTTGTTTTCGAAAATTTTTAAGGGAAAAACACTAAGGAACACCAAACTTAAAAATTTTAAGATCAAGACACAAGGAAAACTCAAGAACACTTTGAAGATTCACAAGAACACAAGAACACAAAGGAAGAACACCAAACTTAAAATTTTTAGAAAACCAAACTAAGATTTTCGAAAAACACAGAGAAACCAACAAGAAAACACCAAACTTAAAGTTTGGCACAGGATTTAATAGAAAAATTATTTTTGAAAAAGATTTTAATAAGAAAATAAGGATTCTAAAATTTTAACACGATAATAATACGAGACTCTAAACAAAAAGAGAAATTTTTCTTAATCTAAGCAACAAAATAAACCGTTAGTTGTCCAAACACGAACAATCCCCGGCAACGGCGCCAAAAACATGGTGTACGAATTGTGAATCACACTTTTCACAACTCGTACCACTAACCAGCAAGTGCACTGGGTCGTCCAAGTAATACCTTACGTGAGTAAGGGTCGAATCCCATGGAGATTGTTGGCTTAAAGCAATCTATGGTTATCTTGCAATTCTTAGTCAGGAAGTCAATTGTATTTATCAGTTGAATTGCAAATGAACAAGAGAGCATGGGTTAAAAGTTACTTGTTATGCAGTAATGGAGAATATGTTGGAGTTTTGGAGATGCTTTGTCTTCTGAATCTCTGCTTTCCTTTGTCCTCTGATTCACGCACGCACGTCCTTTTATGGCAAGCTGTGTGTTGGGGCATCACCGTTGTCAATGGTTACATCCCCTCCTCTTATGAAAATAATCCAAATGCTCTGTCACAGCACGACTAATCATCTGAGGTTCCCGATCATACTGGAATAGGATTCACCCTCCTTTTGTGTCTGTCACTACGCCCAGCACTCGCGAGTTTGAAGCTCGTCACAGTCATTCAATCCCTGAATCCTACTCGGAATACCACAGATAAGGTTTAGACTTTCCGGATTCTCATGAATGCCGCCATCAATCTAGCTTATACCACGGAGATTCTGATTAAGGAATCTAAGAGATATTCATTCAATCTGATGTAGAACGGAGGTGATTGTCAGACACACGTTCATGGATTGAGGAAGGTGATGAGTGTCACTAATCATCACCTTCTCCATAGTTAGGTGCGAATGGATATCTTAGATAGGAACACGCATGTTTGAATGGAAAACAGAATTACTTGCATTAATTCATCGAGACACAGCAGAGCTCCTCACTCCCAACAATGGAGTTTAGAGACTCATGCCGTCAAAGAGTACAAAGTTTTGATCTAAAATGTCATGCGATACAAAATAAGTCTCTAAAAGTTGTTTAAATACTAAACTAGTAGCCTAGGTTTACAAAAAGTGAGTAGACTATGACAGATGGTGCAGAGATCCACTTCTGGGGCCCACTTGGTGTGTGCTGGGGCTGAGATTTAAACATTTCACGTGCATAAGGCTGTTTTGGGCGTTCAACGCCAGGTTTGGATCCATTTCTGGTGTTGAACTCCAACTTTTAATCCTTTTCTGGCGCTGGACGCCAGAATTGGGCAGAGAACTAGCGTTGAACGCCAGTTTACATCGTTTATCCTTGAGCAAAGTATAAACTATTATATATTGCTGGAAAGCCCTAGATGTCTAATTTCCAACGCAATTGGAAGCGCACCATTTCGAGTTCTGTAGCTCCAGAAAATTCACTTTGAGTGCAGGGAGGTCAGAATCCAACAGCATCAGCAATCCTTTTTCGGCCTGAATCAGATTTTTGCTCAGCTCCCTCAATTTCAGCCAGAAAAATACCTGAAATTACAGAAAAACACACAACTCATAGTAAAGTCCAGAAATATGAATTTTTCCTAAAATCTAATGGAAATAAACTAAAAACTAACTAGAATATACTAAAAACTATATGAAGTTAACCCCAAAAAGCGTATAAAATATCCGCTCATCATGTGTGCTGGAGGGTAAGGACCTGTACTTGCCTCATTTTATCCGGCATTATATGGCCAGGGTCCACGTCCGAGGCACCCTCCCCTTTCCTTATCTGGTTACACGGCTAGGCCGTCAGGCTGATGTGCATTGGGAGGATGCCGATGAGCGACCACCAGCAGCGGACTGCAGGAAGATCATCCCTCATAGCAGGAACTTCCTTGCTTTGGGCTACAGACCACCACCTGTCACTGCTACTAATGAGACAGCCCCTCCGTCTGCTGGACCCTCTTCATTCACAGCTGCCCCAGCTGCCCCTGCTGCCACCACTACTCCTCCACCCGCCTCTGAGCCGGTTTATCGCCTCGTGCACCGTCTATTCCGCCAGCTTGATCAGATGGAGCGCCGTAACAGGCACCGGTATGAGAGATTGGAGCGCCGCAGCAGGCGACGCTATTCCCATCTGAAGCTGATGATCAGACAGGGTGCCGACATCCCCTCCGAGCCCGACACACCATCAGAGCCATCAGAGGAGGAGGAGGATGAGCATGAGGAGGAGCCTCATTCCCAGGCGGAGACTCATCAGCAGGCAGGCACAGAGCACGCTACACCACAACAGGAGGCCCCACATCAGCTTGAGGCTGCAGATCCGGAGATCCCGATCCAGTCAGTCCCCCCTCTACAGCAGCCAGACTCTCAGCCCACCACCGCCACAGAGACCCCATCCCTACCAGTGATGACACTCCTTCACACCCGGCTTGATTGAGCATCGGGGACGATGCTTCATTTTAAGTGTGGGGAGGTCGCCATCTCTGGCGTTTATTTTGGTGAACTACTACATACTTTTTCTTTTATTTTGGATATTTTTCTGTATTTTTCTCTTTTTCTTTTCTGAGTACTTATACATTGCTACTTGTGTATTTTACTCTATTTTCTGCATTTTGCATTTTTTGTTCATATTTTAGTTATTTAGTTCATTTTAGTTATTTAGTTTAGTTTGCAACTCTAACTTATTAGTGGATCAATTAGTATAGTTTACCCTTTTTACATAAGACAGCTTAGTTATAGCTTAGTTTAAATTGACAAATATAAAAAAAGAGTAAGCTAGGAACTTGAACATAATAGATTTAGATCCATAAAACCTTGTATATATAGCATTACATGATGTAGTTAAACTGACAACATTTCATCAAGGAGAAACATTAAAACTTCAAAGGCTACCCTAAATTACTTTTTAAGAGAATAATGAGAATTTTTAACTAAACCTGCATGACATACATAAGTGATAAATGATTTTTCAGCTAGAGAACACATAGCCTGTGAGTTTTGAGCTTAACTGTATGGTTACATTCAAACCATAATTTTTATTTCTGTGTGTTCCAACCTTCTTTCTTATTCTGGTGTTCTTTACTTTGTTTTAGTCTATATGTCCGATTATAGAATATAGGTACATCTCAAAATAATGATTGAGGCCATCATTTGATTTTAGCTCACTTATCCCAAATTAGCCTACCTTTTACATCACCTTTGTTAGCCCCTTTGAGCTTTTTAAAAAAAAAAACCCCTTATTCTATTTTAGCCAAATTACTAGCCTTAAGCAGAAAAACAAAAGAAAATCCCAAGTGAATCCTTGGTTAGCTTAAGATAGAAAATTATAAATAGAGTAAAATGTGGGAAACTTATTGGGAACATAGTTGATAAAGACAAAAGGTAGAAAAATTAAAAAGAATAAAGCAACTCAAAATTTTGGGAAGCAGGCTCATGAAAATTCAAATTAATTAAAATTACCATGTGTATTCAAAAAAAAAAAAGTTAGTTTTCAAGCATGTAAATAAGGGGATACAAAAAGAACTCCCCAATGCAAAATAAAAAGCAATGCACATGGGATAAAAACAAGAATTGAAACATGAGCATGTGACATCAAAAGCGAGAAAATAGGGAGAATAGGTAAAGAAGCATTGTTTTACTAAGTATGTATATTAGGTGAGATCTTAGTCTAATTAAGGATTCACTTATTAGCTCACTTAGCCTTATACATATATCCTTACCCTTTGCCTTGACCCCATTACAACCTTAATTAAAGACCTCATGAGTTTTGGTATGACTATGTTCTATAATTGTTGATTGGTTAGACGAAAAACAAAGTTATAGAAAGGAAGAATGAAAAGAAGAATAGAGTGATTAACCCAATAAACACTGAGTGATTAGAGAGAAAACACAAAATCCAGTGAGGGTTCAAAAGCTCATTAAACATTTATCTTTGATTGTCTTGCAAGTTTTTTTCTCTCATCTCATTTGCAAAAAAATGCTTTATTATTTGAGGGTTAGCCATATATGTATATATATCTCCTTGAGAATGTGAAATAATTTGACTACATGTAGGCTTTATATATGAGTGGATGAATTAGAATTGCATGACTCATTAGGTAGATGCATTTAGCATAGGTTGCATTTCATAATATTCCATCACTTTAACCTTAATTATTTACCTTGGATTTAGCATGAGTACATGCTAGTGTTTAAGTGTGGGGAGGTTGATAAACCCATATTTCATGAGTTCTTTTGTGCTTAATTAGAGTGATTTATTCAACTCTTCACCTACTTATTCACATTAATTGCATGGTTTTACTTTCCCTTCCTTATTATGTCATATTGTGAAAAACATGTTTCCTAAGCTTTAAAAAAATTAATTATTTTAATTATCTTTATTTCCATTCGATGCCGTGATTAGTGTGTTGAGTAGCTTCAGGTTTCCTAAGGCTGAATGAGTTAAAGGATGAAAAAAGGAAACATACAAAAATGGAAGGAGAAGGCAAAACGGAGCTTTAAGGAAACTGGTATCCACGCGATCGCATGGACGACGCGATCACGTGCCAGAAGCAAAGAAGCAGCGACGCGGCCGCATGACTGACGCGACCGCGCGCCTTGAGTAGAACACCCTCGACGCGGACGCGTGACTGACGCAACTGCGTGGAAAGGAAAAGCTCCAGATGACGCGACCGCGTAACCCACGCGGACGCGTGACAGAGGCCACGTATCAGAATTTACAGAATATGCCCCCAGCAATTTCTGAAGCCCTTTTTGGCCCAGATCCAAGTACAGAAAGCATAGATTAGAGGTTATAAAGTGGAGGAATGCATCCATTCAAAAGAGGGGAGCTCGCCAATTTCTAGTTTTCATGATTTAGATTTAGTTTAGAGAGAGATTCTCTCTCTCTCAGGATTTAGGACTTCTTCTTGTTTTGGGAGTAACTCTGGATCCAGGTTTTAATGTACTTTTATTTCAATTTTACTTTCATTTATTTGATTCCAATATTTGAATTGATTATTATAATTTAAATTATGAATTATTCCATGTTACAGATTTCTATTTGAATTAATGATAGTTAAGGTATTTTTCAGTTTATGATTGTTCTCTTTGATTTAAGTTGCCATTGCTTCCCATTTAAGAACACTTTTATTATTCCAGCAATTTACTTTTTCCCCTTTTGGTCTTGGTTAAGAAATCAGTGACTCAACATTATCGTACTCAGCATAATTGATAATCGTTATCTTGCTGATTGATCTGAACTTCAATAATCCCAACTTTTTCCTAGGAAATAAATAGGATTCGAAGGTCAAACTAATTAGTCCCTTGACTTACCTTTGCTTCATAGGTTAACTAAGTGGAATTAAGATACAACTTTCATTATTGTTGAGAGGGATAACTAAGTTGGACTTCTAATTTCCCTTATCTTGCCAAAAGTTGTTTTACAGTTATTATTTATTTTTAATTGCCATTTAATTCACTCGTCATTTAAATTACTTGCTTCTCACCTTCTAAACCCCGATTACAACCTTTATAACCAATAATAAGAACATACTTCCTCGCAGTTCCTTGAGAAGACGACCCGAGGTTTGAATACTCGGTTAACAATTTTTAAGGGGTTTGTTACTTGTGACACCCAAAACGTTTGTACGAAAGGGATTTTTGTCGGTTTAGAGACTATATCTACAACGCGACTATTTTTATGACATTCTTTACTGGCAGAAATCACGATCGTCACTCAGGCACAGTGCTCGCGCAGTGTAGGCACAACTCTCGGGAAAAATGGCTTGGAGATGAAAATTTTGAATCCACGCATACGTGTGGGTGATGCGTGCGCGTGGATGGTTGAAAATACTTGATTCACGCGTACGCGTAGCGCACATGTACGCGTGAGTTGGTGCTCTGTTTTTTCAAAATTTTCCATATTTTTGCACCAAACCAAGCATTCCAAACCCCCAAACAACTACCAAAATACCATAAAATCTTATTTAACATAATAGACTACCAAATAAACGAAACAAACCAATCAAAACATGGAATTAAACGAATTACCAATATGTACAAAAGAGAAAAAAGAAAGATTTTACCATGGTGGGGTGTTTCCCACCTAGCACTTTTAGTTTAAGTCCTTAAGTTGGACATTTGGTGGGGGTCCTTGCTATGGTGGTTTATGCTTGAATTCATCCTTGAATCCCACCAATGTTTGCATTGCCAATGTCCACCGGGATCCCAAATTAAGCGCATAAAGCCCTCGAGTAAGCTTAAGTAAATGACAAAGCCCCAAGAGTTTTGATTGTTAAAATAAATTCCAGGGTCCCAAACCTTATTCTTGCACCTATCTTCTCGTTGACTACCATAGTTAAATTTGGGTGACAAGGCTTGTGAATTCTCAATTAAACATCCAAACATTCTCCTAGACCCTTGCAATTTGGTTCTACACCAACCATTGCTATTCAATTTTGAGCATGCAACTTTCATGAACTTAGAGTGATGTCTCCAACCACTACACAACTCTCTCCAACTCTTATCATTTTCAAGCAAACCATATTCAAGTGAGAAAGTAAAGCTTAGGGATAGGAATTTTACCCACTTAAATGTTGTGTTGGATGATGGTGACTTAGGAAGGGGGACCTCCCCACACTTAGGCAATGCGAGATCCATTCCCTTGTGGTCTTCCTTTGCAACTTCCACTTCTTTGCAAGCTTCTTTAAATTCAATTCCTTGCTCACCTACTTCATCTGTACACCTCTCATTGCTTAAACCATGTGTCAGAAGTTGTGCACGGTCCTCCTTGTCATCAATTTCATAGCACAGTGAGGGAGATTCATCAATTCCAAAAGACTCATTGGTTAGTGTGGAATCATCTTCAATAATGGAGCTTGCTTCTTGCTCAACCTCCTCCTCTTGGTGGCTTCTTTCCAATTCAACTTTGTCTACATTGCTTGCCAAGGGTATGAGGGGTGAGGTGTCTTCTTCCTTAATCTCCATGTCAAGCCCAATGAGGGAGGATTCAATTATAGAGGGAAACTCATCAATAATTGAATCCATCTCTTGATCAACCTCTCCAAAGTCTTCAATCATGATATGTTTGGGAGGTTGTACACCCCGCTCAACATCAATGTCAAGCGTCTTGGAAGAAGGCTCTATAATTCTACACTCCCATGGACTTCCAACATCTCCTAGGTCTTCAACCACTCCTTCCATTCCAATCATCTCTACTTTATCCCCTTGTGGTAAATCTTGCTTCGATTCCTCTTCTTTACCTTGAAGCTCCAAATTCATTCCCCCACTATGCTCCTTGATTGCTTTTCCACATTTAACAACGGGAGTGCCTTGATCGTGTGAGCTTAGGTAGGATGAGTACATGTTGCAACGGCTTTCGCCACGATAGCAATCTTGGCTTCTATCTCTTTAAACTGCTTTTCCATCCCCTCTTGTTGCCTTTGGATATGAGAGTCAAGATCACTTAGTTCTATCATGAGGGCGTCATTGGGGAGCGGTGGTAGAAAAGAGGGTTCATTATTTGGGGGAAAGGATTCATAATTGGATGATGGTTCTTCTTGGTAAGGGTATAAAGATAATGTATATGGAGGTGGTTCTTGAGAGTAGTTGTATTGGAATTGTTGTGGTTATATGTTTGGTTCATATGGCTCATAAGGTGGTTGGTATAGTGGGTAAGGATTAGGGTCATTGATGAGCGGATAATTTATACGCTTTTTGGCATTGTTTTTACATAGTTTTTAGTATGATTTAGTTAGTTTTTAGTATAATTTTATTAGTTTTTTTAAAAAAATCACATTTCTGAACTTCACTATGAGTTTGTGTGTTTTTCTGTGATTTCAGGTAATTTCTGGCTGAAATTGAGGGACTTGATCAAAAATCTGATTCAGAGGGACTGCAGATGCGGTTGGATTCTGACCTCCCTGCACTCAAAATGGATTTTCTGGAGCTACAGAAACCCATTTGTCGCACTCTCAATTGCGTTGGAAAGCAAACATCCAGGGCTTTCCAGAAATATATAATAGTCCATACTTTGCCCGAGTTTTGATGACGCAAACTGGCGTTCAAACGCCAACTTCCTGCCCTATTCTGGAGTTAAACGCCAGAAACAGGTTGCAAATCAGAGTTAAACACCAGAAATAGGCTACAACCTCGCGTTTAACTCCAAAAAGAGTCTCTGCATATGAAAGCTCAATGCTCAGTCCAAGCACACACCAAGTGGGCCCGGAAGTGGATTTCTGCATCATTTACTCATCTTATGTAACCCTAGCTACTAGTTTAGTATAAAAACTACTTTTAGTGATTTATTTCACATCTTTTGAATAATTTTATGTTCAGAGATCACGTTTAGGGGGCTGGCCATTCGGCCATCCCTTCACCACTTTAACTTATGTATTTTTCAATGGTGGAGTTTCTACACCCCATAGATTAAGGTGTGGAGCTCTGCTGTTCCTCATGAATTAATGCAAAGTACTATTATTTTTCTATTCAATTCAAGCTTATTCTTATTCCAAGATATTCACTCGTACTTCAACCTGATGAATGTGATGATCCGTGACACTCATCATCATTCTCGCCTATGAACGCGTGCCTGACAACCACTTCCGTTCTATCTGCAATAGCTTGAGCGTTTATCTCTTGGGCTCCTGGTTCAGATCAGAGTCTTCGTGGTATAAGCTAGAATTATTGGCGGTCATTCTTGAGATCCGGAAAGTCTAAACCTTGTCTGTGGTATTCCGAGTAGGATCCGGGATGGGATGACTGTGACGAGCTTCAAACTCACGAGTACTGGGCATAGTGACAGACGCAAAGGGATCAACGGATCCTATTCCAACATGAGTGAGAACCGACAGATGATTAGCCGTGTGGTGACAGCGCATTTGGACCATTTTCACTGAGAGGAAGGGAGGTAGCCATTGACGATGGTGATGCCCAACATACAGCTTGCCATGGAAAGGAGTATGAATGATTGGATGAAGGCAGTAGGAAAGCAGAGATTCAAAAGGAACAAAGCATCTCCATACGCTTATCTGAAATTCTTACCAATGAATTGCATAAGTATTTGTATCTTATTTTATATTTTATTTATATTTTAATTATCAAAATCCCATAATCATTTGAATTCGCCTGACTGAGATTTACAAGGATGACCATAGCTTGTTTCAAGCTGACAATCTCTGTGGGATCGACCCTTACTCACGTAAGGTTTATTACTTGGACGACCCAGTGCACTTGCTGGTTAGTTGTGCGAAGTTGTGAAGAAGAATTGAGATTATGATAGTGCATACCAAGTTTTGGCGCCATTGAGATCACAATTTCGTGCACCAAGTTTTTGGTGCTGTTGCTGGGGATTGTTCGAGTTTGGATAACTGACGGTTCATCTTGTTGCTCAGATTTGGTAATTTTATTTTAATTTTAAGCTTTTTGTTTTTATTATTTTTATTTTTGAAAAATACAAAAAAATAAATAAATTATTCTATGTTCTTCAGAAATTTTAAGAATGAATTCTAGAGTTTCATGAGATATGTTGAATCCTGGCTGGCTGTTAAGCCATGTCTAATCTTTTGGACCGAGGTTTCAACTATCCTTAGAAGAGCTTCTTTGTCTTTCTCAGCAAATCAGCTATTGTATGTAATGATCTGCTAAAGCTTGGCTGGCCATTGGCCATGTCTAGTGTTTTGGACCGGAGCTTTCACTGAAAGCTTGGCTTGCTAGTAAGCCATGTCTAATTCCTGGACCGGAGTTTTAGACTAACATTGCATCATTCCTGGAATTCTTATTAGAAATTTTGAATTTCTTTATTTTGCTTTTCCTAATTAATTTTCGAAAATCCAAAAAAATTTTATAAAATAAAAAAAATTGTTTTTGTTTGAGTCTAGTGTCAAATTTGAAGTTTGGTGTCAATTGCATGTTTTAATTTTTCAAAAAAAAATTTTTTTTTTCAAAAATTCATGCATGGTGGTCTTCATGATCTTCAAGTTGTTCTTGATGATTTTCTTTGTTTGATCTTTGCAATTTTATGTTTTGTGTCTTTCTTTGTTTTTCATATGCATTTTCAATTTATTAGTGTCTCAACATTAAAAATTTCTAAGTTTGGTGTCTTGCATGTCTTTCTTTTCTTAAAAATTTTTAAAAATAAGTTCTTGGTATTCATCTTGACATTCAAAGTGTTCTTGCATGCATATTTTTTACTTTGATCTTAAATTTTTATGTTTTGAGTCATTTTGATGTTTTTCTCTCTCCTCATTAAAAATTCAAAAATAAAAAAAAATATATCTTTCCCTTATTTACAAATAAATTTCGAAAATTTGGTTTGACTTAGTCAAAATTTAAAATTTAGTTGTTTCTTATAAGTCAAGTCAAATTTTCAATTTAAAAATCCTATCTTTTCAAAACCTTTTCAAAAATCAAATCTTTCTCATCCTTTTTTTATTAATATTTTCGAAAACTTTCTAAAAAGAAAAATGATTTTCAAAATCTTTACTAACAATTAATGTGATTGATTCAAAACTTTTAAAGTTTGTTACTTGCCTATTAAGAAAGGTTCAATCTTTAAATTTTAGAATCATATCTTTTAGTTTCTTGTTAGTCAAGTAATCAACTTCAATTTTCAAAATCAAATCTTTTTAAATTTCTTTTTCAAATCTCTTTCAAAAATAAATTTCAAATCACATCTTTTTCAAAATCAACTTCAAAATCTTTTCCAACTTCTTATCCTTTCAAAATTGATTTTCAAATCTTTTTCAAATAATCTCATCTTTTTGTTTGATTCTTATCTTTTTTAAAACTACCTAACTAATTTTCTCTCTCTAATTTTCGAAAAATCCTCACCTTTTTTTTTTAAATTCTTTTTAATTAACTAATTGTTTCAAATTTTAATTTTAATTTTATTTCTCTTTTTAATTTTCGAATTCTAACTAATATTTGAAATAAAAATAAAAATATTTTCCTTTTATGTTAAATTAAATTCGAATTCTCTCCCCCTCTCACATCTCCTTCTATTTATTTATCTACTAACACTTCTCTCCCACCCAAAATTCGAACCCCATCTTCTTCTCTGTGTTTGAATTTTTCTCTTCTCCTTCTTCTATTCTTCTCTTCTTATACTCACGTAAGGAATCTCTATACTGTGACATAGAGGATTCCATATTTTCTTTTCTGTTCTCTTCTTTTTCATATGAGCAGGAACAAGGATAAGAATATTCTTGTTGAAGCTGATCCTAAACCTGAAAGGGCTCTGAAGAGGAAGCTAAGGGAAGCTAAAGCACAACTCTCTGAAGAGAACCTAACAGAAATTTTCGAAAAAAAGGGAGACATGGCCGAACCTAATAACAATGGTGGAGATCCAAGGAAGATGCTTGGTGACTTTATTGCACCCTCTTCTAACTTCTATGGAAGAAGCATCTCACTTCCTACAATTGGAGAAAACAATTTTGAGCTTAAGCCTCAATTGGTTTCTCTAATGCAACAGAATTGCAAGTTTCATGGACTTCCAATGGAAGATCCTCATCAGTTTTTAGCTGAATTCTTGCAAATCTGTGACACTGTCAAGACCAATGGAGTTGATCCTGAGGTCTACAGGCTTATGCTTTTCCCTTTTGCTGTAAGAGACAAAGCTAGAATATGGTTGGATTCACAACCTAAGGATAGCCTGAACTCTTGGGATAAGCTGGTCAGTGTTTTTCTGGCTGAATTCTTTCCACCTCAAAAGATGAGCAAGCTTAGAGTGGAAATCCAAACCTTCAGATAGAAGGAAGGAGAATCCCTCTATGAAGCTTGGGAAAGATATAAGCAACATATCAAAAGGTGTCCTACTGACATGCTTCCAGAATGGAGCATCATATGTATATTCTATGATGGTCTGTCTGAGTTATCAAAAATGTCATTAGACCATTCTGCAGGAGGATCTCTTCATCTGAAAACCCCTGCAGAAGCTCAGGAACTCATTGAAATGGTTGCAAACAACCAGTTCATGTACACCTCTGAGAGGAATCCTGTGAACAATGGGACACCTCAGAAGAAGGAAGTTCTTGAAATTGATACTCTGAATGCCATATTGGCTCAGAACAAAATATTTACTCAGCAAGTCAATATGATTTCTCAGAGTCTGAATGGATTGCAAGCTGCATCCAACAGTACTAAAGAAGCATCTTCTGAAGAAGAAGCTTATGATCCTGAGAATCCTGCAATGGCAGAGGTGAATTACATGGGAGAACCCTATGGAAACACCTATAATCCTTCTTGGATAAATCATCCAAATTTCTCATGGAAGGACCAACAGAAGCCTCAACAAGGCTTCAATAATAATGGTGGAAGAAATAGGTTTAGAAATAGCAAGCCTTTTCCATCATCTTCTCAGCAACAGACAGAGAATTCTGAACAGAGCCATTCTGGCCTGGCAACCATAGTCTCTGATCTATCCAAGACCACACTAAGTTTTATGAATGAAACAAGGTCCTCCATTAGAAATTTGGAGGCACAGGTGGGATAGCTGAGTAAGAAAATTACTAAAACTCCTCCCAGTACTCTCCCAAGCAATACAAAAGAAAACCCCAAGAGAGAGTGCAAGGCCATAACCATGACCAATATGGCCGAACTTGGAGAGAGTGAGGAGGACGTAAGTCCCAGTGAGAAAAGCCTCATGGGACGTCCTCTGGACAAAAAGAAATTTCCCTTTGAGGAACCAAAGGAATCTGAGGCTCAAACAGAGACAATAGAGATTCCATTTAACTTCCTTCTGCCATTCATGAGCTCTGATGAATATTCTTCCTCTGAAGAGGATGAAGACATCACTGAAGAGCAAGTTGCTAAGTATCTAGGAGCAATCATGAAGCTGAATGCCAAGTTATTTGGTAATGAAACTTGGGAGGATGAACCCCCCTTGTTCACCAATGAACTGACTGCATTAATGAGGCAGACATTACCTCAGAAGAAACCAGATCCCAAAAAATTCTTCATACCTTGTACCATAGGCACCATGACCTTTGAGAAGGCTCTGTGTGACCTGGGGTCAGGTATAAACCTTATGCCATTCTCTGTAATGGAAAAACTGGGAATCTTTAAGGTACAAGCTGTAAGAATCTCACTAGAGATGGCAGACAAATCAATGAAACAGGCTTATAGACTAGTAGAGGATGTGCTAGTAAAGGTTGAAGGCCTTTACATCACTGCTGATTTCATAATCCTAGACACTGGGAAGGATGAGCATGAATCCATCATCCTTGGTAGACCCTTCCTAGTCACAGCAAACGCTGTGATTGATGTTGACAGAGGAGAGTTGGTCCTTCAGTTGAATGAGGACTACCTTGTATTTAAGACTCAAGGGTCTCCTTCTGTAACCATGGAGAGGAAGCATGACAAGCTTCTCTCAATACAGAGTCAAACAAAACCCCCACATTCAAACTCCAAGTTTGGTGTTGAAAGGCCCCAACCCTGCTCTGATTATCTGTGAGGCTCCATGAGAGCTCACTGTCAAGCTATTGACATTAAAGAAGCGCTTGTTGGGAGGCAACCCAATGCTATTTAATTATATCTATTTATTTTCCATTGCTATTTTATGTTTTCTTTAGGTTGATGATCATGTGAAGTCACAAAAACAAATGAAAAATCAAAAATAGAATGAAAAATAGCTCACCCTGGAGGAAGAGCTTACTGGCGTTTAAACGCCAGTAAGAGTAGTAGAATGGGCGTTAAACGCCCAGTGTGGCACCATTCTGGGCGTTTAACGCTAGAAACAGGCACTAGACTGGTGTTTAATGCCAGAACAGAGCATCTAATTGGTGTTTAACGCGAAGAATGGGAGAAAAGTTGGCGTTAAACGCTAGAAACAAGCAGCAACCTGGTGTTTAACACCAGAAGTGCACTCTAAGGGCGTTTTGCATGCCTAAATGGAGCAGGAATGTTAAGTCCTTGACCCCTCAGGATCTCTGGACCCCACAGGATCCCCACCTACCCCACCTCTTCTTCTCTCCTCTTCACACCCTTTCATAACACTCTTCACCACTCACATCCATCCACCCTTCCCCAAAAACCCCACCTACCTTCAAATTCAAAATCCTTTCCCTCCCAAACCCAAACCTAATACACGAAACCTAACCCTTCAACCACCCCTATATAAACCCCTTAACACTACCTCATTTTCACACATTAGAAACACTTCTTTCCCCCCTTGGCCGAATACACTCTTCCCCTCTATCTCCTCCATTGTCTTCTTCTTCTACTATTTTCCTTCTTCTTTTGCTCGAGGACGAGCAAGCATTTTAAGTTTGGTGTGGTAAAAGCGTTGCTTTTTGTTTTTCCATAACCATTAATGGCACCTAAGGCCAGAGAAACCTCAAGAAAGAGGAAAGGGAAGGCAATTGCTTCCACCTCTGAGTCATGGGAGATGGAGAGATTCATCTCAAAGGTCCATCAAGACCACTTCTATGAAGTTGTGGCCAAGAAAAAGGTGATCTCTGAGGTCCCTTTTAAGCTCAAAAAGGGTGAATATCTGGAGATCCGACAAAAGATTAGAAGAAGAGGATGGGAAGTACTCTCCAATCCTATTTAACAAGTCGGAATCCTAATGGTTCAAGAGTTCTATGCAAATGCATGGATCGCTAGGAACCATGATCAAAGTATGAAGCCGAATCCAAAGAATTGGCTTACAATGGTTCGGGGGAAATACTTAGATTTCAGTCCGGAGAATGTAAGGTTGGCGTTCAACTTGCCAATGATGCAAGAAAACGCATGCCCCTACACTAGAAGGGTCAACTTTGATCAAAGGTTGGACTAAGATTTCATAGACATATGTGTGGAATGAGCTCAATGGAAAGTTGACTCCAGAGGCAAGCCAGTTCAATTGAGAAGACCAGACCTTAAGCCTGTAGCTAGAGGATGGTTGGAGTTCATCCAACGCTCTATCATTCTTACTAGCAACCGATCCGAAGTAACTGTGGATCGGGCCATCATGATCCATAGTATCATGATTGGGGAAGAAGTGGAAGTTCATGAGATTATACCCCAAGAACTCTACAAGGTAGTTGACAAGTCTTCCACTTTGGCAAGGTTAGCCTTTCCTCACCTCATTTGTCATCTCTGCAATTCAGCTGGAATTGACATAGAGGGAGACATCCTCATTGATGAGGACAAGCCCATCACTAAGAAAAGGATGAAGCAAACAAGAGAGCCCACTCATGGACCTCAACAAGAGCATGAGGAAATTCCTCATCATGAAATCCCTAAGATGCCTCAAGGGATGCACTTTTCTCCACAAAACTATTGGGAGCAAATCAACACCTCCCTAGGAGAATTAAGTTCCAACATGGGACAATTAAGGATGGAGCACCAAGAGCACTCCATCATTCTCCATGAGATTAGAGAAGATCAAAGAGCTATGAGGGAGGAGCAACAAAGGCAAGGAAGAGACATAGAGGAGCTCAAGAACACCATTAGTTCTTCAAGAGGAAGAAGACGCCACCCTCACTAAGGTGGACCCGTTCCTTAATCTCCTTGTCTAATTAATTTTTCTGTTTTCGTTCTCTATGCTTTATTTTTATTTATGTTTGTGTCTTATTACATGATCATTAGTATCTAGTGTCTATGCCTTAAAGCTATGAATGTCCTATGAATCCATCACCTTTCTTAAATGAAAAATGTTCTAAAAACAAAAGAACAAGAATTACATGATTTCGAATTCATCCTTGAGCTTAGTTTAATTATTTTGATGTGGTGGCAACACTTTTTGTTTTCTTAATGAATGCTTGAACAATGCATATTTTTTGAATTTGTTGTTTATGAATGTTAAATTTGTTGGCTCTTGAAAGAATGATGAAAAGGAGAAATGTTATTGATAATCTGAAAAATCATAAAATTGATTCTTGAAGCAAGAAAAAGCAGTGAATACAAAAGCTTGCAGAAAAAAAAAAGAGAGAAAGAAAAAGAAAAAGCAAGCAGAAAAAGCCAATAGCTCTTTAAACCAAAAGGCAAGAGCAAAAAGTGTAAGACCTAGAACCTTTGAAAAGTCTTTTTATGATCAAGTCTCAAATCATATGGTTATTTATAGCCTTAATTTCAGAAATTATTTTATTAAAGGTAATTAAGGCAAGTTTCGATTTATTGAATTTGAGATAAGTTATGATTATTATCCAATTTTATAATTATTGGATTATATTCTATATTTGAATTATAAAGTTGATAGTTATGAAATAATAAGGATTTTATACGATTTGGATTAGATAAGTAATATTTTAAATATTACTATTGCTATTTTGGAAAATGAAGAAAGTAAGTATATTATTTCTAATTATTTGATTTGGACATTTTATTAAAAGTAATTTGTAAAAAATTAATGAGCAAGTAGTATTTTCTATATACCTCTAGTGTTGGATTTAATTTGGGTTTCAATTACCATATTATTCCCAACTTTATTTGAAATTACCAAAATACCCCTAACCCTAATTTTATTCAAAAACCCTAACCCTAAAACCCTGACCCAGTACCTGTTTCCCCTCTCTAAACCAGCAGCAGCAGCTGCTACCCTCTAACCTAAACACACACACACAGTATCTGAAGGAAAAGAAAGGGAAGGTAGAATCGGGAAAAAGAAGAAGGGGGGAAGGGGGCTTATACCGCCATTCAGCTCGCCGCCACTATGTCACACCTTGCCGCCGTGCCTCACGCCTTGCCGCCATCATCCTCGCGGGCATGGAGGAAGCCTTTCTACTGCCAATGCTACCCGTGAAGGCGACGCCGTCGCGTCAGAGCTCAGGCGAGAGGGAGAAGGTCGCGAAGGAGGAGGGAACCGCGCTGTTCTGCTCTGCCGTCGCCACTGAAGCTGCACCCAGTCCCTAGTCGCCGCCGCGCCAAACACAGGAGTGGCCGCCGTCGCTGCAGAGGAGTCGCGTGGCCACCGTCGCATCCTCACGCACAGAGAGAGAGGGATGCGCGAAAGGGGACCCTTTTCCGCCGCTGTCGTGCCGTGAGCGCCGATTCGGTATTTGCCGCCGCCAAGCTTCCATAGCCGCCGCGTTTCACCGCGGTTGAGGGCGTCTCCATCGTCGCACCTTGGCCGACGGCATTGCCGATTTGCTGCTCCACGGTGCCTAGCTGGAGCTCCTGTTGCTGATGCCGGAGATCGGTGGTTGCCGGAAAACACCACTGTTGTTGTTGCCGAAGGAGGGAGAAGCCGTGCCACTGTTCTGGCCACCGGAGTTTCTGGCCGAGCCTCAACCGCCGGGAACGCCGCTACCGCCACTGAGCTCCACTGCCGGTAAGGCTTTTAAGTTGAGTTTCCCTTCTGTTGAGTTTCCTGCAACTTCATCGTCGCTGCGTGTGGTCCAGATCACCGCTGCTGCTTGGGGCTGACTGCCGGGGGCCACCGCCTAACCGGTTCAGAGGGCGCTGCGGTTCAGTTCAGCCGTTCTCTCTTAGTTTCAGTAAGTATTCCTGTTTTGAGAGCCTCGCGTTAGTATTTTGTTGTGTATGGTTAATGAATATGAGTTCTGATAGCGTGGGGTCGAGTCCTGATTATTGTATGTTGTGATTAGTGTCACTATGGTTATTGCGGATGTGGCTTGAAGCTGAGGTTGCGGTTGTTGATGATTTCGGGTTGAGGCGGAAAGGACTCTGTGACGCGTTTGAGTTATGGAATTTGTGTTTTGAGGTAAGGGCGCTTTCCGAAAACTATAGTTTATTATTGGAATTATTACATATGGATACTGATATGAGATATGGTGTATTTAGTGATTGTATCTGCCTTATGTATTATTTGATTGACTCGAATGATTATGGATGTTTGTTTGGCTGAATTGTTGTGCGGCTTTGTGAAATGTAATGTTTTGAAGTGATTCTTTAAAGATTTGAAATCTGAGTTTAATTCGTTGAGGATTGATTTGATTTGAGTCAATTATTTGATGATGTGAAAAGTCGAATGCACTTTTGAATTCAGCCTGGTTTACTTTAATTGACTTGATCTTGGACAAATGATTTGTTACTGAACCGTTTCTTTAAAGCTTTGGAAATGAGTTAAATCGGTTGATATTGAGTTGACTTTGAAATGGTTTTCTTGAGATATGCTACTGAGGCGACTGTTGGATTTAGCTTGCTTTGAATTGATTTCTGGTTTTGAGCTGTTGAAAAGGAATGAGAAACGGTTTAGTTGGGACCCGAACCGGGTGGCAAAAGTCCAAGTTTTAGGGGAGGTGCTGCCAAAATTTCTATAAAATCCTAGTCTTGTTTAAAAAGTTATTTAAAAAGGATTGGATTTGAGAAGTTGTATTATTTGATTTATTAAGAGAATATTTATATTTTCAAGCTTAATTTATTTAGTGAACTTTATGCCTTGAGTTTGACTTATTTAGAAATGAACTATTTTTACCGTTTGAATCACTGAAGGAAAGAATGATGCTCTAATATTGATTTCAATATAAAAAGGAGCTTTTAGTGATTTCAAAGAAATCTAGACTTTTGATTGAGTAATTAAGTTTGAGGCATTTTGGAAGAGTTAGAAAAATGGATTCCAAAAAGAAACCTGAAAGTGGTTTGATTCAAATGAACCGGTTCCTTTTCAAATGAGTTGATTTTTGGACCGGGTTGGAACTTGTGATTTTGTATGGTCGGTTTCATAATAAATTCAGTTTTATTTACTTGAACCGAGAATCCATGATTTTAAGAGTTTCAATGAATTTTGAGGAATTGATATAGGTTGACCTTCCCTAAAGACTTGGGACTCTGCCGAGAAACCTTTGTTATAAAATCCCATTGTTGTATGGGTGATTTTGAATACTTTGAAATAAATCCTTAACTTGCCATGGTTTTGGAAGTTTTGGAAAGAGAATGCCGAGAGTGGCTTTGTTTTAAAAAAGGGAATTCACTTTGAGTAAATTTGGCTTATGAGCCTGAGATGATTTGAGAAACGAGATTTCTAATGCCAAGGCTGAAAAGAGTTGAAACTTGATTTCAAAGTGAAGCGATTTGAGAAAAAGTGATTTATGGCTTAAATGTCGGTTTTATGAATTTGATGATGTTGGATGGTGGAAGTACTATTTTGTTATGGGCCGGAATGGCTGTGTATGATTATGAATATTGGCTGGTTCTGGATTGAACCGTGAGCCAGAATGGCTGTGTATGATATTGATTTATGGCTGATTACCGAATGAGTTATGGGCCGTATGGCTGACTATGAATTATGAATTTAAGCCGGATGGCTGAGATGGATGTTAATCCATGGCTGGGACTGAATGAATATATGCTTGAGATACCTGGGTAGTAGCAAGGGTTGTGGTTCGTCCCACTTGCTCCATGTCAGAGACTGTGACGCCTGGGTAGTAGCGGTAGTAGTGGTGATTCTACTCGCTCCAGGTCGAGCTTTTAAACACCCGCCTGGGTAGTAGCCGTAGTAGTGGTTATTCCACTGGCTCTGGGTCAAGCGGGTAGTAGCAATGGGGTTGTAGCTCAAACCTACTTGCTCCGTGATGGGTGTTTCTGTCCATGGTTAGCTACCAGGACGTGTCGGGTTGGCTATATAACCGACAGATGATATCATCAGCCACTAGGGACTGGCATGCATCATATGCATTTATGTGACATTGTTTGGGTGTGCATATTATACTTGGTTTGCCTATGTGATTAATTGCTAACTGTTCTACTTGCAATAACTGTTTGTTTGTGCTTGCATCTTCCTATTTGTGTTTGCTACTGGGACTCTGTTGGACTGTGGTGATTGGTTGTTGTTGGATTGTTTGGGCCTTGGGCCGTGGATGGAATGAGATGAACTGATGGTTGATTTCGGTTTTGTGTTTCTGGTTTGGAATAAAATATGAAAGGCTATTTTGGTTCCGCATAGATAAACCTTTTGAAAGGCTTTTGGGTTTTTGAAAATTGAACAGTTCTTCTTTCAGAAAAGATTTCCAACTTTACTTTTATTGTAAACCGTTGTTTTTGAAAAGAGGCATAAGACGGTTATTAATCACTGGTGCGGTTATCTTCACGTATCCTATTACAGTAATTCCCAAAAACCCTCTACTGAGAACCCTTTCGAGGATGATGTTCTCACCCCCCCTACATTTTTTCCCTTTCAGGATATGGGCGCAGAAGTCACGAAGAGTTTATTTAGTTGTTGTTGTGATGCTCTGTATTGCTTTAGATTATTACTCATTATACCCTCGCTTTTATCTTGATATATTCTGTAAGAGGGATAGGAATTGTATTGGGTAATTCTTGTAAGTTATTTATGTATATATGTATATATATGGATGTACTCTTTATGAGTTTTTGTAAGTTGTATGGTATCTATGGATGTACATTACCGAACGAAAGTATTTTTGGGAGTGGTTTTGCGGTTTAAAGTTTAAACAGGCTCATATTTTAGTATTAAATAGTATAAGTGTCGTTGTAATGTCCGAGCTATCAGAGTCGCGCAGCCGGAAGCGTGAGTTTGGTAGTTAGGGTGTTACAAAAAGCCAATAACCCTTTAAACCAAAAGGCAAGGGTAAAAAAGGATCCAAGGCTATGAGCATCAGTGGATAGGAGGGCCCAAAGGAATAAAATCCTGGCCTAAGTGGCTAAACCAAGCTGTCCCTATCCATGTGCTTGTGGCGTGAAGGTGTCAAGTGAAAAGCTTGAGACTGAGCGGTTAAAGTCGAGGTCCAAACCAAAAAAAAGAGTGTGCTTAAGAACCTTGGACACCTCTAATTGGGGACTTTAGCAAAGCTGATTCACAATCTGAAAAGGTTCACCCAGTTATGTGTCTGTGGCATTTATGTATCTAGTGGTAATACTGGAAAACAAAGTGCTTAGGGCCACGACCAAGACTCATAAAGTAGTTGTGTTCAAGAATCAACATACTGAACTAAGAAAATCAATAACACTATCTGAATTCTAAATTCTTATAGATGCCAATCATTCTGAACTTCAAAGCATAAAGTGAGATGCCAAAACTGTTCAGAGGCAAAAAGCTACTAGTCCCGCTCATTTAATTGGAGCTAAGTTTCATTGATATTTTGGAATTTATAGTATATTCTCTTCTTTTTATCCTATTTGATTTTCAGTTGCTTGGGGACAAGCAACAATTTAAGTTTGGTGTTGTGATGAGCGGATAATTTATACGCTTTTTGGCATTGTTTTTACATAGTTTTTAATAGGGATAAGTACGATTTTGGTCCCTGACGTTAAGGGTCAGAATCGAAATCGTCCCTCTTGTAATTTTGGATTTAAAATCGTCCTTAACGTGTTTTTTTATATTAAAATCGTCCTTTTAATTTTTTTTGGACAAAAATACCCTCACCACTACCAACATAATTACCTCCTTCACCACCACCACCACCAACTGCCACTCCACCACCATTATCAACATCATCATCACCATCACCACCACCAACACCACCACCACCAACACCACCACCACCACCAACGCTGCCGCCGTCCCCCTCCGCCTCCCCCTCCCCCTCCCCGCCTTCCCCTTCCCCCCACCCCCACCCTCACCCTCACCCTCACCCTCACCCTCACCCTCACCCCGTGTCCCCTCACCCTCACTGCCTCCCCCTTCCACCCTCCCCCTTCCCCCCACCCCGTGTCCCCTCCCCCTCACTGCCTCCCCTGCTTCCCCCTTCCCTTCACTGCCTCCCTGCTTCCCCCTCCTCCTCCCCGTCTTCCCTTCCACCACCCCCACCCCTCACCTTTATCTCCACCTCCACACAGAGAAACATAAACAGAAAATCAACAACACCAGAAGCACAAATTTAACAAAATTCAAACACAAATTTAACAAAATCAAACAACACCAGAAGCAGAAAACAAAAAGCAGAAGCAAAAGCAGAGGCGGCGAGGCGACGAGGCAGAGGCGGCGAGGCAGAGGCAGAGGCGGCGAGGCAGAGGCATGAGGCGGAGGCGGCGAGGCATGAGGCGGCGAGGCTCGCGATCTCCAATGGCAGTGGCTCACCGTCCCCTTCCCCCTTTTCCCTTCACCCTCCTCCTCCCCCTCTTCCCGGCGCTCCCTCTCTCTTTCCCCTCTTCTCTTCTCTCCCGTCGCAACCCCTCTCCTTTCTTCTTTCTTCCGGCGACGGCGACGGCAGCTCCAAGCTTCGCCAGCGCCGTCCCCTCTCCCCCCCCTTCCCCTTTCCCCTCTCCCTCCCCTCCCCCCTTCGCATTTCCTTTCAGCCCCCCACTCCCCAAAAACGCGTTTCCTCTCCCCCCCCCAACGTGTTCTTTTAATTTTTTTTTATTTTGTAATTTTTTTTATTATTAAAATAAGGGGTATTTTTGGAATAAAATTAAAATTTTTTTAAAAAAGGACAATTTTAATATAAAAAAACACGTTAAGGACAATTTTAAATCCAAAATTACAAGAGGGACGAGTTCGATTCTGACCCTTAACGTTAGGGACCAAAATCGTACTTATCCCTTTTTAATATGATTTAGTTAGTTTTTAGTATATTTTTATTAGTTTTTAAATAAAAATTACATTTCTGGACTTCACTATAAGTTTGTGTATTTTTCTGTGATTTCAGGTAATTTCTGGCTGAAATTGAGGGACTTGAGCAAAAATCTGATTCAGAGGCTGAAGAAGGCCTGCAGATGCTGTTGGATTCTGACCTCCCTGCACTCGAAATGGATTTTCTAGAGCTATAGAAACCCAATTGGCGTGCTCTTAATTTCGTCGAAAAGTAGACATCCAGGGATTTCCAGCAATATATAATAGTCCATACTTTTCCTGAGTTTTGATGACGCAAACTGGCGTTCAAACGCCAACTTCCTGCCCTATTCTGGAGTTAAACGCCAAAAACAGGTTGTAATTCAGAGTTAAACGCCAGAAACAGGCTACAACCTGGCGTTTAACTCCAAAAAAAGTCTCTACACATGAAAGCTCAATGCTCAGCCCAAGCACACACCAAGTGGACCCGGAAGTGGATATCTGCATCATTTACTCATCTTATGTAACCCTAGCTACTAGTTTAGTATAAAAACTACTTTTAGTGATTTATTTCACATCTTTTGAATAATTTTTATGTTCAGAGATCACGTTTAGGGGGCTGGCCATTTGGCCATCCCTTCACCACTTTCACTTATGTATTTTTCAACGGTGGAGTTTCTACACCCAATAGATTAAGGTGTGGAGCTCTGCTGTTCCTCATGAATTAATGCAAAGTACTATTGTTTTTCTATTCAATTCAAGCTTATTCTTATTCCAAGATATTCACTCGTACTTCAACCTGATGAATGTGATGATCCGTGACACTCATCATCATTCTCGCCTATGAACGCGTGCCTGACAACAACTTCCGTTCTATCTGCAATAGCTTAAGCGTTTATCTCTTGGGCTCCTAGTTCAGATCAGAGTCTTCGTGGTATAAGCTAGAATTATTGGCGGTCATTCTTGAGATCCGGAAAGTCTAGACTTTGTCTGTGGTATTTCGAGTAGGATCGGGATGGGATGACTGTGACGAGCTTCAAATTCACGAGTGCTGGGCGTAGTGACAGACACAAAAGGATCAACGGATCCTATTCCAACATGAGTGAGAACCGACAGATGATTAGTCGTGCGGTGACAGCGCATTTAGACCATTTTCACTGAGAGAACGGGAGGTAGCCATTAACGATGGTGATGCCCAACATACAGCTTGCCATGGAAAGGAGTATGAATGATTGGATGAAGGCAGTAGGAAAGCAGAGATTCAGAAGGAACAAAGCATCTCCATACACTTATCTGAAATTCTTACCAATGAATTGCATAAGTATTTCTATCTTATTTTATATTTTATTTATATTTTAATTATCAAAATCCCATAATCATTTGAATTCGCCTGACTGAGATTTACAAGGATGACCTTAGCTTGCTTCAAGCCGACAATCTCCATGGGATCGACCCTTACTCACGTAATTTTTATTACTTGGACGACCCAGTCACTTGCTGGTTAGTTGTGCGAAGTTGTGAAGAAGAATTGAGATTATGATAGTGCGTACCAAATTTTTGGCGCCATTGAGATCACAATTTCGTGCACCAGTCATATGGAGGTGTTTGGTGGTAAGGGGCTTGTGAGTAAGGTGGTTCAAATGAGGGAAGGGGTCATATGTATGTGGTGGTTGTGGTTGACAATCACAATAAGGGTCATCACATACACTAGATTGGTATGCATTAGGATTAGGGTTATACCCATAGGAATCCGGAGAGTAGTCATGTTGGGGTGACGCTTGAACGGCTTGGATGGAACAAAATGCCTTTTGGTCTTTGCGCATCTCCGTGAGGAGAGTAGTCATATCCCCAAGCACTCTTGTCAAACTTGGTTCGGAAGGAGGTTGTTGCCAAGGTTGTTCATAAGCTTGGGGCTCCTCCCACCTTTGATCTCCAAATCCTTGATGCATGTTACCATTGTAAATTCCATCTCGTACAACATAGTTTGAACCAAAGTCATAGCCAAAGGGGTGAGAATTCATGGTGAAAGAGAAAATAAAAATAAAAGCTAACAAGAAATAAAGAAAACAAAGTCCTACAACTAGCAACAACTAACAAAGAAGTAAAAGGGCGAACATATTCACAATATATACAATAGCCAATAACATAGCACTATTGCAATTCCCCGGCAATGGCGCCATTTTGATGAAGAGGGAATTGTTGTGTCAGTATAGAATTTCTCAAAATTAATTCTCGTTGCAAGTATAGTTCTAAACTAACAAAAAATCCTCCTCGATCAAAAATTTTTGTTGTCACAAGTACAAACCCAATAAGATATAACCGAAATATTTAAACCTCGGGTTGTCTCACAAGGAATTGCAATGAAGTGGTCAATTATTGGCTATGAAGAACAAATGGGTTTGATTTGTAATTGGCAAGAAAAGTAAATAGCAAGAAAGTAAATAATAAGAATTAAAAAAAGAAGGAAAAAAACTCTTGGCTAGACATAGGTAATTGAGATCACCATCCTTGTCTATAAACCATATATTCACAATTATGAGGAACCAAGCTCATTAAGTCTACTTCCAAAAGCCTTAAGTACGTAATATCTACTCCTACGCTTGAAGTATGTCAAATGGCTTGATCAACATCAATCCATAAGTCCTAACCTAGCTACTAATTAACTTAGTAGTAGGCTAGAGTCAATGGTTATCAAATTGACCACTAAGGGTTCTCAAATCACCAATTCAATGAGACCCAATGACTCAAGGTCACTCAATTCTCTTAGCCTAGGCCAAGAGTAAGAAAACTACTCAAAAACTAGAGAAAACATTTTATCAAACACCTAGAGTGCAATAAAAGTAAATATCACAAAATGCAAGAATTAACAAAAGCATGGAATCACCAATAAACAGAATAATTAACCATAAGAGAATAAAAGAAACATCAATTGCATTAAAGGAAATCCAACTCCAAATCCAACAAGAGCATTCACAAACATAAAAGTGAAATCCTTAAACACCCAACCTCAGTACAACAAGAGATCAAAGGAAGAAAAGCTGATAGAGGAATACCAGATTATTGTCCAAGACATCTCTGAGGGCATTGAACGCCCAAAGAGGAATTTCATTGGTGTTCAATGCCAAGAAGCGGTATCCATCCCAGGCGTTGAACGCCCAATTAGGGACAAGAACAAGGGCGTTAAATGCCCACAAGGGAATGATGTCCCTGACATTGAACGCTAGGAAGGGGCAGCAATAAGGTCATTGAACGCCCAGGAAAGGGTGGTCAGTCACATACTGATAACAACCCTCCTAAACAAGCTAGTAACCCCCCTTCCAATACACAAGGCACTCAGCCTCCATCAACTAAGATTGATGAGTATAAAGCCAAGATGACATTCCCTCAGAAACTCCGTCAAGCGGAAAAAGATAAACAGTTTGCCCGCTTTGCGGATTATCTCAGAACATTAGAAATCAAGATCCTTTTTACAGAGGCTCTTGAACAGATACCTTCTTATGCTATATTCATGAAGGATATCTTAAGTCATAAGAAGGATTAGAGAGAGGCAGAAACAGTCCTCCTCGTTGAAGAATGAAGTGCAGTCATTCAAAACAGCTTACCAGAGAAATTTAAGGATCTTGGGAGCTTTATGATACCAGGCACTCTAGGGAATGCCTGCACAAGGACAACCCTATGTGATCTTGGAGAAAGCATCAACCTAATACCTGCTTCATTAATAAAGAAGCTCTAATTGACTCATGAAGTCAAACCAACCCACATATGCCTTCAACTTGCTGATTGTTCTGTTAAGTTCCCATCAGGTGTAGTTGAAGATAAGATTGTTAGGGTTGGACCCTTTGCTTTTCCCACTAACTTTGTGGTGTTGGATATGGATGGGCACAAAGTGCATCTCTTATCCTAGGAAGACCCTTCTTATCTACAGGAAGAACCCTCATTGATGTTTAGAAAGGGGAAGTAACCCTGAAAGTCAATGAGGATGAATTTGTGCTAAATGCTGTCAAAGCCATGCAGTATCCAGACACTACAGAGGAGTGCATGAGCATTGAAATCATCGACTCCCTGGTTGAATAAGTGCACATGGTTACAAGACTCGAGGAAGAATTGGATGACATCTTCTATGATGCCCAGCTCGGGTTGGAGGTAGCAGATGAAATACAGGAGACTTTAAGTGCTCCTAAGGAAGATGATAAGCCTCCAAAGCTCGAGCTCAAGCCATTACCATCCTCCATGAAATATGCATTTCTGGGAGACACAGACACTTATCCTGTAATCATAAGCTCCACATTAGAGGCACAAGAAGAAGAAGCACTCATTTAAGTGCTCAAGACACACAAGACCGCTCTTGGGTGGACTATAAGTGACCTTAAGGGCATTAGCCTAACCCGATGCATGAACAAAATTCTGCTGGAGGATGATGCCAAATCAGTGGTGTAACCACAAAGGCGACTAAATCCGGCTATGAAGGAAGTAGTACAGAAGGAAGTCACTAAGCTCTGGGAGGCTGGGATTGTTTATCCCATCACTACCAGCCCCTGGGTGAGCTCTGTTTAAGTTGATCCCAAAGAGGGAGGCATGATAGTGGTTCATAATATAAAGAATGAATTGATTCCTACAAGGACAGTTACAGGGTGGCCTATGTGCATTGACTATAGAAGGCTCAATAACGCCACCAAAAAGGATCATTTTCCTTTACTGTTTATACACTTTTTGCCATCATTTTCATATAGTCTTTAGTATGTTTGTTTAAGTTTTATTAAGTTTTCATAGGTTTTAGTGCAAAATTCATATTTTTGGATTCTACTTTGATTTTGTGTGTTTTTATGCAATTTTAAGTATTTTCTGGCTGAAAATGAGGAGCTGGAGCAAAAGTCTGATTCAGAGGCAGAGAAAGCACTACAGATGCTGTCAGGATCTGACCTCCTTGCACTCGAAATAGCTTTTCTGGAACTACAGAAGTCCAAATGGAGCGTTCTCAATGGCCATGAAAAGCTAACATCCAGGGCCCAAAACTGGTTTTCAATTCCAATAGAGAAGTGGCTAGCGTCCAACGCCCACAAAAGAAGTAGCCAAAAACTGGCTTTCAATGCCAACCATCTACCCTAGTCTAGGCATCCAACGCCCACAGAAAAGTGGCCAGCGTCCAATGCCCATAAAGGTGTCCCTAGCCAGCGTTTAATGCCCAAGGAGCATCCTAGCACGTGGGAGACACTAAAGCTCCGCCTAAACACTCACCAAGTGGGCCCTGAAATTGAATTTTTGCACTACAAGCCTAAGCCTATCATATTTCTATAATTTCTAGTCATTAGTTTAGTATTTAAAGGGAGATCATCAAACATTTGATCACTTTTGAGATTTTTACACGTTTCATTGTATTTTCTATCAGTATAAGTCTCTAAACCTCCTAGGTTGAGGGGGGAGCTCTGTTGAGTTTTATAGATTAATAAAGTATTACTGTTCTATCTTCAATCTGTGTTTGATTCTTTATTCTAAGATGTATCTTCATTCTTCATCCTTATGAATGCGTTGAACAGGCACAAGGTTATCTCATTATACATGGGTTCAGAGTGAGTCTTTCATCAGACAATGATGAACCACTAGCTTGATTATACATCTCTTAGACATCTAATCCACGATTTTGTTGAGGACTTCTCGAGACACCAGTTCAGCCGAGGTTTGGGGAGATTAGGGTCTTTGTGGTAGAGGCTAGAACCAAAGGCACAGCATTCTCTGATACGGAAGATTCGACCTTGTCTATGGCGTTTTGAGTAGGATCACTAAGGAGAATGGACTGCAGGAGCTTCACCCTCAATTAGACTGGATGCGCACTAACCTTGGTGTTCATCTCTGGCGGAGAATCGGCAACTTCTGAAGAAAGGCGTTGATCAAATACTGATGAGCGGATATTTTATACACATTTTGGCATTATTTTCATATAGTTTTTGTATGTTTTGTTTAATTTTTATTAAGTTGTTATAGGTTTTAGTGTTAAATCCACATTTTTGGATTCTACTTTGAGTTTGTGTGTGTTTGTACAATTTCAAGTATTTTCTGGTTGAAATTGAGGAGTTGAAGCAATAGTTTGATTCAGAGACAGAGAAAGTGGTAGCACAAATTCTCACATATTCGTACTATTGTACCAGCAAGTGTACTGGGTCGTCTAAGTAATACTTGAGCAAGTCAGGGTCGATCCCACGAGGATTGTGGTTTGAAGCAAGCTATGGTTATCTTGCAGGTCTTAGTCAAGCAGATCAGAAAGTTGTTGGATTTGTGAGATCTGAAACTGTGAAGACATATAACTAATAAAGATACTCTATAAATTAAATGGAATCAGTAATAGGAATAGGGTTAAGGATTGGAGTTGCTTTGTCTTTCTGAATTAACTCTGGTATTACTGTCTTCTTTGCTTGTAAGTGATCTCTCCAAGTGCGTACAGTCCATTCTCCTTAAAAATCCTACTCAAAATGCTATAGACAAGGTCGGATCTTCTGGATTAGAGAATGCTGCATCGTTGGGTTCTAGCCTCTACCACAGAGACCCAAATCTCCCCGTAAATCGGCTGAACTAGTGTCTCGAGAAGTCCCCAATGAAGTTGTGGATTAGCCGTCTGAGAGATGTATGATTCAAGTTGGTGGTGTGTGCTTTCCACTGAAGTATTCACACGAACCCAAGTAGACGCGGGTGTTTGTTAGGCACGTTCGTCTTAATGTGACGAACAGAGCTGGTTGTCACTGATCATCCTATTCACCACATTGAAGTACGAATATACATCTTAGAATTAATCAAACACGGATCGAAGAAGAAACAATAATACTTTTATTAATTCATAGGACTCAACAGGGCTCCTCCCCTCAACTTAGGAGGTTTAGAAACTCATAGTGATGTACAATAGGGGTGTTTGCAGTGTGGTTTGGTTCAGTTTTTTGAAGAAAAGCCATTCGATCCAATTTTATATTAATAGTGCAGTTCAATTTGGTTTGGTTTTTTTATTAAGACCATCCAAACCAAACCAAACCAATTAAATTCGGTTTGGTTCGGTTCGATTTGTTTGGTTTTAAAATTGATTTGAAAACCTATCCTATTCTATTCATCAAATTATATCTAGGGTACTAAAATTATTAACAATTTTGCAAAAACAGCAGATGCAGATGGAACAATGATCAACTTGACTCATAAATCACTAACGAAATAACAGAACCACAACCAATTAAAATCATTAACAATTTTGTTTTAGAAACAACAGAAATAGATAGAACAATAATCAACCAGAAATGAATCAACTTGAACTGAACTGAAATAGATACAACCAAACTAATTCCAAAAACTTTGCAAAAATGGTGCACCAATTCCAAACTGAATCAAGAAATCGAACCAAGCTGAATAAAAAATACAACCAAATTAATTCCAAAAATGTTCATGTGGTGCACCAATTCCACAAATTCTTTCACCTTCCCCTTTGTTGCATTAACATTAAATAAACAAAAACTTTACAATCAACCCTAAAACAGAGTTACCCTAAATCAAAAAAGAACAAAAATTCCAGAATTAAAAAATAAAATCAGAATCAACAACTCAACCATAGAATCAAGAACAAGCCAACCAAGTGTTCATTAAAAATTAAAATCAATAAAATTAAACCAGAATTAAAAAAAAAACAGAATCAGAACACAAAAACCAACCTGAGACTTAGGCTCCATTGCAGAGGACAATGGAGATACAGGATGGTGAGACGGCGGCGTCTCGAACCAAAGACCAGAGAGACTAGACAGATCAACAACGAATGAGAGACGGGCGACGAACAGCGGCGGCTTCGACTGTGTCTGGTGCGTGTTACTGCAGTTCGTTGATGACGACTGCGGCTGTTGGTTCGTGGAGGAGACGGCTGCTGAAGAGGTGGTGTCTGGAGCCGTCGATGATGAGGGAGAAAGAGAAGCGCTACGAGCCTACGAGCAAGAGAAGGGGAGAGGAAAGGGTCGTGCCGCTGCGATGGTGCTATCCGGCGGTGGCGATGGTAGAGAAGAAAAAGGAGGTTCCACTGAGATTCGGCGATAGACACAAAGAGGGCTCAAGGGAGTTGGGGTTTCCTGGTAGGGGTGATTGCGGCAGGTTTAGGAGGAGTTTATGGAGGGAGGCTGCTTTTATTATAGGGTTTTTAGCAACACCGGTTCGATTCGGTTTGGTTTGGTTTTTTCTTCCAGAACCAAAAACCAACCGAAATGCAAAAAACTGCAAAATTTATTTTTTCGGTTTTTTCGATTTTCGGTTCATTCGGTTATCAATTTTTTTGATTCGGTTGATCGGTTTTGTTTAGATTGGATCGGTTTTGAACATCCCTAATGTACAATACAATGGTAAAAACGTGTATGGTGTGCGTCCTCCCTATGGAGAATGTAAAATACACTTTAAATACTAAACAGATGACTAGTAAGGGTAAAACAATCTTTTTAGTGCTAAAATACACTTCTGGGGCCTACTTGATGAGTGTTTGGGGCTGAGCTTTGATGAGATCCACGTGCTATGAGGCTCCTAGGGCGTTGAAAGCTGGCTAGGGGGCTCTCTCTGGGCGTTTGGACGCTGGTCTTTGCTCTTTGGGCGCTGGAAACTTGGAAGGGGGCAGGAAGCTGGCGTTCGACGCCAGTTTTGGGCCTTCTAATCCGAAGCAAAGTATGGACTATTATACATTGCTGGAAAGCTCTGGAACTCAGCTTTCCATATCCATTGATAACGCTCTATTTGGACTTCTGTAGCTCCAGAAAAGCTCTTCTGAGTGCAAGGTCAGATCCGGACAACATCTGCAGTGCTTTCTCTGTCTCTGAATCAGACTTTTGCTCCAACTTCTCAATTTCAGCCAGAAAATACCTGAAATTGTACAAAAATACAAAAACTCATGGTAGAATCCAAAAATGTGAATTTAACACTAAAACATATAAAAACTTAATAAAAACTAAAAAAAACATACTAAAAACTATATGAAAATGATGCCAAAAAGCGTATAAAATATTCGCTCATCATAAAG
Source organism: Arachis ipaensis (assembly GCF_059453495.1). Lineage (NCBI taxonomy): Eukaryota > Viridiplantae > Streptophyta > Magnoliopsida > Fabales > Fabaceae > Arachis > Arachis ipaensis. The sequence continues at coordinate 62,694,440 of NC_142444.1, read as the reverse complement.
CACTGTAGATGCTGTCTAGATCTGACCTCTCTGCACTCGGAAGAGATTTTTTAGAGCAACAGATGTTTAAATGGAGCGTTCTCAATGGCTATGGAAAGATGACTTCTAGAGCTTTCCAGCAAGGTATAATAGTCCATACTTTGCTTCAGATTAGAAGGCCCAAAAATGGCATCCAACGCCAGCCTCCTGCCCCCTTTCAGGCGTCCAGCGCCCAAGGAGAAGAGACCAGTGTCCAAACGCCCAAAGAGGACCCCCTAGCCAGCGTTTAACGCCCTAGAGGCCTCGTAGCATGTGGATCTTATCAAAGCTCAGCCCAAACACTCACCAAGTGGGCCCCAGAAGTAGATTTTAGCACTAAAAAAATTGTTTTACCGTTACTAGTCATTAGTTTAGTATTCAAAGGAGAAGATCAACCTTGGTTAGGAGCTTCTACCATCTTTTTCAGCATATTTCGAATTCCATCCTTGTATTTTCTATCAGTATGAGTTTCTAAACCTCATAGGTTGAGGGGAGCAGCCCTGCTGAGTTCTATGAATTAATAAAAGGATCACCAAAGAGAATGAACTGCTAGAGCTTCACCCTCGTTCAGATTGGATGACCGCGGCCATACGGCGTTTGATCTGAAGCAGAAGAGATTGATGACCGCGGCCATACAACATTAATCACATACAACCTGTCATAGAAGAAATCATTCACAAGCAAAGGAGACAGTAATACCAGAGTTAATTCAGAAAGACAAAGCAACTCCAATCCTTAACCATCTTCTTATTACTGGTTCATTTAAATTCACAAAGTATTTTATAAACTATTCCTCATATGCATTCAAACCAACAACTTCTTGATTTTGCCTGACTAAGACCTGCAAGATAACCATAGCTTGCTTTAAATCACAATCCTCGTGGGATCGACCCTAACTCGCTCAGGTATTACTTGGACGACCCAGTGCACTTGCTGGTACAGCTGTACGAAGTGTGGGGATTCGTGCACCAAGTTTTTGGTGCCGTTGCCGGGATTTGTTTGAGTTCGGACAACTGACAGATTATCTTGTTCCCTAGATCAGGTATTTTTTTAATTTTGTTTGAGTCTTTTATTTTTATTTTCTTTTATTTGTTTAATCTTTGTTTTTGGTTTGAGTCTGTTGTTTTTGTTCTTGTTGAATTTTTCGATTTCCTTGAGTCTTTTTCTAAAAATTTTCAAAATTTGTGTCTTTTTTAAAATCTTGTGTCAAACTTTAAGTTTGGTGTCTTCTTGTGTATTTTCTTTGATTTTTCGAAAATTTTATGTTTAGTTTTCAAAAATTTTAAGTTTGGTGTCTTTTACATGTTCTTGTGTTTGAGTTTTGTTCTTGGTGTTCTTTTCAATCTTCAAAGTGTTCTTGTTTTTCTTTTTGTTTTGATCTTAAAATTTTTAAGTTTGGTGTCCTTTTAGTGTTTGTTTTCAATTTTTTGAAAACTTAGAGTCCTAGATCTAAAAATTTTAAGTTTTATGTCTTTTACTTGTTTTTCTCTTTTCTCATTAATTTTAAAAATAAAAAAATATATTTTCTATCTTTATTTACAAGTTATTTTCAAAAATTTTAAATAAAAATTCAGATTTTAATTTTAAATTTTATCTTATCTTATCTTAGTTTACAATTTTCAAAAATCAAATCTTTTCAAAATCAAAAATCACATCTTTTTCAAAATCTTATCTTATTTCAAAATTCAAAATTTAAAATCCAAATTTTCAAATTCAAATTTTAAAACTCAAATTTCAAATTTCAAAATTCAATTTCCAAAATTCAAATTTCAAATTCAAATTTCAAATTTTAAAATCAAATCTTTTTCAAAATCAAATTTCAAATCTTATCTTTCTTTTGAATCTTTTTCAAATCTTTTCTAATCTCAAATTTTAAAATTAAATCTTTTTCAAATCTTTTTAACTTCTCATCTTATCTTTTCTTATCTTTCCTAATTTCAAATTTTAAATTCAAATCTTTTCTAATCTTTTATCTTATCTTGTTTTTAAATTTTCTTAATTAGTTACTTGTTTTCTCTTTCTTGTTTTTCAAAACTTCCTAACTACTTCTTCTCTCTCCTAATTTTCAAAAATCCTCTTTTCCTTCTCTCTCCTCTATTTTTGAAATTTATTAACTAATTTTAATTATTTTTAATTAATTAACCTTATTTTTTGAATTTAATAAATAAATAAAACAAAAACAAAAATATTTTAATTCTTATTAATCTTTTCTATTTCTAATTCTTCTCCTATTTACTTCTATTTATTCTAACTCTTCTCCTCTCTCTTCTTCCATCTTCACTTTTCTATATTTCTATTCTTTCTTCACATCTCACTAGGAGCTTTCTATACTCAAATCAGACATAGAAGCTTCCTTTCTTTCTTTTCTTCTTTTCTTGTTTATGACTAAGAACAGGGATAAAGAACCTCTCTTTAGTCTTGATCATGAACCTGAAAGGAATTTAAAGAGGAGCTTACAACAGGCTAAAGCATAACACTCCGGAAGAAACCTTTCAAAAAATTTTGAACAAGAAATTGAGGACATGGCCGAACCTGAAGGAGAGGTAAGAAAGGTTCTTGGTGACTTCACCATGCTTACCTCTGACTTTTCTGGCAGAAGCATCTCTATACCTGCCATTGGAGCTAACAATTTTGAGCTAAACCTCAGTTAGTCTCTCTTCTGCAGCAGAATTGCAAGTTCCATAGTCTTCCACTGGAAGATCCACATCAGTTCTGAGCTAAATTCTTGTAGATCTGTGATACTGTTAAGACCAATGGAGTAAATCCTGAGGTCTACAAACTTATGCTCTTTCCCTTTGTTGTAAGAGACAGAGCTAAGTTGTAGTTGGATTCTCAACCAAAAGAGAGCATAGACTCTTGGGAAAAGCTGGTTAATACTTTCCTAGCTAAGTTCTTTCCCCCTCAAAGGTTGAGCAAAATTAGAGTGGAAGTTTAAACCTTCAGACAAAGAGAAGGTGAATCCCTCTATGAAGCTTGGGAAAAATATAAGCAACAAATCAGGAGATGTCCTCCTGATATGCTCTCAGAATGGTATATTATATGCGTGTTCTATGATGGTTTGTCTCAGATGTCCAAAATTTCATTGGGCAGCTATGCAGGCGGATCACTCCACTTGAAGAAAACACCTACAGAAGAAAGAGAACTCATTGAGATTGTTGCAAATAACCAATTCATGTACACCTCTGAGAGGAATCCTGTAAACCATGGGATCCCTCAGAAGAAAGGAGTTCTTGAAGTTGATACTCTGAATGCCATATCGGCTCAGAACAAGATCTTAACCCAACATGTCAATATGATCTCTCAGCATTTGATTGGAATGCAAACTGCAACTGGCAGTACCCAAGAAGTATCTCCTGATGTAGATGCTTATGATCCTGATCAACCCACCATGGAAGAGGTGAATTACATGGGAGAATCATATGGAAACACCTACAATCTTTCATGGAGAAATCATCCTAACCTTTCATGGAAGGATCAACAGAAACCTCAGCAAGGTTTCAATAATAATCAAGGTGGAAGGAACCAGAATAGGTTCAACAACAGACCACCATTCCCATCTTCTCAAGGAAATATGGAGACCTCTAAGAAGAGCCTTTCTAACTTAGTCACTCTGGTCTACAACCTCTCTAAGACCACACATAGTTTCATAACTGAAACAAGGTACTCCATTAAAAATTTGGAGGTACAAGTTGCTCAACTGAGCAAGAGGATCCCTAAGACTCCTCCTGGCACTCTTCCAAGCAACACTGAGGTGAACCCAAGAGAAGAGTGTAAGGCCATCACCACAGAGGCTGAGACCGAATTTGGAGAAACTGGGAAGGCATTGAAAGCCAGTGAAGAAGATATCACTGGGCGTTCAATGCCCAGAATGGCTAAAAACTTGGCGCTGATCGCCAGTGAAGAAGCCTTCATTGGGCTTTCAATGCCCAACCTGGCAGCAGGCTGGCGTTGAATGCCAACCAGGGAACACTGGCTGGACATTCAATGCCCAAACAAGCAGTAAAGCTGGCGCTGAACGCCAGTGAGTAACCCCTCACTGGGCATTCAACGCCCAACCAGACAGGGCAGCTGGCGTTGAACGCCAGCCAGGATATCCCTGCTGGGTGTTCAACGCCCAAAATGATAAGGAAATTGGCGTTTAATGCAAGTAAGGGTGTACAGCATGGGCGTTCAATGCCGAAAGAGCCATCAAAGCTGGCGTTGAATGCCAGTAAAGGCACATCCTCTGAGTGCCCAATACCCACTCAAGAAAGCCCTACCCAAGAACTAAAGAAAGCCAAGGCTCACATAAAGACCATAGAGGTTCCTTTGCATGCACTTCTTCAATGCATGAGTTCTGATGAATACTCTTCCTCTGATGAGGATGAAGACACTAGGGAAGAGCAAGTTACTCGGTACCTAAGAGCTCTCATGAAGCTGAATGCCAAGCTATTTGGTACAAAGCCTTTGGAGGAAGAACCTCCACTACTGAACAAATAACTAAATGCTTTGGTCCAGCAGAAGCTACCTCAGAAACTTCTAGATCCTAGATGCTTCCTCATTCCTTATACCATAGGCACCATGACCTTTGAGAAGGATGATGAGTCCACATTTGATGAGATATTTTGGATTTATTTGAATGGATTTCATCACATAAACTCACACTTATTCACTTAAATAGCATACTTTTGTGTTTTCTCCCTAAATTGATCCTAAATGTGAAAACATACATTTTTGTGCTTAAATTAGTGATTTTAATTCCACTTTTATGCCATTCGTTGCCGTGATATATTTTTTGAGTGATTTCAGGCCCTAGAGGCAAGATTGGCTAGGCAAAAGTGGAAGGAAGCATGTACGAACAGAGAACACATGAAGAAAACAAGGAGAGCACACAGTCAAGTGTGCATGTGCACAAGCAAGCGTGCGTACGCACAAAAAGGAATTAGTATGTGTGCGTGTGCACAACCCTCTATGCATACGCACAGGTGAACATTAAGAAAAGTGTGTGTAGGTGTGCGTACGCACAGGTCCCTGCACGTGGTTTTATTAATGAAACACGTGATCCACGATTTTTGGGGTCTTTTAGCCCAATTTTGGAAGGCTTGATGCTGAATAGGAGTGGCTATATGAAGGGGATATCAACAAGGTTCTAAAAACTGGACCGGACTGGCTGGTTCAACCGGATTTACTTCCGGTCCATCCCCAAAACCGTCTTGCGAAAAACCAAAAAAAAACCAGTTGAACTGGTGGTTAACCGTCAAACCGGACGAACCGGCCGGGTTTTGACAAGCACCAGATTTTTCCTATAAGCCACCAAATCGCGTCGTTTTGACACTGGAGAAAAAAAAGGCTGAAGTAAAAATGCTGAACCAATATCACCTTCCTCCAACCCTAATTGCCTACTTCGAAGACACTCACTCACCAGTCACCTCCCAATCCTGATCTCCTCTTTGACCTTCCTCCAACAAATGCCACCGTCAACGCCATCATCTACACCGGATCGAAGCATCACTATCACGGATCGAAGCGTCACCGTCGCGGGTCGAGGCAACTGTGGGAGACGTCCTTGTCCTGAACTCCAAAGTCTGAAGGTTTTGAAGTTGGTGCCATCTGGTCGTCGGCTTGTGGTCCTGGTCGCGGCTCCTGTCAACGCTCTTCTTTGGGCATCTAGTCGACGTCTGTGCTCTCCCACGGTGAGTACTTTAACCTTTTTGTTTGTCAATTAATTTTGTTTATTTGGTGAATTAACTGTATGAATTTGGTTCTTGGATTCTTGAGTTCTTGTGTTTTTGTTTTTTTAATTAATTTTTTATTCATTGAGGAATTTAGGGCAAACGCAGAGTTCAGAACTCAGATGCAGAATTCTTCAGTTCTTCTTCTTCTGAGTTCTTGTTCTGCTTTTTATTTTATTTTTTTAATTTATTAATTCTGAATAAATTTGATATAAATTTATTCATTGAGGAATTTAGGGCAAATGCAGAGTTTAGAACTCAGATGTAGAGTTGTTTAGTTCTTCTTCTTCTGAGTTCTTGTTTTGCTTTTTATTTTATTTTTTAATTTGTTAATTCTAAATAAATTTGATATAAGTTTATTCATTGAGAAATTTAGGGTAAATGCAGAGTTCAGAACTCAGATGTAGAATTCTTCAATTCTTCTTCTTCTGAGTTCTTGTTCGGCTTTTTATTTTTTATTTTTTAATTTGTTAATTCTGAATAAATTTTATATAAGTTCAATTTTGAGACTCTGAATCATGAATTTTGGTATATTGAATTTTGCTATGTAAGTTCAATTTTGTTATACTGAATTCTGCATTTCTGCTATATTGAATGGATGGATTGCTGAATTTAATTATGTTGAATGTAGTATGAATTGATATACATGTATTGCTGGATTTAATTATGAATTGAATTCTGAATTTAACTAGATGAATTGCTGGATTTAATTTGGTGAATTACCTGGATGAATTGCTAAATTTAATTATGAATTGAATTCTGAATTGTTGTCATTCTGAATTTAGATGGAACAACCACAAAATGATCAGCAACCACAATAAAATGTTGTCCAAGAATCTCAAACAGGTTCCTCTCAAGGAAAATCTGATGAGTACTGTCTTTGTTTAGTTGAATTATTGTTTGTTTAATGTTGTTTCTTTTGGTTGTAAAACATTTTATGTTTGTCATTTATGTGCGTTTTGATTTTCTTTAGTTATAAATTTTGATATTTGAAATTGTTTATGAACCTTTAATGATAAATTATTTATATCTCATTTTGTGAAATTGTTAAATTTTGAATTTTATTTGTTTAGAAATTATTGAATTTAAATATTTAAAATTATATATTAAATTTTTTATAATTTTATTCTATATTTAATTAAATTGGTTCAACCACGGTTCAATTCCGGTTGAACCATTGAACCAGTTACTTGACCGGTTCGATGACCGGTCCGGTTTTCTAACCTTGGATATCAACACATATGAAGGGGGGCATTAGTTATTATTAGCTTACCTTAGGTTTTAGTTTTAGTTTTTCCTTAGTTTAGAAAGCATCCTTAGGAGTAAGAGTAGTGTAGATAGCGAAATTCTCTCCTAGGGTTTTGATTGTAGCATTTATAGCAAGTTTGATCTTGGATTTTACTTCCGTAATTATAAGTACTCTCAATTTCCTCTTTAATTATATCATCTTTGTTTCCATTTTCTCTTTGGTTCAAGTACTTTTTTAATATTTGAAATTTTGAGTTCTTGAAGTTTTGATGGATGAATTTCATATTTTATGCTTTATATATGCTTGATTGCTTGTTTATAGTTGGAATTTTGAATAGTTTGGTTATAGTTTCTATTTTCCTTTGCAAATTCTCATATTTTTGTTTTATGCCCACCACGTATTTGTGAAAATGCCACTTGGTAATTTTGAGTATATTTTCACACCTTGACTTGGGGTTTGAGTTCCTAGGATACTAGAGTCATAATGTCTAACATTTAGTGGGAATTCTTGGGTAGTTAGTTGACTCTTGTTTCCATTGAAGCTAGCTTTTTACCAATTAATTTGGTAAGTTAGCTAGGACTTATGGATCAAAGTCAATTATGCTTGCTAAACTTAATCCTCGATGTTAGGAGTTAACTAAGCGAGATTGACTCATTATAATTACCATAGTTGTGGTTATGGCGATGATAGGATTCCTTGGATTCTCTGTCCCAAGTCAAGGCTCTTTATGCATTTCTAGCATTTTCACTAAGTTTTGATCTTGTTTCCCTTTTTGACTTGCATTAACTTCAATTTTGATAATTTCTTAGTTCTTTGATATCTTAGTTCTTTTAATCTTTCGTTCTTTGATTGCAAAACCCATTTTCCTCACAACCGAAAGCATGACACTTCAATTACATTCCTAGGGAGAACGACCTGAGGTTTCATTACTCTCAGTTTAATTATTTTGTATTGGAAAATTATAAACTTTGATTTGAGAGGATTGCTTGTCGGTTTAGGCTATGCTTGCAACGAACCTATATTTTGTGAAATTTTAGATCGACAATAATCATCTCTTCATCAAGTTTTTGGCGCCGTTGCCGAGGATGCAATCGGTGTTATGTTTTTGGTTGATGTAAATATGTCAATAGTGTAAATATCTCACTTTTTGGTTGTTTAGTTGTTTTTATTAATACTTAGGTATTTATTTCTTCTTGTTTATTGATGTCTTTTGCTTTTTTTCTACTTTCTTCATGAGCTATCACCCCTGTTGCTTGGAGTTTGGTTGTGAGTATTTTGTTGGGTATGATGAATTCAAATTGGGATTGCATCATGGAGTGGGAGAATCAATTGAGGGAGGAGCAATCTTCCCCACACTACGACGACACAAACTTTCCCCTATGTGCATATCAAATCCAAAGATATGAAAGATACCTCATACACAACCCTTAACTACCAAACCATCAAGCACTACACCATACATCTCCATGGAATCAAAATGCTTATACACCTTGCCATCAACCATATGAACCATCACCTCCTTATACACCACCTCAATACCCTCACCCACATAACACACCTTCCAACTATACAACCCTTCTTCCAACCATTGGACCTTCTTTTTCATCCAATTGTGAAGTTCTCCAACCCTTGCCCCAAGAACAACAAGACCTTCAAGCATTCTTTCAAGAGCAAGAAGGGTTCTGTTCATACCCCGGCCTGAGTTATCGGGCCGGATTGGCCACAAACAAAAGGACCGACCTCATGAAAGGTTGGTCCATTTCTGACCTCTTTGCAAAGAGCTTGGAAGACCTCCAAAGAGGCCCGAAGAGGCCCAAATCGAAGAGCCACCGCCTACTGAAAAGCGATTGGCAAAAGATATGATCTCATCTGCAAAAGATAAGATAGGATGACAATTTTATCCCAAGCAAGATCGCCAAAACACCACTATAAGTACACTGTAACCCCTAGTTATAACTCATACACTAATTCTACTAAAAATCTGCCTAAAGCTCGTACTGACTTAATCATCAGAGTCTCTTGTAGGTACCACCACCATTTTCCAAGAGACCGAGACCGGCGGCACCTCAGGTCCAGCAAGTCGAATACGGAAGACTCAACCAAACCAGAAGATCTCGTCTGAGATCGACTCAACATTTCGGGTAACCCTCAGAACATTGGCGTCGTTACTCGGGACCTGGAAGGCACCGCACCATCATGGCAAACAATCCTCCTAACAACGACCACACCTCCGGATTAGAAGATGGTACACCAACAAAAATGCAGATTCGATAACAACATCACCAAAGGAAGTGCACCACTCCAAGGGGGACAAACAACCTCAAAACACAGAGATCTTAGACGCCATCCGTGAGCAACAAAGCCGCCTCAGACAGATTGAACGAGAAGCCAAATGACAACGGGAGGCCAAACGAGACATGCGAAGAGAAAAAAGGCGACGCAGAGAGTTAGAAGAAAATCTCCAGAAGCTCGAAGTCAACCTCAAGACCAGGACTACTAGATCTAATCATGAAGCTAGTCCCCACAGAGAACAAGACCCATTCACAGAAGAAATCATGAAGGCTAAAGTCCCAAAGGACTTCAAAGCCCCTGATATAACCCTATATGACGGACCATCCGATCCAAGCCACCATCCCAGCAACTTTAGAAGTCGGATGTACCTCACAGACGCCTCGGACGCAACTCGCTGCAAGGACTTCCCGACCACTCTCCCCAAAACAGCTATAAAGTGGTTCGAGAGCCAACTCCCAAGGTCGATTTCCACCTTTGATGATATCACCAAAAAATTCCTAGCCAGGTTCTCCATTCATAAAGACAAAGCCAAACATGCTCCAAGTCTACTAGGGATCAAACAAGGAGATCGGGAGAGCCACTGAAACTACATGGAAAGATTCAATAAAGTATGCCTCGACATACAAAATCTCCCCAGAGAAGCAGCCATCATGGGACTTATCAACGGCATGCGAGAAGGGCCCTTCAGCCAATCCATATCCAAGAAACACCCCACGTCCTTGAACAAAGTTCAAGAACGGGACGAGAAATACATTAACATGGAGAAAAACTCCCGATTGGGAGAAACTTCCAAAACTGGATTCTCCTACCCGTTGTGGGATAAGGACAAAGAGCCAAGGAAAAAGGATGATCAACCCACAGAGAAACCCAGAAAATACCATAACTATACCCCTCTTCGGTATCCTTAGTGGATGTCTACAGGGAAATATGCAACAAAGAAAAGATCCTACCATCCCGTCCAATCAAGCACAAAAGGGGAGGAAGTCAGACCGAATACTGCGAATACCAAAAAATCTACGGGTATCCCACTAACGAATGCTACAACTTGAAGAACGTCATAGAGAAGTTGGCCCAAGAAGGAAGACTAGATCAATTTTTGGCTCGCAGAATGGACGATCCTAAAAAGAGAAGGAGGGACGAAGAGGGAGGATGATCAGAACGCCCCCCACACCCCGGAGAGGCATGTCCACATGATCAATGGAGGATTTGCAGGAGGAGGGATCTCAAAGTCATCTCGCAAAAGACACCTTAAAGAAATATTCCACGTCGGAGAAGGGAGTAGGTCACCCGATCTCCCCACCACCTCTTTCACCAAGGAAGATGCTGCTGGCATCATCCCCAGGCATGACGATCCTGTAGTAATCACTATCATATTAGCCAATGCCAACCTCCACTGACACGCTGGTCGACCAGGGAAGCTCGGCAGATATCCTATTTAAATCAGCCTTAGACAAGCTCAGGCTCGAAGAAAAATAACTAAAAGCATACCCCAACAGCCTATTTGGGCTGCGGGATGCTCCAATCTAACCCCTTGGGTACATCCCAATACATACTAATTTTGGGAAAGGAGCCCGGTCCAGGACGCTAAGCATAGACTACATAGTCGTCAACGTAAGCTCGGCATATAACGCCCTCATAGGCCGGACGACTCTAAACCAGCTCGCTGCAGTAGTCTCCACTCCACACTTGTACATGAAGTTCCCAACAGCGGAGGGCGTAGCTACCATCAAAGGAGACCAAAAACTCGCACGACGATGCTATAATGAAAGCCTAAACCTCAAAGGCGATCCCAGAGGAAAAGAGGCCAACTCCATCAAATTCAGAGGTGCCAGGGTTTACGAAGAAATTCGTCCTCAGCCAGAAGGCGAAACCGAAGAAGTACAAGTTGAAGACACCCCCGAAAAAACAAGCGTAGGAGCGAACCTAAAGGAGGATCTTAAGAAGCTACTAGTCAGGCTCCTAAGGGAGAATTCTGACCTCTTTGCCTGGAAAGCTGCCGATATGCCTAGCATAGATCCCGGCTTAATGTGCCACAAACTGGCCGTGTACCCCGGGCCCTGACCAATACAACAAAAGCACAGGAAACTCGGCTTGGAGAGATCGCAAGTCATGGAGGAGCAGGTGCAAGCCTTACTAGAGGCAGGGTTCATAAGTGAGGTAAAATACCCACTGAGGCTAGCCAACGTCATGCTGGTTAAAAAGCTAAATAGAAAGTGGCGAATGTGTATAGACTACACTGACCTCAATAAAGCCTGCCCAAAAGATCCCTACCCCCTCCCGAACATCGACACCTTAGTCGACGCATCCTCGGGATACAAATACCTTTCCTTCATGGACACCTACTCGGGGTATAATCAAATACCAATGCATAAGCCCGACCAAGAGAAAACCTCGTTCCTAATCCCAAAAGCAAACTACTGCTTCGTAGTATTACCGTTCGGGCTAAAGAACGCAGGGGCCACATATCAGAGGTTAATGAACAAGGTATTTGCCAACCACATCGGAAAGCTAATGGAAGTCTATGCGGATGACATGCTAATCAAAACCCAAAAAGAAGACACACTGCTATCCGACCTGTTCGAAGTATCGACACCATAAGGAAGCATGGGATGAGGCTAAATCCCACGAAATGTACCTTCACAGTAGAAGCTGGTAAATTCCTAGGGTTGATGGTAACCCAAAGAGGCATCGAAGCAAACCCAGACAAGTTCCAAGCAATACTCAACATGAAAAGCCCGACCTGCATGAATGAGATACAACAACTAAATGGAAGACTAGCCGCACTATCCAGATTCTTGGCTGGATCAGCCCTAAAATCTCTCCCTTTCTATGCAATACTAAGGAAGGGAAAGAAGATCGAATGGACTCCAGATTGCGAAAAAGCCTTCCAAGACTTCAAAGAGAACTAGTACTATACGTCACCGTAGGAAGTCGGGCCATAGCATCAGCTCTGGTTAAAGAAGATGACAACGGACAACAACCCGTCTACTTTATCAGCAAGGCTTTACAAGAGGCCGAATTGAACTATCAAAAGATAGAAAAGTTTTCCTATGCCCTCATACTCACGTCCTGAAGACTTCGACCATACTTTCAAGCTCACACCATTAGAGTACGCACTAATCAACCCATGAAAGGCATCCTGCAGAAAATGGACTTGGCCGGAAGAATCCTATAATGGGCAGTCGAGCTGTCTGAGTTCGACCTCAAGTACAAAGCTCGAACCACCATCAAATCCCAGTATTTGGCCGACTTTGTCACCGAGTACACAGACACCCAGAGGACCCCCATAGAATGGAACCTCTACATCGATGGTTGATCAAACAAAGTCGGGAGTGGAGCAGGCGTCATCCTAGAAAGTGACCAAGGAACCCAACTCGAACTCTCCCTAAGATTTGAGTTCTTCGCCTCAAACAATCAAGCAGAGTACGAAGCCCTACCGGCTGGCTTGAGGTTGGCTAAAGAAGTCGTGGAAAAAAAGCTTACCATATTTAGTGACTCACAGGTAATCACCTCGCAGATAGATGGAAGCTACCAGTTGAAAGACCCCACTACGAAGAAGTACCTGGACAAAACTAAAGAGCAGCTTGGAAGCTTCAACGGATACAAAATCTGACACATCCCCCGGGAGCAAAATGCCCGAGCCAATGCACTCTCAAAACTAGCCAGCACCACGCCAGGGGGCAACAATAGAAGCCTCATCCAAGAAATCTTGCAGCACCCATCAACCTCAAGGCTCAAAGATCGTCCAAATAACAATAAAAAGGTAAAAGTTTAGAACAGAACGCTACCTAGAAAGTTTATTGGAACCCGATTAAGGGTCCGAAGTGCCAACACTAAACTGCAAGGACAAACTCGCTAAAGCAGAGTAAAACAACTCGGAAAGTTGTCAACACAACTAAAAGAAGAACAAACCAATAAATAAAGGTAGAAGTTCACAAAAGAACACTATCTCAAGGTCATCAGAGAGGCTGCTGGCCAGAAAGGCTCAGGCAAGACAACCAAAAGGTAAGCATTTCTCAAAAACACTACCTAGGAGGCAGCCAACGTACTACCAAAACAATCAAAACAAGAAGTTTCACAAAAAGTTAAGCATTAAAACTCAAAGGTTACTCAAACAAGCAACCCAAGAGTGGAAGTGTTTTAACTAAAAACTAAAAGGTTGCTAAGAAGCAACCACAAATGTCAGCAAACAACCCAAAACATCACAATAAAAAGAGTTCAAAGGTCCACAAGTCGGACCACATCAACACAGAGCAAGGAAATAGAAGTCATAAGGGATCCAGCTTCGCCCCTGTTGCGGCCTCCTGAGGAGGAGGAGGAATAACCGAAATAGGAATAGCCCCGACGACACCATCTGGGCCATTTAAGATCTCCACGTTGGGGTCGGCCTCAGATCGGGCTGTTTCAGCAGAAGGGGCCACAGAAACCTTGGCCTTCGGATCAGGAGCAGGGGCCTCATCTTAATCAGGGTCTGGCACAATCTTACCATCCTCCACAATGTTATCCATACTAAACAGAGAGAGATCGACGTCAGGTGCCAGAACCCGGACTTGGGCTTTCAGATTTTCATACAAGGCGATCATACCGTTCACTATGCAACCTTGCAGTTAGGTATAATCATCGTAGGAGGACTAGAGCTTTTCCTTAACCTTAAGAAGCTCGCCATAAGTCCGGGTATAAATCTCCTTGGTCTTCTTCGCCATCTCCTCCTTCAAGTTAGCAGCGGCCTCCGCCGCAGTAGCCCGGACCTTCTTCTTCTCCAAAGAAAGCTCCAACCCCACATTTGTTGTCTCCAGCTCAGCCCTCAACCCCTCCACCCTCTCAAACTCAGCTTTGGCGTTCCCAAGGAAAGCACTGGTGGCATTAATAGGGGACTTCTTAAATTCCCTCGCCAAAGCAGCACTAAGGTTGGCCATCCGGATGCTATTGCTAGACATAAAGTGAAGATGCTTGAGAACAGACATGTCATCAGTCGAGACGAAACCATGCGGGGCAATGTGCTCCTCAGTGAAGGCCACACTATCAAAATTATTATCGTTAAGGTCATAAGCACCGGATGTTTTCTGCTTCTTAGGAGAGAGCTAGGACGAAGAAGGGGAAGAAACAGTGCCAGAGCTTGCAAGAGGCAGATCCGTAGGAGCCACACGAACTTGAGGAGTCGGGATAATCTTCTTCGGACCTTGAGAACCCGAGTCCGGTTTCTTCGGCAGGACCTGGGAAGAACCCTCCCCCAACGTCTTTCTTTGTAGATTTTGAGCAGCCACAGTCTTCTTGTCTTACGGAGGACCTTCATTGAATCAGAGCCAAAAGCCATCTCTGAAAAGGAAAAATCACAAAAATAGTTACATAATGGCAACCACAAACGAAGACAGTAAAAATCTAGGATGTCAGGCACTACCTAGTTCTGAACGGAGAAGAGCAGGATCCCCTAAGAACTTCTTCGTATCCAAATAAGGAGGCTCCCCCCAATGCTCCTCCAAAACACCCACAAAGGCCCTCTCTATCTCGTCAAGACTCTCTAACGAGTACTTAAGCACTATAGGGTTCTCTTGCCACCGAAGGGGAAAAGTGGGTTCCTTACTCTCATCAAGAAAAAAGGGGTGAATGATGGGTGGAAATCAGATTTCCACACAAAACTCACCGGCAAGTGTACCAGGTCGCATCAAGTAGTAATTACTCATAAGAGTGAGGTCGATCCCACAGGGATTGATGGATTGAGCAATTTTAGTTAGGTGATGAATTTAGTTAAGTGAATAGTTGATGATTTGAGTGAATTGTCATCAACAGAAGCTAAATTGCATGAAAATAAAAGGGAGATGGGAAATTGACAGAATAGTAAAGTGCAGAAGAAGTAAAAGAGCTGAAACTTAAAGTGCAAGTAATGCAAATGACTGAAACTTAAAGGGTAAGAAATATAAATTGCTGAATCTAAATTGCTGGGAAATGTAAATTGCTTGAAGAATAAAAGAATTTGGGTGCTGGGACTTGGAATTGAACAAGAAATTTCAAACTAAAGTAAATCAGCAAGCTCTGAGATGCAATACTTCTGATCTGGATCTCAGTAGCAAGAACAGAAATGGAAAATTACTTCAAGAAGTAAAACAGCAAGAAAACTTGAATCAATTATGAAATCCTAAAGAGGAATTGAAGATCGAAGAAGAGAAATGAGATTAGAAAGCAAATCTAGATCTCAATTGCTCCCTTGATCAGGCAGAAAAGTAATTGCAGAAGAAATGGAAAGGAAAACAGTAAATGAAACTTAGATTCAATCCTCCAATTTCCAAAACTATATGAAAGAACAGCAAAGATGATTCTCAGATCCAGATTCAATGGAATTCTTCAATCTCAATTTAAAAATCCAAAACAGAAAAGTAGAAGTTATAGATGAAAGAAATTGAAAATAGAAAACTAAACTCAAATCCAATTCTTAGAACAATTGAGAAAATAGGTAAAAGATGATTCTCAAACTTAGAATCAATGAAGCTCTTCAATCTCAATTCAAACTCTAAGAACAAAAATTAAAATTTGCAGAAGAAAGAAAAATGCAGAAAGAAAACTCAGATCCAAATTCCCAAATCCCAAAACAGTTCAAATCCAAGTGAAAACTAAAAATGGAGCTAAAGGTAAAACTAAAAATGAGCAAAAAAGGTCCTTTACAAATCAAATTAACTTCTATTTATATACTTTCTATTTTTTATTTTTAGAACTTGGAGTGGGGTTTTTAAATTGGTGAAGATTTGGATCCAAGATGGCATTTGATTTGAAAATGGTCCATTGGTCCTAGCTCCAGTGGAGTGCTCAGTGAGTATTATCAACGTAGCGCTACATGCTTTGTCATGCTTCCCTTGCGTGCATGCAATTCCTCAGCGCTCAGTTGAAAGATGCAACGTAGCGCTACACTTGGTGTGAGGTTCCCCCTTTGAACCTTGGCTACTCCACTTTGAGTGCTGTGTCTTGCTTTTCTTTTGAGCCATGCACGAAAAAGGTAGAAGGAGTTAACGTAGCGCTCACTTCAATTGAGCGCTGGTGCCTTGTAGTTGAGCGCTTCGTTTTGATTGTCAACGTAGCGCCCTTGCTCCCCTTGCTTGGCCTCTCCATACTAGCGTTCACTCTTCAAACGCTGCACTGGCTTAGTGAGCGCTCCTTATTCCTTGCTTTTTGATTGATGCCTGTTAGCTTTTTCTTTCTTTTTTTTGCTTAGAAAGCTTATTTATTAATGAAAGCTTGGTGGCAAGTGTTGCAGCAGCCTTTTGGCTTAATTTTTGCTCAACACTCCTTCACCACAGACATTTGGCTCACAATTTATTCCTAGGAACATTGATTCCCAGCATCTCTTTGGATTACTAAATGCTTTGTAACTAGGTTGCTCTTGATAATGGACTTTCGGTTGGCAATCCCAGATTAGTTAATCCAAGTGGTCAAGTTTTAAAATACTCCTCAGAACCTAATTGTCCAAGCATATCCTAGTACAAAAGCACCACAGGCATATGTCCTAAGGTCCAAGCTATTGGTGTCTAGCCTTATTGTTTGTTTCTTTGCTAATTCTTGGCTTTTCTCTTTCTTTTTCTTTCTTACTTTGATCCATTCTCAAGGGATGTTTATTAACAAAAGGCTTTATAGCAGCACCCTAATTCACACTTCAAGGAACATTTTATTATGCAGATTTTATTATTGAGCTAATCATTAAATCAAACAAGTACCACCACTGAATTTCATTCTAATTCTTACAACATTGGACAATCACTTTCTGTTTCAAGCACTTTTCTTTTATTGATGCATAAAGGGAGACAAAACATGAATTTAAAGCATATGAGTGACAACAAGCATAATGCAAATCCTAACAAGAAAACTACTTAAGATATGAAAATGCAAAACATAAAACATTTGGAGGCATATCATGTTTCAGATATGCATCATCCTTATTTGATTAAAAATATGAAAAGAACTCCACTACCTCTAGTTGTCGTGCTCTTTCCCCTTGTTGCTTTCTCCTTTCTTCTTCTTCTTCTTCTTCTTTCTTTTTTGGGGTTCTTCAACAGGGCACCTTCTATCCCAAATGTGGTCTACCTGATCCCAGAGTCCAGCATCTTTCAATCCTTGTTGCATGTGTGCTGTTTATTTATTGGCTACTGCTCTCTGATGATCAATCAACTCTTGCCATTGCCCAAATGGTTTGATCTGTTGGTTCAATGTTGGCATGCTATGGACTACGTAGTCCAACTTTGCTTGAGTTGCTATATCATACTCCATTCTATCCACAAACCTATGCTCTCCAATTGTATGATATATGTTTTTCCATTGGTAGAGATTTTGGGTGTATTCCCCGTACTTGGCCTGCCGTAGGAACAATCCATTAACTGATTCTTGAACGTTTGCTGATTGTTCCTTTTGCCCCTCAAGAATTCCTGCTTGAAACTCCCTTTCTTGTTCTAACATCTGGAGCTGGAAGTTGTCTTGCTTGTCCATCATTTGCTGCTGCCAATGCAGTTGTTGTTCACAATCCTTCAAATATTGCTCTTGTTGTTGCAAGTATAGCTCTTATTGCCTCAAATACTGCTCCTGTGCTCTCATGTGTTATTGAGACATTTCTTCAATGGCCCTTTGCAATTGGCTCATTTCCATTGCACCAGGAGCTTGTTCTCCCTCCACTTGTGGTCTTCTTCCTCTACCTTAAGCTCTTTCTTCCTCTTGGTTGTCATCATCAGTAGCACCTTCCATGCTTTGCCTTGTGATTTCCCTGCGTCCTTTTACCTTTTCTGTATCTTCATCTTTAAAGAGCACCCCAACCCTGTTGCATAGCCTCAGAATAGTGCTCGGATAACCAAGCCTACTTGATTTACTTGTATTCTCAGCCAACTCTTGAATGCTATCTGCTATGAGCTGTGAGAGGTTGATTTCTCCTCCCTTTAAGATGCAATATGTCAGGATAGCTCGCTTGATTGTGACTTCTGAGGTGTTTTCAGTAAGGAGTATAGACCTCTTCACTATCTCATACCACCCTTTGGCCTCACGTATGAGATCTATTCTTTTCAAGTGGGTTGGAGCTCCCTCTGAGTCCCTTTCCCAGTCTTTGTCTTCAAAGCATAACCCATGTAATATCTCGTCAGGGTCATTCTCACCCTGCAATCTTTCCTCAAAGCTAAGCTCCCCATAGGTTATTACTCTCAACTATAGGACCCTCATGACTGATGGTGGACTAAAATCTACCTCAACACCCCTGACATAGCTCTTATAAGGAGGGCTGTCCTGGCTTGTCTTCACAGCATTTGCGTAGAATTCTCTTATCATGACTACACTGATGTCTATGAGAGGTTCACACAAAAGTTTCCACCTCCTTTCCTAGGTAATTCTTCTCATGATAGGATACTCTCCACCCCTCAGTCTAAAGCCCATTTTTGGAATGATGTGCTTTGATTTCATGAGCCTATGATACCTTGATTTATGAAACTGAGACTTAAATATCTTTGTATCATAAGTTGATGGTTCGGCTACCACTGGTTCTTTTCCTTTCCTTCTCTTAGAACTTGATGAAGCCATGAATTCGAAAAGAATGGAGAAGAAAAGATGAATCTTGGGTTAAGGTACGGTCTTGTTATGAAAAGAGATGAGAGATAAGTTGCTGTTGGGTATTTTGTGTTGTCTTTGGGTAAATAGGGGCTGCTGTAACATGTTTGGGATGAAGGCGTGAGTGAAACAAAAGCAAATAAATGAGTAAGTCTTGTATGAGGAGAGAAGGGATATGTGAGCTATGAAGTGTCACCACCTATTTATAGTCAAGGCATGAATCTTTGGAACAAAACCACAAGTGGGAAAGCTTCGGTTGAGCAAAATGAAAGGTGAAGATTGAGCAAAACTTTGTATAAAGCTCATAGCATGGACGGATAGCATGCAAAGATGAAGGAGGACAAGGATTGCTCCCCCATTGGATGCATGTGGTTCGACTTCCAAGGCATTAATGCATGCGGATTTTGTCTCCAAGAGAGCATCATTCTCTAGGCACATGTGACTCTCTTTTTATCTTGTCATAACCATGCATGCTCCCTTTTGTCTTCTTCTCAATCTCCCTTGTACCTATACAATTAAATCAAGACAATGGTGAGCTTTAAGGTTTGAATTACGGTGGTGTAGTGCCAAGCAATAAAGAAAAACAAAAGTCTACATGTTCCTTATTCATAAATAACCAATTGTGCTCCTTAGATAGTGAACAAAAATTTGGTGAACACCAAACTTGTCCCCTGCTAAGTGATCCATATAAAATGCAAAGAACATCCATCACAATTGGTACATTCATCATAAGGGACACTTTATTTTCTACCATAAACTCATAAAATGAAACAATGTATGGTTCATCTATTCATAAATTTGATCCTTTGAGTAAAAAATGGTTTTTCCGAGATTCAAGCATATGTAGACACCAAACTTAGTGTTTGGCTATATACTCCACCTGAATGAATAAGTATATATCCTAAGATAGCTTGAGAAGCTATTTTGGAGAGCCTTTAGGTACACCAAACTTAGGAATTAGACATATGCTTCACACTAAAAGAACTCAAATATATGCTAGGAGAGCCATTTATTGAAATTAAAACAAAGCAAGAATATCAAATCATGGGCTACCTCCCATGGAGCGCTCTTTTATTGTCATTAGCTTGACATTGACTCCTTATTAGGGTGGCTGATGATTGTGGGTGCCTTAGTTTGTCTCCTCTCACTGTAAGCTTTCTTCCAGTGCCTTGATGTTCAATCTCTGTATGCTCCAGCGAGAGTATCCTATTGATAGTGTAGTAATCATCAGATTGTTGCTCTGTCCCAACTGTTGGTAGATTAGTTACACTTTATCTCCCTTTGAGAATCCTTCAGTTGGGATCTTTTTGTTTTTCCTCCATTTTAGGGCCTTTTTCTTGCTTTTCTTCCCCTTTTTTGGTGATTTTTCTGCTTTGACAGTGGGCTATATTTTAGGATCTGTCTTCTTAGTGGCCAACACCACACTTTCTTCTTGCTTTCTCTCATCATTCTGTACGATATCATTCTCCTTTTGTCCTGCTTTGCTGCTTGTCTCTTGCTTTGGAGGGGAACTAATGAGTATCTCCTTGGATTCTTCCTTCCAATGCAAGTCTTCTCTGTCATCCTTCATGCATTTTTCCATTTCATCAGTATGATGTGCTTCTGGAAAGATATTCAGAGTGATTCTCTTATCATGTACCCTTAGGGTCAATTCTCCTTGTTCAACATCTATGGCCCTTGCTGTGGCCAGGAATGGTCTTCCCAAGATAATAGAGTCACTCCCTTCTTTTCCTAGGTCCAGGATTACAAAGTCTGCAGGGAATATAAACTTATCCACCTTGACCAAAAGGTTTTCAATCACTCCTTTGGAAAATACCAATGATTTGTCCACAAGCTTTAATGACATCTGTGTGGGCCTTACCTCCTCTATGCATAGCTTTCTCATTATAGAATAAGGCATTAGATTGATGCTGGCTCCTAAGTCACACAGTGCTTTTTTAATGGTCATATTACCAATGGTGCAAGGTAAGAAGAAGCTCCCAGGGTCTTGGAGCTTTGGAGGGAGCCCTTTTTGGATCACTGCACTGCATTCTTGTGTCAGAAGCACTGTTTCCTTCTCATGCCAGCTTCTCTTTTTGTTGATGAGCTCCTTCAGGAACTTTGCATATAGAGGCATCTGCTCTAATGCTTCAGCAAGTGGGATATTAATCTCCAGCTTCTTGAAGACCTCAAGGAACTTGGGGAATTATTGATCCTTGAGTTCTTTTTTGTAGTCTTTGAGGATATGGCAGAGGAGGTGTGTAAGCCTTCACAACCTTCTTCTGTTCTTGTGATGATTCCTCCATGACTTATTTCCCTTTCCTTGAAGCTTGGAGCTGCTCATCTTTTTCCTTAAGCTTCTCCTGTTCTTGCTCATCTTCTTCCTTGTTTCTGGCTTCATCTTTCTTGCTGCTAGCCTTGTCATTGTCCATAGGCTTCTTGTTGACTTCTTTGTCATTCACTAAGGTTCTTCCACTCCTTAATTGGATAGCTTTGCATTCTTCTTTGGGATTCAGAATGGTATCACTTGGGAGTGAGCTTGTGGTATCTGTGGCTGATTGTGGGATGTTGAGGGTGGATGATAGTTGTTTTGGTTAGTGGTTGGGTTATTGGGTGGATAATAGCTGGAATTGGGGTAGTTATTTTTGGGTTTTCTGTATGGATTGTGGTTAGTGTTTTTCTGGTTGTGGTTTGTGTTTCTTGAGTTGTTCTGGTTTGAATTTTTCTGCCAAGGCTACTGGTTTTGATTGTCTCCCCACCTTAGATTGGGATGGTTTCTTCAAGAGGGCTTGTATGTGTCTCTATGGAATTCATTCTAGCTGGATCCTTGGTTGTGCATGTAATTCACTTGTTCCTGTTGCTGATCTTCACAATTTTCCTCATTTTGTCCCCACCCAGTTGGTGGTTGATTGGTGATATTTACTGATGCAACTTGTAGACTATCAATCCTCTTAGCCATCTGCTCAAATTGTTGCTGGATTTGCTGATGCATCACCTTGTTTTGAGCTAGAATAGTGTCCACACCTTCCAACTCCAGTACACCTTTTCTCTGGGTTGGTTAGTGTTGTCTTTGATGAGCAAAGAAGTATTGATTGTTTGCCACCATATCTATGCGGTTTTGGGCTTCCTCTGCTGTCTTCATTAGTTGCAATGAACCTCCTGCTGAATGATCTAATGCTTCCTGAGCTTTCAGAGTCAATCCTTCATAGAAATTCTGAAGTATGTCCCATTCATTGAACATTTTAGGGGGGCATTTTCTAATCAAGGCCTTGTATCTCTCCCAAGCCTCATAGAGGGATTCTGCGTCCATCTGTGTGAAGGTTTGCACCTCTGTCTTCAACCTGATAATCCTTTGAGGTGGGTAGAACTTGGCTAGGAATTTGCTCACTAGATCCTCCCAGCTAGTGATGTTTTCTTGTGGAAAGGCTTCCAGCCATTGAGCAGCCTTGTCCCTCAATGAAAATGGGAACAGCAAGAGTTTATATATGTCTGGATGCACACCGTTGGATTTCACTGTGTCACAGATCCTCATGAAGATAGATAAATGCTGATTTGGATCTTCTAGTGGGCTTCCTCCATAGGAGCAGTTGTCTTGTACCAAAGTGATAAGCTGGGGCTTTAATTCAAAGTTGTTTGCATTGACATTTGGGGTAAGGATGCTACTCCAATAATGCCTTGGATTAGCAAATGTGTAAGATGCCAAGACTCTCCTCTGGGGTTGACCATTGTTGTTGGCTACTCAGACTAGTGGATTTGTTGGATTCTCCTCCATTTCTTGGTATTCCTCTTCAGAAACTTCTTCACCGATGACACCTTTTCCTCTTGCTTCTGTTCTTAATCTTCAGAGAGTCCTCTCATCTTGATCACAGAAGGTAGGGATCTCTCTCCTTGCCTCTGTCATACAATAGCAAGAAAAACACACAGAAAAACCAGAAAACAAAAACAATTCACTCTACTGCTAGAGTGAGATTATGGTTAGCTTAAAGTGAGAGGGGAAATTGATAGAATAGTAAAGTACAGAAGAAGTAAAAGAGCTAAAACTTAAAGTGCAAGTAATGTAAATGACTGAAACTTAAAAGGCAAAAAATGTAAATTGTTGAATCTAAATTGCTGAGAAATGTAAATTGCTTGAAGAATAAAAGAATTTGGGTGCTGGAACTTGGAATTGAACAAGAAATTGCAAACTAAAGTAAATCAGCAAGCTCTGAAATGCAAGACTTAAGATCTAGATCTCAATAGCAAGAACAGAAATGGAAAATTGCTTCAAGAAGTAAAAAAGCAAGAAAACTTGAATCAATTATGAAATCCTAAAGAGGAATTGAAGATCGTTGAAGAAAAATGAGATTAGAAAGCAGATCTAGATCTCAATTGCTCTCTTGATCAAGCAGAAAAGTAATTGCAGAAGAAATGGAAAGGAAAACAGTAAATAAAACTTAGATTCAATCCTCCAATTTCCAAAACTATATGAAAGAATAGCAAAGATGATTCTCAGATCCAGATTCAATGGAATTCTTCAATCTCAATTTAAAAACCTAAAACAGAAAAGTAGAATTATAGATGAAAGAAATTGAAAACAGAAAACTAAACTCAAATCCAATTCTTAGAAAAATTGAGAAAAGAGGTAAAAGATGATTCTCAAACTTAGAATCAATGAAGCTCTTCAATCTCAATTCAAACTCTAAGAACAAAAATTAAAATTTTCAGAAGAAAGAAAAATGCATAAAGAAAACTCATATCCAAATTCCCAAATCCCAAAACAATTCAAATCCAAGTGAAAACTAAAAATGGAGCTAAAGGTAAAACTAAAAATGAGCAAAAAAGGTCCTTTACAAATCAAATTAACTCCTATTTATACACTTTCTATTTTTGATTTTTAGAACTTGGAGTGGGCTTTTTAAATTGGTGAAGAAGTGGATCCAGTATGGAATTTGATTTGAAAATGGTCCATGGGTCCTAGCTCCAGTGGAGCGCTCAGTGAGGATTATCAACGTAGCGCCACATGCCTTGTCATGCTTCCCTTGCGTGCTTGCAATTCCTCAGTGCTCAGTTGGAAGATGCAACGTAGCGCTACACTTGGTGTGAGGTTCCCCCTTCGAACCTTGGCTACTCCACTTTGAGTGCTGTGTCTTGCTTTTCTTTTGAGCCATGCTCGAAAAAAGTAGAAGGAGTTAACATAGCGCTCACTTCAATTGAGCGCTGGTGCCTTGTAGTTGAGTGCTTCGTTTTGATTGTCAACGTAGCGCCCTTGCTCCCTTTGCTTGGCCTCTCCACACTAGCGTTCACTCTTTAAACGCTGCGCTGGCTTACTGAGCGCTCCTTATTCCTTGGTTGAGCGCTACGCTTTAGTATCATGGGCCACGCTTTGGTTGAGCACGCTTTCATGGTTCTTTCTTTTCTTCTCCTACAAGCAACCAAATAAACTTATCAAAGTATCATCAAATTTACAAGGTTTCTAAATCATTCATAAAATCAACTAATTCTAGCTTAAACCCTATGATTTTGTGTCAATTAAATGATGGTTGATTGGTTTAACATAACCATGAAAATCCACTCCAAATCACTTACTTATAGTGCAAGAAAGTGCATAAAACCTAATCAAACAAGTGAAAAATGCTTGAAAAGCTAGCATAAGATGACTAGTCATCAGTGAACCTCATTCACAGCCCGGACCTTGAAATAAAAATTTTTAAAATTGTGGAAAGAGTCTCAAAAATGGCAAAAACTTTTCTACCTTGGGTAGCCCGGGAGGAGATCCAAGAAGCCTTCTTCTTGGCCGCCCCCGACGTAATCAACACGAACAGGAACAGAAACAGACAAAGGAAAGGTCGGACAACCAACTCTTGACACAACAGCTGAAAAATTTTCATAGAAGCCCAAGAGTTGGGATGAAGCTGAGAAGAGGCAAGGTTACAGTTCCAAAGGATTTCAGTCTCAAACTCAGAAAATGGAATGGTGTTGCCTAGCTTGGTGAAAAATCAATCATATACATAAAAGAACGGATGCTCTGTCCGACTTAGAGGAGGAAAGCAAACTCTCTCCTCAGGGTCAGGGGACACTAACTCATAGTCCTTCTCATCCTCCCTATTCCCACAAATCCTATGATATCTCTTAAACTTTTCACAGTACTCCCAATCTGCTACAGTAACACAACCCAATACTACGGAATCTAACTAGTCAGCCATGCCAGGAGGAACCTTTGTGGCCATTTCAACAATATTCATATGAGACATAGAAACTATACCTACAGCAATAAAATGAAAAGGCATCATTACCAAACCACTCAGCCAAAAAACGAAAACAAAGAAATAACCAGCAAACAGCAGCAAGACAGCAAAGGGCGCCCCAAGGTTCGCAAGAACAAACCATACCGCAACCTAGAGACACCCTTTGAAGGCAGAATAGGCACAAGACAGAAAAATGCAAAGGATCAAAGAAGATCAAAAGTCCTAGCCATTCAGCAGCAATTAAAAGATTAAAACTTTAAAAGAAACAAAAACAGGCAGCACCACCAAAAGAAAGCACAAAACAAGAAAGAAGGATCACAACTGCCATCAAACAAGAAAAATCCAAAATGCTGCAAGTGAGTACCAACCTGAAAAAAAAAGAAGCAAAAATGGCGATGAACAAACGGCGAATTCGCAAACGATCCACACCAACGAGCGCCTCGAAGCTTCAAAGAAAAGAAAAACTTGGGGCAAACGAAAGAATAAAATGAAAGAAGGTTTCTTCTCAGAAAGCAAAGGGAAGCAGCTGGAAGCAAAAAGTGAAGAAAGCAAAGCCCCTTTGATTTTAAACAAAATACAGAGAGGGAAAGCAAAACGGCAAAGGAATAAAGAGCCCAATTAATAGGCTTTAAAATCGCTCGCAGATATTTAAGAAACTGCTATGCTCGAAAATGGTGTAGCATTTAAAAGCAAAACGCTTCACGTTTCGAAAGAATTAAAGGCATAGAAATCACCCGCGAAGGATCAACAAACCGGGATACGACCTCATAAAGAGACCGAAGCTCAAGCAGGGGCACTATTCATACCCCGACTTGAGTTATGGGGCCGGATTGGCCGCAAACAAAAGGACCGACCTCGTGAAAGGTTGGTTCATTACCGACCTCTTTGCAAAGAGCTTGGAAGACCTCAAAAGAGGCCCAAAGAGGCCTAAATCAAAGAGCCACCACCTACTGAAAAGCGGTTGGCGAAAGATATAATCTCATCTGCAAAAGATAAGATAGGATAACAATCTTATCCCAAGGAAGATCATCGAAACACCACTATAAGTACACTGGAACCCCCAGGTATAACTCATACTCTAATTCTACTAAAAATCTACCTAAAGCCTATACTGACTTCAGCATCGGAGTCTCTTGCAGGTACCGCCACCCCTCTCCAAGAGATCGAGACCAGCGGCACCTCAGCTCCAGCAAGTCGAATATGGCAAACTCAACCAAACCAGAAGATCTCATCCGAGATCGACCTCAATATTTTGGGTAACCCTTAGAATAGGTTCTGAAAGAAGCAAGGGAAGTTCATGGCTACTATAGCTGAAGCGGTGAACCACTTGACCTTACTACGCTCAAGAAATCAAGATATCCCCCTTGAGGAAGGTGGAGGATCAACTAAGGAATGTAGAGAGGAGGAGAATATAGAGCCTCAAGAGAAAGAAGAAGAGCTAGGACAAAAATCGCAACAATAGAAGGAAGGTAATACAAGTGAACCGGAAGAGGTGAATGGAGAATTGAGGGAGTTTGATCAAGAATTGGATTGCATCATCAATGATTTTTTGTCCACCTTGGTTAACATCCTCAATGATCTTGAGGAACCTTCCACTCTTGAGTTTGAGAGAGAAAGGGAAGGGCTAGAAAAGAGTGGTGAGGAAGAGTTAGTCAACAAAGAAGCGGAAGCTTTCATGCAAGAGTTTACAAGAGTGATTCGAACCGAAGGGCAATTTGAGTGGGTAACAATTTCTTCAATGAGCTTCATAGGCCCACACCACTTTGCTCTATTGGAAACGAATCATCAACTTAAGGCCTTTCTTGGAGCGTTGAATGTTGAAAGAGTGGATGTTAGTTGCCAAAGGAGTTCAAGACATAAATGGTACAAGGTTCAATTAGGAGGATTCCAAGATTCAAGTGGGTGCTTCAAAGGTTCTTGGGGTGGTTGTCCATCCAAAGGCACCAGTGAAAAACAACAAGAGGGTGACAGAGAACCCAAAGTGTGGGATCCGGGCATACACCTCTACAACTAACAATTTTGGCTCCCAATTTCTTGCTAGAGGTTGTTTGAGAGCTTAATGTACTTCATATGGGATCCCGGAGGAGTTTTGAAGAGCAAACATGGGTGGTAACTCAAGGATGAGTGGAAGCATAAGCCACCATGACACAAGCTTCACTCAAAAAGTCCAACTTAAGGACTTTAAACCAAAGTGCTAGGTGGGAGACACCCTACTATGGTAATATCCTTCTAACTTTCTCTCTTTTAGCTTTTATTTCTTGAATAATTGGTTATGTTGCTTAGTTAGTTTAGTTGCATTTTGGTGTTGGCTAGGTAATTTTAGAAGAATAAGGTGTTTTTGGAGTTTTAACATGTTTTGGGGCTTGAAAACCTGTTTTGGATGTCACCTTGGTGCCCTTAAGGCACTAAAATTTTTTGCAGAAACAGAGTTCTATGCATACGCACGTACCTGTGCGCGCGCACATTCCACAACACCTAGTCTGTCCGTAGCGCTCGCACATCTTGTGCGTGGGAACCCTATCCTATTTTTCTTCCTGTGCGTTAGCACACTTGTTGTGCACACGCACAGTTCACCCTGTTTCTTATTTAAAAAAAAGGCTACCTGTGCGTGCGCACATTTTTGTGCGCATGCACAACCCTTGGCAACCCTTCTGCGAATAGCACACACACCCAATGTGCGTGGGAACAACCTTGGTTTTCCCTTGTTTGTGCACGCACAGACCGTTGTGCGTGCATACACCCCTTGATTCCTATTCTGTTTGCAGCGCCCGCACGCTGCTGTGCGTGCGCATACCCCTCATTTTCTCTAGTGTGCGCCCGCACACTACCTTATGTGTACGAACAAGGCCCTTTTTGAATGTTAATTCAAAAGGGGAGATCAATCGCGCTTCAGCTTCACCTCAAAACCCTTTTTTTTCTTCTTTTCTTCTTCTCTGAAGCATCCCCCAGCCCTCAACCCTTCACCACCCAAACCACCACCAACCATCTCCGTTCGTCTGACCACACTACCACTGACGACCAATGTTGCCTACCTTTTCTCTCTTTCCTTCTTCCCTTTTCTTTCCCCTTTCTCCATTCCTTCTTCTCTGTGTGCAACCTTGTCTCTGTGCCAACCACCTCTGTCTGCGTCTTCCAGTCCAGTGAGTAACCACCAGTGGCGGTGAACCTCTGTGCCACCGTGACCACACCACTACTTCCTACCCCATTCTTCTTCTTTCTTCATCAACGCAGGTTCCATCCCCTTCCCTACATCCTGATGAGCGAATAATTTATACACTTTTTGGCATTGTTTTTACATAGTTTTTAGTATGATTTAGTTAGTTTTTAATATATTTTTATTAATTTTTAAATAAAAATCATATTTCTGGACTTTACTATGAGTTTGTGTATTTTTCTATGATTTCAGGTAATTTCTGGCTGAAATTGAGGGACCTGAGCAAAAATCTGATTCTGAGGCTGAAAAAGGACTGCAGATGCTATTGGATTCTGACCTCCCTGCACTCAAAGTGGATTTTCTGGAGCTACAGAAATATAAATGGAGCGCTCTCAATTGCGTTGGATAGTAGACATCCAGAGCTTTCCAGCAATATATAATAGTCCATACTTTGTCCAAGTTTAGATGATGCAAACTGGCGTTTAACGCCAGTTTTCTGCCCTATTCTGACATTAAACGCCAGAAACAAGTTGCAAAGCAGAGTTAAACGCTAGAAACAAGTTACAAACTGGCATTCAACTCCAAGGAAGACCTCTACACATGAAAGCTTCAATGCTCAGCCCAAGCACACACCAAGTGGGCCCAGAAGTAGATTTTTGCATCATTTACTCATTTCTGTAAACCCTAGTAACTAGTTTAGTATAAATAGGATTTTTTACTATTGTATTGACATCTCTGGATAGTCTTTGAATAATTTTGTGTTCTGAGATCACGTTTAGGGGGCTGGCCATTCGGCCATGCCTGGATCACTTTCACATATGTATTTTCAACGGTAGAGTTTCTACACACCATAGATTAAGGTGTGGAGCTCTGCTGTTCCTCATGAATTAATGCAAAGTAATATTGTTTTTCTATTCAAATCAAGCCTATTTCTTCTCTAAGATATTCATTCGCACACAAGAACATGATAACTGTGATGATTATGTGACACTCATCACCATTCTCACCTATGAACGCGTGCTTAACAAACACTTCCGTTCTACATGAAAACAAGCTTGAATGCATATCTCTTAGCCTCATGATCTACGATCAGAGTCTTCGTGGTATAGGCTACAATTATTTGCGGCCATTCTTGAGATCCAGAAAGTCTAAACCTTGTCTGTGGTATTCCGAGTAGGATCTGGGAAGGGATGGCTGTGACGAGCTTCAAACTCGTGAGTGCTGGGCGTAGTGACAGACGCAAAAAGGATCACTGGACCCTATTCCAGCATGATCGAGAACCGACAGATGATTAGCCATGCGGTGACAGCACATTTGGATCATTTTCACTGAGAGGACGGGATGTAGCCATTGAAAACGGTGATGCCCAACATACAGCTTGCCATGGAAAGGAGTATGAATGATTGGATAAAAGCAGTGGGAAAGCAGAGGTTCAGAAGGAACAAAAGCAACTCCATACGCTTATCTGAAATTCACACCAATGAATTACATAAGTATCTGTATCCTATTTTATATTTTATTTATATTTTAACTATCAATTCACCATAACCATTTGAATCCGCCTGACTGAGATTTGCAAGATGACCATAGCTTGCTTCAAGCCGACAATCTCCGTGGGATCGACCTTACTCACGTAAAGTTTATTACTTGGACGACCCAGTGCACTTGCTGGTTAGTTGTGTGAAGTTGTGAAAAAGAACTAAGATTATGAACGTGCGTATTAAGTTTTTGGCGCCGTTACCAAGGAATGAACGATCACGATTTCGTGCACCAAGTTTTTGGCGCCGTTGCCGGGGATTGTTCGAGTTTGGACAACTGACGGTTCATCTTGTTGCTCAGATTAGGTAATTTTATTTTAATTTTAAGCTTTTGATTTTTATTATTTTTATTTTTATTTTCGATAAATTTTCAAAAAAAAAATATTTTTATAAAATAAATAAATTATTCTATGGCTTCAAGAATGAATTCTAGAGTTTCATGATGATCTATTGAAGTCTGGCTGGCTGTAAAGCCATGTCTAATCCTTTGGACCGAGGTTTCAACTATCATTAGAGAAGAGCTTCTTTGTCTTTCTCATTAATTTAGCTTTTGTATGTAATGATCTGCTAAAGCTTGGCTAGCCATTGGCCATGTCTAGTGTTTTGGACCGGAGCTTTCACTGAAAGCTTGGCTGGCTAGTAAGCCATGTCTAATTCCTGGACTGGAGCTTTAGACTAACATTGCATGATTCCTGGAATTCTCATTAAAAATTTTGAAATCCGTATTTTTCTTTTCCAATTAATTTTCGAAAAAATCCAAAAAAAAATTTAATAAAATCATAAAAACCAAAATTTGATGTTTCTTGCTTGAGTCTAGTGTCAATTTTTAAGTTTGGTGTCAATTGTATCTTTTTAATTTTTCATTAAAATTTTCGAAAACTAATGCATTTGTTCTTCATGATCTTCAAGTTGTTCTTGATGAATTAATTTGTTTGATCTTTGCATTTTTATGTTTTGTGTCTTTTCTTGTTTTTCATATGCAATTTCAATTTGTTAGTGTCTAAAGTTTGAAAATTTCTGAGTTTGGTGTCTTGCATGTTTTTCTTTTCTTAAAAATTTTCAAAAATAAGTTCTTGGTGTTCATCTTGACATTCAAAGTGCTCTTGGTGTTCATCTTGACATTCAAAGTGTTCTTGCATGCATCATGTGTTTTGATTCATAATTTTCATGTTTTGAGTCTTTTGGTTGTTTTTCTCTTTCTTCATTAAAAATTAAAAAATAAAAAAAATATCTTTCCCTTATTCTCTCATAAATTTTCGAAAATTTGGTTTGATTTAGTCAAAAAGTTTTTAAATTTAATTGTTTCTTATGAGTCAAATCAAATTTTCAATTTAAAAATTCTATCTTTTTCAATTTTTTTTTAAAAATCAAATCTTTTTCATTTTTTCTTTCATAATTTCGAAATTTTCAAAATTTATTTTCAAAATATTTTTCTTATTTCTATTTCATATTTTCGAAATTAATGCTAACAATTAATGTGATTGATTCAAAAATTTTAAGTTTGTTACTTGTCTAGTAAGAAAGGTTCAATCTTTAAATTTTAAAATCATATCTTTTTGTTTCTTGTTAGTCAAGTAATCAACTTTAATTTTCAAAATCAAATCTTTTTAAATTTCTTTTTCAAATCTTTTTCAAAATAAATTTCAATCACATCTTTTTCAAAATGAATTTCAAAATCTTTTCTAACCTCTTATCTTTTCAAAATTGATTTTCAAATCTTTTTCAAATTAATCCTATCTTTTTGTTTGATTCTTATCTTTTTCAAAACTACCTAACTAATTTTCTCTCTCTAATTTTCGAAAATCACTAACCTCTTTTTCAAAATTTCTTTTCATTAACTAATTATTTTAAATTTTAATTTTAATTTTATTCCTTTTCGTATTTTCGAATTATAACTAATATTTAAAATAAAAACAAAAATATTTTTATTTTATTTTATTTTATTTTCGAATTCTTCTCCCTCTCATCTCCTTCTATTTATTTATTTATCTACTAACACCCTTCTTTCACTCAAAAATTCGAACCCACTCTTCTCCTCTGTGTTCTAATTCTTATCTTTTCCTTTTTCTATTCTTCTCTTCTTATACTCATATAAGGAATCTCTATACTGTGACATAGAGGATTCCATATTTTCTTTTCTGTTCTCTTCTTTTTCATATGAGCAGGAACAAGGATAAGAACATTCTTGTTGAAGCTGATCCTGAACCTGAAAGGACTCTCAAGAGGAAGCTAAGGGAAGCTAAAGCACAACTCTCTGGAGAAAATCTGACAGAAATTTTCGAAAAAGAAGGAGACATGGCCGAACCCAACAACAATGCAAGGAAGATGCTTGGTGACTTCACCGCACCAAATTCCAACTTACATAGAAGAAGCATCTCAATCCCTGCCATTGGAGAAAACAATTTTGAGCTAAAGCCTCAATTAGTTTCTCTGATGCAACAGAATTGCAAGTTTCATGGACTTCCATCAGAAGATCCTTTTCAGTTTTTAACTGAATTCTTGCAGATCTGTGATACTGTTAAGACCAATGGGGTTGATCCCGAGGTCTACAGGCTTATGCTTTTCCCGTTTGCTGTAAGAGACAGAGCTAGAATATGGTTGGACTCTCAACCTAAAGATAGCTTGAACTCTTGGGATAAGCTGGTCACGGCTTTCTTAGCCAAGTTCTTTCCTCCTCAAAAGCTTAGCAAGCTTAGAGTGGATGTTCAAACCTTCAAACAGAAAGAAGGTGAAACCCTCTATGAAGCTTGGGAAAGATACAAGCAACTGACCAAAAAGTGTCCTTCTGACATACTTTCAGAATGGACCATCCTGGATATATTCTATGATGGTCTGTCTGAATTATCAAAGATATCACTGGACCATTCTGCAGGTGGATCCATTCACCTAAAGAAAATGCCTGTAGAAGCTCAGAAACTCATTGACATGGTTGTAAATAACCAGTTCATGTACACTTCTGAAAGGAATCCTGTGAGTAATGGGACGCCTCAGTGGAAGGGAGTTCTTGAAATTGATACTCTGAATGCTATATTGGCTCAGAATAAAATATTAACTCAGCAAGTCAATATGATTTCTCAGAGTCTGAATGGATTGCAAAATGCATCCAACAGTACTAAAGAAGCATCTTCTAAAGAAGAAGTTTATGATCCTGAGAACCCTGCAATGGCAAAGGTGAACTATATGGGTGAAGCCTATGGAAACACCTATAATCCCTTATGGAGAAATCATCCAAATTTCTCATGGAAGGATCAACAAAAGCCTCAACAAGGTTTTAATAATGGTGGAAGAAACAAGTTTAGCAATAGCAAGTCTTTTCCATCATCTTCTCAGCAACAGACAGAGAATTCTTAGCAGAATCTATCTAGCTTAGCAAATATAGTCTCTGATCTATCTAAGGCCACTCTGAGTTTCATGAATGAAACAAGGTCCTCCATTAGAAATTTGGAGGCACAAGTGGGCCAGCTGAGTAAAAGAGTCACTGAAACTCCTCCTAGTACTCTCCCAAGTAATACAGAAGAGAATCCAAAAAGAGAGTGCAAGGCCATAACCTTACTTGGTGTGGCCGAACCCAGAGAGGAGGAAAAGGATGTGAATCCTAGTGAGGAAGACCTCCTGGGACGTTCACTGACCAATAAGAAGTTTCCCTTTGAGGAACCAAAGGAATCTGAGGCTCATCTAGAGACCATAGAGATTCTATTGAACCTCCTTTTATCATTCATGAGCTCTGATGACTATTCTTCCTCTGAAGAGGATGAAGACATCATTAAAGAGCAGGTTGCTAAATATCTAGGAGCCATCATGAAGTTGAATGCCAGTTTATTTGGTAATGAGACTTGGGAGGATGAACCCCCCTTATTCACCAATGAACTAAGTACATTGATAGACATTGCCTCAGAAGAAACCGGATCCCGGAAAGTTCTTCATACCTTGTACCATAGGCACCATGACCTTTGAGAAGGCTCTGTGTGACCTTGGGTCAGGGATAAACCTCATGCCACTCTCTGTAATATAGAAACTAGGAATCTATGAGGTACAAGCTACAAGAATCTCACTAGAGATGGCAGACAAATCAATGAAACAGGCTTATGGATTAGTAGAGGACTTGTTAGTAAAGGTTGAAGGCCTTTACATCCCTGCTGATTTCATAATCCTAGACACTGGGAAGGATGAGGATGAATCCATCATCCTTGGAAGACTCTTCCTAGCCACAGCAAAAGCTGTGATTGATGTGGACAGAGGAGAGTTGGTCCTTCAACTGAATGAGAACTACCTTGTATTTAAGACTCAAGGTTCTCCTTCTGTAACCATGAAGAGGAAGCATGAAAAGCTTCTCTCACTGCAGAGTCAACCAAAGCCCCCACAGTCAAACTCTAAGTTTGGTGTTGGGAGGCCACAACCAAACTCTAAGTTTGGTGTTGAACCCCCACATTCAAACTCTAAAGTTTGGTATTGGGAGGTCCCAACAATGCTCTGAACATCTTTGAGGCTCCATGAGAGCTCACTGTCAAGCTATTGACATTAAAGAAGCGCTTGTTGGGAGGCAACCCAATGTCATTTAATTATATTTATTTATTTTCTATTGCTATTTTATGTTTTCTTTAGGTTGATGATCATGTGAAGTCACAAAAACTACTGAAAAATCAAAAACAGAATGAAAAATAGCATTAAAACAGCTCACTCTGGAGGAAGAGCTTACTGGCGTTTAAGAAGCATCAAACTGGCGTTTAACGCCAGAAAGAAGCATCAAGCTGGCGTTAAACGCCAGAAACAAGCACCAGACTAGCGTTTAACGCCAGAACAGAGCATGGAGTTGGCGTTTAATGTCAGAAACAAGCAGCAAGCTGGCATTTAAATGCCAGACATGTATTCTAAGGGCGTTTGCATGCCTAAATAGAGCAGGGATGCTAAGTCCTTGACCCCTCTGGATCTGTGGACCCCACAGGATCCCCACCTACCCCACCTCTTCTTCTCTCCTCTTCACACCTTTTCATAACTCTCTTCTCCAAATACCCTTCACCAATCACCTCCATACCTTTACCCCAAATACCCTTAACCACTCACATCCATCCACTCTTCCCCATAAATCCCACCTACCTCCAAAATTCAAATTCTTTTCCCTCCCAAACCCAACCCTAATGGCCGAAACCTACCCTTTCCCCCACCCCTATATAAACCCCTCAACACTACTCCATTTTCACACATTACAACCACCACTTCTCCCCCTTGGCCGAATACACCTTCTCCCTCCATCTCCTCTATTTTCTTCTCCTTCTACTACTTCCTTTCTTCTTTTGCTCAAGGACGACCAAACCTTTTAAGTTTGATGTGGTAAAAGCATTGCTTTTTTTTTTCCATAACCATCAATGGCACCTAAGGCCAGAGAAACCTCAAGAAAGAGGAAATGGAAAGCAATTGCTTCCACCTCTGAGTCATGGAAGATGGAGAGATTCATCTCAAAGGTCCATCAAGACCACTTCTATGAAGTTGTGGCCAAGAAAAAGGTGATCCCTGAGGTCCCTTTTAAGCTCAGAAAGAGCGAGTATCCGGAGATCCGACAAGAGATTAGAAGAAGAGGATGGGAAGTTCTCTCTAATCCTATTCAACAAGTCAGAATCTTAATAGTTCAAGAGTTCTATGTAAACGCATGGATCACTAGGAACCATGATCAAAGTATGAACCCAAACCCAAAGAACTGGCTTACAATGGTTCGGGGGAAATACTTAAATTTCAGTCCGGAAAATGTAAGGTTGGCATTCAACTTGCCAATGATACAAGAAAACGCACGCCCCTACACTAGAAGGGTCAACTTTGATCAAAGGTTGGACCAAGTCCTCATGGACATATGTGTGGAAGGAGCTCAATGGAAAGTTGACTCAAGAGGCAAGTCGGTTTAATTGAGAAGACCAAACCTTAAGCCTGTAGCTAGAGGATGGTTGGAGTTCATCCAACGCTCAATTATTCCTACTAGCAACCGGTCTAAAGTTACTGTAGACCGGGCCATCATGATCCATAGTATCATGATTGGAGAGGAAGTGGAAGTTCATGAGATTATACCTCAAGAATTCTACAAGGTGGCTGACAAGTCCTCCACTTTGGCAAAGTTAGCCTTTTCTCACCTCATTTGTCACCTCTGCAATTTAGCTGGAATTGACATAGAGGGAGACATCCTCATTGATGAGGATAAGCCCATCACTAAGAAAAGGATGGAGCAAACAAGAGATCATAGACCTCAACAAGAGCATGAGAAAATTCCTCACCATGAAATCCCTGAGATGCCTCAAGGGATGCACTTCCCTCCACAAAACTATTGCGAGCAAATCAACACTTTCCTAGGAGAATTAAGTTCCAACATGGGATAACTAAGGATGGAGCACCAAGAGCACTCCATCATTCTCCATGAGATTAGAGAAGATCAAAGAGCTATGAGGGAGGAGCAACGAAGGCAAGGAAGAGACATAGAGGAGCTCAAGAACACCATTGGTTCTTCAAGAAGAGGAAGACGCCACACTCACTAAGGTGGACCCGTTCCTTAATCTCCTTGTTCTTATTTTCCTATTTTTTGGTTTTTGAGCCTTAGGTTTTATTTATGTTTGTGTCTCTACTATATGATCATTAGTGTTTAAGTGTCCATGTCTTAAAGCTATGAATCCATCACCCCTCTTAAATGAAAAATGTTTTAATTACAAAAGAACAAGAAGTACATGATTTCGAATTCATCTTTGAAATTAGTTTAATTATTTTGATGTGGTGACAATACTTTTTGTTTTCTGAATGAATGCTTAAACAGTGCATATGTCTTTTGAATTTGTTGTTTATGAATGTTAAAATTGTTGGCTCTTGAAAGAATGATGAAAAAGGAGAAATGTTATTTGATGATCTGAAAAAATCATAAAAATGATTCTTAAAGCAAGAAAAAGCAGTGAATAGAGAAAAGCTTGCGAAAAAAAAAGAAGGCGAAAAAATATAATAATAAAGAAAAAGAAAAAGCAAGCAGAAAAATCTAATATCCCTTAAAACCAAAAGGCAAGGGTAATAAAAAGGATCCAAGGCTTTGAGCATCAGTGGATAGGAGGGCCCAAAAGGAATAAAATCCTGGCCTAAGCGGCTAAACCAAGCTGTCCCTAACCATGTGCTTGTGGCGTGAAGGTGTCAAGTGAAAACTTGAGACTGAGTGGTTAAAGTCGAGGTCCAAAGCAAAAAGAAGAGTGTGCTTAAGAACCCTGGACACCTCTAATTGGGGACTCCAGCAAAGCTGAGTCACAATCTGAAAAGGTTCACCCAGTTACTTGTCTGTGGCATCTATGTATCCGGTGGTAATACTGGAAAACAAAGTGCTTAGGGCCACGGCCAAGACTCATAAAGTAGTTGTGTTCAAGAATCAAGATACTGAACTAGGAGAATCAATAACACTATCTGAATTCTGAGTTCCTATAGATACCAATCATTCTGAACTTCAAGGGATAAAGTGAGATGCCAAAACTGTTCAGAGGCAAAAAGCTACTAGTCCCGCTCATCTAATTGGAGCTAAGTTTCATTGATATTTGGAATTTATAGTATATTCTTTTTTTTATCCTATTTTATTTTCAGTTGCTTGGGGACAAGCAACAATTTAAGTTTGGTGTTGTGATGAGCGGATAATTTATACGCTTTTTGGCATTGTTTTTACATTGTTTTTACATAGTTTTTAGTATGATTTAGTTAGTTTTTAATATATTTTTATTAGTTTTTAAATAAAATTACATTTCTGGACTTTACTATGAGTTTGTGTGTTTTTCTGTGATTTCAGGTAATTTCTGGCTGAAATTGAGGGACCTGAGCAAAAATCTGATTCTGAGGCTGAAAAAGGACTACAGATGCTGTTGGATTCTAACCTCCCTGCACTCTAAGTGGATTTTCTGGAGCTACAAAAACCTAAATGGCACGCTCTCAATTGCGTTGGAAAGTAGACATCTAGGGCTTTCCAGAAATATTTAATAGCCCATACTTTGCCCAAGATTAGATGATGCAAACTGGTGTTTAACTCCAGCTTTCTGCCCTATTCTAGCGTTAAACGCCAGAAACAAGTTGCAAAGCAGAGTTAAACGCCAGAAACAAGTTACAAACTGGCGTTCAACTCCAAGAAAGACTTGTACACGTGAAAGCTTCAATGCTCAGCCCAAGCACATACCAAGTGGGCCCGGAAGTGGATTTCTGCATCATTTACTCATTTTTGTAAACCCTAGTAACTAGTTTAGTATAAATAAGATTTTTTACTATTGTATTGACATCTCTAGATAGTCTTTGAATAATTTTGTGTTCTGAGATCACGTTTAGGGGGCTGGCCATTCGGCCATGCCTGGATCACTTTCACTTATGTATTTTCAACGGTAGAGTTTCTACACACCATAGATTAAGGTGTGGAGCTCTGCTGTTCCTCATGAATTAATGCAAAGTACTATTATTTTTCTATTCAACTCAAGCCTATTTCTTCTCTAAGATATTCATTCGCACACAAGAACATGATGACTGTGATGATTATGTGACGCTCATCACCATTCTCACCTATGAACGCATGCTTGACAAACACTTCCGTTCTACATGAAAACAAGCTTGAATGCATATCTTTTAGCCTCCTGATCTATGATCAGAGTCTTCGTGGTATAGGCTAGAATTATTGGCGGCCATTCTTGAGATCCGGAAAGTCTAAACCTTCTCTGTGGTATTCCGAGTAGGATATGGAAAGGGATGGCTGTGATGAGCTTCAAACTCGCGAGTGCTAGGCGTAGTGACAGATGCAAAAGGATCATTGGACCCTATTCCAGCATGATCGAGAACCGACAGATGATTAGCCATATGGTGACAGCGCATTTGGACCATTTTCACTGAGAGGATGGGATGTAGCCATTGACAAACGGTGATGCCCAACATACAGCTTGCCATGGAAAGGAGCATGAATGATTGGATGAAAGCAGTGGGAAAGCAGAGGTTCAGAAGGAACAAAAGCAACTCCATACGCTTATCTGAAATTCTCACCAATGAATTACATAAGTATCTCTATCCTATTTTATATTTTACTTATATTTTAACTATCAATTCACCATAACCATTTAAATCTGCCTGACTGAGTTTTGCAAGATGACCATAGCTTGCTTCAAGCTGACAATCTCCGTGGGATCGACCCTTACTCACGTAAGGTTTATTACTTGGACGACCCAGTGCACTTGCTAGTTAGTTGTGCGAAGTTGTGAAAAAGAACTAAGATTATGAACGTGTGTATTAAGTTTTTGGCGCCGTTACCAAGGAATGAACGATCACGATTTCGTGCACCACATCCCAGTTCTTTTATTTAGTTAATTTTTTATTGCATTTTAATTCTGTTTTAGTGATTTGGTTAGGCTTAGGTTAGTTAAAACTTGTGTTTCTGGATTGAATGATTGCTGATTGAATTTTCTGGGTTGAATGTTGCTTAGATTGAACTGAAATACACTGCTTTTACATTCTACACACCACATGCTTGATGAATTACCTGAATGAATATTTTTGGTTTAAATCTTGTGTCTGATCATGATGAGCTTTGAATTTTGTTTTCATTGGGCATTTTAATTCACAATTGTGCAGTTTTATGTAGTTTTTGATGATGATTAAGACTGAATTTTGAATATGCACTTAGTGTTACTTTTGCTTGAACCACCAAATTGACTTGAATTTTGCAGCTGTAATAATTTGTTTGGTGAATTTTGCAGCAGTGCATACCATGTTTTGTTTAGTAAATTGACTGAGTTGCTTACTCATGTATTCTTGAACATAAATGATCATACACAATAACTTGTTCTTTGAAATTCTTTTTGAGCAATACAATCTGATTTTGGTCAAGTATTGCTTTTGAACAAAGGGTTTAGTTATGTGATCATTTCCTACTTCTTGACATGGATGAGCAAGCTCCCTTAGTGTTGAATTGGTTGTTGCCTTTGAGTTAATTTTTATGCAATATTACACCTTCAAGGTACAATTAGGCAATAACCATGTCTTGACTTAATTCACTTCCATTGCTATACCTAAGTTATTTGTGATGTAATTATTGTTCATTCCCTTTAATTGTTACTTAGGTTTCTTGATTGTGGAAAACTACTTTTTCTGTTGAGCATATCACTTCTTTAAAAAATATTTTCCTTAATTGAGTGTCTGTTTACTATATTGGCTCTAATTTGCATTGTTTGACTATTTCCTCTTTGCTTTTGTGATTTTATCTGTTTCTCCTAAATTGTATTCTGTTTTTGTTCTTTTTTAGGATGCGTCGCAAGGGTAAGGAGAAAGCCAACCCTTTGGCTCCTCCTCCTGCACGTCCGAGCACTCAGCCGGACACTTTTATTACTGAGGAAGCCCATGAGCAGTATAAGAAATTCGAAAAGAAAGCCTTCCACTATGATAGAAAGCTCAGCATACCGAAAAAATATGCAGAACTAATACATAACCGACTCAATTTCTACCAGTGAAAATTCGTAGAATTTGACCCAGTGGATATCAATGAACACCAGGTCAAAGAATTCTATGAAAATTTGCTGAAGAGAGAGGCCACAACTATTTTTCTGAGGGGTGTCACCTTAGACATCTCCGACCATGCTTTAGAGGCCCTCTTGCAGATTTCGCATATTCCTCCGAGCCGCGATGCTTACCCGAAGATAGTGGTGGACTTGACTACAGGAAAGCTTTCCTTGGACGCGGTTCTGAAGAGGATTGGGCTGCCTGAGGCCCATTGGGAATACAGCAGAGGGGAGAACGCGGTTCCACAAAACATTACATGTGCTCACTTACACCTGTAGGCGAGGATCTGGAAGCAGATCATTGCTGATTATATTTTACCGAGCACACATGCTACACACATTCGGGTCTGTGTGGTAGTACTACTTTGGGACATTCTGGAGGGGAAGAGGATATCTGTTTTTCCCCTTATCAGAGAGTTGATGTGGAAGGTGAACCAACAGCAGAAGTACAACGTCCCCTTCCCATCGATGATCACCCGTTTGGCCACTTTATCTGGGGTGGAGAGGCGACCAGAAGACCGGACGTCTGTATATATCTGCACCCAGCCATTTCTGCCATACGGAGAGTATGATAGACCACCACAGAAGAAGAGGAAGACTACAGAGCCACCATCATCATTCGCACCCTCAGCACTTTCTGCACCTTCAGTTCCTGCACTACCTCTTGGACCACTTATGAGCTGCCCCAGGACATCCTTCAGGAACTCCACCGAAACGAGCATTGTAGTGAGCACTGTTTTTAGTAGTTGGCAGCCAAGCTAGAGGGTAGAGACCCCGGTCCACCTCCGGTAACTACACCAGAGCCAGAGCCCGAGCCTGAGACGGAGCCGATAGCAGAGGAGAGAGCTGAGGAGGCAGCCGAGCAGAAAGCAGAGGCAGCTGACCAGGCCGTTTAGGAGCCGGCCGCTAAGACCACCACAGAGCCGACCCCGTGTGATCATTATATATCATCGGCTATAGCACCCACCACCGCCAGACGGTGGAGCTTCTCAGAGTTAGCCACCCCTGGTCCGATTTTTGGCACGGAGGACTGTGCATGATTTAAGT
The DNA here is from genome assembly GCF_059453495.1 of Arachis ipaensis. NCBI lineage: Eukaryota > Viridiplantae > Streptophyta > Magnoliopsida > Fabales > Fabaceae > Arachis > Arachis ipaensis. The sequence continues at coordinate 62,653,144 of NC_142444.1, read as the reverse complement.
GTGGTGGAGGATCTACAATTTTTTGGGTGTAAAATTCTCTCTTGAACACTCTTAATTTAGTTTACTTTAGTTTTTATTATGCTTTTGTAGATATTTACAATACTTTATCTTAAGCCACATACTAGTATTTTAGTAGTTGTATATATATATATTAGTTTGATTCTAGTTATCTTTAGTATTGCATTTTCATATATATATATATATATATATATATATATATATATATATATATATATATATATATATATATATATTGCACTTTATTTTACTTGATATATAATATAGATTTTGGTTACGGTTGGATGATGTGAATAGCATATACCTAGTTCAATTTTGTTCCTAATTGTTCATGTTAATTTTTGGATATTGAAAATTAGGAAAAGAACTAAGAATTTTGAAAAATTTGCATCCATCACAACATACACACATACATATAGGAAATAATTTTGGTGAAAAACAACAAAGATTTTCAAGAATTTTGTTTTGAGGGCATTCTATTGAATTGATTTAGAAAATTGTTTTTAAACTTGCTTGAATGATTTTTATGGAGCATAGAAGAGAAAAGAATAAAATACCTTGTGAGTTTTTGAGCTTATATTGAGTAGTTACACATTCCAACCACAATTTTGTTCATAGTGTACTTTTCTCCTTCTATGATTGTAATCTTGGTTTTGCTTGATTCTTTATTTCCAATGTTTGATGTTTGAATGCATTGAACATGATTGAGGCCATTTTTGAATTAAACTCACTCACCCACATAGCCTTATCCTTGCATCTACCATTGTTAACCCCTTTGAGCCTTATTGACCCACATTGTTTTTAACTTGACCACATTACAACCTTAAGCAAAAAATCATGATTTACCTTAATTTGTATCCTTAATTAGCTTAGGTTGAAAAGTGTGTTTCATTTAACTGTGGGAGAATTTTGGGAAGCATTGGTAGAAAAAATTTCTATTTTGGATCTTCATTGAAAATTTTGGAAAATGGGTGCATTCATGTATGAACTACTAAACCATATGCATTTATTTTGATTGAAAAAAAATAAAAAAATCAAAAGGGGACAAAGGTTACCCCAAAGAGAAAAAAAAACAGATAAAGAATGCATATGTGATGTGAATGAAGGACCATACATGAATGTTGGAAAAAAAGTGAGAATGGGAAGGTAAGGATTGCATATTTTTATTATTGGATTGATAAAGGTTGAGTTGGATACCTAACGTAATCAAGGACTCAATTCGATTTAGTCCACTTAGCCATATTTATCCTACCTTAGCCCTAACCCCATTACAATCCTAATAAGTCCTCATGATAATTGCATTAATGCATCACATGGTTGTTGATTCTTAGATGAAAAGCAAATCCTTGAAAACATGATTAGAGGAGACTTGAGTGATTAAATCCTAAACACCGAGCGCTTAGAGTGCATACACTCCTAGTGAGGGTTCGATTACTCAATTCTATGTCTCCACCTTCTTATCATGTATTCTTGCAAGTTGCTTCATTTTGAAACTTGAATCAATTCCCTAGATTTTGATTGCACTGAATTACTTCTTTAGTTAGCCCTACATGTCTATAATCTTGCTTGGAAATTTGATTATTTGATTTCACCAACTCAATAGGAAACTATAGATAGATAGATAGATATAGATAGTATATAGTATACTTGTATGCATATAGATAGTTGCATTCAATAAGTTGGTTATCCCTTTGATTACTCTCCTTGTTTGGTTTAGCATGAGGACATGCTATTGTTTAAGTGTGGGAGAATTGATGAGTCCATATTTGATGAGATATTTTGGCTTGATTTGAATGGATTTCATCACATAAATTCACACTTATTCACTTAAATAGCATACTTTTGTGTTTTCTCCCTAAATTGATCCTAAATGTGAAAACATGTGTTTTTGTGCTTAAATTAGTGATTTTAATTCCACTTTTATGCCATTCGATACCGTGAAATATTTGTTGAGTGATTTCAGGCCCTAGAGGCAAGATTGGCTAGCAAAAGTGGAAGGAAGCATGTACAAAGGGAGAGCACATGAAGAAAACAAGGAGGAAGCACACAGTCAAGTGTGTGTGTGCACAAGAAGGAATTAGTATGTGTGCATGCGCACAACCCTCTGTGCGTACGTACAGGTCCCTGCACGTGGTTTCATTAATGAAACACGTGATCCGTGATTTTTCGGGGCTTTTGGCCCAATTTTGGAAGGCTTGATGCTGAATGGGAGTGCTATATGAAGGGGATATTAACACATATGAAGGGGGCATTAGTTATTATTAGCTTGCCTTAGGTTTTAGTTTTAGTTTTTCCTTAGTTTAGAAGGCATCCTTAGGAGTAGGAGTAGTGTAGATAGCAAAATTCTCTCCTAGGGTTTTGATTGTAGCATTTTATAGCAAGTTTGATCTTGGATTTTACTTCTTTAATTGTAAGTACTCTCAATTTCCTCTTTAATTATATCATCTTTGTTTTTATTTTCTCTTTGGTTCAAGTATTTTGTTAATATTTGCAATTTTGAGTTCTTGAAGTTTTTATTGTTGAATTTCATGTTTTATGCTTTACATATGCTTGATTGCTTGTTTATAGTTGGAATCTTGAATAGTTTTGTTATAGTTTCCATTTTCCTTTGCAAATTCTCATATTTTGGTTTTGTGCCCACCAAGTGTTTGTAATTTTGAGTAGATTTTCACACCTTGCCTTGGGGTTTGAGTTCCTAGGATACTAGAGTCATAGTGTCTAACATTTAATGGTAATTCTTGGGTAGTTAGTTGACTCTTGTTTCCATTGAAGCTAGCTTTTTACCAATTAATTTGGTAAGTTATCTAGGACTTATGGATCAAAGTCAATTATACTTGCTAAACTTACTCCTCGATGTTAGGAGTTAACTAAGCGAGATTGACTCATTATAATTACCATAGTTGTGGTTATGGCGATGATAGTATTCCTTGGATTCTCATTCCCAAGTCAAGGCTCTTTATGCATTTCTAGCATTTTCACTAAGTTTTGATCTTGTTTCCCTTTTTTACTTACATTAACTTCAATTTTGATCATTTCTTAGTTCTTCAATATCTTAGTTCTTTTAATCTTTCGTTCTTTGATTGCAAAACCCCTTTTCCTCACAACCGAAAGCGTGACACTTCAATTGCATTCCTAGGGATAACGACCCGAGGTTTCATTACTCTCGGTTTAATTGTTTTGTATTAGAAAATTCTAAACTTTAATTTGAGAGGATTGCTTGTTGGTCTAGGCTATGCTTGCAACAAACCTATATTTTGTGAAATTTTGGATCGACAATAATCATGTCTTCATCAAAGGCTCTGTGTGACCTAGAGTCTAGAATAAACCTCATGCCACTCTCTGTAATGGAGAAGCTGGGAATCTTTGAGGTACAAGCTGCAAACATCTCACTAGAGATGACAAACAAGTCAATAAAGAAGCCATATGGCTTAGTAGAGGATGTCTTGGTGAAGGTTGAAGACCACTATATCCCTGCAAACTTTATAGTCTTGGACATAGGAGAGTATGAGGATGATTCTATCATCCTAGGAAAACCTTTCCTAGCTACTGCAAATGCCATGATTAATGTGGCAAAGGGAGAAATGGTTTTTCAACTAGGAGAGGACTACATCTTGTTCAAGATGTCCAATCCCTATTCTCCCTCAGATAAGAAAGAGACAGTGATGCAACACCTAATGTTCCAATCTTCTCTTTCTGTGCAGAGCTTTGAAGAGCCCCCAAACATCAATTCTAAGTTTGGTGTTGGGCAGCCATCAACAAGCTCTAAGCACAAAGGTACTGAAGGCCTCTCACCTGGTATGAGAATTGTCTTCACCCAGAAACCAACCCTACCACATACAGTGAGTCGTGTCTTGTCTCTAGATCATGTGGAGCTTATTCATGAGAAGACAAGAAGAAAATTCACTGTAAGGGGCGAAAATCTGAGCCCATACTCACCTCCATAAGGAGCTAACCGTCAAGCTAGTGACGTGATACGTGAGCATCTTTCTTATCTTTTCCTAGTGAATTTGCATTTAATTTGTTAAGTTTTATCAAGAATTAATTATCTTTTAGCCATTATGGATGCTACTTTCAGTTTTGTGAAATTCTGCTTATTTTAGGTAGCATTCGGATGGATTTGATGGAGTTTCTGCAGAGAAAGAAAAGAAACCAAGGAGCTGACCAGCGAGGAGCTACGCGTGTGCGTGCCTGACGCGTACGCGTGATTTGGAGCTATTTATGGCGACGCGTGCGAGTACTTGACGTGTACACGTGAAAAGCGAATCTTCTCAGCAACGCGTGCGCGTACCTGACGCGTACGCGTGACACGCGAAAAAGGCCATTGACGCGAACGCGTGACTGACGTGTACGCGTGACATGCGTGACATGCAAAAATCGCAGAAAACGCTGGGGGCGATTTTAGGCCAAGTTTTGACCCAGTTTTTAGCCCAAAAAGCACAGATCAGAGGCTGCAGAGTGAAGGAAATAAGTGGTCCCCACCCATCAACTGAAGACTTGTTAATTAATTCTAATTTAAAATTCAAATATTATTTTTAGGAAAAGATATTATTTTAGTTTTAGAAGATAGATTTTAAATTAATTAGGATTAGATATAAAAAGGGATTCTAACAGGGGGTTCCAACTCAACATTATTCCATTCCAATTCACAATCCTTATTTTACTCTGAACCATGAGCAACTAATCCTCCATTGTTAAGGTTAGGAGCTCTGTCTATTTGTATGGATTGATTTTATTGCTTTTTCTATTTTAATTCATGTATGGATTTATAATTTAAGAATTGTTTTCTCTCTTTATCTTATGAATTTGGGTGGAACGGAAGTATGACCCTCTTTCTAATTGAGTCTTGTATAACTTGGAAAAGCTCTTTACTTGAAGAATAGCTTGAAAACATATTCTCCTAAATTTTAATTATCTGGATTTAACGGGATACGTGACATATAATCCTTTTATTTTTGGATAATTAGGATTTCTGTGGCATATAAACTAGAATAATTGAATTTCACCCTCTAATTGGAATTAAGTGACCAAGGAATTGGCGGTTGATAAATTTTAGAGGAGACTAGAAAGGTCTAAGGAATTAGGGTCTAGTCACATATAGTTTTCCATGAATTAAATCTTGCATGATTAAAATAGTTAGTAAGAAAAGTTAATCCGGAAAAATAGATAACTCTGAAACCTGAACTGCTTTCTTTATATTTTATTCCCAACCTATTCACCTGCCTGTCTTCAAACTCTTAAATTACTGTTTAATGCTCTTGGATTCTCAAACTCCATTTTCTGTTTGCTTGACTAAGCCTATCACTCAATTATTGTTGCTTAATCCATCAATCCTCGTGGGATCGACCCTCACTCACTTGAGGTATTACTTGGTAAGACCCGGTGCACTTGCCGGTTAGTTTGTGGGTTATAAATTCCGCACCAAGTTTTTGGCGCCGTTGCCGGGGATTGATAGTGATTAACAACTATCAGTTGTTTGATTGCTTAGATTAGGCGTTTTAGTTTTAATTTTAATTAAATTTTGTTTATTATTTTCGAAAAAAAATTTTTTAATAGCACTAATATTTTTCCTTAATTTCTGAATTTATGTTTGGTGTCACCTAGTTAATTTTATTTTAATTTTCTTATTTATTTTTCCTGTTAATTGTCGAAAATTTCTGTTTCATTTTAGCTATTATTTTTGAAATTTATTTATTTATTTTATTTAGTATTTTTATTTTATTATTTTACACAGGATACCTCACTAGAACTTCTCTATACTCTGACATAGAGAATCCCATCTTTTTGTGTTTCTTGTTTGTTTATGCGCAGGAACAAAAACAAGGAACCTCTGTTATACTTTGATCCAGAACCTGAAAGGACTACTAAGCGACGTTTACAACAAGCAAGACTTTGCAGGGCTGTGGAGTCCACTATGGATAATAATAATGTTGTTAATGCCAATGTGACAAATTCGAATGGGGATGATCAACAAAGGAGAGTGCTTGGCTCTTATTCTGCCCCTACTGCGGATCTTTCTGGAAAAAGTATTGTGGTGCCTCCTATAGCTGCAAACAACTTTGAGTTGAAGCCACAACTGGTCACCCTGGTGCAACAAAACTACCAATACCATGGACTTCCTCATGAAGATCCAAATCAGTTTATATCTGATTTTCTACAAATTTGTGATACTGTGAAGACAAATGGAGTGAACCCAGAGGTGTACAGACTCATGCTCTTCCTGTTTGCTCTGAGGGATAAAGCAAAGCTATGGCTAGATTCCCAACCAAAGGAGAGTCTGAATACTTGGGAAAAGGTTGTTACAGAGTTTCTTACTAAATTTTTCCCACCAAAGAAGCTGACTAAGCTTAGGTTGGAGGTTCAGACTTTCAGGCAGAAGGAGGGTGAAACTCTTTATGAAGCTTGGGAGAGATACAAGCTACTGACTAGGAAATGCCCTCCGGACATGTTCTCCAAATCGACCCAACTAGATATCTTTTATGAAAGTTTGGGTGAGATGTCCAAGATGAGTTTAGATACCTCTACAGGTGGTTCATTGCACAAGAAGAAGACACCAGAGGAGACTATTGAGCTTATTGAATTGGTTGCTAGTAACCAATATTTATACTCATCTAACAGGAATCCTGTGAACTCTGAGACCTCTCAGAAGAGAGGCGTGTTGGAAGTGGAAGCTGTTAATGCCCTTCTTGCTCAGAACAAGCTTATGTCTCAGCAAATAAATCTACTTACTCAACAGATGGGTGGGATGCAAGCCTTAGCTATCAACACCCGAAATTCACCTCCAGAGGTCTCCTATGACATGGCAAGTAACTTTGTGCAAAATGATAATTATGATTATGCTCAATCCTCTTCTGAACAGGTCAATTACATGGGGAGTGGTCCGAGAAATCCCAACAACGATCCTTATTCTAAGACATACAATTAGGGGTGGAGGAATCACCTAAATTTTAGGTGGAGGGAACAACCTCAGAAACCTCAGAATATCAACAATAATTCTCAGGGCGACTTTCAACAGAACAATTACAATAACTGCCGATTTCAGTCTCAGCAACAACAACCATCTCAGCAGGAAAACTCCAAATCCCAAGAAGATTCTAATTGGGAGATGATGAGAAGTTTTATGCAGGAAACTAGAGCCTCCATTAGAAACTTGGAAGTATAAATGGGCCAGCTGAGAAAGCAAATACCTGAGAGGTTTGCAAGTACATTTCCAGGTGATACAGCGGTGAACCCAAGAGAAGATTGCAAGGCTATTCAATTGAGAAGTGATAAAACAGCTGGCTCTAAGACAAAGGCCAATGAAGAGCTAGTTGAAAAGGAAGCTCCAAAAGAGAAGAAGGAAGAAGTGGAGCACACCCCTCCAAAGCGTGTAGACAACCCATTCCCTGACTCTCTTGACACTTATCCTACATTGCCAAAGGCTCCTGAATACAAGCCAAAAATGCCATATCCTCAGAGGCTTCAAAAGGCTTCCAAAGAAAATCAATGCTTTAAATTTTTAGATGTCTTCAAGAAGCTACAGATCAACATTCCTTTTGCAGAGGCTCTTGAGCAAATGCCCCTTTATGCTAAATTTATGAAAGAATTGTTGACTAACAAGAGGAATTGGAAGGATCGAGAAATCGTGGTGTTAACCAAGGAATGCAGTGCTATTATTCAACATAAACTTCCTGAGAAAATGCAAGATCCAGGGAGCTTTGTAATTCCTTGCACCATTGGAGATGTCACCATTCAGAGAGCTTTATGTGATCTTGGAGCTAGCATCAATCTCATGCCACTTTCAGAGATGAAAAAGCTTCAAATTGAGGAGGTAAAACCCACTCGTATTTCTCTTCAACATGCTGATCTTTCTATTAAATTACCTGTGGATGTTGTTGAGGATTTACTTGTGAAAGTAGGACCATTTATTTTTCCTACTGATTTTGTTATATTAGACATGGAAGAGGATGTAAAATCCTCTATTATTCTTGGTAGACCCTTTTTAGCTACAGGTAGAGCTCTGATTGATGTGCAAAAGGGTGAATTAACCCTGAGGGTCAATGAAGAACAGGTGGTCCTTAATGTTTTTGAAGCTCTCAAGCACCCTAATGATTCTGAAGGGTGTATAAAAATTGATGTTGTTGAACCACTTGTTCAAGAAGTACTGGAAGTTGAGGTACTTGATGACATTTTGGATCCTATTTATGAGTATAAACTAGTTGAAGTTGATGATTCACCACCCCAGAGAGCAATGGTTCACACGCCTAAAGCAAAGGAGGAAGCCCCCAAGCTCGAACTCAAACCTCTACCTCATTCTCTAAAATATGTGTTCTTGGGTGAAAATGACTCCTATCCAGTGATTATCAGCTCTTCCCTAAAGCCTGAAGAGGAAGAGGCACTAATTTCAGTGCTCAGGAGCCATAAAACAGCTCTTGGGTGGACCATTAGTGACTTGAAGGGGATTAGTCCAACCAAGTCCATGCACAAGATCCTCCTTGAAAATGATGCTAAACCAGTTGTGCGACCACAAAGTAGACTCAATCCAACTATGAAAGAGGTAGTCCAAAAAGAGGTAATGAAACTATGGGAAGCAGGTATTATTTACCCTATTTCTGACAGTCCTTGGGTAAGTCCTGTGCAGGTAGTTCCCAAGAAAGGAGGGATGACAGTGATCAAGAATGAAGAGAATGAGCTTATTAATACAAGAACAATCACAGGATGGGGAATGTGTATAGACTACAGGAGGCTCAACACTGCTATAAGGAAGGATCATGTCCCCCTTGCCTTTCATTGATCAGATGCTTGAGAGGTTAGCTGGTAATGCATTTTATTGCTTTCTAGATGGCTATTCTGGATATAACCAAATTGCAGTGGACCCTCAAGATCAAGAAAAGACAGCATTCACATGCCCCTTTGGAGTATTTGCCTACAGAAGAATGCCTTTTGGACTTTGCTATGCTCCGATAACTTTTCAAAGGTGTATGCTTTCAATTTTTTCTGATATGGTTGAAAAGTTTATTGAGGTATTTATGGATGACTTTTCTGTCTTTGGTAATTCTTTTGAATCATGCCTTAAGCATTTATCTCTGGTCTTGAAACAATGTCAATAATCAAACCTTGTTTTAAATTGGAAAAAATGCCATTTTATGATTACAGAAGGTATTGTTCTTGGACACCGGATTTCAAGAAAGAAAATTGAGGTTGATAGAGCAAAGGTGGAGGTAATTGAAAAATTACCACCACCAACTAATGTTAAGGCAGTCAGGAGTTTCTTAGGTCATGCAGGATTTTATAGAAGATTTATAAAAGATTTTTCTAAAATTGCTAAACCTTTAAGTAACCTATTAGTTGCTGATGTTCCTTTTGTCTTTGATTTTGCTTGTCTGCATGCTTTTGAAACTCTGAAAGAAAACCTTATCTCTGATCCCATTATATTTTCCCCTGACTGGGATTTACCATTTGAATTAATGTGTGATGCTAGTGATTATGCTATAGGAGCTGTTTTAGGACAGAGACATGGTAAGCTTGTACATGTCATTTACTATGCCAGTCGTGTGCTCAATGATGCCCAAAAGAATTACACAACTACAGAAAAGGAATTATTAGCTGTTGTTTATGCTGTTGATAAGTTTAGGTCCTATTTACTTGGTTCTAAGGTTATTGTTTATACTGATCATGCTGCTTTGAAGTACCTTCTAACCAAACAGGATTCTAAACCAAGATTAATCAGATGGGTGTTGCTCCTTCAGGAGTTTGATATTGAGATAAAAGACAGGAAAGGGTCTGAGAATCAAGTGGCTGACCATCTATCCAGAATTGAGCCTGAAGCAGGAGTACAACCACTGACAGCTGTGACTGAGACATTTCCAAATGAGCAATTATTCCTCATTCAGCAGGCTCCATGGTTTGCAGACATTGCAAATTATAAAGCCATGAATTTTATCCCCAGGGAGTACAGTAGGCAACAAGTGAAGAAGCTATTGACTGATGCAAAGTACTACATTTGGGAGAAACCATACCTTTTTAAAAGGTGTTCAGATGGTATCATCCGGAGATGTGTCCTAGATGAAGAAAAATAGCAGATTCTTTGGCATTGTCATGGTTCTGAGTATGGAGGCCACTTTGCTGGTGAAAGGACAGCTACAAAGGTCCTTCAGAGCGGGTTTTACTGGCCGACTCTCTTCAGAGACTCAAGAATATTTGTGAAGCACTGTGACAGATGTGAAAAAGCCACAAATCTCCCTACCAACCATGAAATGGCACAACAGTGGATTCTTGAGGTTGAGTTGTTTGATGTGTGGGGTATTGATTTCATGAGACCTTTCCACCCTCACATTCAAACAACTATATTCTAGTGGCAGTTGATTATGTGTCCAAGTGGGTGGAAGCTGTGGCCCTACCCACTAATGATGCCAAGGTAGTGATGAGTTTTCTTCAGAGATATATCTTTAGCCGGTTTGGTGTCCCAAGGACACTCATTAGTGATGGAGGAAGTCACTTATGTAATAGACAGCTGGATTCTCTTCTACAGAGATATGGAGTCCGTCATAAAGTGGCAACCTCTTATCACCCTCAGACAAGTGGACAGGTTGAAGTTTCCAATAGGGAACTTAAGAGGATTTCAGAGAAGACCGTCAGTGTTTCAAGAAAAGACTGGTCTAGGAGGCTTGATGATGCTCTCTGGGCATACCGGACAGCGTACAAGACTCCAATTGGCATGTCCCCTTATCAGTTGGTCTATGGCAAAGCCTGTCACTTGCCAGTTGAGCTGGAGCATAAAGCTTACTGGGCAATTAGGTACCTGAATCTTGATTCAAAAGCTACAGGAATTAAGCGAATGCTTTAGTTGAATGAGCTTGATGAATTTAGATATTCAGCTTATGAGAATTCCAAGCTCTATAAGGAGAGAACCAAGCTACTGCATGATAAGAAGATTGCCATCAGAGTCTTTGAGCTAGGATAGAGAGTGCTTCTATATAATTCAAGGCTCAATTTTTTTCTCGGGAAGCTGAAATCTCGGTGGTCAGAACCGTTTGTGGTTACCAGAGCTTCACCATATGGTCATGTGGAAATTTAGGAAGAGAATTCTGACAGGAAATTTACAGTGAATGGTCAGAGGCTAAAGCACTATATTGGAGGCGAGATTAATCGCCAGAAGTTCACTCATCTGCTGAACTAGCAGAACTGACCGTCAAGCTAGTGACGTTAAAGAAGCGCTTGTCAGGAGGCAACCCGATAATTTTGTATCCTTAGCTATTTTTCGTACTAGTAGTTTTTCTTCCTTATTTGATTTTTACTAAGTTTTTACTATTTTTCAGATCATGCAGCTATCTTAGAACAGGAGCCAAAAAAAATTTAAAAAGCACACGACGCGCAAGCGTTGCTGACGCTTACGCGTCAGATGGGTGTGCGTGAAAAATAAAAACAAATAGAGAGTTGCACGGGAGTGGCGCAGGAATGGTGCCTTGTGCACAAATATCCTCACGCGTGCGCGTCCATGATGCGTGCGCGTCATTGGTGATTTTAGCACTCCACGCTTACGTGTCACTGGCGCGTACGCGTGACCTTGGAATTCGACGTAAATATGTGTTTGGGCAGAGAGTTGTGCTGGCTTGGAGCTGAAAGTGTGCAAAAAGTACAAAACTTGTTCACGCGTACGCGTCCCTGACGCATGCGCGTCATTTGCACAAATGGCCATCCACGCGTGCTCGTGCATGACGTGCACGCGTCGTATGAAAATATTGGTTCCCAAGTCACGCGAACAGAGAGTTATGCGTATGCGCAGCTGGCTTCGCGCGAATCGCACAAATCATTGGCACGCGGACGCGTGCCTGACGCTCACGCGTCATTAAGAAAATTTCGCGACCCATGCGTACGCGTGCTGCACGCGTACGCGTCGCCTTCACCGCACAACTATACTAGTTCGCCGCCCAGTTTTAATTTTCTTTCTCCCTCTCCCAATCCTAGTTCTCTCTTGTTCTTTTATTCTTTTCTTTTTCTTTCATCATAATATTTGACTCTTTCTATTTTCAGTTCTTCTTTGCTTGAGGACAAGCAAACCTTTAAAGTTTGGTGTTGACGCTTCGCTTAGAAGTTTTCTGTTTATTCTTATGGCACCCAAGGGAGGCGAATCATCTTCACAATTTGGTGTTGAGTTCCTTTCATTCTATATTCCTTCCCGCTTTTGTTATATGATGTTCCAGTTTTCTGCTATTTTGCTTTATTTGTTGCATGATCCCTTATTAGTTAGAATCCTAGGTCTAGTTTAGTTTTCTCTTAATTGCCCTAATTCCGAAAAGATGTTTCATGTATTACTCACTGAGCCTGAATTCAAATCAAAAATACAGAAGTGATGTATTGCATGAGAAAGTGAGTTGATATTGAAGAATAGTCTTATTTACTTAGATATGGTGGTACTTTCTGTGATTCTGAATGCATGATATGAACAGTGCATATTTAAATTTGAATCAAAGAATGTTGATGTACTAGGAACAGGGATTTAGAGAATTATTATGACTTCTCTGAAATAAGTAAAAAGTTTAATCCTTGAAGCAAAAGAAACAGAACTGAAAAAAAACCAGGTCCAAGGTTCTGAGCATCAATGACTAGGGAGGTCAGACATGATTAAAAGCTCAAAGAGTTGTTTCCCTAGTTACATGCTTGTGGTGTTCTTGTGTTAAGTAATCCTTGAGACAAAACATTTAGAGTCGAGATCAACTGCAATTAAAAGAGTATGCCAAAGGCTTTGAGCACCACTATCTGGGAGTAGCTGAAAGAAAAATTAGAACTTCAAAAGAGTTCCCCAGTTAAGTGCTTGTGGTATTTCTGTGTCAAGTAAAACTTGAGACAAAATATTTAAAGTCACGGCTAGGCTCAAGGTGCAAAGCACCAAAGAAAAGAAAAATAGTTGTGTTCAAGGGTTAAATTGAATTACAAAAGATCAGAGAATTCATAATATTATCCGGATTCTAATTCCGAATGACACTAACATTCTTCTGATTCAAAGGAGAGTGAGATGCCAAAACTATTCAGGATTACAATTATAAACCCCACTATAAGAAGAGACATGAGCTTAATCGAACTCTCATTCTCATGCAAATTCACATCCTAAGCCTATATTAATTTTGTTGCTTGCGGACAAGCAACAATTCAAGTTTGGTGTTGTGATGCGTGAGCATCTTTCCTATCTTTTCCTAGTGAATTTGCATTTAATTTATTAAGTTTTATCAAGAATTAATTATCTTTTAGCCATTATGGATGCTACTTTGAGTTTTGTGAAATTCTGCTTATTTTAGGTAGCATTCAGATGGATTTCATGGAGTTTCTGTAGAGAAAGAGAAGAAACCAAGGAGCTGACCAGCGACGAGCTACGCATGCGCGTGCCTGACGCGTACGCATGATTTGGAGCTATTCATGGCGACGCGTGCGCGTACTTGACGCGTACGCGTGAAAAGCGAATCTGCTCAGCGACGCGTGCACGTACCTGACGCGTACGCGTGACACGCGAAAAAGGCCATCGACGCGTACGCGTGACTGACGCGTACGCGTGACATGCGCGACATGCAGAATTCGCAAAAAGTGCTAGGGGCGACTTCAGGCCAAGTTTTGACCCAGTTTTCAGCCCAGAAAACACAGATCAGAGGCTGCAGAGTGAAGGAAACAAGTGGTCCCCACCCATCAACTGAAGACTTGTTAATTAATTCTAATTTAAAATTCAAATATTATTTTTAGGAAAAGATATTATTTTAGTTTTAGAAGATAGATTTTAAATTAATTAGGATTAGATTTAAAAAGGGATTCCAACAGGGGGGTTCCAACTCAATATTATTCCATTCCAATTCACAATCCTTATTTTACACTGAACCATGAGCAACTAATCCTCCATTGTTAAGGTTAGGAGCTCTGTCTATTTGTATGGATTGATTTTATTGCTTTTTCTATTTTAATTCATGTATGGATTTATAATTTAAGAATTGTTTTTGCTCTTTATCTTATGAATTTGGGTGGAACGGAAGTATGACCCTCTTTCTAATTGAGTTCTTGTATAACTTGGAAAAGCTCTTTACTTGAACAACAACTTGAAAACATATTCTCCTAAATTTTAATTATCTGGATTTAACGGGATACGTGACATATAATCCTTTTATTTTTGGGTAATTAGGATTTCTGTGGCATATAAACTAGAATAATTGAATTTCACCCTCTAATTGGAATTAAGTGACCAAGGAATTGGCGGTTGATAAATTTTAGAGGAGACTAGAAAGGTCTAAGGAATTAGGGTCTAGTCACATATAGTTTGCCATGAATTAAATCTTGCATGATTAAAATAGTTAGTAAGAAAAGTTAATCCGGAAAAATAGATAACTCTGAAACTTGAACTGCTTTCTTTATATTTTATTCCCAACCTATTCACCTGCCTATCTTCAAACTCTTAAATTACTGTTTAATGCTCTTGGATTCTCAAACTCTATTTTCTGTTTGCCTGACTAAGACTATGACTCAATTATTGTTGCTTAATCCATCAATCCTCATGGGATCAACCCTCACTCACCTGAGGTATTACTTGGTATGACCCGGTGTACTTTCCGGTTAGTTTGTGGGTTATAAATTCCGCACCATGACGTTAAAGAAGCACTTGTTGGGAGGCAACCCAACCTTAATTAATTATTTTTATTTTCTTCCATTTTATTTTTCTTTCAGTTATTTTTAGGGTAATGATCATGTGCATCAGTCAGAACTGAGACAAAAATATCAAAGCAGTGAAAACAGAACACTCTGGATAGAGTGTTGTTGAAGTTGAACGCCAGCCAGGGAGTAGACCCTAGGTGTTCAAACGCCAGAGCAGAGGGCAGGAAATCTGGATTCTCTAGCCTCTCAGGACCATTGGGTCCCACAGCATCTTTACTTACCCCACTTACTCCTTCTTTCTTTCACACTTCTCCATACACACTTTCCTATAAACCCTAGCACAATCACATCCATATCACTTTCCCAAAAGCATCATAATTCCCTCCCAATTCCCCATCCATGATCGAAACCTAACCTAACCCACTCCTATAAATACCCTTCCTTCTAACCCTTCATACACACACCTCTCGTACACTCATAAGCCCCACTTGGCCGAAAGCTCTCTCTCCTTCTATCTTCTTCTATTTTCTTCTTCTTCTACTCCATTCTTCTATTTTATTTATTTTTGCTTGAGGACAAGCAAAGCTTTTAAGTTTGGTGTGGGAAAAGCGTTGATTTTTGCTTTCTTTTACCACTTATGGCACCCAAGGTTGGAAAATCCTCTAGAAAGAGGAAAGGAAAGCCAGTAGCCGCCACTTCTGAATCTTGGGAGATGGAGAGATTCATCACCAAAGCCCATCAAGACCACTTCTATGAAGTAGTGGAAGAGAAGAATGTGATCCCTGAGGTCCCTTTCAAGCTCAAGAAGAATGAGTATCCAGAAATCTGAAGAGAGATCCAGAGAAAAGATTAGGAAGTCCTAATCAATCCCATTCAAGATGTTGGGATTCTAATGGTGCAAGAGTTCTATGCTAATGCATGGGTTACTAAAAACCATGACACTAGTGTAAACCCAAATCCAAAGAATTGGAGCACCATGGTCTGAGGGAGAATCTTAGATTTCAGCCCGAAAAGTGTGAGATTGGCGTTCAACTTGCCTCTGATGCAAAGGGACCCATATCCTTACACTAGAAAATTCAAATTTGATCAGAGACTAGATCAAGTGCTCTTAGATATCTGTGTGGAAGGAGTATAGTGGAAAAGAGATTCCCAAGGCAAGCCTGTTCAACTAAAAAAGTTTGACCTCAAGCCCATAGCTAGAGAATGGTTGAAATTCATCCAACGCTCTATCATCCCTACTAGCAATCGGTCAGAAGTGACCATTGAAGGGCCATCATGATCCATTGCATCATGATTAGAAGTGAGGTGGAAGTACATGAGGTGATTCCTCAAGAATTGTACATGATAGCTGAGAAGCTTTCCACCAATGCAAGGTTGGCATTCCCACACCTCATCTGTCATCTATGCAATTCAGCTAAAATTGTCATTGAAAGAGATATCTTCATTGGGGAGGACAAGCCCATCACTAAGAAGAGGATGGAGTAAACTAGAGAGCATGCACAAGAGCTTGTGCAACCACCTCAGCATGAGATCCCTGAGATACCTCAAGGGATGTATTTTCCTCCTCAAAACTATTGGGATCAATGGTAGACTTCTCTTGGATAACTAAGTACTAATATGGAGTAATTGAGGGTGGAGCATCAAGAGCATTCCACCATCCTCAATGAAATAAGAGAAGATCAAAGATCCATTAGAGAAGATCAAAGGGCTTTGAGGGAAGAAGGACAAAGGCAAAGGAATGACATTGAAGGGATCAAGCATCACATTGGATCCTCAAGGAGGAGTACTAGCCGCCACCATTAAAGGTGGATTCGTTCTCTTTTTATCTCCTTTTCTGTTGTATTTTTCTGTTTTCTGTTATGTTGTGTTATCTGTTCTGTTGTTCTTGTTGTATGATCATTTGCATTTTGTCTTAAAGTTGTAAAATATTCCATATATCTCTCGTCTTACTTAAAAGAAATTTTTAATTGAAAAGAATTGAGAGATACATGAATTTCAAGTTTATAATAAGAATAGTTCAATTATCTTGATGTGGTGGCATTGCTTTTGTTTTCTGAATGTATGAATAAACAGTGCATATTTGAAGTTGAAAATTTAGAATGTTGACTCTTGAAAGAATGATGAAAAAGGAAAAGTATTATTGGTAATCTGAAAAATCCAAAAATTGATTCTTGAAGCAAGAAAAAGCAGCAAAAAGAAAAAGAGAAAAAAAAGCATGTTGGAAAAGAAAAAAAATAATATGCATGCGAAAAAAATGGTGAAAAAAATAAATAAAGAGAAAAATCCATTACTGCCCAAAAATGTAGGAAAAGGAGGGCAGACTGAAAAAGCCAGTAACCCTTTAAACCAAAAGGCAAGGGTAAAAGGATCCAAGGCTTTAAGCATCAGTGGTTAGGAGGGCCTACAAGTCCCGCTCCCACTTATCTAATTGAAATTGAGCTTCATTAGAAACTCTGAGATTTATTGTATCTTACTCTCTTTTTTATCCTACTGTGTTTTTAGTTACTTGGGGATAAGCAACAGTTTAAGTTTGGTGTTATGATGAGCGGATATTTTATATGCTTTTTGGCATCATTTTCATATAGTTTTTATTATGTTTTGTTTAGTTTTTATAAAGTTTTTATAGGTTTTAGTGTCAAATTTACATTTTAGGATTCTACTTTGAGTTTGTGTGTTTTTGTACAATTTTAGTTATTTTCTGGCTGAAATTGAGGAGCTAGAGCAAAAGTTTGATTCAGAGACAGAGAAAGGCACTGCAGATGCTGTCCGGATCTGACCTCCTTGCACTCGGAAGAGTTTTTCTGGAGCTACAGAAGTCCAAATGGAGTGTTCCCAATGCCTATGGAAAGCTGGCTTTCAGAGTGTTCCAGCAATGTGTAATAGTTTATACTTTGCTTCAGATTAGAAGGCCGAAAACTGGCGTCCAATGCCAGCCTCCTGCCCCATTTCAGGCGTCCAGTGCCAAAGGAGAAGAGACCAGCATCCAAACACTCAAAGAGGAACCCCTAGCCAGCGTTGAACACCCTAGAGGCCTCCTAGCATGTGGATCTTATCAAAGCTCAGCCCAAACACTCACTAAGTGGGCCCCAGAAGTGGATTTTAGCATTAAAAAGACTGTTTTACCCTTACTAGTCATTAATTTAATATTTAAAGGAGAAGATCAACCTTGTTTAAAAACTTCTACCATCTTTTTCAGCATATTTCGAATTCCATCATTGTATTTTCTATTAGTATGAGTTCTAAACCTCCTAGGTTGAGGGGAGGAGCCCTGCTGAATTCTATGAATTAATAAAAGTATTACTGTTTCTCTTCGATCCGTGTTTGATTTAATTCTAAGATGTATATTCGTTCTTCAACATGGTGAATGGGATAATCCATGACAATCAGCTCCGTTCATCATACCAAGACCACGTGCTTGACAACTACCCGTGTCTTCTTGGGTTCATGTGAATACGTGACTGGAAAGCATTGAACTGCCAGTTTGATTATACATCTCTCAGACGACTAATCCACGACTTCGTTGGGGACTTCTCGAGATACCAGTTCAGCCAATTTATGGGAGACTAGGGTCTCTGTGGTAAAGGCTAGAACCCAAAGGAGCAGCATTCTCTTATCGGGAAGATTCGACCTTGTCTGTGGCATTTTGAGTAGGATCACCAAAGAGAATGAACTGCTAGAGCTTCACCCTCGTTCAGATTGGATGACTGTGGCCATACGGCATTTGATCTGAAGCAGAGGAGATTGATGACCCCGGCCATAAGGCGTTAATCACATACAGCCTGACATAGAAGAAATCATTCATAAGCAAAGGAGACAGTAATACCAGAGTTAATTCAGAAAGACAAAGCAACTCCAATCCTTAATCATCTTCTTATTACTGGTTCATTTAAATTCACAAAGTATTTTACAAAATATTCCTCATATGTATTCAAACCAAAAACTTCTTGATTTCACCTGACTAAGACCTGCAAGATAACCATAGCTTGCTTCAAACCACATTCCTTGTGTGATCGACCCTAACTCGCTTAGGTATTACTTGGACGACCCAGTGCACTTACTGGTACAGTTGTATAAAATGTGGGGATTCGTGCACCACATACAACCTGCCATAGAAGAAATCATTCACAGTTGGAAGAGACAGTAAAACCGAATTGATCCAGAAGAATAAAGCATCTCCAAAACCTTAACCATCTTCTTATCATTGCATTCACCAATTATTGAGTAACGTTATCATTATTTTACTTTTATGCATTCTAAACAACCAACCAACTTTTCTATCCGCCTCACTAAGATCTACAAGATAACCATAGCTTGCTTCAAATCACAATCCCTGTGGGATCGACCCTGACTCACTCAGGTATTACTTGGACGACCTAGTGCACTTGCTGGTTCAGTTGTGCGAAGTGTATTTCCGCACACCAACTACCTCATTTAGTAACAAGTCTTGGGATAAAAGGAGTAAGTCAAATAGCACATTATAACCATTGAACAATGGACTCCCTCCTCAAAATGGCTTTCACTATAAAAGGACCTCAAGCGACCTCTTTAAAGGACTTTTTTTTTTCTGAAACTTAGAAGCTCATGTCCATCTTTTTCTCTCCTAAAATTCCTCTCATCATTCTTCATTTCATTCATCACCTTCGCAAGTAAAATTGGCATTCGGGTGTTCCACCAGAATACCCGACAGTAACATTAATCAACCCCTGTCCACTCAAAAAAGCTCATTCATCCTCTTGTAAAATTAGTGTTGGTCTCAACACTTCTTCTCCACCTGTATTCCTCATCATTAGTTCTTGTATTGCTTATTTGTTATTAATAATAGAAGTGTTTTCCTTACAAGTTTATTTGCTACGAATATCTCATCTTAACCATTTTTCACTTAATCTAATTTTTACAAAATTCACCCGAATCAATGGGTTTGGGCCATGCTATGACACATTTGATGCAAAGGAAGCATGCAAAAGTGGAAGGAATACAAGAAACTGAAGGAACTGCTAAAGCTGTCCAGCCTGACCTCTTGGTACTAAATTGACCATAACTTGAGCTACAGAAGTCCAAATGACGCGGTTCTAGTTGCGTTGGAAAGCTAACGTCCGGGGCTTCGCAATGATATATAATTTGCCATAGTTTCCCCAAAGCCAAAGGACGCGAACGCGTGGGTCACGCGGATGCGTGACCTGGCAAAAACGCAATTCGCGCGAACGCGTGGACGACGCTTCCGCGTGACTTTGCAGCGACCTGTACGTACCAGAAATTGCTGGGGACGATTTTTGGGCTATTGTTGACCCATTTTTTGGCCCAGAAAACACAGATTAGAGGCTATAGAGTGGGAGAATGCATGAATTCAATCATCATACTTTTCATATACACAATTTTAGGTTTTAGATGTAGTTTTAGAGAGAGAGGTTCTCTCCTTTCTCTTAGGATTTAGGATTAGGATTTCTCTTATTTTAGGATTGCTTCTACAATCACAGGTTCAAAATTCCTTTAATTTATTTTCTACTTTTATTTATTCCAATGCTTTTACTTGTTAATGTTCCTAAATTGGCTTATGAACATTTTCATGTTAAGATTTGAATATTCTATTTAATATTATTTGAGGTATTTCAGACTTATGATTGCTTTCTTTAATTTATGTATCCAAATTATTTTCATTCAAGTAGATTTTCTTCCCTTTTGGCTTTGGTTGAGTAATTAGCAACACTTGAGTTATCAAACTCAGCTGCTGATTGAAATTGGAATTCTTTGCTGGTTAATTTGCACTCCAATAACTCTAGTCTCTCCATAGGAGTTAACTAGGACCTGAGGATCAAATTAATTTGTCCACTTGACTTTTCTTTGTTTAGAAAGGGTTAATTAAAAGTAGGAGCAGAATCCAATTCTCTTCACACCTGATAAGGATAATTAGGATAGGACGTCCAGTTCTTATACCTTGCCAAGAGATTTTATTATTATTAATTTATTTTCCTGTCATTTAAATTACTTGTTTCTTATTTTAAAAAAAAACCAAAAACATATCTTTTTACATAACCAATAATAAATCATACCTCCCTGCAATTCCTTGAGAAGACGACCCGAGGTTTAAATACTTTGGTTATAAAATTTTATTGGGTTTTGTTACTTGTGACAACCAAACTTTTGTAAGAAAGGAATTCTTGTGGGTCTAGAAGCTATACTTACAATGCGAATTTATTTGTGAAAATTCTAGATCGCGCGAGAGTTTCATTCTTCAAAATGGCGCCGTTGCTGGGGAATTGCAAACGTGTGCCTTATTATTTGTTATTGTAAATATTTTATTTTGCTTATTTATTTGCTTTTATTTTTGTTTTTAATTTTTATTTGTTACTATAAACTCTCACCCCTTTGGCTACGAGCGTGGTTATAATTATGTTACAGGAAGAGGAGATTATAATGCCAACATGCACCATGGTTGGAGCAATTAAAAAGGAGAGGAGCCACAAGGATTTGATCAACCCTCTTGGCAACAACCCCCTCCAATGTACTACAAGCAACAACCATTCAATGATGCATACCAAGACAATGGTTATGGTGGACCTTTTCATGACACTCAATACCCACCACAACACGTCTATGAACCTCCGCCTCCTCAATGTAGTTTTGAACCACCACACTCGCAAGTCCCTTACCACCAAACACCCCCATACGACCTTAATCCTTATCCACCGCACCAACCACCATATGAACCACACCCAGAACCACCACCTCAATATTCACCATCTCCATATCCTTATCAGGGAGAACCACCCTCTTATCATGAACCCTTCCTCCTAAGTAATGAACCCTCATATCCACCTCAATCTCCAATGGATGACATCCTTCGTGGTCTTCTTCAAGGGCAAGCGAAGATGAAAAGAGATGTACTAGAATTCGCGACTGCCTTCACCGAGGTAGTAAATCGATTAGCTTCCCAACATCTGAGCACTCAAAGTACTCCCATGGCTACATGTGGAGAATCAAAAGAAGAGCGTAGCATGAAGGAGATACTAGAAACTCCGATGGACAATGAGGAACATAGCTTTGTATTGGAACAAGTGGAGGAAGCCATAATAGTTGCAGAGAAAGAAGTGGTTGAAGACTTAGGAGATGCAGAACCTCCATGGAAAATCCAAGTCATAGAGCCTCCTTCTAAGACGTTTGCAATTGATGTTGAGGAGGGTGTACAACCTCCAAAGCATATCATGGTTGAAGACTTTGAAGGGAATGATCAAGAGATGGATTCAATCATTGATGAATTCTTATCTACATTGGAATCCTATCCATTGGACTTGACATGGAGATTAAAGAAGAAGAAGCACAACCTCCCATTCCCTTGGTGAACAATGAAGAAGAGATCGAATTGGAAGAAAGCTACCAAGAGGAAGAGGTTGATATTGAAGAAGCTTGCAAAGAGGTAAAAGTTGTCAAGGAAGAACTTAAGGGAATGGAGCTGCAAATCACCTTGCCAAGGTTGTTGGAGACTTCTCCCCCAAAGCCATCACCATCCATCCTTTCATTCAAGTGGGTAAATCTCTCATCTCTAAGCTTAATTAGCTCACTTGAATATGCTTTACTTGAGACAGATGGTCAGCTTAGAGCTCTTTGTGGCTATAAGAGCAAACGGGAAATGGTCAGTGGTAAGAAATGTCATGCAAGGTTCAATATGGCTGCATGCTCCAAATTGAAGTACAAAGGTTGGTATAAAGCTCAACTGAATGGGTCTAGGAAGTTGTTTGGCTGCTTTAGTGAGAATTCGGATTGCTTATCACCCGGTTGGAACAAAGATGGTCAACAAGAAGATGGGTGCGAAAGCAAGGTTTGGGACCCCAGAATTCATTCTACCAATCAACACTTTTGGGGCCTTGTCACTTGCTTCAACTTGCTTGAAGACTTTATGCGTCTAATTTGGGACCCCAGAGGCTACTGGAAGTACAAACATTGGTGGGGATTCCTGGACGAGTTCAAGCACAAGCTACCATAACAAAGGACTCCCAAAATGTCCAACTTAAGGACTTTAACTAAAAGTGCTAGGTGGGAGACAACCCACCATGGTATAATCGTTCCTTTTATTCCTAGTTTATTTTATTTTTATTTCATTAGTGTCATTCATAATGTTTGCATTAGCATATGCATACTGTATTCTGCATTTTGCATAAAAAAAGAGGGATCGATGCGCAAGCATCTACGACGCGCATGCGTCGTGTGTGACTACGCAACCAAACAGTGAGTTGCGCGAGAGACGCGCGAGAGGGGTGCGTGGCACACAAGCCACTCCACGCGTACGCGTGCCTCACGCATACACGTCCCCTGTGATATTTACCACCCACGCGTAAGCGTCAACGACGCGTACGCGTGGATACCTAATTTGGCGTAAAGAGCACCTGGACAGAGGGTTGTGCTGCCCTTGCGAGGGAATTGTGCAAAAGGCGAAAATTCATTCACGCGTACGCGTCCCTGACGTGTGCGCGTCATGTTCCCTTTATGGCCACCCACGCGTACGCGTAAGCGTCGCATGGCTCGTTCAGTTTTCACGCGTACGCATCGCGCCCCGTTTCTACATTCTTACTTCTTTCTTCTCTCCTCTCTACTTCTTTCTTCCTTCTTTCTTACTTTCTTCTTCTTCATTCCTTTAACCTCTCATCTCTCTTCACTTCCATTCTATTTTATTTAATTTATTTGCATACTTTCATTCATTGCATTTTAATTTTTTTCCGTTGGTGTTAAATTTTCTTATTCAACCGTTGTATCTTTTTTGGTATTATTTTTGTGCTTAGTGACTTGTTTTACAATGTGGGTGATATTATTTTTCTGTCAATGTCAATCCTTTATGATACCTGTATTCCTTTTGCATTGACATGAACTTACACTGTCTTTCATTACCCATATTCTTCCCCTTTATTACAAATTTTTGCACTATTGATATGCCATTTGCTTCTACTGTTTTCTCACTTGCATGTTGTAGCTACCATGTACTTGAGACTTATTATTTGGCATTAACACCCATATTTTATTTGTTTTCTATCTTTATTTTTGGGTTACTTTTTTTCTTTTCCCTCTTCTTTCAGGATGGCCACCACGAAGGGAGTGGAAAAGCTTCTTAATGGGGAGACAATCAAGTCCATCTGCTCAATCTTTGGAGAAAAGCATCAGTTGGAGCTACCCGTCCACTTATACATCTCAGCATGCACCGAGGACGGTGCAATCTTTAAGTGTAGGGAGGTCGATACTGATCTCCATGGGTTAGTTATTTCCTTCTCAACACCAATATTTTATTTTCTTTGTTTGTTCATTGTTGCATTTGCATGTTTGATTGCATATTTGTTTGATTTTGTGCATATTTTACCACTTGGTTAAAGTAATAATTTCTTTTTTCAAAAAACTTTTTATAACATTTCACTAATTTGAATTAAAAATTTTTGTTAAACTTGTTTGAAGAAATATTATACTGGAACATGGTTTAGAGCTCGAACACACAAAATCAGTGAGACTTTGAGCCTAATTGATTAGTTGCATCTTATCAACCAATATTTTATTTTTAGTGTGTGCTGTTCTCTCTAAAATTGTGATCTTTGTCTTGCTTAATTATATATTTCCATGGTTTGATGTATGCATGCACTTATATGATTCAGGTCTTTGTTTCACTGAGCTTACATACCCATGTGGCATTACCTTTCATTATCCTTTGCAAACCAATTTGAGCCTATTTTACCCCTTTGTTCTTTACTTTAGCACATCATTAACTCTAAGCGGAAAATAATAATGTCCTTAATTTGAATCCTTGGTTAGCTTAGACTAGTGAGAGTGTTCATGATTTAAGTGTGGGGAATTTGGGTTTGGAAATATTTGGTTTAAAAATTGGGTGTTATATATCTTTATGAAAATGTGAAAGAAATATTTAGGACATGTTCATGCATTCAATACCTTAATCATATGCATTGAAAAAGAAAAAAATAATAATAATAATAGAAAAAAAATTAGTAAAAGAAAAAGAAGAAAAAGAGAAAAAGAAAAGAAAAAGAGCAAATAAGTAAAAGGGGACAAAATGCCCCAAAGTAAGTGGTGAAAGCAATGCATATGTACTGTACTTGAAATTAGAATGCATGAATATGTGGTAAACATAGTAAATGGGTAGTTAGATTTTGTATTGTAATTACATGGATTGTCTTAAGTCAGGTGGGAAAAGTTTAAGTTAATTAAGGATTCAGATTTTAGTCCACTTGGCTAAATACAATCCTACCTTGACCCTAACCCCATTACAACCCTTAAAAGACCTCTTGATATGTGTATCTGTGCATTAATTCTTTGTTGATTGGTAGAAGAAAATCAAGCCTTAGAAAACAAGATTAGTAGAGAATTGAGAGAATCGAACCTTAAATACTTGAGTGATTAGAGTGTATACACTTCCCGTGAGGGTTTGATGCTCGATTCTTTGTTCCCGGCTTTCATGAGCTATTTTCTTCTGCAAGTTTACTTGTACTTTATTTTATGATTTGAATTAGTGAAATCCAATTCATATTTGTTCTTGAAGGATTTGTTTACTTTTAACCAAGTAGGAAAAAGCATTCTGCATTTAGTTGCATTCATAGGTTGCATTTCATACATTCTACCATTCCCCTTCACTCTTTTAGTTCTCTTAAGCTTAGCATGAGGACATGCTAATGTTTAAGTGTGGGGAGGTTGATAAACCACTATTTCATGGTTTATCTTATGCTCAATTGAGTGGTTTTTATCAAGTCTTTGCACACTTATTCATACTATTTGCATGGTTTTATATTCTCCTTCCTGATTTTGTGCTATGATTGAAAACATGCTTCTTTGGCCTTATATTTTCTAATATTAATCTTCTCTTATTACCATTCAATGTCTTGATATGTGCGTTAAGTGATTACAGCGATTACAGGGCAGAAATGACTTAGAGGATGGAAAGGAAGCATGCAAAAGTGGAAGGAATACAAGAAACTGAAGGAATTGCTAAAGCTGTCCAGCCTGACCTCTTGGTACTAAATTGACCATAACTTGACATACAGAAGTCCAAATGCCGCGGTTTTAATTGCGTTGGAAAGCTAACATTCGGGGCTTCGCAACGATATATAATTTTCCATCGTTTCCCCAAGCCAAGGGACGCGAACGTGTGGGTCACGCGGACGCGTGACCTGGCAAAAATGCAATCCGCGCGAGCGCGTAGACGACGCTTCCGCGTGACTTTGCAGCGACCTGTACGTACCAGAAATCACTGGGGGTGATTTCTGGGCTATTTTTGACCCAGTTTTTGGCGCAGAAAACACAGATTAGAGGCTACAGAGTGGGGGAATGCATGAATTCAATCATCATACTTTTCATATACACAATTTTAGGTTTTAGATGTAGTTTTAGAGAGAGAGGTTCTCTCCTCTCTCTTAGGATTTAGGATTAGGATTTCTCTTATTTTAGGATTGCTTCTACAGTCACAGGTTCAAAGTTCCTTTAATTTATTTTATGTTTTTATTTATTCCAATGCTTTTACTTGTTAATGTTCCTAAATTGGCTTATGAACCTTTTCATGTTAAGATTTGAATATTCTATTTAATATTATTTGAGGTATTTCAGACTTATGATTGCTTTCTTTAATTTATGTATCCAAATTATTTTCATTCAAGTATATTTTCTTCCCTTTTGGCTTTGGTTGAGTAATTAGCAACACTTGAGTTATCAAACTCAGTTTCTGATTGAAATTGGAATTCTTTGCTGGTTAATTTGCACTCCAATAACTCTAGTCTCTCCATAGGAGTTGACTAGGACCTGAGGATCAAATTAATTTGTCCACTTGACTTTTCTTTGTTTAGCAAGGGTTAATTAAAAGTGGGAGCAGAATCCAATTCTCTTCACACCTAATAAGGATAACTAGGATAGGACGTCCAGTTCTTATACCTTGCCAAGAGATTTTATTATTATTAGTTTATTTTTCCTGTCATTTAAATTACTTGTTCCTTAGTTTAAAAAAAAACCCAAAAACATATCTTTTTACATAACCAATAATAAATCATACCTCCCTGCAATTCCTTGAGAAGACGACCCGAGGTTTAAATACTTCGGTTATAAAATTTTATTGGGTTTTGTTACTTGTGACAACCAAACTTTTGTAAGAAAGGAATTCTTGTCGGTCTAGAAGCTATACTTACAACGCGAATTTATTTGTGAAAATTCTAGATCGCGCAAGAGTTTTGTTCTTCAAGCACCAAGACACCTGAAGGGTAGTGGTGCTGGGACGTGGACTGGTGTTTAATGCCACTTTCACGGTGTTTAGCACCATGAGTCTAGAGAGTAATCATAAACTATTATATATCACTGGAAAGCTCTGAAAGTATTCTTTCTAATGCCGCTAGAACCACATCATTTAGACCTCTATAACTCAGGTTATGCTCATTGGAGTGTGAAGAGATCAGAGTTGACAGCATCCACAAATTCTCTCTACACTCGTCTTCAATTCTTGGTTCCTCTTTATACTTTTGCTTCTTTTTTCCTAACATTTCACTACAAGAATCCTGAAACTAAGAAAATCAAAATACTAATAGAATAGCATTGAAAATTATATAATTACCAAGTAAAAGTCATAAAGTTTCTATAAGAATTGCCCAAGAAAAGTATTTAAGATTCTCATGCATCACAATACCAAACTTAAGCTCTTTCTTGTCCTCAAGCAAGTAAAGAATCATGGCTTAGTTATCAAACTTTTCAACCTTAAAATACAAGGGTGAATGGTTACAAACCAAATAAGTTTGGTTAGCCGTTTCACTTATGCACAATTTAACACAATTAGTTATAATCTTTCAAGGCCATTGTCTAGATTAGATTATAGAATCCTTTCTTGATGCATCACCTTGAAGCAAGATTATTTAATTTCTTTTCACAGTTTATTTTCATTGGGTGCTTTGCACTTTAAGCCTAGCCATGACTCTAAATGTTTTGTCCCAAGCTTTGCTCGACACAGAAACACCACAAGCACTTGATTGGGGAGCTCTTTGAGCTTACAATGTACTTTTAACATTCCCCATTATTGGTGCTCAAGGCCATTGGATTTCTCTTCTTTTGGGGGGGTGCTTGAAAGAACTGAAGATTGATGGTTTAGAGGTTATAGTAAACTCTCGTTGCAAGTATAGTTTCTAAACCAAGCAATCAACCTTTCTTACAAACGTTTTGGTTGTCACAAGTAACAAACCCCTAAATAAATTGATAATCGAAGTATTCAAACCTCGGGTCGTCTTCTCAAGAAACTGCAGGGAAGTATGTTCTTATTATTGGTTATGAAGATTGTAAATTGGGGTTTTTAAGATGAGGAACAAGTAATTTAAATTGCAATTGAAATAAGTGAATAACTGTAAAATAAATAAATAACTGTAAAATAAACTTTTGGCAAGGTATGAGAAATTAGAAGTCCTATCCTAGCTATCCTTATCAATGATGATGAAGATTGAATCTTAACTCCACTTAGTTAGCCTTTACTTAAAGTAAAGAAAAGTCAAGTGACTAATTAGTTTGATCTTCAAATCCTAGTTAATCCCTAAGGAAATATTGGGATTATTGAAGTTCAATTCAATTAGCAAAGATAACAATTATCAATCATGTTGAGTTTGATAACTCCTGAGTTACTGATTTCTTAACCAATACTAAAAGGGAAAAGTAAATCTACTGGAATAAAAATGCCTTCAGATTGGAAGCAACAGTAACATGAACAAAAGAAATTTTTGGATGAGTTCAAGCACAAGCCACCATAACAGGGAGCTCACCAAATGTCCAACTTAAGGACTTTAACTAAAAGTGCTAGGTGGGAGACAACCAACCATGGTATGATCGTTCCTTTTTCAATTTTAATTTTATTTAGTTTTGTTTGTTTTTGAATTTTATTTTATTTTATTGAACCTAGAATCATGCATAGCATTCACATTAAGCATTGCATTCTGTATTTTACAAAAAAAAAAAAAACATGCACGCGACGCGGCAGCGTCGCTGACGCGTCCGCGTCACTAGTGCGTTGGGGAGAAAAGAATTGAACAGAGAGTCAGGCGAAAGTGTGGCTGGAGGCGCGCCTTTAGCATAATTTGACCCCACGCGACCGCGTCATGTAGGAACTTTGGCCTCCCACGCGACCGCGTGCCCCACGCGGCCGCGTGCCATGAAAATTGACGTAACAAGGGTGTATGGCCGAAAGTTGAGATGGAATTGGGCTGGACTCGTGCTGGAAGCCCAAGCCCTCCCATGCGAACGCGTTCCCCACGCGTCCTCGTCATATTGGAAATAAGGCCACTCACGCGATCGCATTCCCCACGCGACCGCGTCACCCTGGATTTTGGCAATACTAAGTTTTGAACAGAGAGTTGTGCGACCGCGAGGCTGCACTCGCGCCACTAGCACAAATCGAGTCACGCGATCGCGTGCCCCACGCGTCCGCGTCACCCAACCTTATCGCGCACCACGCGACCGCGTCGCCAGCGTCGCACAACCTATCCAGATCAGCGCCAATTATCTTATCTTTTCTTTTCTAATCCTAATTTCTTCTATCTCCTTTCTTACTTACTTCTTCTTCCCTCCTTTCCCTTCTCATTCTTCTTATCTTTCATTTTATTTTTACTTAATTTATTTGCATATTTCATTCATTACATTTTAATTTTGTGCATATTTTTATTTTCTTTTCTAAATTCATTATTTTTCCTTTGGTGTTCAAATGTTCTTATTCAACTGTTATCTCTTTTCTAGTATTATTTTGGTACTCAGTGACTTGTTTTACACTGTTAGGTAATATTATTTAAGTCAATGCTAATCTTTTATGATGTTTGTATTAATGTTGCATTGACATGAATTTATATTTCCTTCCACACTCTCTCCCTCATTGTTGTAAAATTTTGCACCACTAGTATGCCATGTGCTTCTATTGTTTTCTCACTTGCATGTTGTAGCTACCATGTAATTGAGACCCTCATTTTTGGCATTAACCAACCCATGTTTTATCTGTTTTCTATCTTTGCTTTGGGTTACTTTCCTTCTCTTTTTCTTTCAGGATGGCCACCAGGAAGAGAACTGGAAAACGTTTACATGGGAGAGACAAACAAGTTCCTACGCACATTCCTTGATGAGAAAAGCGTCAGTTGGAACAACCCGTCCACCTGCACATCTCAGCATGCACCGAGGATGGTGCAATCTTTAAGTGTGGGGAGGTCGACACCGATCTCCATGGGTTAGTACCTTTCTGTTTCAACACCAATGTTTAAATTTTCTTTATTAAATTAGTTGTTGCATTTGCATGTTTACCCTATACACTTGAGAGACTAGAGTGCATATACACTACCAGTGAGGGTTCAATGCTTGATTCTATGTTCCCTGCTTTCATAAGCTATCTTCTTACAAGTTTACTTGTCTTTTATTGTATAATTTGAATTAGTGAAATCTGATTTATGTTTGTCTTGAAGAACTTATTTACTTTTAACCAAGTAGATAGAGACATTTTGCATGTAGTTACATTCATATAGATAGGTTGTATTGCATACTCTCTATCATTCCTCTTCACTTCTTTATAGCTTCTCTTGAACTTAGCATGAGGACATGATAGTGTTTAAGTGTGGAGAGGTTGATAAATCACTATTTTATGGTTTATCTTGTGCTCAATTGAGTGGTTTTTATCAGCTTTTCACCCACTTATTCATATGATTTGCATGGTTTTACATTTGCCTTCCTAATTATGTGCTTTGATTGAAAACATGCTTCTTTGGCCTTAAGTTCCCTATGTTTTAATCCTCTCTTATTACCATTAGATGCCTTGATATGTGTGTTAAGTGATTTCAGAGATTACAGGGCAGGAATGGCTCAGAGGATAGAAAGGAAGCATGCAAAAGTGGAAGGAATACAAGAAGTTGGAGAAATTGCTAAGCTGTCCAGCCTGACCTCTTCGCACTCAAACAGCTATAACTTTAGCTACAGAGGTCCAAATGACGCGGTTCCAGTTGCGTTGGAAAGCTAACGTCCGGGAATTTGATTTGATATATAATATGCCATAGTTGCTCTGACGCTAGGCGACGCGACCGCGTGACCCATGCGGCCGCGTCGTAGTGACGAAAATCAGCGTGGCAGATTTCGCAACCAGCGATTTCTGGGCTGTTTCCGACCCAGTTTATGACCCAGAAAACACAGATTAGAGGCTATAAAGTGGGGGAATGCATCCATTCAGAAACAAGTTTTCATATTCACAATTTTAGGAGTAGATGTAGTTTTTAGAGAGAGAGAGGTTCTCTCCTCTCTCTTAGGATTAGGATTTAGGATTTCTCTTAGTTTTAGGAGTGCCTCTAAATCCCAGGTTCAATGTTCTTTTTATTTATTTTCTTAATTTAATTTATAAATGTCTATGTCAGATTTAAGTTCTTTTGTGAATGCAATTCGAGGTATTTTCAGATTTAATTTTGCTTTGCTTCATTTATAAATGTCTTTAATTTAATTTAGATATTTTCCCTTTTGGCCTTGGTTAATTAATTGGTGACTCTTGAGTTATCCAACTCGAGGTATTGATTGAAAATTGGAATTCTTCAAGAAATAATTCGAGATCCTATAACTCTAGTCTTTCCCAAGGAAAGACTAGGACTTGAGGATTCGAAATTAATTCATCCACTTAACTTACCTTCATAGTTAGAGGTTAACAAAGTGGGAGAAAAATCCAATTCTCATTACAATTGATAAGGATAACCAGGATAGGACTTCCAGTTCTTCATACCTTGCCAAGAGATTTTATTATTGTTAATTTATTTTACTTGTCATTTAAATATACCTGTGCCCATTGCCCAAACTCAACATTCCCAGAAAACTCATAACCCATAATAAATACACCTCCCTGCAATTCCTTGAGAAGACGACCCGAGGTTTAAATACTCGGTTATCAATTTTAAAGGAGTTTGTTACTCGTGACAACCAAAACGTTTGTATGAAAGGACTTTTGAAGGTTTAGAAACTATACTTGCAACGAGGATTTATCCGCAAATTTCTAGACCACGCAAAAGTTCTCTCATCAGTCACTATTACAAGAGTTCATCCAAACAGTTCAATCCCACAATTTTCAACAATCCAACTGCACTAGATCCCTTGCGAGTGGTAACGGATGACACCAATGAACCACAGAACTCCAGGAGATAGTCATTTGATCCTTTGTGTTGGGTTCATGAAGAATTTGACGAATTTTCTCATATCACTATTTGGTTACAGAAATTATGCACAATGGTGATGCAGCCGCATCTTTAGTTGTTTTTCCTTTAGAACTTCATTAAATAAACTAAGAATTCTTGTTAGGTAAGCAATGATTTCATGATTTAATGAGCATTACTTTGAGTTAGTTTAAATTCATTTGCTATAGAAAAATTTGAAGGAAAGTCAGCAGAAGTGGGCAAACAGAATAGGTGATGGAGCAAACAGAATAGTTACTGGAGTGAAGAAAGGGCTTATG
Organism: Arachis ipaensis; assembly: GCF_059453495.1. Taxonomy (NCBI): domain Eukaryota; kingdom Viridiplantae; phylum Streptophyta; class Magnoliopsida; order Fabales; family Fabaceae; genus Arachis; species Arachis ipaensis. The sequence goes on along the minus strand of NC_142444.1, from coordinate 62,621,070 downwards.
GATTCAAACAAAGACTCCCCTGAGGTTACCAATTCTCGGCATGTTCAACATGCAAATAAAGAGGCAATGGCACGTCCCACATGCCTCTAAGGGAGCCATGGCACATCCAACGTGCCGTTAAAGGAACCATGGCACGTCCAACGTACTTTAATCAAGCACCTCCAGTGGCTCACTCAAGGAGCATGTCCAACGTGCTTCATGGCACGTCCAACATGCTCAATCAAGCACCTCCAGCTCTCTCTCTCTCTCTCTCTCTCTCTCTCTCTCTCTCTCTCTCTCTCTCTCTCTCTCTCTCTCATATCCAACGTATCAAGGGCACGTCCAACGTGCCTAGTAGAGCTCACTCCCAAGGGCTTACTTCTCCCTTGCATCCAATATGCATAGAGCATGTCCAACACACCATCAAGTCTTCAAGGCTCACATTCAACATGCTAGGAGGCACGTTCAACATGCCATAGCCAAGGCACCTCCAGTAACAATCTCCAAGCTTGTGTCCAACGTGAGCTACCATGCATTCAATGTGCCATAGCCGAGGCACTTCTAGTGGCTCATATTCAAGCCCACGTTGGACATGTCCTCTTGCGTCCAATGCATGCGCCTACTCTCCAGGGCTCCTTATTTCCTTCACTAATCTCTAAGCTTGAATGAACGAGAAATTATTAGGCATAAGGCCCATGTGATCAAACATTGATTGAAGATTATGAGGAGAGGATCTAAAGATTGACTTGAGAAGGAAACATTAATTAATTAGATTTGATTATGTTTTAGCTTAATTTTTTTTTTGAATTTGGATCTAGGTTTTAGGTTAACATATATAAGCAATGGAGCCACATACATGGCTTCTTCTTCGTTTTTACAATTCATAATTCTAGGTTTACTTTTGAAGCATCGATCACTAATCTCCTCGATTAAGGTTAGGTGCTCTGTCGATTCTAATGAATTAATGTTATAGCTATTTTACTTTGAGTAATATATTGATGTTTTCTTAAGAAAGAGTTTATATTCTTCATCTAAAGGGTTTGAATCTATTGGGAAACAATTCTAAATCTGACTTAAATTCTCTTAATATCTTGAAAAACTTAATTATTTAAATTAAACTTGAAAAATTTTTCTCATAATTCTTAGGGTTTGAACTTGAACTTGATAAGTGACATTAAATCAACTAAGTTTAGTTCTTAGGAGTTATGTGGTTTCAAAATTAGTGAAAGCACTTAACCTTTATGATCACAATCAATTAATTAAGGAATTGATAATTTATTAGGATTAGAGAGGATGAATTGTCAAGGGATTGGAATTTGATTAATAATAATTTTTCGTAAGATACATCTTGTATAATTAAAGTAGATGGTGAAAAGCATTAATCCGGAAGTTCAACATCTCTGAAACCTTAACTTCTCTCATCATATTACTTTCTCAACAAAGTTTACTGCTTGTCTTTACTTAATTCACTATTTTATGTTAAAGATTTCTAAAACCCTTGATTTTGATTGTATAACTAGATTAATCATTTGATCATTATTTACTTAGGTCCGTTAATCCTCGTGAGAATGATAATCCACTTCTATGGTATTACTTAGTATGACTCGATGTACTTGCTGTTCATTTGTGGTTTTATAAAATTTGCATCAAGTCTTTTGTGTTGTTACCGGAGAGTAATTGAGATTAACAACAAATCAATCAATTGATTACCTAAATTAGACCCTTTCTTTTCTTGTTATTAAATTTTTGTTAATTACTTCACTGGGGATTCACTTCAATTCGTGAATGGGGTGGTCACTGCAGCTAATTAATTCTGTCACCGAAGAGGGGCGAGTGGTCGCCGAATTGAACGATGACACGGCGGCAAGATTGCGTATTGCTATCCTTGTTACTGGCTCCTGCATCAACGGTGGTGGTTGTAGCGGTCTGCAACAAGGACAGGGGGTGACAAAATTCTAATCAGTGCCGCAGTGGCGCAACGAAATGACGCGTCAGGTTGTTAAGAGAGAAGACGGCACGACGTTGGAGATTTGGGGGAAATGGAATAGGGTTTGAGTGGTGATTCTTTTTACTGAAAGTGAGAGCGGATTTCCTTTTAATATAATGGGTATTTATCCAACCTTTTAAAAATCTGAAATTCAAAATTAATTTAAAATTAATTTTAAAGATGTTGCTTATGTTGGCTAATTTAAGAATTGGTCCCTTATATTTTTTCTTTCAAAAATTAGGAGTAATGCGATTTTGAAGAAATCTAAGAAGAAATTTTTTATTGTTGGTTTGTGTTTATAAAAATTAAAATATTATATAATTTTATGTGTTATTATGATTTTTTTTTTAATTTAAAAGTTATTTTGTCAAATATAATTGATATTATTTGTGCTTATTAAAAACTATTATTAGTTTAATTTATCAATTGATATAGGTTTTAAAAAATTATATTTTTAAAACAAATTTAATAAACTACTTTCAAATAAAATAAATTTTGCCAAATTGACCTTAAATAATAAGTCAGGATTTTCATTGGTAAATTTACATATCAATAAAACTAATTTTTGTTTCTGTGTTGAATATGACTTAATAAAGATAGTCTTTTTTAGTACCAATTTTGTTTTTATTTATATATTATATTTTCTGTTTCTTCCTTAAAAGAACAACGCTAGGTAGGAAATAACATAATGTTACTTTAATTAATTTAATATTTATAATTATATATATAACATTTATAAGTATATGTTTATTATATTTAAAATTATTTATTTATTCTATAATAAATAAAAAATATAAAATAAAATCATTTAATTTTTAAACTATAGTCCCAAATATTTTCTCCTAAAAGAAGCTAACAACATTAACAAAAATTGTAACCTAGATAATGTCCATGATGATATACATAATATGAAAATACTAAAAATATTTTTTTGTGATGATTTTTGTTTAAAAAATATAATTTATTTATTTAATTATATTTTAAATAAAAATAATATTTTTATAATATATAAAAATTAAAACTTATAATTTATTTTCTAATAATTAAAATAAAATATCTTTACATAATGATAATTATAAAATTTTCATTGACCACCGAATGTTTTCTATTACTACCACTATTCGATGTATTAAATATAACTGCAACCCTAAGTTACAATTACACCAAATTATGGGTGTTTGGCATTTACCAATTATGATGGGTGGCTAGCTAGGCTACATGCCTACATCACACGCCTTCGTACTTCTTACTAATAGCTCTAGGACGTAATTATTTAATGCAATCATGTATGGTTCCATATAACATAATGAAAAAATGGACATATAGAATCATTTTTCAACTCCATCTTGAGAAGTTATTAAGTTAATTAGGTGTAAGAGTAATTATTGATAAGTAATTAATTTAGTGATATTTTTGCAAGACAAAAAAATCTGTAGGACCTCATATATTTATCTTATTTAATCTTTCTATATTGTTATTAACAAGGTTGCGAGAACCAGACTAGTCAATAAACTGGTAAGACAATTGATTTATTGGTTTAATAATCAAATCGGGGTTCAACCGAAATTCAATCGATTTAATTAAATATTAAATAAAATTATTAAAAATTAATATATATAATGCTTGATCACTATCTAGTTGTTTTATCTTTGTTAAGAGTATTTAGTTTGATGGCCTCTAATTAGTACTCTATTGGTACGCTTACTTTGAATTATGAGAAGAACCTTACTTTGAATTATGAGAAGAACCTGGTGTCACCAGGTATTGAAATTATTATCCACCAGTTAGAAGAGTATCAATTAGAAGCCATCCAACTAACTACTCTTAACCATCTTCAAAAATAAAAATTTCTAATTAGTAACAACTACAATTTAATAATTTTAAAAACACAAATTTACACAAATTAAATACAACCAATAATTAAATATTGATTGTTGAACATATTTACAGAAAATTTTTAATCACATCAAAAAGCCAATAATACATGTATCAAAAAATTCAAAACAGAAAATTTTAAATTACATTAGACATCAAAAGTTCAGAAAACAAACTCAAGAAATCAGAATCCCTACAATTAAACAATTAAATCAACAATCAACAAAATTAATAAGTACCACCAAAAGATAAAAAAATTGAAGAACAGAGTAGAGCAGAATTCTCAAATTCAACAAACATAAAATTTATTCTCAAATTCAACATACAACAAATTTATTCGACATTTGATTAATCATATAAAAAATAAAATTCAAAAATTCAAAAAATAGAAGAAGAGAAGTCCAGAACAAAAAATGAAAACAGCAAACAGAAGCCAGAAACCCAGAACTTAACTCAAAAGAAGAACGAACAGAAGCCAGAAGCCAGAAAACAGCACGAATAGCACGAATAGAAGCCAGAAACCCAGAAGCCCTAAACCCAGAAACCTAGAAGCCAGAAATCCAGTACCCGCGATGGTGCGCGACAGTGGGAGAGGGAGTGTTCTTCACGGCGTCGGTTGTTTGTGGTATGCAGAAGCTCCAGCCTCGAGCTTATGGTTGGGAGTGGCAGTGGAGTGTTCTTCGAAGATTATGGGAGATTAGGGAGATTAGGGATTTAGGGTAAACTCAACTGGTAAAGTGGCTAGCTGCAAGTCATGGCGAGGAGCAGTGACAGAGAGACAAAGAGCGCGACAGAGTGAGAAGGGAGAGAAGGGTTCATTACAAACGATGCGGGGCTCTGGGGGCTGCGGTGGCTACGGGCTGGGTGACTGTGGGTGGCTGCAGTGGCTGTGGATTGCTAGGGTTCTTCCTCTTCTTTCAATATCAAGCTTTCTTCAGTTTGAGAGAGGAGACGCCGAGAGGGGTGAGAGTGGGAGTGGGAGGGGGAGTGGGAGTGGGTTGGGGGTCTTGGGGGACGGGTAGCCATTTAGGGTTTTTATTTTTTTTAAATAAAGTATAAAACAGCGCTGTTTGGATGGAATATTCAAACCAAAAACCCGCTAAAAAATCAGACGGTTCTACCGGTTCATCGGTTAACCGTCGGTTCGATCGGTTTTTTTACCAGTGTTTTGCTAAATGGTTTCTAGCGTTATTCGGATCGATTAGGTGACCGGTTTCTGGTTAATCTGGTTGAACCGGCCAGTCCGGTTCGGTTTTCAAAACCATAGTTATTAATGTTGTTATTATTGTCATTAGTTTTTTTTAGAGTTCCATTTAGTGTGTGTTTGGATTAGAGTTGGTCAAATTTGAGTTTGAATGAAAGTGATTTTATAAAATTAATTTTGGATAGAAGTGAGTTTGTGCCAACATGATTTATGTTTGGCAATTCTATACAAAAATTGATTTTGATAAAATAAAATTGTTTGGATAATATTAGTTAAAATCACTTTTAGATAGATAATTAGTTAATTACTAAAAAAATATAATATTAAATTATAATATTATTTTTTAATATATTTAATCCTTTTTCATACTTCTTTTAGTATATTTTTTATGTAATATTTTTTATAGAATTATATTTTTGTTTGTTATAATTTTTTAATAAAAATTAATATTTATTTATTAAATTAAAAATAATATATAAAATAATATATTTTAGTACATTTCATGAGTACTCTCAATAATCTTATTTTGTTTACTGTTTTGGATTCTAACTTTTTACTAATTATGTTTTTATTATTATTTATGATTAATTTTTTATTTAATTTATCATTTTCAATAGTAACAATAATACATATTATAACAAATTAGAATAATAAACAATGAACAAGAATTATAATAATAAATTTTACAATATCAAACAAAAAAATATTCTATAATTTGTTTAGTACTCTCAGTATTCTTTTATTTAGTATTATTTTGGACTGTAAAATTTTATTACTTATGATTCCTTTGTTATGTATGATTAGTTTTTTATTTACTTTATCATTTTTAATAAGATCAATAATTCATATTATAATAGAATTACAATAACAAATTTAATAAAAAAATTAAAATATAAAAAAATACTAAAAATTAAAAAAAATTAAAATATTTGAAATGACTTGAAACAAATATGAAAATTCTTTTGGAAAAAACAATAATGATCATCAAAGGTGAACTCACGTTGAAGTGAACGCAGAAGCAACAATTTTTTGCTTCTAGTAAACGCGCTTTTAAGCTGCAAAATCACTTCTGCGTTTAGAGGAAAAAGATGGCCAAACATCAAAAAGCAGCGTTCAAAGAATTTCAACGCACTTTTATCCTCTCAAACGGGTTTGCCAAACGCACTTTTAATTAACTAAAAATTATTAAAAGAATTTCCAACCTAGAAGTAATGCTAGAGAAATTCATGAAGAATCAAGATGCCACCGTGAGAAATCTTGAGAGGCAAGTAGGTCAAATGGCCAAGAAACTTGCTAAGAAATTGATAAATACCTTCCCTAGTGACACAATTCCCAATCCAAAAGAGGAATGCCTATGCAAGGCTATCCAATTGAGGAGTGGCAAGATATTCAAGGAAGAAACAAGAGATAACAGCAAAACAAGAGGAGAGATAGGGGAGAAAAATGAGGAAGATTACAAGACCAAAGACCCACAAACCCCGAAGAAAGATAAAAATATCCCTGAACCGCAGTCGTAAGAGAAGAAGGAAGAAGTGAAGCTATATGTACCAAAGCTTCCCTATCTACAAAGACTGCACAAGGAGATGAGGGATCAACAATTCTCTAAGTTTCTAGATATTTTTCAAAAGTTACAGATCAACATTCTATTAGCTGAAACTTTGGAACAAACGCCACTCTATGCAAAGTTTCTTAAAGAACTCATCACCAAGAAAAGGAGCTGGAACGAGAAGGAAACTGTGATCCTCACCCAAGAATGTAGCGCTATAATTCAGAGGGGTATTCCACCAAAACTCAAGGATCTAGGGAGTTTTCTCATATCATGTACCATTGGGAACATGACAATAGATAGATCCCTCTGTGACTTGGGAGCAAGTATCAATTTGATACCTCTCTCCATGATGAAAAAGCTGCTCATAGAGGAGGTTAACCCCACAAGAATGTCATTACAACTTGCTGATAGGTCTCTCAAGACACCTAATGGAGTGGTGGAGAATCTATTGGTGAAGGTTGGAGAGTTTATTTTCCCTGCTGATTTTGTGATCTTAGACATGGAAGAGGAGGAAAGAAACTCAATTATTTTGGGAAGACCCTTCCTAGCTACAACCATAGCTATTATTGATGTGGAGAAGGGTGAAATGGTTCTCAAGGTACATGATGAGCAGATGGATCTCAATGTTTTCAAGGCAATGCAATACCCTACAGATGTGCGATTTTTGTCGGTATAGAATTTCACAAAAATAATTGTTACGTTGCAAATATAGTTCTAAACCTACAATGAATCCTCACATCGAAATTTAATATGGTTGTCACAAGTACAAACCCCAATAAAATAACTGAGAGTATTAATCTCGGGTCGTTCTCCTTAGGAATTGTAATGAAGTGCTTTGTTATTGGCTACGAAGGAATGTTTTGGGGTTTTGTAAGAAGAGACAAGGAATGTAAATAACAAGAGAAATAAGTTAATAACGAAGAAAGCTCTTGGCAAGGATGAGAACTAGAGTCCTATCCTCATTATCATCATCAATTGTGACAGGAATTGTCTATTGCTCCCACTTAGTTAACCTCTAACTATGAAGGAAAGTCAAGTGGATACAATTAACTTGAATCCACAAGTCCTAGTCAAATCATAGTGAAAGACTAACTTTAGTGGCATTTAAGTCAATGAGCAATTTCCAATTATCAATCAACAAAAGAGTTTGATAACTCAAGAGTCTCCAACTACTCAACCAAAGCCAAGACAAGAAAAATCTAGCTCATAACTAAAAGAGACATTTCATCAAACACATAGAGGGCAATAAAAGTAAACATCATAAATTGTAAGAATTAAAGGAAGCTATAACTACAAAGGCAAGAGATCAACAATAGTAAACTAAAGCAATTATAAAAAGGCATGGAAATCATAAATTGCATTAAAAGGAAATGGAAATCAACAAAAGAGTTCATAAACTAAAATTGACAAAATAAAGGAATTCACAAAAGAAGTAAAATACTAGAACAAGTAAAAGTAAAAGGAAAATTAGAGAAAATGAGGAATGAGATCTAGATATAAAAGGAAACAAAACTAAGAACCCTAATCTAGAGAGAGGAGAGAGCCTCTCTCTCTAGAAAACTACATCTAAATTATGATAGAAACCAAACTATCACTACTTGGTTCATTCCCCCTTCAATCCCTGGTTCAATAGCATCAGAAATGAGTTGGATTGGGCCCAAAATTCTTAGAAGTCGCTGGTCACGTGCTGCCTTTAAGTGAGTCACTGATCACGCGTCGCCTAACTACATAGGAACTATGACAAATTGCATATCATTTTGAAGTCCTGGATGTTAGCTTTTCAACGCAACTGGAACCGCCTCATTTGGATCTCTGTAGCTCAGGTTATGATCGATTTAGTACGAAGAGGTCAAGATTGACAGCTTTGCAATTCCTTCATTTCTTCACGAGTTCTCCATTTTTGCATGCTTTTTCTTCATTCCTTCAACCCAATATTTGCCTTCTAATTCTGAAATCACTTAACAAACATATCAAGGCATCGAATAAAATTAAAGTGAAATAAAATTAGCGATTTAAAGGCCTAAAAAGCACGTTTTTACTCTTAAGCACAAATTAGGAGAAATTCACAAAACCATGCTATTTCATTGAATAAATATGAGAAAAGTTGATAAAATCCCCTAAAATCAACACAAGATAAACCACAAAATTGGGGTTTATGAAACCTCCCCACACTTAAACCAAGCATGTCCTCATGCTAAACCAAGAAAGACAAGAAAAGGGGTATGAACATTTATTCAATGCAAATAACCTAAATGCATCTATCTATATGAATGCAACTAAATACAAAATGCTTCTACCTACTTGGTCAAAAGTAAATCAATCTCCAATAACGTATATGAATGGTAGGTCTAAGATCATATGGCGATTCATGAATCCTACCAATTCAAATATAAAAATGAATCTCAAATAGACTTGCAAAAAGAAAGCTCATGAAAGCCGGGAACAAGGAATTAAGTATCGAACCCTCACCGGAAGTGTATCCACTCTAGTCGCTCAAGTGTATAGGGTTGATCACTCAATTCTCTTCTAATCATGCTTTCCATGATTTATTTTTCATCTAACAATCAACAATTATTCAATGCATGCATACATTTATCATGAAGTCTTATTCATAGGTTGTAATGGGACCAGGGTAAAGGTAGAGATGCATATGGTCAAGTGAGCTTGAAATTTGAATCTTTGATTAACCTAAGCTCTCACCAAACACATATAACAACCTATACAATTCTAATAAAATACCTAGCTATCCATGATTTCCACTTTTTCACATACTCATGCATTTTCTTTAATTCACATTCCATATGCATTGTTATTGTTACTTTACTTTGGGGCATTTTTGTCCTTTTTTATTGTATTTTTTTATATATATTTTTGTTTCTTTTATTTTTCTATTTCTTTTTCTACATTTTTTTTCTTTCTCACATTTTTTTTCACAACAAAGTACATACAAACGTATCAATGTATATGGTTTTACATATTTAATGCATAAGCACGTACCTAATCCCATGATTTTCAACAAAAATACAAAATATATTTTTACCTCAACCAATGTCCCAAGTTTCCCTTACCCAAATGATACACACCCTCACTAGCCTAAGCTAATCAAAGATCCAAATTTAGGGACATTTATTATTTTTCGCTTTAAGGCTTGTAATGTGCTAAATTAAAGAACAAAGTGGGTTAATCGTAGGCTCAAAGTTGGCTAACAATGGAAGATAAAAGGTAAGGCTATTTGGGTAAGTGAGCTAATTGAAACAATAGCCTCAATCATATAAATGCATATATACATGGAATAATGGACATATAGAATCAAACAAATCAGAGATTACAATCATAGAAAGAGAATAATCAAACACAATAATGGAAATAAGTGGTTATATGATGTAACCACACACTTAGGCTCAAAACTCACATGCTTGTGTTCTTAGCTCAAAAACCATTTTCCAAAATAAGTTCTTCAAGCAAGTTCAACAAAAAAAATTTTCAAATTGGTAGGGTGCCCTAAAAACAGTTTCTTGAAAAAAAATCATCACCCTAACCAAGTAGTTCTAACAAGAGTGGTAAAATATATACAAATTCTAACTATCATGCAACCTATCATGCAATGCAACAACTAGCTAACAAAGAAAATAAAAAATCGGTGTTGGAAGAGGAAATTGTTACCCACGGAGATCAGTCGGACGACCTCCCCACACTTGAAGATTGTACCGTCCTCGGTGATGCAAAGAAGAGCAAGGTGGATGGGTTGCTACAACTGATGAGCTCCTCAAAAGATTGTGCGGAGAAACTTATTTGTGCCCCATTAAAAGCTTTTCCTTTCTCCCTTCTTGGTGGCCAGCCTAAAAGGAGAGAAAAAGGAGGAAAATTAGGCCTACAACAAAGATAGCAAAGCAAATAGAACATAGGCGGGGGCTAATGCCAAATACGAATAGGGTTCTCAACTACATGGTAGCTACAACATGTAAGTGAGAAAACAATATAGGCTAAGGCATAACAATTCACACTTGATGCAAGAGTAAAGTCAAAGCATGAGTAAATACCATGAAGAGCATGTTGAGCATCAAGTTCAAACAAGAAAGAATGGGTCATGAAAGACGAGATGAGGTCATATCAATGCACAAAGAATACAAGAGTCATAAAAGATTAGGCATTGATTTAAAAGTTTCATCACCCATCAATATCAAACAAGTCAAGAGCACCAAAATAATGCAAGAAATTCTCGAAAATTGAGTAGGAAAATTCAACACCATTATTAAAATAAGAAACTTAGAAAAGAAAATATGAACAAGCTATAAAAACAAAATTAAAATGCAATGAATAAAAGTATGAAAATGCAATAAATAAAGAAAAATGAAAGATGGGAAAAATAAAAAGTGAAATATTTTATTTTTTTCTTATTTATATATTTATTATTATTATTTTTTTTTGAAGAGAGGGAAAAGAAGAAAGTAGAAAAAGAAGAAGAGAGAAGAAGAAAGGTAAAAAGAAAGAAGAAGGAGAGAAGAAAGGAGAAAGGAGAAGAAATAGGGCGCGAGGCGACGTGTAAGCGACGTGTAAGCGTCGCTCATGCTTATGCGTGGGGTGCAGCAGGGACAAGCGACGCGTAAATGTCGTCCATGCGTATGCGTGGGTCCAATTTGTGCTACTCGCACAAAGGCAGCACAATTCCAGCACAACTCTTTGGTTTTTGTACCAGGAGTCCCCATATGGCATACAACACGTGCGCGTCGCCCACGCTTAAGCGCGGGGTGACCCTTTTTTTTTAAAAAACATAGAAAATATAAACAGGGCACTCTCCTAACCTATAAACACTCTAAAGCAACCAAAATTCAAATTTAATAAAAATCGTTTAGTTTTTGAAAAATTTTCAAAGACAAAAGAAACAAAACTTGCACTACAAGCAAAATACAATTCAAAAACAACTATTCTAATCAAAGCATGAGCCTAACAAGCAACCTAGCAATCAAAGCAAGATATACAAAAGTATGAAAAGAAGAAAACTACCTAACAGTGGCAACCCAATTCATTCATTGATTATATCTACAAGAGAATGGAAAGAGTTTACCATGGTGGGGTGTCTCCCACCTAGCACTTTTATTTAAAGTCCTTATGTTGGACATTTGGTGAGGTCCTTGCTATGGTGGCTTATGCTTGAACTCTTCCTTGAATCCCCACCAATGCTTGCATTTCCAATAGCCTCCGGGATCCCAAACTAAGTGCGTCAAGCTACCAAGAGATCTCAAGCGAGTACCAAGGCCCCAAAGTTGATGATTATCCATGTATATTCCAGGGTCCCATACTTTATTTGTCAACCCCCTTTCTTCTTGATCTTCATGCTTCCATTTGGGTGACAAACTTATTGAATTCTCCTTATAACTCCTATTCATCATCCTAAATCCCTTGAATTGAGCTTCACTCCTATCATGAATCCTAAAATTTGAGCTTCCTTCCACTATGCACCTTGATTCTTGTTGCCAACCAACACCCAACTTTTTTCTACTATCTAACCCACACATAGGTCTAAGTTGACCATCCGTTCCATATTGATATCGGCCAAAGAAATTAAAGGATGATATGGTTACCCATTCAACTTATAATTTAGATGGTGACTTAGCAAGGAAGATATCCAATGGTCTTGACATTGTAGGCTCCACTTCCTTAGACTCCTCCTTGTTGACTTCCATCTTTTGACAACCTTCTTCAATCTCCTCTTGTTTGCTAACTTCTTCTAACTCTTTCTCATTAATCAAAATATGTATTGGAGGTTGTGAACATTCCTCCTCAACATCAATTTCACACTCAAGGGAAGAAGCTTCAACAAGATTACCATGGTCACTTGGTGTAGAGTTATCTTCAATGATGGAACTTCCTTCTTATTCAACCTCCCCTAGATCTTCTTCAACAATATCCATCCCTTTCACTTGTTGCAAAACATACTCCATTTCCTTGTTCTCAAGTTGAGACTCTAAAATCTCCCACATACTCCTCTCTTCGGTTACTTCTCCACAATCATCCATGGATATATTTTGCTTGTGGTATGAATCCCATGAGTCCAACTTTTGTCGGACGGTTGCTTGAAGCCGATCCATTACTTCCTTAAGACGATCCTTTGATTCTTGTTCCACTTTACTAACATAAGTAGGATCATATTGCTTTTGTATTGATGGACATGGATATTCTTACATGGAGGGTTATGATGGATAGGAGAATTCATCATGTGATTGGAAAGGAGGTGCTCTAGAGCTTGAGGGTTGAGTATTGGAGGTAAGAGGTGTATCCATACGAGATATAAGAGCTTGGATTGAATTTTGAAGAATAATATCAAGCGTATCATCCATAAAGGCTTGGTTGGAGGAAAAAGAAAGATTGTGAGGGTAGTGATGTTGAAGTGGTGGTGGTTCCATGGGTGCTTGTTCATAATGGTTATAAGTGTATGCATATGGAGGATATGGATTAGGATTGTGTGGAGGTGATTGATGGAAATAGGATGTGGATTGGGAGTATGGTGGTTGGAATGATGGTGTTTGAGGACTATGTTGAGAGTATGGTGCATGGAATGATGGTGGTTGAGTGGCATAATCATGATAATAACCATTATATCCATTGGAATAATATGCATTATAGGAGGGGTTGCAATCATAGCAGCTTGGTTGAGAAGGTTGCCATGGTGATTGCTCATATGGATATGGCTCCCTTCTCAAGAATTCATCTCCCATAATGTGAGCCATCATTAAAGTTTCCATTGCCTACAATATAGTCATAACCATATTCAAAACCACAAGGATGAAAATTCATATGAAAAGAGGAAATAAAAACAAAGTATATCAAAAAGAAATAAAGAAAGAAATAAACTCCTAAGTACTAGCAAAACCAAGAAATAGCCAAAAAGAAAGATATTCACAATATGATCATATTCACAATAGTCAATAACATCACACCATTGCAATTTCCCGGCAACAGCGCCAAAATTTGATGAAGAATTTTTGTTGGTATAGAATTTCACAAAAATAATTGGTACATTGCAAGTATAGTTCTAAACCTACAAAGAATTCTCATATCAAAATTTAATATGCTTGTCACAAGTACAAACCCTAATAAAATAACCGAGAGTATTAATCCCGGGTCGTTCTCCCTAGGAATTGCAATGAAGTGCTTTGTTATTGACTACGAAGGAATATTTTGGGGTTTTTGTAATAAGAGACAAGGAATGTAAATAACAAGAGAAATAAGCTAATAACTAAGAAAGCTCTTGGCAAGGGATGAGAACTAGAAGTCCTATCCTCATTATCATCATCAATTGTGACAAGAATTGTCCATTGCTCCCACTTAGTTAACCTCTAACTATGAAGGAAAGTCAAGTGGATACAATTAACTTGATTCCACAAGTCCTAGTCAAATCATAGAGAAAGACTAGCTTTAGTGGCATTCAAGTCAATGAGCAACTTTCAATTATCAATCAACAAAAGAGTTTGATAAATCTAGCTCATAACTAAAGCCAAGAGGAGAAAAATCTAGCTCATAACTAAAAGAGACATTTCATCAAACACATAGAGGGAAATAAAAGTAAACATCTTAAATTGCAAGAATTAAAGGAAGCTATAACTACAAAGGCAAGAGATCAACAATAGGAAACTAAAGCAATTATAAAAAGGCATGGAAATCGTAAAATTGCATTAAAAGAAAATGGAAATCAACAAAAGAGTTCATAAACTAAAATTGACAAAATAAAGGAATTCACAAAAGAAGTAAAATACTAGAACAAGTAAAAGTAAAAGGAAAATTAGAGCAAAGGAGGAATGAGATCTAGATATAAAAGGAAACAAAACTAAGAACCCTAATCTAGAGAAAGGAGAGAGCCTCTCTCTCTAGAAAACTACATCTAAACTATGATAGAAACCAAACTATCACTACTTGGTTCATTCCCCCCTTCAATCCCTGGTTCAATAGCATCAGAAATGGGTTGGATTGGGCCTAAAATGCTCAGAAATCGCTGGTCACGTGTTGCCTTTAAGTGAGTCACGCTGATCCTGCGACGCGCACGCATGGGCGACGCGTGCGCGTTACCTAACTGCAAGGCAACTATGGCAAATTGCATATCATTTTGAAGCCGCCGAAGTTAGCTTTCCAACGCAGCTAGAACCGCCTCATTTAGACCTCTGTAGCTTAAATTATGATCGATTTAGTACAAAGAGGTCAGGATTGACAGCTTATCAATTCCTTCATTTCTTCATGAGTTCTCCTTTTTTGCATGCTTTTTCTTCATTCCTTCAACCCAATCTTTGCCTTCTAATCCTAAAATCACTTAACAAACATATCAAGGCATCGAATGAAATTAAAGTGAAATAAAATTAGTGATTTAAAGGCCTAAAAAGCATGTTTTTACTCTTAAGCACAAATTAGGAGAAATTCACAAAACTATGCTATTTTATTGTATAAATGTGAGAAGTTGATGAAATCCCCTAAAATCAACACAAGATAAACCACAAAATTGAGGTTTATCACCTACTGAGAAAGAGAATCATATGAGGGTAGAGATGATAGATACTTTGGTAGAAGAGGTGCCTGAGACAAGCCACCATGAAGAGCATGAAGAAGAAATTCAAGACATCCAAGTTGAAGATTCAGAAGAAACACAAGCAATCAAAAACTCACTTGAAGGCAAGAAAGAAGAAGCACCAAAACAAGAATTAAAACCACTCCCTCCAGCCCTCAAATATTCCTTCCTTGGTGCTGATAAGACTTTTCAGTGATTATCAACTCTTCTCTAAGCATACAAGAGGAGAGAAATTTACTTGAGGTGCTGAGAATTCACAAGAGTGCATTGGGCTGGACAATTGATGACTTGAAAGGCATAAGCCCCACCATCTGCATGCACAAAATACTTCTGGAGGAAGACTCTAAGCCAGTAGTGCAACCTCAAAGAAGGATCAATCACACAATGAAAAAAGTGGTTCAGAAGGAAGTGATGAAACTATGGGATGCTGGGGTCACATACTCCATCTCTGACAACCCCTGGGTGAGCCCAATCTAGGTGGTACCAAAGAAGGGAGGGATGACTGTCATCTCTAATGAAAAAAATGAGCTTATTCCCACAAGGACAGTAACTGGGTGGAGAATGTGTATTGATTACAGGAGATTGAATAATGCCACAAGGAAGGACCATTTTCCTCTCCCATTCATAGATCAGATGCTAGAAAGGTTAGTTGGCCATGCCTATTATTATTTTTTGGATGGGTATTCGGGATATAATCAGATAGTAGTAGATCCCATGGACCAAGAGAAGACTTCCTTCACTTGTCCCTTTGGAGTCTTTGCATATAGAAGAATGCCCTTCGGGTTTTGTAATGCTCCAACAACCTTTCAAAGGTGCATGCTTTCCATCTTCTCTGATATGGTAGAAAATTTCATAGAGGTCTTTGTGGATGATTTCTCTATTTTTGGTGATTCTTTTGATACTTATTTGCATCATCTTACTCTTGTCTTGAAGAGATTGCCAAGAAACAAATTTGGTTTTCAAATGGGAAAAATGTCATTTCATGGTACCCGAGGGCATTGTTCTTGGGCATAAGATCTCAAACAAGGGTATAGAGGTTGACAAAGCAAAGATAGAAGTCATAGAAAAACTTCCTGTACCAACTAATGTGAAAACTGTAAGAAGTTTACTTAGGCATGCTGGATTTTACATGAGATTCATCAAAGATTTTTCTAAAATAGCTAAGCCATTAAGCAACTTACTGGTGGTTGACAACACTTTTATCTTTGATAATGAATGCAAACATGCTTTTGAGATTCTGAAAACTAAACTCACTACAGCACCAATAATCACACCCCCTAATTGGGGACTCCCTTTTGAACTCATGTGTGATGCAAGTGATCTTGTAATTGGTGCTGTTTTGGGTCAAAGGAAGGATAGGTTGCATAATGTCATCTACTATGCTAGCAAAGTATTGAATGAGGCACAAAGGAATTATACCACTATAAAGAAAGAATTGCTAGCTGTTGTATATACTTTTGATAAGTTTAGGCAATATTTGATTGGTTCAAAAATAGTCTTTTATACTGACCATGCTGCCCTTAAGTATTTGATGTCAAAACAGGATGCTACGCTACAACTCATTAGATGGATGCTGCTGTTACAAGAATTTGACATTGAAATAAGGGATAGAAAAGGGAGTAAAAATCAAGTTGCTGGCCACTTGTCAAGGCTACCACAAGGGACCAACCAAGAAGCCTCACAACTAGTGAATGAAACGTTTCCAGATGAGCACCTATTGCAAGTCCAATAAGCACCTTGGTTTGCAGATATTGCAAACTACAGGGTAGGAAGAAGGATTCCACAAGAATATACTCGACAACAAGTGAAGAACTAGCTCAATGATGCCAAACAATTTTTGTGAGATGAACCTCTTCAATTCAAAAGGAGCCTGGATGGGTTGATAAGAAGGTGTGTAGTAGAGGGTGAGATGAGGAACATCTTATGACAGTGTCATAGCTCATACTATGGAGGTCATTTTGGTACTGAAAGAATGGCTGCAAAAGTTCTTCAAAGTGGATTTTACTGGCCCTCCATATTCAAGGATGCTAGGGAGTTTGTGAGCCAATGTGATGAATGCTTATCAAAGAGAAATGAGATACCTCAGAAGTTTGTCCTGGAGGTGGAATTGTTTGATATTTGGGGAATAGATTCCATGGGACCCTTCCCTCCATCATACTCATTCAAGTACATACTAGTGGCAGTAGAGTATGTCTCAAAATGGGTGGAAGCTTTAGCCACTACCACAAGTGATGCTAAGATTGTCCTCCAGTTCCTTAGGAAGCATATCTTCACTAGATTCAGAGTACCCAAAGGCCTCTGATGCGCATAAACTTGTTATGCTACGATTAGGAAATTGCACGATCGGCAAAATTCCTTCCGGCAAGTGCACCGGTTATCGTCAAGTAAAAACTCACAATAGAGTGAGGTCGAATCCCACAAGGATTGGTTGAGTGAGCAATTCGGATTAGAAGTATGTTCTAGTTGAGCGGAATCAAGATTTAGATGAGAATTGCGGAATGTAAAATTGCATGAATTAAAGAGCGAGAAGCTAAATTGCTGAAATTAAAAGGGATGGGGTGATTGCATGAATTTAATTGCAGAATGTAAAGAGAAAGTGGTAGATCAGAAATGGGGAATTCATTGGGTGTTAGGAGATATTGAGATCTCCGAATCAAAACATTTTTATTCCTTCCTCAACCAATGCATTCATTGAATTTTGCTTGGCAATCTTATATGATTGGATCCCAATCCCTTGGCTCACCAATTCTCTCTAAAAACGAACAAATTCCCAATCCCTTGGTTTAAATGTTCATAAGAAGAGATGATGCTCGATCACTGATTATACCACACAGTTTCATGAACCACAATTTGGTAGGATTACATGTCACAATATCCATCCAAACCCCAATCCAATTCACTGTGAGAAAGCTTCTCTAGCATGAATCCTCCATTCCTTTCCCAAGGTTCCGAAGGATTCCAATTATGGGTAGTTTCTTTCCCAAGACAACTACCCAATGGAATTAGATCGAGAAGCTTTCTAACAAAATTCAAGAGAAAAGATTGAAGAAGAAGATAAAACTATTATTGATTCATTGAATTACAATAGAGCTCCCTAACCCAATGAAAGGGGTTTAGTGAGTCATAGCTCTGAATTCAATTACAAAACTAAAAGAAAATGATCCCCAAGTTCTCTCCCGATGATTCTAACTAACTTAAATTCTATCCTATTTATACACTTTCTAAATTGAGCTTCTGTTGTGTTTCTTGGGCTTTGAGGCCTTTCCCTGATTTCCTTTTGCTTTGGGTTTATGGTCCATAATCCTTGATGAGGCTGTGATCTAATTCTGTAACATTCATTGAGCAAACTTAGTGATAAACAAGTAATGACACAAGACTCAACAAATTAAAGCTCCAGACTCATCAATTCTTCAGGCCCAATCCCATAAACCATGATATTCAATTGGGTTTCATACCATAATACGTTTAAGTTAATGTTTGTGCTCAAATGCTAACTTAAACTTCAATATATTTGGCCCAGAAACCTCTTTTAAAAAGTGGCGTTTAAGTTGAAGTTTAAGTTTCAGTTTAAGGTTAAACTGAAACTTAAACGTGGAAATGGAAGAAAGCAACCCAGGAGTGTGAAATGTCGAACACGTTTAAGCTTCAGTTTAAGGTTGAACTGAAGCTTAAACGTGGAAATGAAGAAAGCAACCCTGGAGGAGCAATTGGGTCGAACACGTTTAAGCTTCAGTTTAAGGTTAAACTGAAGCTTAAACGTGGAAATGAAGAAAACAACCCTGGAGGAGGAAGATAGTCGAACACATTTAAGCTTCAGTTTAAGGTTAAACTGAAGCTTAAACGTGGAAATGAAGAAAGTAACCCTGGAGGGGAGAAATAGTCGAACACGTTTAAGCTCCAGTTTAAGGTTAAACTGGAGCTTAAACGTGGAAATGAAGAAAGCAACCCTGGAGGAGCAATTGGGTCGAACACGTTTAAGCTTCAGTTTAAGGTTAAACTGAAGCTTAAACGTGGAAATGAAGAAAACAACCCTGGAGGAGGAAGATAGTCGAACACGTTTAAGCTTCAGTTTAAGGTTAAACTGAAGCTTAAACGTGGAAATGAAGAAAGCAACCCTGGAGGGGAGAAATAGTCGAACACGTTTAAGCTCCAGTTTAAGGTTAAACTGGAGCTTAAACGTGGAAATGCTCCTGGTGCCTTTCTCACTTTTGGCGTTTAACCTCCAGTTTAAGGTTAAACTGGAGGTTAAACGTGGAAATGCTTCTTTGGTGAGACTTTGTGTCGAACACGTTTAAGCTCCAGTTTAAGGTTAAACTGGAGCTTAAACGTGGAAATGCTCCCTTGGTGAAATTCTCATTCTGGCGTTTAACTTCCAGTTTAAGGTTAAACTGGAGGTTAAACGCCAGTTCCAGCATTTCCTAGCCTTCATGATTCTGGCGTTTAAGCTCCAGTTTAGGCTTAAACTGGAACTTAAACGCCATTTCCAGCTTTATATGGCTTGGTAGTTTAAGTTCCAGTTTAAGCTTAAACTGGAACTTAAACTCCACATGTGATATTCAAGCTTCCTTTATTGATTTTGTTGCTTCCTTGCCTAGCCTCTTCTTCCCTGAAATCATCCAAACAATTGCATCAAAGTCTTGCAAAATTTCATGAGAAATCTTCCATTCATAGCATTCAAGTAATATAACTAAAAACTCATGGAATTTGCATCAACAATCATACTGTTTGGATGGTTCATTGCTTTGTTATTCATTTAACCATTCTTGGTTACTTTAAGCTCAAGAAAATGCATAAAACAACTAAAACTAACAAAAAAAATGCTAGTGAAACTAGCCTAAGATGCCTTGGCATCAGCCTCATAAGTGATGGTGGGAGCCATTTTTATAACAAGCACTTGAATGCATTGTTCCATAGATATGGAGTAACACACAAGGTGGCTACACCATACCATCCACAGACTAATGGCCAGGAAGAGCTAGCAAATAGAGAATTGAAAAGGATTCTAGAAAAAACAGTTGGAGCTACAAGGAAAGATTGGGCGAGGAAGCTAGATGATGCTCTTTGGACATACAGGACTGCATTCAAAACTCCAATTGGGAGATCCCATTCTAGCTAGTTTATGGCAAAGCTTGCCACCTCCCTGTGGAGCTTGAGCATAAGGCCTTTTGGGCCACCAAATTTCTCAATCTTGATGCTCAACCAGCAGGGGAAAGGAGGTTACTGCAGCTTAATGAATTGGATTAATTCAGATTGGAGGCCTATGAAAATGCCAAGATCTATAAGGAAAGAACCAAGAAATGGCATGACAACAGGATTGCAAGAAGGATCTTTGAGCCAGGGCAACAAGTCTTATTGTTCAATTCCAGATTGAAGATTTTCTCTGGCAAGCTGAAATCCAAATGGACTGGTCCCTACTTGCTAACTAAAGTCTCCCAACATGGCTATGTTGAGCTCCTAGATGAAGCTTCCAATGAGACATTCACTGTAAATGGACACAGGGTGAAGCACTACATAGGAAGATCTTGGGACAAGAAGGAAAGTATTCATGAGTTAACTTGAACAAGGAGGATGGACGTCAAGCTAATGACATTAAAAAAGCGCTTGTCGGGAGGCAACCCATCCTCAGGTAACTTTTACATAATTTATTTCAAATAGCAATAAAATGTAAATAGCAATAAAATGTTATGAGATATTTTGGGGTTTTTGGGATAAGAGACATGAAATGTAAATACCAATAAAAATAAACTAACAACTAAAAAGGTCTTGGCAAAGGTTGGCGGTCAAAGATCTCTATCCTTATCACTAATCACAACATGAGAATTGGCAAGGATCAACCCCATTAAGTCATCCTCTAATTAATAAAGGAAAGTCAAATGAGCTATGTCAATCCAAGTCCATAAGTCCTAGTTCTACACCAAATCAATTAGTGAGATCTAGTGTTAATGGCTTCCAATCGTCAATCACTTGGACATTAGTAACTCAAGAGTTCCTAATTTACCTTCCCAAGCCAAGAGCATAAAATTCAACTCTAACATCCAACCAAGAATTTTGTCAAACACTTAGAAGGCATAAAAGGAAAGCATAATAAATTGCAAGAGATAGTAAATTCACAACTCAAATCAACAATTAAAAGAACATCAAACATAAATTGCATTAAAGAAAAGATCCAATTCCAACAAGAGTTCATGAACATAAAAGAGGTATAAAAGTAAAACTAACACTACAAATCTTGAGAATGAAAGAGTAGAAGCAAGAAATCATAAAGGAAACAAGATGAAAACATGTAATTGAACCTAAATCTAGAAGAAATTAATCTAACCTAATTCTAGAGAGAAGAGGGAGCTTCTCTCTCTAGAAACTAACCTACATGATGCTAATGCTACAAAAAATTGCTCCCCCCTTGTGCAAGCTTGAATTCTGCATGAAATAGCATTAGAAATGAGTTGGGTTGGGCCCAAAGTGCTTCATAAATCGCTGGGGGCGATTTCACTTTAGTGGGCCACGAGCAGCATCGGCGCGCACGCGTACATGGCGCATGCGCGCCCCTATACACGAAGCAACATATGGTAAATTTTATATCATTTCGAAGCCCCAGATGTTAGCTTTCCAACGAAACTAGAACCGCCTCAGTTGGACCTCTGTAGCTCAAGTTATTGTCGTTTGAGTGCGTAGAGGTCAGGCTTGACAGCTTTACGGTTCCTTCATTTCTTCATGAGTTCTCCCACTTTGCATGCTTTTCTCCTCACTTCTTCCATCCAATACTTGCCTTATGAACCTGAAATTACTCAACAAACACATCAAGGCATCGAATGAAATTAAGGTGAGTTAAATTTAGCTAATTTAAG
Source organism: Arachis ipaensis (assembly GCF_059453495.1). Lineage (NCBI taxonomy): Eukaryota > Viridiplantae > Streptophyta > Magnoliopsida > Fabales > Fabaceae > Arachis > Arachis ipaensis. The sequence continues at coordinate 62,599,077 of NC_142444.1, read as the reverse complement.
GCCTAAAAAGCATGTTTTCACACTTAAGCACAAATCAAGGGAGAATTACAAAACCATGCTATTTCATTGAATAAATGTGGGAAAAGGTAGTAAAATCCCCCAAAAATCACAAGATAAATCACGAAATTGGGGTTTATCAAATCTCCCCACACTTAAACCAAGCATGTTTTCATGCTAAGAATAAAGAAGGACAAGAAAAGGGTATGAACATTTATTCAATGCAAATAAACTATATGCACCTAAATGCAAGATGATTCTACCTACTTGGTTAAAAATAAATCAATCTCCAAGAACATGTATGAACAAGTAGGGCAAAGGTCATATGACGACTCACAAATGCTACCAATTCAAATATCAAAATAAAGTTCAAATAGACTTGCAAGAAGAAAGCTCATGAAAGCCGGGAACAAGGAATTGAGCATCGAACCCTCACCGGAAGTGTATTCGCTCTAATCGCTCAAATGTATAGGGTCGATTCACTAAATTCTCTTCTAATCATGCTTTCCATGATTTGTTTTTCATCTAACAATCAACAATTATTCAATGCATGCATACATTCATCATGAGGACTTATTCATAGGTTGTAATGGGGCTAGGGTAAAGGTAGGGATGTATATGGTCAGATGAGCTTGAAATTTGAATCTTTGATTAACCTAAGCTCTCACTAAACACATATAACAACCTATACAATTCTAATACACAACCTAGCTACCCATGATTCTCACTTTTTCACATACTCATGCATTCTCTTAAATTCACATTCCATATGCATTGATTTTTATTGAACTTTACTTTGGGGCATTTTTGTCCCCTTTTTATTTTTTTTTCTCTTTTTTTATTTTTCTATATATATATATGTTTTTTTTTTCTTTTTTTTTTATCATTTTTTTAAAGTATATACAAATGTATCAATGCATATGGTTTTACATAAGTGCATGAATATGTACCCAATTCCTAATATTTTAAAAAAATAAAAATTATACTTTTACCTCAACAATGTCCCAAGTTTCCCATACCCAAATGATACACACCCTCACTAGCCTAAGCTAATCAAAGATCCAAATTAAGGACATTTATTGTTTTTCACTTAGGGGTAGTGATGTTCTAATATTAAGAACAAAAGGGATTAAATAGGCTCAAAATAGGCTAACAATAGTTGATGAAAGGTAGGCTATTTGGGTAAGTGAGCTAAATAAAATGATGGCCTCAATCATATAAATGCATGTATACATGGAATAATGGACATATAGAAACAAACAAATTAAAGATTACAATCATAGAGAGAATAACGCACACAAGAATGAAAATAAGCGGTTATATGATGTAACCACACAATTAGGCTCAAAACTCACATGCTTATGTTCTTAACTCAAAGACCATGTTCCAAAATAAATTCTTCAAGCAAGTTCATCAAGAAAAAATTTTTTCAAATTGGTAGCGTGCCCTAAAAACAAAATTTTTTTCTTGAAAAAGAAATCATCACCCTAACCAAGTAGTCCTAAAATAAAAAAAAATGGTAAAAATATGTACAAATTCTAACTAACATGCAATCTATCATGCAATGCAACCACTAATCTAACAAAGACAAAAATTAAAAATTGGTGTTGAAAAAGGAAGTTGTTATCCATGGAGATCGGTCGGACGACCTCCGCACACTTAGAAATTTGCACCGTCCTCGGTATATGCAAAGAAGAGTAAGATGGATGGGTTGCTACAATTGATGGGTTTCTTCAAAGGGTTGTGCGAGTGAACTTGTTTGTTGCCCCATTTAAAAGCTTTTCCTTTTCTTCATTTGGTGGCCAACCTCAGAGGAGAGAAAAGGAAAGAAAATTAAGCCTACAACAAAGATATGAAAGCAATTAGAACATAGGCGGGGCTAATGCCAAATAAAAATAAAATTCTCACTACATGTTAGCTACGCATGCAAGCGAGAAAACAATATAGGCACAAGGCATATTAACTAATACTTGATGCAAGAACAAGTTAAAGCATGAAGAGCACTCAAAAGCATCAAGTTTAACTAGAAAAAGTGGGTCATGAAGGACATGCAAGTTCATATCAATGCATAAAGAATCTAAGAGTCATACAAGATTAAGCACTGATTTAGAAATTTCATTACCCATCAATATCAAACAACTCTAGAAGCACCAAGATTAACCAAGAAATTCTCAACAATTGACTAAAAGAATTCAACATCATTATTCAAATGAGAAACTTGAAAAAAAATAAAGTAAAAACAGGTTATAAAAACAAAATGAAAATGCAAATAATAGAAGTATGTGAATGCAATGGACAAAAGAAAATAGAAGATGAGAAAAAAACTTTTTTTTTACCGGCGCGGACGCGTCATGCACGCTTACGCGCCGATGCACAGTTTGGCCGAAGGGCGCGTACGCGCCAGGTACGCGCACGCGTGGGTTGCAGGCACAGAATAGGCACAAACTGGGTATAACTCCTCTGGAACATGTACCAGGAGGGCAGGTGGCGCTATCAGTGAGCATGCACACAGCGTGCGTGCGCGCGCATTGCGCGATTAGCTTGAAGGGTGCGTACGCGCCAAGTGCGCGCACGCGCTGGTGGTTTGTGCTTCAGGCATGGTGCTGGCGCAGTGTAGGCACAACTCTCGGGTCAATGTATGGAGGGGTGAGATTTTTTAATCCATGCGTCCGCTCACATGGCGCGCTCGCGTGGATGGTCGAAAATGCTTGAGGCGAGCGTACGCGCCAGGTGCGCGCACGCGCGGGTTGGTGCTCTATTTTTCAAAATTTTTCCATGTTCTTGCACCAATCCAAGCATTCCAAACCTCCAAACAGCTACCCAAACACCTTCAAACCTTATTTAACATATTAGACTACCAAATAGACTCAACAAACTACTCTAAATATGAATTTAAACTAATTCTACCAATATTTACAAATGAGAAAATGAAAAGATATTACCATGGTGGGGTGTCTCCCACCTAGCACTTTTGTTTATTGTCCTTAAGTTGGACTTTTGGGGAGCTCCTCTTAAGGTGACTTGTGCTTGAAGCTATCCTTGAACATCCACCAATGCTTGAATCTCCAATAAGCTTTAGTCTCCAAAGATGATAACTCCAAGCCTTGATGGAGTTCCACACAAGCCATGGGCTCCCAAATTTGATTCTCCTTGTGCGATTCGGGATCCCACACTTTGTTTTGACACCCATCTTCAAATTGATTATTATGATTCCAATTGGGTGAGAAGTGATCCGAATTCTCAAGTAAACACCAAAGCATCTTCCTAGACCCCTTTAGTTGAGAACTATACCGACCATTATACTTAGACTTTGAGTTTCCAACCATAAGGAACCTTGATTGGCATTTCCATCCACTAACCAATTCTCCCCTACTCTTGACTCCACAAAGAGCTCTAAGTTGCCCATCCGTCTCAAGCAAACCATATTCAAGTGAGAAATTAAAGCTTAGGGATAAGAATTTTACCCACTTGAATGTTGTATTGGATGGTGACTTAGGAAGGGGTGGTCCTAATGATCTTGCAAGTTCTACTCCCTTGTGCTCTTCTTTGACTACCTCCACCTCTTCATAAGCTTCTTCAATTTCAACCTCTTCCTCTTGGTAGCTCTCTTCCAATTCAATCTTTTCTTCATTGCTTACCAAGGGCATGGGAGGTTGTGCATCTTCTTCTTTGATCTCAATTTCAAGCCTAATGGGAGATGATTCAATTGTAGATAGGAACTCTCAATGATTGAATCCATCTCTTGATCAACCTCTTCAAAGTCTTCAATCATGATATACTTTGGAGGTTGTACACCCTCCTCAACATCAACATCAAGCATCTTGGAAGAGGACTCTCTAATTCTACATTCCCATGGACTTCCAACATCTCCTATGTTTCCAACCACTTCTTCCGGCTCATTTATCTCAACTTCTTCCCCTTGTGACAATTCTTGCTTCAACTTCTCTTATTCACCTTGAAGCTCTAAACTCACTCCCTCACTATGCTCCTTGATTACTTCTCCACATTCAACAACGGGAGTTCCTTGATCGCATAGGCTTAGGTGGGAGGAGACCATATTGCTAACGGCTTCTGCTAGGATAGCCATCTTCGCTTCTAACTCCTTAAAATCTTTTTCCATCCCCTCTTGTTGTCTTAGGATATGAGACTCAATATCTCTTAGTTCTTGCATGAGGGCTTCATCGGGGGGCGGTGGTGGAAGAGAGGATTCATTATTTGGGAGAGAGGGCTCATAATTGGAAGGTGGTTCATCTTGGTAAGGGTATGGAGGTGGTGTATATTGAGGTAGTTCTTGAGAGTAATTGTGTCAGAATGATGGTGGTTCCATGTATGATTCATATGGTTCATGAGGTGTTTGGTGGTAGAGGGCTTGTGAGTAAGGTGGTTCAAAACCATGTTGAGGGGGTGGTTCATAGGCATGTGGTAGTGGTTGTTGACAATTACAATAAGGGTTACCACATCCATTAGATTGATATGTATTAGGATTAGAATTATACCCATAAGAAACCGGAGGATGTAGTTGCCAAGAAGGGTGATCAATCCTTTGAGGCTCCTCCCACCTTTGATTGTTCCATCCTTGATGCATATTCTCATTGTAGCTCCCATTTTCTACAACATAATTTGAGACAAACTCATAGCCAAAGTGAGGATGAGAATTCATAATAGCAAATAAAAATAAAAGCTAACAAAAATAAGCAACAAAGTCCTAAAACTAACAAAAAATAACAAATAAGCAAAAAGGCAAACATATTCACAATATTCACAATAGCCAATAATGTAACACCATTGCAACTCTCCGGCAACGGCGCCATTTTGATGATGAGATTTCTTTGATGGTATAGAATTTCCTCAAATGAATGAATTCTGGTTGCAAGTATAGTTCTACACCAACAAATAATCCTCCCAATAAAAAATTTGAGTTGTCACAGGTACAAATCCCAATGAAAATTAACCGAAGTATTTAGACTCCGGGTCGTCTCACAAGGAATTGCAAGGAAGTGTCTTGTTATTGGTTATGAGATATTTTAGGATTTTGGGATAAGAGACATGAAATGTAAATAGCAATAAAAATAAACTAACAACTAAAAAGGTCTTGGCAAAGGTTGGCGGTCAAGGATCTCTATCCTTATCACTAACCACAACATGAGAATTGGCAAGGATCAACCCCATTAAGTCATCCTCTAACTAATAAAGGAAAGTCAAATGAGCTATGTCAATCCAAGTCCATAAGTCCTAGTTCTACACCAAATCAGTTAGTGAGATCTAGCGTTAATGGCTCCCAATCGTCAATCACATAGACATTAGTAACTCAAGAGTTCCTAAGTTACCTTCCTAAGCCAAGAGCATAAAATTCTACTCTAACATCCAACCAAGCATTTTGTCAAACACTTAGAAGGAATAAAAGGAAAGCATAATAAATTGCAAGAGATAGTAAATTCACAACTCAAATCAACAATTAAAAGAACATCAAACATAAATTGCATTAAAGAAAATATCCAATTCCAACAAGAGTTCATGAACATAAAAAAGGTATAAAAGTAAAACTAACACTACAAATCTTGAGAATGAAAGAGTAGAATCAAGAAATCATAAAGGAAACAAGATGAAAACATGTAATTGAACCTAAATCTAGAAGAAATTAATCTAACCTAATTCTAGAGAGAAGAGGGAGCTTCTCTCTCTAGAAACTAACCTACATAATGCTAATGCTACAAACAATTGCTCCCCCCTTGCCCAAGCTTGAATTCTTCATGAAATAGCATTAGAAATGAGTTGAGTTGGGCCCAAAGTGCTTCAGAAATCGCTGGGGGCAATTTCACTTTAGTGGGCCACGAGCAGCATCGGTGCACACGCGTACATGGCGCGTGCGTGCCCCTATACACGAAGCAAAATATGATAAATTTTATATCATTTCGAAGCCCCGGATGTTAGCTTTTCAACGCAACTAGAACCGCCTCAGTTGGATCTTTGTAGCTCAAGTTATGGTCATTTGAGTGCAAAAAGGTCAGGCTTGACAGCTTTACGGTTTCTTCATTTCTTCATGAGTTCTCCCACTTTGCATGCTTTTCTCCTCACTTCTTCCATCCAATACTTGCCTTATGAACCTAAAATTACTCAAAAAACACATCAAGGCATTGAATGGAATTAAAGTGAGTTAAATTTAGCTAATTTAAGGCCTAAAAATCATGTTTTCACACTTAAGCACAAATCAATGGAGAATTACAAAACCATGCTATTTCATTGAATAAATATGGGAAAAGGTGGTAAAATCCCCCAAAATAAGCACAAGATAAATCACGAAATCTGGGTTTATCAGTGACGCTCTTGAGCAAGCATAGCGCTCAATTGGGAGTGTCACGCTCGCCCCCAACGCTCACCATCAAGCTCACAAGCGAGCGTCTTCGATGAGTAATCCAAGAAAAAATTTGGACTTGTGCATACGCACAACCCATCATGTGTACGCACAATAGTGAAAAATTGCAAAGGTGCGTATGCACAACTCATCATGCGTACACACAATGGTGAAAAATTGCAAAGGTGCGTACGCACAACCCTTGCTACATACGCACAATGACTGGCGCTCACTTTTCAAGCTCAGCACTAAGTGCCAGATCCAAGTGCCAAAATTGCAAAGTCCAAAAGCCCAAGTACATCAAGTGAAGACTTTAGGGGAAAGTGCTATAAAGAGATGAAGTTTTGAACTTCAATGGGGGGAGGCGAACACATTGGATACATTTCATACTTTACATTTATCTATTGCTTGTACTTAGTTCTTAATTTTTTACTTTTCTTCCTAGATAGTAGATTTACTTTCCTTTGTAATTAAGCTATGAATCACTAAACCCCACTTCATTAGGGGGAGGAGCTCTGTTTTGATTTCAATTAATTAATGAAATTATTCTTCTTCTCAATTCAAGTGTTGTTTATCTAAGGGAAAGCCTTTGTGCTTCATAAATCCAATTACTACCGAGAGGGGGATTGGATCTACTTGAATTTCATGATGAACTTGAGAAAGGAGTCATGAAATTTAGTTTGAGGCTTATCTCTCATAATCCTCTTGAGCAACACATTCTTAGTTGGTACATGATATATAACCTCTTTGAATTGAGATCCTGAGGGTTATGTGGCCTTTGGATTAGAAATTGAGCTTCATCTCTTCTCATGAACAATTAGATCAAGAGATTGGCGATTGATTGTGTTAAGAGAAATTGAGTCATCAAGAGATTGTGATTCAATTACTTACAATCTGTCATGGATCTACTTCATATGATTGAGAAGAAATTGAGACCGATTGATTAATGAAGAATCATGACATCTCCAATCCCTAATGAATCTCACCCATTATTCTTCTTCGCTTCAATTCTTTTGAATTTCCCATTTCCTTTAATTCCCAATACCCAGAATCCCTTTTACATTTATGCAATTTACATTTTCTTGTCATTTATATTTCTACCTTCACTTTCTTACCATTTAAGTTTCCGCTCTTTATTATTCAGCAATTTCCTTTCAGCTCTTTATCATTCAGTCATTAAGATTCATTTCTCTTAATTTTTATGTCATTTACTTTTCTGCTGATTCAGTCACACAAAAACCATTAAATGCTAGTTTGACTAGAAGAACCACTTAACTAAAGTTGCTTGATCCATCAATTCCTGTGGGATCGACCTCACTCAAAGTGAGTTATCACTTGACAGCGACCCGGTATACTTGCCGGTGGAATTTATGTTACGTAAATTCTATTCATCAAAGGGAAATTGAACCACTAAGGAATTGGGGTTTGATTACTAATTATTTTCCATGGATGTATCTTTGCATAATCAAGGTGGAAAGTGAAAATATTGGTTCGGAAGTCTCAACATCTCTAAAATCTTAACTCTTTAAATTATATTATCTTTTCAATTCTTACTGTATGCCTTTGTTTACTTCACTGCTTATGTCAAAGCTTTCTAAAATCCTAAATTTTTATTATCTGACTAGAATAATCAATTGACTATTGCTTGCTTAATTCGTTAATTCTCATAGGAATGATAACCCACTCCTGTAGTATTACTTGATACGATCCGATGTACTTGCCAGTAGTTTATGGTTTAAAAAATCTGCATCAAATTTTTGGCACTGTTGTGGGAAATTAATTGTGGATAACAGACTACCAATCAGTTGATTACCTAGATTAGACCTTCTTAGCTTGTAGTTATTTTATGTTTGTTATTCATTCCCCCTGAGAGTTCCCTTCACTGTGACGAAGGAAATTCCAACTTGATTCTCTTCTTGTTTTATGTCTATGCCGAATAACAGGGCTAAAGAACTTCTTCACTACAATCCTAAAATTGAAAGAACTCTTTGGCGATAAAAGAAACAAGCTAGAGATCAAAGGGTTGAAGAAGATATTGAAGAGGTATTTGAAGAAGAACTTGACTACAACATGGCTGACAATGCAAATAACAATGCTAATACTCCTCAACCAAGGAGGACTCTTGGATCTTTTACTACTCCCAATCCTAGGAGATGTGAAAGTAGTATAGTGACATGTACTGTGAATGCTAATAATTTTGAACTGAAACCCCAACCTGTCACATTGGTGCAATAAAATTGTCAGTTTAGTGGGAGTCCTCAAGAAGATCCTAACTTGTTCATCTCTAATTTTCTGCAAATCTATTATACTGTCAAGACCAATGGCGTCTGTAAACCCCAAGTAATTAGTAAATAATTAGGTAATAAATTAATTATTAATCAAGAAAATTAGAAAGTAGTATTTATAGTTTAGGGAGTAGAGCTAATTAAAATAAGAATGTTGACACAAATTTTAAAGAATTTGGCCCAAGATTGGGCCGAACGGACCAAATAAGGCAAACCGAGCCCAAGTGGGCCCAAGCCCACCTATGCACCCATATATATATACTCACTTCATCAGCCTCATCCTTCCCCAAATGTTCATGAAACACGCTGAAAGCAAAAGGAAAAACGTGAAACCCTAGCTCCCAAATCCCTTCCAACTTCAAATCCACGTAACTTTCAATTTAGAGCTCCGATTGATAAGCCGTCAGCGGCCACGCGTTTGCCTTGGAATTCTCTACAAAACCCAATCAACAATTTGGTAAGGATATTCTGATTTCGTGCCCAGTTCTCCCATCTTCAATTCGTGATTTTTGGGTTTTAGATATTTAGGGTTTTGGTGTTTTGATTGTTTATGTGAACTCTAGCAGCGAGTAATCACCAGATTTTGTCTATTTGACTCGTGGGTAATGGTAAGAAAATTATAACCCTTGTCAAATCAATGAATTTGTGAACCCTAAGGTAATTCTAGTGTTGTTGTATGAAAATTTAGATTGAATTATGTATTTGGAAACAATTTGGTGATATTGGAGGCAAATTGGCAAGGTTGGGAGATTGAGCTTGAACTTTGGGACTGTGGATATTTGTTAACGGTGGATATTTGGTTTTGCATTCTTGGATTTACGCAATTAATATTCATGCTTAACTGCTATATGTCCTTTTTGTCGTATCTGTATCCTACTTGTATTTACTTTGTCTGTATTGCTTGTCTATGCACTAGAGCTTTGCAGGATTGGAGGAAGGTGAAATTTAGGGCTTAAGTTAGAAAGAAATTAGAAATAAGAACCTTAGATAGCCTACCCTGTTAATGGTTTTCAACTTTAGTTTTAAGTTTGAATCTATTGTCGGGAGTTCTAGGATCGCCTTCGCTTTTTCCAGGACATTATATGTTAGTTACGTGGGTACCGTTACCATACTGAGAACCTCCAGTTCTCACTCAATATATATTTGTGGTTTTCTGATGCAAGACGTGAGACACTTTGCTGAGGCATACTGGGAGCTTTCTGAAGCAAATAACTGCTCTTTTGGGAGTTTTATCTTGGCTGAGTTGTATATATTTGTATCTCCATTATATATATTTTATGTTTGTACCTCTTAGAGGTTGACTTTGGAGAATTAGTGTTTGTATTTTGTCTTTTGGTTTACTGTTGGGCGGTATATGTGTATATATTCTAGCCGGCCTTTACTTCGCAGGTCGAGTCTAGATCTTGATTATATAACTATCTTTTTGGAACTCTGATCTTATATATATCATCTTCCACACGATCTTATCTACCTTTTCACATTTATTCGATCATGAGTTATGCACTTTTCTGTTTATATTTCGTTTTAACTTTTCTTCAAGGCTCCTAGATAATTCCCTATTTAATATATATATATATATATATATATATATATTAGAGGTCGTAGTACCTTACCACTTTTGATTTACATCCTAGGCGTAAAGCTCTGTGTAGTAGGGTGTTACATTATGGTATCAGAGAAGTTTGTTCCTGTAGAGCCTGAAGGACGGACTGACTATGCTTCTGAGCATACTCTGGGTTAGTGTACATGCTATTTAGGATGTCTTCTTGACATATATAGCATAAATATTCATGAGCATTACTTTTGGAGATTTGAAGTACTAGACTTTAGATATTAAGAAATATCAATTGTTTAGAATGGATAAGACCCAAATGGCATCCCTTGAACGCAAGTGAGGTAATACGGTTGATTCTATGACCACTGCTATGCAAGCTTCTGCTGAAGGGATGGAGCGAACAAACTAGGAACGGTGATGGAGGCAGTAATGGACCTGGTGGTAGAGACAACTAACGAAATTAGAACTCGTGCAACTGAAGTAAAGGTTGATGACATCTAGTTAGTATGAGAAAGAGATTCAAGCTAATTTCCAGTCGAATGGATTAATGATTAAGATCATAGTGATAAATGATTAGAGAGACGCAGCAAAAGCAAGTTGGAGCATCAATGTAGTGAGAAGTGTGAAGCCTTCAGTTTCTAAAATTCGAATGTAGATATCAGATGAAGTTAGAAAAGCCCTTGTAGTTGAACCTAAAGGTTGAGCCTGAGACGTCTAGTATAACCATTGGACCCTATCGAATGGGAACTCGAGGAGTTGTTCATCGGAAAAGAGGAAGCATATAAAGAGTATAGAGAAACAAATTTTCGAGGGCAAAAATTTTTGTTAGAAGGTAGAATGTAAACTCTGAGTAATTAGTAAATAATTAGTCAATAAATTAATTATTAATCAAAGAAATTAGAAAATAGAATTTTATAGTTTAGGGGAGTAAAGCTACTTAAAACAAGAATTTTGACACTAATTCTAAAGAATTTAGCCCAAGATTAGGCCAAACCGGGTGAACCGGGCCTAAGTAGGCCCATGCCCACCTTTGCAGCCATATATATATATATATACTCACTTCAGCCTCCTCCTTCCCCAAATGTTCATGAAACACGCTGAAAGCAAAAGGAAAAACGTGAAACCCTAGCTCCCAAATTCCTTTCAACTTTAAATTCACGTAACTTTCAATCCAAAGCTTCGATTGACGAGTCGTCAGCAGCCACACGTTCGTCTTGGAATTCTCTACAAAATTCATCCAACAATTTGGTGAGGAGATTTTGATTTTGTGCCCAGTTCTCCCCTCTTCAATTCGTGATTTTTGGGTTTTGGACATTGAGGGTTTTGGTGTTTTGATGGTTTAGGTGAACTCTAGCAGTGGGTAATCACCAGATTTTGTCCATTTGACTCATGCTTAATGGTTACAAAATGATAACCCTTGTCAAATTACTGAATTTGTGAATCCTAAGGTAATTCTAGTGTTGTTGTATGAAAATTTAGATTGAATTATGTATTTGGAAACGATTTGGTGATATTGGAGGCAAATTGGCAAGGTTAGGAGCTTGAGCTTGAACTTTGGGGTTGTGGATATTTGTTAACGGTGGATACTTGAGGCATTCTGAGCTTAGGAAAAAATCGGCTAAGGTATGGTTTCGGTTTCTCGTAGCTAAAATATAATGTGTCGTGAAAACTTAGGTTAGTTGACCATAAGATAGGAATTGAATTATTGGTGTATTGATGGTTGAGATCGATAAATGATCAATGATGATCTTTTTATTGAGATGTGGATGTTGTTGATGATTTAGGATTGGTTAGTATATATGAGGTTTGGCAAATTAAGGTTATTGTTGGCGAAATAATGTAAATTATATGGAGATTGATGAAGTGCATATGCATGTTGTTGACGATTTTGTGTATTGTTGCTTTCAATATGAATGAATGATTTGTCATGAATTTAAAAATGAAATTGTTTTGAGCTTGACCTGGTAAGGTTCGTGGTGGTTTATCGCTTGCTCAGCGTTGAGATGTATGTGGGGTTCGTAGTGGTTTACTGCCTACATATTTTTAAATGAAAATTCTTTGTGGGGTTCGTGGTGGTTTACCGCCCATGAGTGTGTTATTTTTCCAATTGAAGATCTTGCGAGGTTTGTTGTGGTGTACTGCTCGCAATGGTAGGGTTCGTGGCGATGTACCGCCCGCCAAGTGGGGTTCGTGGTGGTGTACCGCCCACCGGTTTTCAAGAGAATGATATCCGGGTTAGCTAACGGATGTGTCGGGTTCTAGCAAAGTAACTGACACATAAGCTCACGGCCAGTAGGAAAGGGATGCATCATATGCATTTATGTGTCTTGTTTGGTTTTGCATTCTTGGATTTGCGTAATTGATATTCATGCTTAACTGCTATATGTCCTGTTTGCTGTATCTGTATCCTACTTGTGTTTGCTTTGTTTGTATTGCTTGTTTGTGCACTGGAGCTTTGGAGGATTGGAGGAAGGAAAAATTTAGGCCTTAAGTTAGAAAGGAATTAGAAATAAGAACCTTAGATAGCCTACCCTGTTTATGGTTTTAATAAGTTTGAATCTATTGTCGGGAGTTCTAGGATCGCCTTCGGCTTTCCCGGGACAGTATATGTTAGTTATGTGGGCACCGTTACCATGCTGAGAACCTCTGATTCTCACTCCATACATATTTGTGGTTTTCAGATGCAGGACGTGAGACACCTCGCTGAGGCATGCTGGGAGCTTTCTGAAGCGAATAACTGCTCTTTTGGAAGTTTTATCTTGTCTGAGTTGTATATATTTGTATCTCTATTGTATATATTTTATGTTTGTCCCTCTTAGAGGTTGACTTTGGAGAATTAGTGTTTGTATTTTGTCTTTTGGTTTACTGTTGGGTGGTATATGTGTATATATTCTAGCTGGTCTTTGCTTTGCAGGTCGAGTCTAGATCTTGATTATATAACTATCTTTTTGGAACTCTGATCTTATATATATATCATCTTCCATGCAATCTTATCTACCTTTCCGCATTTATTCGATCATGAGTTATGCGCTTTTCTATTTATATTTCGTTTAACTTTTCTTCAAGGCTCCTAGATAATTTCCTTTTTCAATATATATATATATATATATATATATATATATATATATTATTTTTAAAGGTCCTAGCACCTCACCACCTCTGATTTACGTCCTATATGTAAAGCTCTGTGTGGTAGGCTGTTACAGCGTCCCAGTTAAAGTTTGATGTGGATATGACACCACAATACTATCAGCAAGTGCACCGGGTCATACCAAGTAATAAACTCACAGTGAGTGAGTGTCGATCCCACGAGTATTAATGGGTTAAACAAGCAATACTCAATCGATTAATCTAGTCAGACAATCAAAATTAGGTTTTTGAAAAGCTTGAACATAAATAGCAATGTAACAAAAGCAAACAGTGTGTATTGAAAGTTAATATAATTAAAAGAGTTAAGGTTTTAGGGATGTTGAGACGTCTGGATCAATAATTTTCACTTTCTAACTTGATTATGCAAAGATACATCCATGGCAAATTGTTAGTAATTAAATTCCAATCGCTTGGTAATTCAATTTCTCTTTAACCTAACAATTGCTAATTCCTTAGTCAATTACTTAAAAAAAGAGTTAAGCATGTTCATTGATTCATAAGCCACACAATTCATAAGAAACTCCCCTAGTTGATTCGATGTGACTTATCAAGTCTAATTTCAAAACTTAAAAGTTATGAGAATTGGTTTTCAAGCTTAATTCAGTTAATCAACTCTTCCAAGAAGTTAAAAGAATTCAAGTCAGAGAGAAATTGTTTTCCAACACATTCAACCTCTTTTTGATGAAGAACAAAAATATTTTCTTAAGAAGATATCAATGCATAAATCAAAATTAGAAAAAGCTAGTGTATTAATCGATGGAATCAACAGAACTCCTAACCTTAACCAAGGAGAATTAGTTGCTCATGTTCTTCAGAGAAATACTAGAATTATGAAAAGTAAAATTGCCGAAGGGGCCGAGGAGAGAAGATCAAAATGTTTGATTTCTCTCCTTAAATACTAACCCTAAAAGGAATTCAAATTCAAACTAATACAGAATCAAATTTCAAATAAAATAAAATCTAACTAATTAATGTTTTCCTCCAGTCAAGCTTTCAATCTTTCCTCAATTAATGATGTGATTAGTGGGCTTTAGGTTATGGTTTGAGTAAATAAGATAATTGTTATAGGATTGGAGGACTTAGGGGGTAAATTGAGCCCCTGGAGAGTAATTAGAGTTTCATGTGGCATGTGAAGGATTCATGTAGCGGATGGAGCTCAAACTCAATTTGTTTCACTCACTGGAAAGATCAAGTTGGATGTGGAAAGTCTCACGTGATATGTGGCTTTGTTTTTTCCTTAATTTTGGCCTCTGTTTAGTCATAGGCATTGCAAGTAGAAAAACTCACGTCCCACACAAATCAGGTGTTGTGCGTACGCATGACTGATGACAAGTCATCTTATGCTAGTTTTACAAGCATTTTTCATTAGTTTCATTAGGTTTTATGCACTATCTTGTACAATAAGTAAGTAATTGAAGTAGATTTTCATGATTATGTTGAATCAATCAAACATCATGTATTTTACACAAAATCATAGGTTTTATGCTAGAATTAATTGATTTTATAAATGATGCAAAGATCTTGTGATTTTGGTGAGGCTTTGATGTATTTGTTTGGTTGATGAATAGGTAAAAAGATAAAGGAAAAGAAGGAGAAGGCACAAATTAAGCTCAAACAGAGGAAAGAAGGATTGTTGGGCACACTTTGAAGTTTGAGCACACTTTGGACCTTAGGCCACCCTTTGAAAAGCGTGGCCCATGACATTAAAGCGTTGCACTCAAAGCAAAACCAAGAAGGCTAGAGTTTGAAAATGAGAGCGTAGCATTTCCTTTAGGCAACGTTCTCATGCCTCTCAACCAGGGGAGCAAAGGCCAATGCACCAAGGAAGGGGTAGCGTTCTAAGGAGTGAACGCTACGTTCACATTATCCACCTTTTTCGTGGATTGACAAACCAAGGAAAGCTGGCACGAAGCAAACCAAGGTGGCATTCAAAAGTTCCAACGCCACGTTCACTCTTGGCAACTTTTTCGTGCCTCTCAATCAAAGGACACAAAGCCAAGCACCAAGGGAAAGCCAGCGCTCAAAGGATGCAACGTAGCGCTCGAAGAGGGGGGCATGACGTTAGGATTTTTTCCGGTAAAGAATTTCATAAAAACAGTCGCATTGTAGATATAGTCTCTAAACCAACAGAAATCCCTTCATACAAACGTTTTGGTTGTTACAAGTAACAAACCCTTAAATAAATTGATAACCGAAGTATTCAAACCTCGAGTCGTCTTCTCAAGGAACTGCAGGGAAGTATGTTCTTATTATTGGTTATGGAGATTGTAAATTGGGGTTTTGAGAATGAGGAGTGAATAATTTAATTAGCAATTAAAGTAAATGAAGAACAAGTAATTTAAATGGCAAGTAAAATAAATAGATGACTGTAAATAAACTTTTGGTAAGGTATGAGAAATTAGAGGTCCTATCTTAGCTATCCTTATCAATGATGATGAGAATTGAATCTTAATTCCACTTTGTTAACCTTTACTAAGATAAAGGAACGTCAAGGGATTAATTGGTTTGATCTTCAAATCCTATTTATTTCCTAAGAAAAGATTGGGATTATTGAAGTTTAGTTTAATTAACAAAGATAACAACTATCATTCATGTTTGAGTTTGATAACTCCTGAGTTACTGATTTCTTAACCAAGACCAAAAGGAGAAAAATAAATCTACTGGAATAAAAATGCCTTCAGATGGGAATAACAATAATGTAAATAAAAGAAAAGCAATAATAAACTGAAATACCTCAAATAACATTAATTCAAAAGAGTAATCTGTAACATGGAAGAATTCATAAATTAAATTGCAACATCAAATAACCAACTAAAGTAATGGAATGAATAAAGAGTAAAAGGGAAGCTTAAAGTAAAGGAACATTGAACCTGGGATCGAGAGTCACTCCTAAAACTAAGAGAAATCCTAAATCTTAATCCTAAGAGAGAAGGGAGAGGAGAGAACCTCTCTCTCTAAACTAAATCTAAATCATGAAAACTAAACTAAAGTGGTGTCTCCCTGAATGGATGCATTCCCCCACTTCATAACCTCTGGTCTATGCCTTCTGGACTTGGATTTGGGCCAAAAAGGGCTTCAGAATTCGCTGGGAGTGTTTTCTGCAATTTCTGGTGTGTGGCCTCTGTCATGCGTCCGCGTGGGTCACGCGGTTGCGTCATTCGGAGTTTTTCTTGTCACGCGGTCGCGTCAGTCATGCGGCCGCGTCGCTGCTTCTTCGCGCTTGGCATGTGGTCGCGTCGCCCATGCGATCGCGTGGATGCCAGTTTCTTCAAAAACTCCATTTTATGCTTTTCTTCCATTTTTGTATGTTTCCTTTCCATCCTTTAAGTCATTCCTGCCTTAGAAGATCTGAAACTACTCAACACACTAATCACGGTATCGAATGGAAATAAAGGTAATTAAAATAATTAATTTTAAAGCATAGGAAACATGTTTTTCACATACATCATATAATAAGGAAGAGAAAGTAAAACCATGCAATTAATATGAATAAGTGGGTGAAGGATTGAATAAATCACTCAAACTAAGCACAAAATATATCATAAAATATGGGTTTATCAACCTTCCCACACTTAAACAATAGCATGTCCTCATGCTAAGTCCAAGAGTAATGTTAGGTTAAAGTGGTGGAATGCCATGCAATGCAATCTAATCTAAATGCAACTACCTAGATGCATCATGCAATTCTAATTTTTTTTTTCACTTGTATATAAAGCTTGCATGTAGTTGAATTAATTCACATTCTCAAGGAGTCATATATATATATATATATATATATATAGCCAAGCCTTAGATAGTGATAAAACTGCCTTTACAATTGAGATGGGAGAAAAATAACATTTTATAAACTTGCAAGACAATTAATAATTTCAACAGAGATATATGTTAATGAGCTATTGAACCCTCACTGGATTTTGTGTTTACTCTCTAGTCACTCAGTGTTTATTGGGTTAATCACTCTATTCTTCTTTTTATTCTTACTTTCTATAACTTTGTTCTTCATCTAACCAATCAACAATTATAGAATATAAACATACCAAAAATCATGAGGTCTTTAGTTAAGGTTGTAATGGGGCCAAGGTAAAGGTAAGGGTATATGTATAGGGCTAAGTGAGCTAATAAATGAATCCTTAATTAGTCTAAGATCTCACCTAACATACATACTTTGTAAAGCAAAGCTTCTTTACCTATTTTCCCATATTTTCCCACTTTTGATGTTACATGCTCATGTTTCAATATTTATTATTTTTATCCCATGTGCATTGCTTTATTTCATACTGAAAATAAATTTTTTTTTTTAATGTACATGGTAATTCAATTATTTTGATTTTACATGAGCATGCTTCCCAAAACTTTTATTTGAATTATTTTATTCTTTTCAACTTTTCTACCTTTTTGTTTTTATCATCCATGTTCCCAATAGGTATCCCACATGTAAGCCATACATACTTCCTATCTTAAGCTAACCAAGGATTCAACTTGGGATTTTCATTTTGTTTTTCTGCTTAAGGCTAGTAATGTGGTTTATAGAATAAAAAGGAATTTAAAGGCTCAAGGGGGCTAACAAGGGTGATGTAGAGGGTAGGCTATTTTGGGATAAGTGAGCTAAAATCAAATAATGGCCTCAATCACTCTCTTGGTATGTATTTCTATTCTATAATTGGACATATAGATTAAAACAAAGTAAAGAACACCAGAATAAACAAGAAGGGCAGAACAAACAGGAATAAAATATTATGGTTTGAATGTAACCATACAATTAAGCTCAAAACTCACAGGTTGTGTGTTCTCTAGCTCAAAAATCATTTATCACTTATGTATGTCATGCAGGTTTAGTTAAAAATTCCCATTATTCTTAATGTAAAACTTATATTGAATGGCTTTAAAGTTATAGTGTTTCTCCTTGATGAAATGTTGTTAACTAACTAAATGAAATGCTATATATACAGTTGTGTGGATTGTTTCTATTATGTTCAAGTCCCTAGTTTACTTCCTTTTTATATTTTCAATTTAAACTAAGCTATCTTATGCTAAAAAGGGTAAACTATACTGATTAATCCACAATTTTTATAACTAATAAGTTAGAATTTACTAAACTAAATGGCTAAAATATGAACTAAAGTGCAACATAGAATAAATACATAAAAATAGTAATATATATAAGTACTGAGAAAATAAAAATAAAAATAAAGAGAAAAATACGGAAAAGTAGCAAAATAAATAAAAAGAGTATGTAGTGGTTCACCAAAAAAAAAACGCTAGAGATGGCGACCTCCCCACACTTAAAATGTAGTGATGAGTGGATAATCTTTTTGGCATTGTTTTTAGTATGTTTTTAGTAGAATCTAGTTACTTTTAGGGATGTTTTCATTATTTTTTATGTTAAATTCATATTTCTGGACTTTACTATGAGTTTGTGTGTTTTTCTGTGATTTCAGGTATTTTCTGGCTGAAATTGAGGGACTTGAGCAAAAATCATATTCAGAGGTTGAAGAAGGACTGCTGATGCTGTTGGATTCTGACCTCCCTGTACTCAAAGTAGATTTTCTGGAGCTACAGAACTCAAAATGGCGCGCTTCCAATTTCGTTAAAAAGTAGACATCCAGGGCTTTGCAGCAATGTATAATAGTCTATACTTTGGCCGAGTTTAGACAATGTAAACGGGCGTTGAACACCAGTTCTACGCTGTTGTCTGGAGTTAAACGCCAGAAACAAGTCACAAACCAGAGTTGAACGCCAGAAATACGTTACAACCTGGCGTTCAACTCCAGAAAGAGCCTCTGCACGTGTAACATTCAAGCTCAGCCCAAGAACACACCAAGTGGGCCCCGGAAGTGGATTTATGCATCAATTACTTACTTTTGTAAACCCTAGTAACTAGTTTAGTATAAATAGGACTGTTTACTATTGTATTAGACATCTTTGGATTATCTGTTGATCCTTTGATCATCTTTGGACGCCTAGTTCTTAGATCATGGGGGCTGGCCATTCGGCCATGCCTGGACCTTTCACTTATGTATTTTCAACGGTAAAGTTTCTACACTCCATAGATTAAGGTGTGGAGCTCTGCTGTTCCTCAAAGATTAATGCAAAGTACTACTGTTTTTCTATTCAATTCAACTTATTCCGCTTCTAAGATATTCATTCGCACTTCAACCTGAATGTGATGAACGTGACAATCATCATCATTCCTTATGAACGCGTGCCTGACAACCACTTCCGTTCTACCTTAGATTGAATGAGTATCTCTTAGATCTCTTAATCAGAATCTTCGTGGTGTAAGCTAGATTGATGGCGGCATTCATGAGAATCCGGAAAGTCTAAACCTTGTCTGTGGTATTCCGAGTAGGATTCAGGGATTGAATGAATGTGACAAGCTTCAAACTCGCGAGTACTGGGCGTAGTGACAGACGCAAAAGGAGGGTGAATCCTATTCCAGTATGATCGAGAACCTCAGATGATTAGCCGTGCTGTGACAGAGCATTTGGACCATTTTCACAGGAGGATAGGATACGGCCATTGGCAAGGGTGACGCCTCCAGACGATTAGCCATGCAGTGACAGCGCATCGGACCATTTTCCAGAGAGGATCAAAAGTAGCCATTGACAGTGGTGATGTCCTTACATAAAGCCAGCCATAGAAAGGAGTAAGACTGATTGGATGAAGACAGCAGGAAAGCAGAGGTTTAGAGGGACAAAAGCATCTCCATGCATTTATCTGAAATTCTCATCAAGGATTTACATAAGTATTTCTATGCCTATTTTATTATTAATATTCGAAAACTCCATGACCATTCTATATCCGCCTGACTGAGATTTACAAGATGACCATAGCTTGCTTCATACCAACAATCTCCGTGGGATCGACCCTTACTCGCGTAAGGTTTATTACTTGGACGACCCAGTGCACTTGCTGGTTAGTTGTGCAAAGTTGTGATAAAAAGTTGAGATTACAATTGAGCGTACCATGTTGATGGCGCCATTGATGATCACAATTTCGTGCACCAAGTTTTTGGTGCCGTTGTCGGGGATTGTTCGAGTTTCGACAACTGACGGTTCATCTTGTTGCTCAGATTAGGTAATTTCTTTTTGTTTTATTTTCAAAAATTTTTCAAAAATCTTTCAAAAATTTGTCCTTTGTTTTCGAAAAAAATTTTAAAATAAAAATATTTTCAAAAATATATTTGTCTTCAGAATTTTTAAGAATGAATTCTAGTGTTTCATGAAGCATGTTGAAGCCTGGCTGGCTGTAAAGCCATGTCTAATTCTTCTGGGTAGGGAATGTCAGGCGTGTCATGTCTGAGTTACATACTAAAGCTTGGCTGGCTATTAAGCCATGCTTGACCCTTTGATTGGAGCTTTAGTTTAAAGAGCATAAGATTCCTGGAATTCATATTAAAAATTTTGGAATTCTTATTTTTCTTTTTCAAAATGATTTTCGGAAAAAAAATTAAAAGAAAATAAAAAAAATCATAAAATCATAAAAATCAAAAAAAATATATTTCATGTTTCTTGTTTGAGTCTTGAGTCAAGTTGAAAGTTTGGTGTCAATTGCATACTCATCTTGCATTTTTCGAAAAATTCATGCATTCATAGTGTTCTTCATGATCTTCAAGTTGTTCTTGGTAAGTCTTCTTGTTTGATCTTGATGTTTTCATGTTTTGTGTCTTTTCTTGTTTTTCATATGCATTCTTGCATTCATAGTGTCTATACATGAAAAATTCTTAAGTTTGGTGTCTTGCATGTTTTCTTTGCATTAAAAATTTTTCAAAAATAAGTCTTGATGTTCATCATGACATTCAAAGTATTCTTGGTGTTCATCTTGACATTCATGTTGTTCTTGCATTCATCACATACTTTGATTCATAACTTTCATGCATTGCATCATTTTTCATGTTTTTCCCTCTCATCATTAAAAATTCAAAAATAAAAAAATATCTTTCCCTTTTTCACTCATAAATTTCGAAAATTTGAGTTGACTTTTTCAAAACTTTTTAAAATCTAGTTGTTTTTATGAGTCAAATCAAATTTTCAATTTAAAAATCTTATCTTTTTCAAAATCTTTTTCAAAAATCAAATCTTTTTCATTTTTCTTATTTATTTTCGAAAATTTTAAAAATATTTTTCAAAAATCTTTTTCTTATCTTTATCTCCTAATTTTCGAAAATAACATCATCAATTAATGTTTTAATTCAAAAATTTCAAGTTTGTTACTTGCTTGTTAAGAAAGATTCAAACTTTGAGTTCTAGAATCGTATCTTGTGATTTCTTGTGAATCAAGTCATTAATTGTGATTTTAAAAATCAAATATTTTTCAAAACTAATTTCAATCATATCTTTTCAAAAATATCTTTTGATCTTATCTTTTTTTTTTCAAAATCATATCTTTTTCAAAAATTTGATTTTAAAATATCTTTTCTAACCTCCTATCTTCTTATCTTTTCAAAATTGATTTTCAAATTTGTTTCAACTAACTAACTAACTTTTTGTTTGTTTCTTATCTTTTTCAAAACCACCTAACTAACTCTCTCTCTCTAATTTTCTAAAATATCTTCCCTCTTTTTCAAAATTTCTTTTTTAATTGACTAATTATTTTCATTTTTGATTTTAATTTTCGAAAATTACTAACCTTTTTCAAAAACTATTTTCGAAAATCACTAACCCTTTTTCAAAAATAATTTTCGAAAATCCTTCTCCCTCATCTCCTTCTAATTATTTATTCATCTACTAACACTTCTCTTCATCTCACATCACTGCTCCTATCCTTACCCTTGTGTTTGAATTCTTCATTCTTCTTCACCCCTATTCCTTTTCTTCTTCTACTAACAATAAGGAACCTCTTTACTGTGACATAGAGGATTCCTCTTCTTTTCTTGTTCTCTTCTCTTTCTTATGAGTAGGAACAAGGAAAAAGGCATTCTTGTTGAAGCTGATCCAGAACCTGAAAGGACTCTGAAGAGGAAACTAAGAGAAGCTAAATTACAACAATCCAGAGACAACCTTATTGAAAATTTTGAACAAGTAAAGGAGATGGCAGCCGAACCCAACAACAATAATGCAAGAAGAATGCTTGGTGACTTTACTGTACCTAATTCCAATTTACATGGAAGAAGCATCTCCATTCCTGCCATTGGAGCAAACAACTTTGAGTTGAAACCTCAATTAGTTTCTCTGATGCAGTAGAACTGCAAGTTTCATGGACTTCCATCTGAAGATCCTTTTCAGTTCTTAACTGAATTCTTGCAGATCTGTGATACTGTTAAGACTAATGGAGTAGATCCTGAAGTCTACAGGCTCATGCTTTTCCCTTTTGCTGTAAGAGACAGAGCTAGAGTGTGGTTGGACTCTCAACCCAGAGATAGCCTGAACTTTTGGGACAAGCTGGTCACGGCTTTCTTAGCCAAGTTCTTTCCTCCTCAAAAGCTGAGCAAGCTTAGAGTGGATGTTCAAACTTTCAGACAGAAAGAAGGTGAATCCCTCTATGAAGCTTGGGAAAGATACAAGTAACTGACCAAAAAGTGTCCTTCTGACATGCTTTCAGAATGGACCATCCTGGATATATTCTATGATGGTCTATCTGAATTGGCTAAGATGTCATTGGATACTTCTACAGGTGGATCCATTCACCTAAAGAAAACACCTACAGAAGCTCAAGAACTCATTGACATGGTTGCTAATAACCAGTTCATGTACACTTCTGAGAGGAATCCTGTGAGTAATGGGACGCCTATGAAGAAAGGAGTTCTTGAAATTGATACTCTGAATGCCATATTGGCTTAGAATAAAATATTGACTCAGCAAGTCAATATGATTTCTCAGAGTCTGAATGGAATGCAAGCTGCATCCAACAGTACTCAAGAGGCATCTTATGAAGAAGAAGCTTATGATCTTGAAAACCCTGCAATAGCAGAGGTAAATTATATGGGTGAACCTTATGGAAACACCTATAACCCATCATGGAGAAATCATCCAAATTTCTCATGGAAGGATCAAAAGCCTCAACAAGGCTTTAATAATGGTAGAAGAAATAGGTTTAACAATAATAAACCTTTTCCATCATCCACTCAGCAACAGACAGAGAACTCTGGACAAAATACCTCTAATTTAGCAAACCTAGTCTCTGATCTATCTAAGGCTACTGTGAGTTTCATGAATGAAACAAGGTCATCCATTAGAAATTTGGAGGCACAAGTGGGCCAGCTGAGTAAAAGGATCACTGAAATCCCTCCTAGTACTCTCCCAAGCAATACAGAAGAAAATCCAAAAGGAGAGTGCAAGGCCATTGAATTAATCACCATGGCCGAACCTGTGAAGGAAGGAGAGGACGTGAATCCCAAGGAGGAAGACCTCCTGGGACGTCCAGTGATCAATAAGGAGCTTCCCTTTGAGGAACCAAAGAAATCTGAGACTCATCTAGAGACCATAGAGATTCCATTAAACCTCCTTATGCCATTCATGAGCTCTGATGAGTATTCTTCCTCTGAAGAGAATGAGGATGTTACTGAAGAGCAAGCTGCCAAGTTTCTTGGTGCAATCATGAAGCTGAATGCCAAATTATTTGGTATTGAGACTGGGGAAGATGAACCTCCCTTGTTCACCAATGAACTAAGTGATCTGGATCAACTGAGATTGCCTCAGAAGAAACAGGATCCTGGAAAGTTCATAATACCTTGTACCATAGGCACCATGACCTTTGAGAAGGCTCTGTGTGACCTTGGTTCAGGGATAAACCTCATGCCCCTCTCTGTAATAGAGAAACTGGGAATCTATGGGGTGCAAGCCACTAAAATCTCATTAGAGATGGCAGACAATTCAAGAAAACAGGCTTATAGACAAGTAGAGGACGTGTTAGTAAAGGTTGAAGGCCTTTACATCCCTGCTGATTTCATAGTCCTAGATACTGGGAAGGATGAGGATGAATTCATCATCCTTGGAAGACCCTTCCTAGCCACAGCAAGAGCTGTGATTGATGTGGACAGAGAAGAATTGATCCTTCAATTAAATGAGGACAACCTTGTGTTTAAAACTCAAGGATCTATCTCTGTACCCATGGAGAGAAAGCACAGTAAGCTTCTCTCATTGCAGAGTCAACCAGAGCCCCCACAGTCAAACTCTAAGTTTAGTGTTGGGAGGCCACAACCAAACTCTAAGTTTGGTGTTGAACTCCCATATACAAACTCTAAGTTTGGTGTTGGAGAGTCTCAACAATGCTCTGAACATCTGTGAGGCTCCATGAGAGCCCACTGTCAAGCTATTGACATTAAAGAAGTGCTTGTTGGGAGGCAACCTAATTTTTATCTAATTTCTATTTTTATTGTTTTTTATGTTTTATTAGGTTCATGATCATGTGGAGTCACAAAATAAATATAAAAATTGAAAACGGAATCAAAAACAGCAGAAGAAAAATCACACCCTGGAGGAAGACCTTACTGGCGTTTAAACGCCAGTAAGAAGCATCTGGCTGGCGTTCAACGCCAGAACAGAGCATGGTTTTGGCGCTGAACGCCCAAAATGGGCAGCATCTGGGTGTTTGAAAGCCAGAATTGCACCCTGGAGAAGAGCTGGCGCTGAACGCCCAGAACAAGCATGGTTCTGGCGTTCAACGCCAGAAATGGGCAACAAATGGGCGTTCAACGCCCAGAACAAGCACCAATCTGGCGCTGAACGCCCAGAGTTGTGTGCAAGGGCATTTTGCATGCCTAATTTGGTGCAAGGTTGTAAATCCTTGAACACCTAAGGATCTGTGGACCCCACAGGATCCCCACTTACCTCCACTCACTTCTCCTCACCCCTCTTTCACACAATCCCATAAACACTCTTTCCCAAAACTCTTCACCAATCACCTCAATCTCTCTTCCCTATCACCACTTCACCACTCACATCCATCCACTCTTCCCCATAAACCTACCTCATAAACACCACCTACCTTCAAAATTCAAAAGCAATTTCCCACCCAAACCCACCCTATATGGCCGAAACCTTACCCCCCTCCCTTCCCTATATATAGCCCTCCATTCTTCTTCAAATTCACACAACACAACCCTCTATTCCCCTTCTTGACCGAAACACATCTCCCTCTCCCTCTCCTCCATTTCTTCTTCTTCTTCATCTATTCTTTACTCTCTTGCTCGAGGGCGAGCAAAAATTCTAAGTTTGGGGTGGTAAAAGCATAAGCTTTTTGTTTTTCCATTACCATTGATGGCACCTAAGACCGGAGAATCCTCTAGAAAAGGGAAAGGGAAGACAAAAGCTTCTACCTCCGAGTCATGGGAAATGGAAAGATTCATCTCCAAAGCTCATCAAGACCACTTCTATGATGTTGTGGCCAAGAAGAAGGTGATCCCTAAGGTCCCTTTCAAGCTCAAGAAGAATGAGTATCCGGAGATCCGACATGAAATCCAAAGAAGAGGTTGGGAAGTTCTAACAAAACCCATCCAACAAGTCGGCATCCTAATGGTTCAAGAGTTCTATGCCAATGCATGGATCACTAGGAACCATGATCAAAGTAAGAACCCGGACCCAAAGAATTATCTCACCATGGTTCGGGGGAAATACTTAGATTTTAGTCCGAAAAATGTGAGGTTGGCGTTTAACTTGCCTATGATGCAAGGAGATGCACGCCTGATGAGCGGATATTTTATACGCTTTTTGGGGTTAATTTCATATAGTTTTTAGTATGTTTTAGTGAGTTTATAGTTTGTTTCCATTAGTTTTTAGGAAAAATTCATATTTCTAGATTTTACTATGAGTTTTGTATTTTTCTATAATTTCAGATATTTTTCTGGCTGAAATTGAGGGAGCTGAGCAAAAATCTGATTCAGGCTGAAAAAGGACTGCTGATGCTGTTGGATTCTGACCTCCCTGCACTCAAAGTGAATTTTCTGGAGCTACAGAACTCGAAATGGCGCGCTTCGAATTGCGTTGGAAAGTAGACATCCAGAGCTTTCCAGCAATATATAATAGTCCATACTTTGCTCAAGGATAGACAACGTAAACGGGCGTTCAACGCCAGTTCTCTGCTTAATTCTGGCGTCCAGCGCCAGAAAAGGATTAAAAGTTGGAGTTCAACGCCAGAAATGGATCCAAACCTGGCGTTGAACGCCCAAAACAGCCTTATGCACGTGAATTGTTTAAGTCTCAGCCCCAGCACACACCAAGTGGGCCCCAGAAGTGGATCTCTGCACCATCTGTCATAGTCTACTCACTTTTTGTAAACCTAGGCTACTAGTTTAGTATTTAAACAACTTTTAGAAACTTATTTTGCATCTCATGACATTTCAGATCTGAACTTTGTACTCTTTGACGGCATGAGTCTCTAAACTCCATTGTTGGGGGTGAGGAGCTCTGCTGTGTCTCAATGAATTAATGCAAGTAATTCTGTTTTCTATTCAAACATGCGTGTTCCTATCTAAGATATCCATTCGCGCCTAACTATGGAGAAGGTGATGATCAGTGACACTCATCACCTTTCTCAATCCACGAACGTGTGTCTGACAATCACCTCCGTTCTACATCAGATTGAATGAATATCTCTTAGATTCCTTAATCAGAATCTCCGTGGTATAAGCTAGATTGATGGCGGCATTCATGAGAATCCGGAAAGTCTAAACCTTGTCTGTGGTATTCCGAGTAGGATTCAGGGATTGAATGACTATGACGAGCTTCAAACTCGCGAGTGCTGGGCGTAGTGACAGACGCAAAAGGAGGGTGAATCCTATTCCAGCATGATTGGGAACCTCAGATGATTAGCCGTGCTGTGACAGAGCATTTGGACCATTTTCACAAGAGGAGGGGATGTAACCATTGACAACGGTGATGCCCCAACACATAGCTTGCCATAGAAGGACGTGCGTGCGTGAATCAGAGGACAAAGGAAAGCAGAGATTCAGAAGACAAAGCATCTCCAAAACTCCAACATATTCTCCATTACTGCATAACAAGTAACCTTTAACCCATGCTCTCTTGTTTATTCGTAATTCAACTGATAAATACAATTGACTTCCTGACTAAGAATTGCAAGATAACCATAGATTGCTTCAAACCAACAATCTCCGTAGGATTCGACCCTTACTCACGTAAGGTATTACTTGGACGAACCAGTGTACTTGCTGGTTAGTGGTACGAGTTGTGAAAAGTGTGATTCACAATTCGTGCACCAAGTTTTTGGCGCCGTTGCCGGGGATTGTTCGTGTTTGGACAACTAACGGTTTATTTTGTTGCTTAGATTAGGAAAAAAAATTCTCCTTTTAGTTTAGAGTCTCTTATTGTTGTCGTGTTAGAATTTTAGAATCCTTATTTTCCTTTTCTTAAAATCTTTTCAAAAAAAAAGAAAATAATTTTTCTATTAAATCCTGTGCCAAACTTTAAGTTTGCTGTTTTCTTGTTGATTTTTTTGTGTTTTTCGAAAATTTTAGTTTGATTTTTTAAAAAATTTTAAGTTTGGTGTTCTTCCTTCATATTCTTGTGTTCTTGTGAGTCTTCGAATTGTTCTTGAGTTTTTCTTGTGTCTTGATCTTAAAATTTTTAAGTTTGGTGTTCCTTGGTGTTTTTCCCTCCAAAAATTTTTGAAAACAAGGAGTATTAGATCTAAAAATTTTAAATCTTGTGCTATCTTATTGTTCTTTTCTCTCTTCTTAAAATTCAAAAATATCTTTTCTCTCTATTTTAAAGCATCTTTTTTCGAAATCTATTTCTAAAATTCAGATTTTTTATTTCAAAATTTAAAACTCTTCTTTTTAAAATCATCATATCCTTTTCAAAATCTCCTAATCACTTTCTCTCTCCTCACTTTTTCGAAAATCTTTCACTCATTTTTATTTATTTTATTTTGATTTATTTTGTTTTCGAAATAAATAAATAAATAAATAAATAAAAATATTTTTTCTATTTTACACCATCTCCCTTTCTCCATCATGGACCTAAGCGGAAATGAACAGTCCAGGAGGACTCTGGGGTCATATTCTAACCCCTCTACGGCTTCATATGGGAGTAGTATCTGCATACCCTCCATTGGAGTCAGTAGCTTTGAGTTGAATCCTCAGCTCATTATCATGGTGCGGCAAAGTTGCCAGTATTCCGGTCTTCCACAGGAAGAACCTACAGAGTTTCTGGCACAGTTTTTACAAATTGCTGACACAGTACATGATAAAGAAATAGATCAGGATGTCTACAGATTATTACTGTTTCCATTTGCTGTAAAAGATCAAGCTAAGATGTGGTTGAATAACCAACCTAAAGCTAGCATAAGGACATGGAAACAGCTGATAGAAAAATTCCTGAATCAATACTTTCCCCCAAAACGGATGACACAGCTAAGGCTGGACATCCAAGGCTTTAAACAAGGAGATAATGAATCTCTTTATGATGCCTGGGAGAGATACAGAGAGATGCTACGAAAATTCCCCTCTGAAATGTTTTCAGAGTGGGTTCAGTTAGACATCTTCTACTATGGGCTTGCATAAGGAGCTCAGATGTCTCTAGATTACTCAGCTGGTGGATCTATCCACATGAGAAAGACAATTGAAGAGGCTCAAGAGCTCATTGATACATTTGCCAGGAATCAGCATCTGTACCTAAGCAGTGACCCTTCCATGAAAGAAGAGGTTAAGACAGTAACTGCTGAACTCAGTCCTGTAAAACAAGCTGCTGAATTCAATCAGCAATTGGACTTTCTAACAAAGCAGTTAGCCGAATTCAAAGATAGACTACAAGAGACAAGGATGGCTAATATACATATGGAAGAACAGTTTAAGCAAACAAAGCAGCAGCTGTCAAGGCAAATAACAGAAGAATGCCAAGCAGTTCAATTAAGAAGTGGGAAAACATTAAATACCCCACCTCAAGGCAGCAAAAAGCTAAGAAATGAGAAAACCACCCAAAACTCACTTGAGGACAGTAAGAGCCCAGGGAAAAGTAATTCTGGAACTAAAACGCCAGAAATTTGGTGGAAGGCTGGCGCTGAACGCCCAGACCATGCTCAGGACTGGCGTTCAACGCCAGAAATAGGCAAGGATCTGGCGTTGAACGCCTAAAATGGGCACAGTTCTGGCGTTCAGACGCCAGGAACAGACAAGGAGCTGGCGTCCAATTCCACTCCAGCTTCTAACCCTGGCACTCAATTGCCAGTGAGGGATCAGACACACACAAATGCTGATAACAACCCCTCTAAAAAGGCTTCTTCAACCACTTCTGTAGGCAATAAACCTGCAGCAACTAAGGTTGAGGAATATGAAGTCAAGATACCTTATCCTCAAAAACTCCAGAAAGAGGAGTAGGATAAGCAATTTGCTCGCTTTGCAGATTACCTCAGGACTCTTGAAATAAAGATTCCATTCGCAGAAGCACTTGAGCAAATACCTTCTTATGCCAAGTTCATGAAAGAGATCTTGAGTCATAAAAAGGATTGGTGAGAAACAGAAAGAGTTCTCCTCACTGAAGAATGCAGTGCAGTCATTCTGAAGAGCTTTCCTGAAAAGCTTAAAGACCCTGGGAGTTTTTTGATACCATGCATATTAGAAGGTAATTGCACCAAGACAGCTTTATGCGATCTTGGGGCAAGCATCAACCTAATACCTGCATCCACTATCAGAAAGCTTGGTTTAACTAAAGAAGTTAAACCAACCCGGATATGTCTCCAACTTGCTGATGGCTCCACTAAATACCCATTAGGCGTGATTGAAGACATGATTGTCAGGGTTGGGCCATTCGCCTTTCCCACTGACTTCGTTGTGCTGGAAATGGAGGAGCACAAGAGTGCTACTCTCATTCTAGGAAGACCCTTCCTAGCAACTGGACGATCCCTCATTGACGTCCAACAGGGGGAAATAACCCTGAGATTCAATGATGATGAGTTTAAGTTGAACGCTGTCAAAGCCATGCAGCATCCAGACACATCAACAGACTGCATGAAAGTTGATCTTATTGACTCCTTGGTAGAAGAGATCAACATGGCTGAGAGTCTCGAATCAGAGTTGGAAGACATCTTTAAAGATGTTCAGCCTGATTTGGAGGATTCAGAGGACATGAAAGAGCCTCTGAAATCTCTTCTGGAAGAGGAAAAACCTCCTAAACCCGAGCTCAAGCCATTACCACCATCCTTGAAATATGCATTTCTGGGAGAAGGTGACACTTTTCCAGTGATCATAAGCTCTGCTTTAAATTCAGAGGAAGAGGAAGCACTTATTCAAGTGCTAAGGACACACAAGACAGCTCTTGGGTGGTCCATAGGTGACCTTAAGGGCATAAGCCCAGCTAGATGCATGCATAAAATCTTATTGGAGGATAATGCTAAACCAGTGGTTCAACCACAGAGACGGCTAAATCCAGCCATGAAGGAAGTGGTGCAGAAAGAGGTCACCAAATTACTAGAGGCTGGGATTATTTATCCTATTTCTGATAACCCCTGGGTGAGCCCTGTCCAAGTCGTCCCAAAAAAAGGAGGCATGACAGTGATTCATAATGAAAAAAATGAACTGGTTCCTACAAGAACAGTTACAGGGTGGCGCATGTGTATTGACTACAGAAGGCTCAATACAGCCACCAGAAAGGATCATTTTCCTTTACCATTCATAGACCAGATGCTAGAAAGACTAGCAGGTCATGATTATTACTGCTTTTTGGACGGCTACTCAGGCTATAACCAGATTGCAGTAGATCCTCAGGATCAAGAGAAAACAGCATTCACATGTCCATCTGGAGTGTTTGCTTATAGAAGGATGCCATTTGGGCTGTGTAATGCGCCTGCAACCTTCCAGAGATGCATGCTCTCTATTTTCTCTGATATGGTGGAAAAAATTTTTGGAAGTCTTCATGGATGACTTCTCAGTATATGGAGACTCATTCAGCTCCTGTCTTGATCACCTGAAACTTGTTCTGAAAAGATGCCAAGAGACCAACCTAGTTTTAAACTGGGAAAAATGTCACTTCATGGTGACTGAAGGGATTGTTCTTGGGCATAAAATCTCAAACAAGGGAATAGAGGTGGATCAAGCAAAAATAGAGGTAATTAAAAAATTACCACCACCTGCCAATGTTAAGGCAATCAGAAGCTTTCTGGGACATGCAGGATTCTATAGGAGGTTTATAAAGGATTTTTCAAAAATCGCAAAACCTCTAAGCAATCTGCTAGCTGCTGACATGCCATTTGTGTTTGACACAGAGTGCCTGCAGGCCTTTGAAACGCTGAAAGCTAAGCTGGTCACAGCACCAATTATTTCTGCACCAGACTGGACATTACCATTTGAGCTAATGTGTGATGCCAGTGATCACGCCATTGGTGCAGTGTTGGGACAGAGGCATAACAAGCTTCTGCACGTCATTTATTACGCTAGTCGCGTTCTAAATGATGCCCAGAAAAATTACACAACCACAGAAAAAGAATTACTTGCAGTGGTTTACGCCATTGACAAGTTCAGATCATACTTAGTAGGATCAAAATTGATTGTGTATACTAATCATGCTGCTCTTAAATATCTACTCACAAAGCAGGATTCAAAACCCAGGCTCATCAGATGGGTGTTGCTTCTGCAAGAGTTTGATATAGAAATAAGAGACAGAAGAGGGACAGAGAACCAAGTGGCTGATCATCTATCCCGGATAGAGCCAGTAGAAGGGACTCCCCTCCCCTCTCTTGAGATCTCTGAGACTTTTCCGGATGAGCATTTATTTGCCATGCAGGAAACACCATGGTTTACTGATATTGCAAACTATAAAGCTGCAAGGTTCATACCCAAGGAGTACAACAGGATACAAAAAAAGAAATTAATTACTGATGCAAAGTACTACTTGTGGGATGAACCCTATCTCTTTAAGAGATGTGCAGACGGAATAATCCGTAGGTGTGTGCCTAGAGAAAAAGCACAGAAGATCCTGTGGCATTGCCATGGATCTCAATATGGAGGCCATTTCGGAGGTGAGCGAACAGCCACCAAGGTCCTCCAATGTGGCTTCTATTGGCCCACACTCTATAAAGATTCCCGAGAGTTTGTACGTAACTGTGACAGTTGCCAAAGAGCTGGTAATCTGCCTCATGGTTATGCCATGCCTCAACAAGGAATCTTGGAAATTGAGTTGTTTAATGTATGGGGAATTGACTTCATGGGACCTTTCCCACCATCATACTCAAACACTTATATTCTGGTGGCAGTTGACTATGTATCAAAATGGGTTGAGGCCATTGCCACACCCACCAATGATACTAAAACAGTGCTGAAGTTCCTCCAGAAATATATCTTTAGCAGGTTTGGTGTCCCTAGAGTACTAATCAGTGATGGGGGCATTCACTTTTGCAATAAACAGCTTTACTCTGCCATGGTTCGGTATGGAATTCGCCATAAGGTGGCTACTCCATATCATCCACAAACTAATGGGCAAGCTGAAGTCTCTAACAGAGAATTAAAGAGAATCCTAGAACGGACAGTAAGTACCCGTAGAAAGGATTGGGCACAGAGCTTGGATGATGCTCTGTGGGCTTACAGAACAGCATTCAAGACCCCTATAGGGACCTCTCCATACCAACTTGTGTATGGTAAGGCATGTCACCTGCCCGTGGAACTGGAACATAAAGCCTACTGGGCAACCAGATTCCTAAACTTTGATGCCAAATTAGCAGGAGAAAAAAGATTGCTCCAGCTAAATGAGCTAGAGGAATTCAGATTCACAGCTTTCGAAAATGCCAAGCTTTATAAAGAGAAATAAAAAAAGTGGCATGACAGAAAGCTGTCATCTAGAATCCTTGAGCCAGGACAGAAGGTTCTGCTGTTCAACTCTAGACTCAGGCTATTTCCCGGGAAATTGAAATCCCGGTGGAGGGGACCATACGTGATTACAAGTGTATCACTATATGGTTATGTGGAGCTTCAAGATATTGATTCTGATAAGAGGTTCATTGTCAATGGACAGAGAATCAAGCACTATCTTGAAGGCAACATTGAGCAAGAGTGCTCAAGACTGAAGCTAGACTAAAAGCTCAGCAAGGTCCAGCTAAAGACAATAAAGAAGCGCTTGCTGGGAGGCAACCCAGCCATGGGGCATCAATCCTCTAAGCATTTTGCCCTATTTCTATTTTTATTTTTATTTGTTTATATAAAGTTCACTGACACTAAAGTAAAGAATCAATTTCATAAATTCACAGGATTACAGAAGGAATCTGCATTCAAAACAGAGAAAAAGAGCTCACTAGCAAGAAAACGCCAGTGAAAGTCCATTCTGGGCGTTCAGCGCCCAAAAGGGGCATCCAGTGGGCGCTGAACACCAGTAAAGATAGCTATCTGGCGTTCAACGCCAGAAAAGGGCAACAACTAGGCGTTGAACGCCCAGGAGAGCAGCATTTGGGTGTTGAACGCCCAAAACAGGCAGTGTTTGGGCGTTCAAACGCCAGGATGGCAGGGAGGAGGTAAATTCATTTTTTCTTTATATTTTTCATTTTAATCTTAATTTTCATGCTTCAATTCATGATTTCTTGCATAAACATGTTAAGAACCCTGATTTCTAAAATCCCTAATTTCTAAAAACCCTACCTTAAAAATATCAAATGTATCTTAATCCATAAGCACAAACCCTCTTTTGCAAATTCAATCCAACTCTTTTCAAATCTTTTTAAAAACAAATCTATCTTTTCAACTCATCAATATCTTTTTCAAAATCTCCACTTTATCTTTTTCAAAATCTAGATCTATCTTTTTGAAAAATCTTTCATATCTTTTCAATTTTAAACTATATCCTCTCTTATCATATCTTCTATCTTATCTTTTCCAAATCAATCTTTTTTATCATATCTTTATCTCTTTTTTCGAAAACCCACCCTCCCTCCCTTTAAATTTGGGTTCGGCCTCCCTCTCCTTCCATCAACAATTGCACCTAGCTCTCCTTCTATCCCTCTCCTTTCTTTTCTTTTGCTTGAGGACAAGCAAACCTATAAGTTTGGTGTGTTTATCCGCGATCACTAAGATCATGGCTCCTAAAGGAAAACAACCCACTCCAAGAGGCAAGAAAGAGAGCGTTCCAAAACCACTTTGGAATCAAGGGAAGTTCTTATCTAAAGAACATTCAGACCATTATAACAAAATAATGGGTATGAGATCAGTGATCCTGGAAGTTAGATTCGATCTGAAAGAAGATGAATATCCAGAGATCCAGGAGCAAATTCGAATCAGGAACTGGGAAGTCCTAGCTAATCCTGAAACGAAAGTAGGGAGGAACATGGTTCAGGAGTTCTATGCTAATATGTGGCAAACTGACAAGCAGAAACTATCTGGGACTGCTTTCTATGACTATCGGACCGTGGTCAGAGGAAAGATTGTTCATGCCCACCCTGACAAAATCAGGGAGATCTTAAAGCTACCTCAACTGAAAGATGATCCAGACTCCTTCAACAGGAGAATGATGAGAACAGACAAGGGCCTGGATAAGATTCTAGAGGACATATGTATCCTTGGAGCCAGGTGGACCACCAACACAAAGGGTGTCCCAAATCAATTCAATTGAGAAGATCTCAAACTAGTCGCCAGAGGATGGCTGGACTTCATTGGGCATTCTCTGTTGCCCACTAGCAACCGTTCTGAAGTCACTGTTAAAAGAGCAGTGATGATCCATTGCATCATGATGGGAAAAGAAGTGGAAGTTCATCAGCTAATCTCAGCTGAACTCTACAAAATTGCTAACAAAAATTCTAAAGAGGCCAGGTTGGCTTATCCAAGCGTGATTTCTCTGCTCTGCAAGGACGCCGGAGTAAGGATGGGAATAACTGAGTATATCTCAGTTGAGAAACCAATCACCAAAGCATCAATGGAAAAACAACAAGCACAGGATGATCCCACCAAGAAGAAAACACAGGAATTTCTCCCAGAAATCCCTCAATCTGAATACTGGGAGTATCTTGAGACGTCTGTTACCAAGATACGGGAAGCTATGGAACAAATAATAAAAGAACAGAAGGAACACAGTCAAATTCTTACCTATATGTTTAAAGAACAAGAGTAGCAAGGGCGTGACTTAAGGGAATTGAAGCGCCAGAAGTTATCTCTTGAAGGACCAAGCATCCCACGGATCAGAGGAACATCCACTTCCCAGAACAAAGGTTGTTAAATTCCAATTTCTGCTTTAACTCTGTGATAGTGTCATTATAGAAGTTCACCTTAGGAGTCATATAGTAGTAATTAGTATCTATTTTGATTTTATCTCCAATGAAGCCATAGTTTATTTTTCTCATCATCAGCAAACATGAATAAAATAGTATATCTTTTGAATAAGAGGCAATAAAATTTTGAGTTTTAATAAGAGAAATTCTAAGTAGTTACATGTGGTGGCAATACTTTCTGTCTTCTGAATGAATGCTTGAACAGTGCATATGTCTTTTGAATTTGTTGTTTAAGACTGTTAAATATGTTGGCTCTTGAAAGAATGATGAACATGAGACATGTTATTGATAATCTGAAAAATCATAAAAATGATTCTTGAAGCAAGAAAAAGAAGCAAAAAAAAAAGCCAATAACCCTTAAAACCAAAAGGCAAGGGTAATAAAAAGGATCCCAAGGCTTTGAGCATCAGTGGATAGGAGGGCCTAAGGGAATAGAATCCTGGCCTAAGCGGCTAAACCAAGCTGTCCCTAACCATGTGCTTGTGGCGTGAAGGTGTCAAGTGAAAACTTAAGACTGAGCGGTTAAAGTCAAGGTCCAAAGCAGAAAGAAGAGTGTGCTTAAGAACTCTAGACACCTCTAATTGGGGACTTTAGCAAAGCTGAGTCATAATCTAAAAGGTTCACCCAATTATGTGTCTGTGGCATTTATGTATCCGGTGGTAATACTAGAAAAAACGTGCTTAGGGCCACGGCCAAGACTCATGAAATAGCTGTGTTCAAGAATCATCATACTGAAATAGGAGAATCAATAACACTATCTGAATTCTAAGTTCCTATAGATGCCAATCACTCTGAGCTTCAATAGATAAAGTGAGATGCCAAAACTGTTCGGAAGCAAAAAGCTACTAGTCCCGCTCATCTAATTAGAATCTGAGCTTCACTCAAAACTCTGAGATATTATTGCTTCTCAACCTATTAGTCTTCTATTTTATTTGTCTAGTTGCTTGAGGACAAGCAACAGTTTAAGTTTGGTGTTGTGATGAGCGGATATTTTATACGCTTTTTGGGGTTAATTTCATATAGTTTTTAGTATGTTTTAGTGAGTTTTTAGTTTGTTTCCATTAGTTTTTAGGAAAAATTCATATTTCTGGAATTTACTATGAGTTGTGTGTTTTTCTGTAATTTCAGGTATTTTTCCGGCTGAAATTGAGGGAGCTGAGCAAAAATCTGATTCAGGCTGAAAAAGGACTGCTGATGCTGTTGGATTCTGACCTCCCTGCACTCAAAGTGGATTTTTTGGAGCTACAAAACTCGAAATGGCGCGCTTTTAATTGCGTTGGAAAGTAGACATCCAGAGCTTTCCAGAAATATATAATAGTTCATACTTTGCTCAAGGATAGATGACGTAAACTGGCGTTCAACGCCAGTTCTCTGCTTAATTCTGGCGTCCAGCGCCAGAAAAGGATTAAAAGTTGGAGTTCAACGCCAGAAATGGATTCAAACCTGGCGTTGAACGCCCAAAACAGCCTTATACACGTGAATTGTTTAAGTCTCAGCCCCAGCACACACCAAGTGGGCCCCAGAAGTGGATCTCTGCACCATCTGTCATAGTCTACTCACTTTTTGTAAACCTAGGCTACTAGTTTAGTATTTAAAAAACTTTTAGAAACTTATTTTGCATCTCATGACATTTCAGATCTGAATTTTATACTCTTTGATGGCATGAGTCTCTAAACTCCATTGTTGGGAGTGAGGAGCTCTGCTGTGTCTCAATGAATTAATGCAAGTAATTCTGTTTTCTATTCAAACATGCGTGTTCCTATCTAAGATATCCATTTGCGCCTAACTATGGAGAAGGTGATGATCAGTGACACTCATCACCTTTCTCAATCCATGAATGTGTGTCTGACAATCACCTCCGTTCTACATCAGATTGAATGAATATCTCTTAGATTCCTTAATCAGAATCTCCGTGGTATAAGCTAGATTGATGGCGGCATTCATGAGAATCCGGAAAGTCTACACCTTGTCTGTGGTATTCCGAGTAGGATTCAGGGATTGAATGACTGTGACGAGCTTCAAACTCGCGAGTGCTGGGCGTAGTGACAGACGCAAAAGGAGGGTGAATCCTATTCCAGCATGATTGGGAACCTCAGATGATTAGCCGTGCTGTGACAGAGCATTTGGACCATTTTCACAAGAGGAGGGGATGTAACCATTGACAACGGTGATGCCCCAACACACAGCTTGCCATAGAAGGACGTGCGTGCGTGAATCAGAGGACAAAGGAAAGCAGAGATTCAGAAGACAAAGCATCTCCAAAACTCCAACATATTCTCCATTACTGCATAACAAGTAACCTTTAACCCATGCTCTCTTGTTTATTTGCAATTCAACTGATAAATACAATTGACTTCCTGACTAAGAATTGCAAGATAACCATAGATTGCTTCAAACCAACAATCTCCGTGGGATTCGACCCTTACTCACGTAAGGTATTACTTGGACGACCCAGTGCACTTGCTGGTTAGTGGTATGAGTTGTGAAAAGTGTGATTCACAATTCGTGCACCAATGCCCCTTCACTAGAAGGGTCAACTTTAATCAAAGGTTAGACCAGGTCCTCATGGACATATGTGTGGAAGGAGCTCAATGGAAGATTGACTCCAAAGGCAAGCCGGTTCAACTAAGAAGACTGGACCTCAAGTCTGTAGCTAGAGGATGGTTAGAGTTCATACAACGCTCCATCATCCCCACTAGCAACCGATCCGAAGTTACTGTGGATCGGGCCATCATGATTCATAGCATCATGATTGGAGAGGAAGTAGAAGTTCATGAAGTCATCTCCCTTGAACTCTACAAAATAGCCGAAAAGTCTTCCCCCATGGCAAGGCTAGCTTTTCCTCATCTTATTTGCCATCTATGTTACTCAGCTGGAGCTTTCATAGAAGGAGACATTCCCATTGAGGAAGAGAAGCCCATCACTAAGAAAAGGATGGAGCAAGCAAGAGAGCCCATTCATGGAGCTCAAGAGGCGCATGAAGCTCATCACCATGAGATCACGGAGATGCCTCAAATGCATTTCCCTCCACAAAACTATTGGGAGCAAATCAACACCTCCCTAGGAGAATTAAGTTCCAACATGGGACAACTAAGGGTGGAACATCAAGAGCACTCTATCATCCTTCATGAAATTAGAGAAGATCAAAAAGCAATGAGGGAGGAGCAACAAAGATAAGGAAGAGACATAGAAGAGCTCAAGGACATCATTGGTTCCTCAAGAAGGAAACGCCACCATCACTAAGGTGGACTCATTCCTTGTTCTTACATTCTCTGTTTTTTGTTTCTATGTTAAGTGCTTATCTAAGTTTGTGTCTTCATTACATGATCATTAGTATTTAGTAACTTTGTCTTAAAGTTATGAATGTCCTATGAATCCATCACCTCTCTTAAATGAAAACTGATTTAATTCAAAAGAACAAGAAGTACATGAGTTTCGAATTTATCCTTGAACTTAGTTTAATTATATTGATGTGGTGACAATGCTTCTTGTTTTCTGAATGAATGCTTGAACAGTGCATATGTCCTTTGAAGTTGTTGTTTATGAATGTTAAATATGTTGGCTCTTGAAAGAATGATGACAAGGAGACATGTTATGTGATAATCTGAAAAATCATAAAAATGATTCTTGAAGCAAGAAAAAGCAGCAAAGAACAAAGCTTGCAGAGAAAAAAAAAGAGAAAAAAAATAGCGAAAAAAATAGAAAGAAAAAGAAAAGCAAGCAGAAAAAGCCAAAAGCTCTTAAAACCAAGAGGCAAGAGCAAAAAGCCAATAACCCTTAAAACCAAAAGGCAAGGGTAAATAAAAAGGATCCCAAGGCTTTGAGCATCAGTGGATAGGAGGGCCTAAAGGAATAAAATCCTGGCCTAAGCGGCTAAACCAAGCTGTCCCTAACCATGTGCTTGTGGCGTGTAGGTGTCAAGTGAAAACTTGAGACTGAGCGGTTAAAGTCAAGGTCCAAAGCAAAAACAGAGTGTGCTTAAGAACCTTGGACAACTCTAATTGGGGACTTTAGCAAAGCTGAGTCACAATCTGAAAAGGTTCACCCAATTATGTGTCTGTGGCATTTATGTATCTGGTGGTAATACTGGAAAACAAAGTGCTTAGGGCCACGGCCAAGACTCATAAAGTAGCTGTGTTCAAGAATCATCATACTGAACTAGGAGAATCAATAACACTATCTGAACTCTGAGTTCCTATAGATGCCAATCATTCTGAACTTCAATGAATAAAGCGAGATGCCAAAACTATTCAAGAGGCAAAAAGCTACAAGTCCCGCTCATCTAATTGGAGCTATGTTTCATTGATATTTTGGAATTTATAGTATATTCTCTTCTTTTTATCCTATTTGATTTTCAGTTGCTTGGGGACAAGCAACAATTTAAGTTTGGTGTTGTGATGAGCGGATAATTTATACGCTTTTTGGCATTGTTTTTAGTATGTTTTTAGTAGAATCTAGTTACTTTTAGGGATGTTTTCATTAGTTTTTATGTTAAATTCACATTTCTAGACTTTACTATGAGTTTGTGTGTTTTTCTGTGATTTCAGGTATTTTCTGGCTGAAATTGAGGGACTTGAGCATAAATCAGATTCAGAGGTTGAAGAAGGACTGCTGATGCTGTTGGATTCTGACCTCCCTGCACTCAAAGTGGATTTTCTGGAGCTACAAAACTCAAAATGGCACGCTTCCAATTGCGTTGGAAAGTAGACATCCAGGGCTTTAGACGACGTAAAAGGGCGTTGAACGCCAGTTCTACACTACTGTCTGGAGTTAAACGCCAGAAACAAGTCACAAACCAGAGTTGAACGCCAGAAATACGTTACAACCTGGCGTTCAACTCCAGAAAGAGCCTCTGCACGTGTAACATTCAAGCTCAGCCCAAGCACACACCAAGTGGGCCCCGGAAGTAGATTTATGCATCAATTACTTACTTCTGTAAACCCCTAGTAACTAGTTTAGTATAAATAGGACTGTTTACTATTGTATTAGACATCTTTGGATTATCTGTTGATCCTTTGATCATCTTTGGATGCCTAGTTCTTAGATCATGGGGGCTGGCCATTCGGCCATGCCTGGACCTTTCACTTATGTATTTTCAACGGTAGAGTTTCTACACTCCATAGATTAAGGTGTGGAGCTCTACTGTTCCTCAAAGATTAATGCAAAGTACTACTATTTTTCTATTCAATTCAACTTATTCCGCTTCTAAGATATTCATTCGCACTTCAACCTGAATGTGATGAACGTGACAATCATCATCATTCCTTATGAACGCGTGCCTGACAACCACTTCCGTTCTACCTTAGATTGAATGAGTATCTCTTAGATCTCTTAATCAGAATCTTCGTGGTTTAAGCTATTTTGATGGCGGCATTCATGAGAATCCGGAAAGTCTAAACCTTGTCTGTGGTATTCCGAGTAGGATTCAGGGATTGAATGACTGTGACAAGCTTCAAACTCGCGAGTACTGGACATAGTGACAGACGCAAAAGGAGGGTGAATCCTATTCCAGTATGATCGAGAACCTCAGATGATTAGCCGTGTTGTGACAGAGCATTTGGACCATTTTCACAAGAGGATAGGATACGGCCATTGGCAAGGGTGACGCCTCCAGACGATTAGCCATGCAGTGACAGCGCATCGGACCATTTTCCAGAGAGGATCAAAAGTAGCCATTGACATCGGTGATGTCCTTACATAAAGCCAGCCATAGAAAGGAGTAAGACTGATTGGATGAGGACAGCAGGAAAGCAGAGGTTTAGAGGGACGAAAGCATCTCCATGAATTTATCTGAAATTCTCATCAAGGATTTACATAAGTATTTCTATCCCTATTTTATTATTAATATTCGAAAACTCCATGACCATTCTATATCCGCCTGACTGAGATTTACAAGATGACCATAGCTTGCTTCATACCAACAATCTCCGTGGGATCGACCCTTACTCGCGTAAGGTTTATTACTTGGACGACCCAGTGCACTTGCTGGTTAGTTGTGCAAAGTTGTGATAAAAAGTTGAGATTACAATTGAGCGTACCATGTTGATGGCGCCATTGATGATCACAATTTCGTGCACCAAGTAGCATCGTCCCCGATGCTCACTCAAGTAGGGTGTGAAGAGGTGTCATCACTGGAAGGATGGGTAGCTGGGGTCTCTGTGGTAGTGGTCTGAGGATCAACCTGCTGCAGAGGAGGTGCTGACTAGATAGGGATCTCGGGGTCTACAGCCTGAATCTGAGGTGGAGCCTCCTGATGTGATGCTGCATGTTGGGTGCCTACCTGCTCTGCCTCGTGCTGTGGATGAGTCTCTGCCTCGTGATCATCCGCCTCCTCCTCAGATGCCTCGGATGGTGTGTCAGGCTCGGAGGGATGTCGCCAGAGCGTATCATCAGCTTCAGGTGCTCATAGCGTCGCTTGTTGCGACGCTCCATCTGGTCAAGCCGTCGAAACAGGCGGTGCACTAGATGATAGATAGGCTCTGGGGCAGGTGGAGGTGCAAGGGTGGTGGCAGGGGTAGCTGGGTAGCTGTGGAAGAAGAGGGGCCGGCAGATGGTGTGGCTGTCTCAGCAGTAGCAGTGAGGAATGGAGGTCTGTAGCCCAAAGCCAGAAAGTTCCTGCTGTGCGGGATAATCTTCTTGCATTCTGCAGTAGGTGGCTTTTCATCAGCATCCTCCCAAGGCACGTCAGCTCGACTTCCTAGCCGCGTAATCAGATAAGGAAAGGGAAGAGTGCCTCGGACGTGGACCCTGGCCATATAGTACCGGATAAAGCGTGGCAGGTACAGGTCCTTACCCTCCATCACACACCATAGGAGGGTGATCATGGCGGCTGGTATCTCAGTCTCGTGAGTACTCGGCATAATAAAGTTGCTAAGTATCTGATGCCATAGCCGAGCCTCATCATTCAAGTAAATCCGCTTGATTCCCTTTGGCATGGTAGTGTTCTGACCCATAATCTAAGGAACGGTCGGGTCAAGGGCTATCCTGGCCTTTACTGCATCCTAATCAAATCGCATGAAGCGCATATCTTCCTCAGCTTTCTGATAACCATCCAGCTGATTAGTTTTTGGCAGAAGCTTCAGGACATCTTCAATTGCCTCTTCAGTGACCAGAATCTGCTTCCCTCTTAGGTTCACTGCATCTAGGGAAGTATTGAAGTAATTGCAGTAGAATTCCCTTATCCAAGATGCATTGACCTCAGTCAGGGGTCTTTCCAGGAAGAACCAGCCTCTTTGTTTGATTTGCTCAGAGGTGTATTGCTAGAGTTCTTATGGGATCTTCAGAGTCCTCTCCAGGTATAGGTTCCTGGAGGTTGCAAACACCGGATACCTCAGCTCACAATATCGATTTGCAAACTTTACT
The DNA here is from genome assembly GCF_059453495.1 of Arachis ipaensis. Classification (NCBI taxonomy): domain Eukaryota; kingdom Viridiplantae; phylum Streptophyta; class Magnoliopsida; order Fabales; family Fabaceae; genus Arachis; species Arachis ipaensis. The sequence continues at coordinate 62,556,242 of NC_142444.1, read as the reverse complement.
GGATCAGTAGCAGGGATTAGCTGGTCGGCCTTCTCCTGCGGGGTAAAATTTTTCTCCCGCAAGGAGGCATCATGCATGAGATCTATGATAGACATAGAGGATTCTCCTCTTTTCTGTTTGCCAGTTGTTGCCTTTCCTTTCCCTTTTCTGTGGGAGTCCGACATCCTGAAAAATAGAATTCAAGGATATAATAAAAACAGGAAAACAAGGAGGCAATTAACAAAAGAAGCACATAGTGGCAAAGGAGCAAAAGGATAAGGAAAATGAGTTAAGTAAATGTGCATTAAGGATTGTATAGGAGTTAAAAGTCAGAAAAGAAGAATTCACAATCCAAAATGTAATTGAATTCATGTTAAATAGAAAAATTAACATCATGCCATGGTTAGAATGTTAAAAGAAAGTAAAAGAAAATCAGAAGAGAAGTTTTGAAAGGTTAGGTTGGTTAGAATTGAAAAAGAGTTTAGGTAGTTAACATTAGTGAGTTAGTAAAAAGTGGGTTAAAGTAAGTGGCATAATGATAAGTTTCTAAGTAACAAGCATTCACAATTAAAGGCTACAGTTAACTCATAACCAAACATGGAAAACAGGTTGATGATGATTCAGATAGATATAGAAATAGCAAAAAAAATGGAATCAAACATCAAAAATGCAATTTATGAACCAGGAAATCAAAGAGAATAAGAAAGCTTGCCCTGGCATTCATGAATTGTTTTGGTTAGATCTATGAAAAGCACAGTTGAAAATGCCAAAATCAAGACATGAATAGAAACATTTTACAGAAATTTAGGCAGCATTCCGGCTAAAATTGGATTGTCTCGAAAAATAAACAGCAACAGAATAGTTCATAGGAATCAAAATTAAAGCTGCAATTACATATAAGGAATATAAACATGAAAATTCAGTGTATAGAGCAGCAAGAAACAAGGAAGTACAGCATATGAACATTACAATCATCACAGCAATAGCAGAATAAAACAAGAAACACGAACAACGCAATTAAACAGACCTAAATCCAATAACCACATCCTAGGCTATCTAACAACCTAAAATCCACTACAACATGCATATCTAACTAGCCTAATGACGAACATAAACAGAAAAATATGAATTAACTACGAAGGATAGAAGGGTGGCGTTCGTCGGAACCTGGTAGGCGTAACAAAGAGAGTGGGGCAGAGAGGTGGCTGGGGATGATGGCGGTGGCGTCCGACGCGGCGGAAGAGGGTGGCGCGGCGGCGGTGGCTGCTGTTCGGAGGAAGGAAGGGAAAGGTAGGGGTAATGGGGTAGGGGTAATAGGGGAAGGGAAGGGGGCTTGTGGGTGGCACTGGGCAGTGACGGCGGCAGCGGTGGGAGGTGGTGGCGCGGCGTGGGCAGTGGCGGTTAGGGGAGAAGAAGAAGAAAGAACAAGAGAGAAGGGGGAAGGAGGAAGGGGGTGGGTAGCGGCGGGGTCTGGGTGGTCGGCGGCGTCTGGCGGTGGCGGTGATGGTGGCTGGGCAGTGGTTGGGGGTTGGAGAAGAAGAGAGGAAGTGGAGGGGTTTGGGGGAAGGGGGCGCGACTGATAGGATTTGCGTGACTAGGGGGTTATAATTTGAATCCACGCGATCGCGTGGGGTGCGCGGTCGCGTGGTTGGGGCGAAAAGGTGGTTGACGCGATCGCGTGGAGAGCAAAAAGAGTGAATGACGCGATCGCTTGGGGCATGCGATTGCGTCGCTGGAAATTGTGCTAAACGCATGAATCCAGCATCGTTTCAGCGCAACTCTCTGTCTCCTTTTGAGGTGTTGTGCAATCCTATGCGACGCGATCGCGTCGCTCACGCTGTCGCGTGGGATGTGTGCTGTGCAAGTGACGCGATCGCGTGAGTGACGCGATTGCGTGGGTCATTTGTGCAAAACGCACAATGGCCGCACGATTCCAGCCTAACTTTCTGGACGTTGGATGGTTACGCCGATCTCCAGGTCACGCGGCCGCGTGAATGACGCGGTCCCGTGGGTAGTGTTTTTCGCAATTTGACGCGATCGCATGAGTGATGCGGTCGCGTCGCGCACCCTTTTTTTTATGCAGTATGCAGAATGCAAATATGAATGCGATGCAAAACTCTAGGTTCAATATAATAAAATAAAATAAAACTTGAAAACAAATAAAACTAAAAAAAAATTGAAAAAGGGAAGATCATACCATGGTGGGTTGTCTCCCACCTAGCACTTTTAGTTAAAGTCCTTAAGTTGGACATTGGATGAGCTTCCTATTATGGCGGCTTATGCTTAAATTCATCCAGAAATCTCCACCAATGCTTGGAATGCCAATAGCCTCCGGAGTCCCAAACTAGGCATGTAAAGCTTTTGAGCAGCTTCAAATAGATTCTCAGGCTCCCGGGGTGACGAATGTCAGCATAGATTCCAGGATCCCAAGCTTTGCTTTTAAATCCGCCTTTGTCTTGATCTATACTTTTCCATCCGGGCGGTTTAGAAATTAGATTCTCACCAGGATAACCAAACGCTTTCCGAGATCCATCTGATTGATCATGATGCCAATCCGTGCACTTCGAGTTGAAGCGTGGAACTTTATTGAACCTTGTGCACCAGCTCTGAGTACGAGCCATTTTTTGCTTACTCTTAAAGCCGCAGAGAGCTCTAAGCTGGCCATCTGTTTCAAGCAAACCACATTCAAGTGGAAAAATACAGTTAAAGTTTAAGGATTGTACCCACTTGAAACTTGTATTGGGTGGTAATGGCCTTGGGATAGGTGGTTCCAGTGGTTCTGTGAGTTCTGCTCCCTTGTGCTCTTCTGTGAAATTCTCCACTTCCTTGCAAGATTCTTCAAATGTATCCATGTCCTGATCAAAGCCATCTATGTCTTCCTCATCACTTAAGTCATAGACTGGAGGTTGAGAGAAATCTACCTCCGTATCATCTTCGTATTCACTTGGGGAAGATTCTTCGATCTTAGAGAATTCACTTGCGGATGCAAGCTCATTACCAGAAGAACTTGACTTGTGACTATCATTATCAAGGAAATTTGCTTCTTGGGTTATTCTGTCTAGTTCTTCATGAAGGACTTGCTCTGGGGATTGCGCACAATCCTCCTTAGCATCAATTGTAACATCCTTGACAGAATGCTCCACAACTCTGGATTCCCATGGAGGTTCAGCATCTCCTAAGTCTTCAACCAACTCTTCTTCTTCAATAATGACAGCTTCCTCTACTTGTTCCAGTACGAAATCATGCTCTGTCTTGTCTACTGGAGTTTCTAGTATCTCCTTCATACTACGCTCTTCGTTAGATTGTCCACATGGGGCTATGGGATGTCCTTGAATGTTCGAACGTCTAGAAGATAATTGACTTACTGCTTGCTCCAGTTGATGAAGGGTTGTTTGAAGTCGATTTACTGTTTCCTTGAGGCGAACCTCTGATTCTCGGGGTGATAGATTTGGATATGGTACAGGGGGAAGTGGTGGTGTTTGGGAGTGATTGGATTGGAACTGGGGTAAATGAGGATCATGTGGTGGCGAATGGTGAAAAGGAGCTTGTGAGTGTGGTGGTTCGAAGTTACGTTGAGAGGATGGCCTATAAGCACAGGGTGGGGCTTGTTGGTAACTACAAGGTTGTCCACCATGTCTATTTGCTTGATATGCATTGTGGAATGGTCTTTGTCCATGATATCTTGGAGGGTGTTGTTGCCTAAAGGGTTGATCAGATCCTCTTGGCTCCATCCATCTTTGATTGCTCTGACCTTGATGCATATTCCTATTATAACTTTCATACCTTTCAATAACATTAGAACCAAACTCAAAGCGAAAGGGGTGAGAATTCATAGTAGCTAAAAAGAAATAAAGAAGGGAAAAATAAAGACAAATAAACAAGTAAAAGAAAAATATTTACAATAACCAATAATAAGGCACACGATTGCAGTTCCCCGGCAACAGCGCCATTTTGACGTTAGGATTTTTGCCGGTAAAGAATTTCATAAAAACAGCCGCGTTGTAGATATAGTCTCTAAACCAACAAAAATCCCTTCGTACAAACGTTTTGGTTGTCACAAGTAACAAACCCCTAAATAAATTGATAACCGAAGTATTCAAACCTCGGGTCGTCTTCTCAAGGAACTGCAGGGAAGTATGTTCTTATTATTGGTTATGGAGATTGTAAATTGGGGTTTTGAGAATGAGGAGTGAATAGTTTAATTAGCAATTAAAGTAAATGAAGAACAAGTAATTTAAATGGCAAGTAAAATAAATAGATGACTGTAAATAAACTTTTGGCAAGGTATGAGAAATTAGAGGTTCTATCCTAGCTATCCTTATCAATGATGATGAGAGTTGAATCTTAATTCCACTTTGTTAACCTTTACTGAGATAAAGGAAGGTCAAGGGATTAATTGGTTTGATCTTCGAATCCTATTTATTTCCTAAAAAAAGATTGGGATTATTGAAGTTCAGTTTAATTAACAAAGATAACAACTATCATTCATGTTTGAGTTTGATAACTCCTGAGTTACTGATTTCTTAACCAAGACCAAAAGGAGAAAAATAAATCTACTGGAATAAAAATGCCTTCAGATGGGAATAACAATAATGTAAATAAAAGAAAAGCAATAATAAACTGAAATACCTCAAATAACATTAATTCAAAAGAGTAATCTGTAACATGGAAGAATTCATAAATTAAATTGCAACATCAAATAACCAACTAAAGTAATGGAATGAATAAAGAGTAAAAGGGAAGCTTAAAGTAAAGGAACATTGAACCTGGGATCGAGAGTCACTCCTAAAACTAAGAGAAATCCTAAATCCTAATCCTAAGAGAGAAGAGAGAGGAGAGAACCTCTCTCTCTAAACTAAATCTAAATCATGAAAACTAAACTAAAGTGGTGTCTCCCTGAATGGATGCATTCCCCCACTTCATAACCTCTGGTCTATGCCTTCTAAACTTGGATTTGGGCCAAAAAGGGCTTCAGAATTCGCTGGGAGTGTTTTTTGCAATTTCTGGTGCATGGCCTCTGTCATGCGTCTGCGTGGGTCACGCGGTTGCGTCATTCGGAGTTTTCCTTGTCACGTGGTCGCGTCAGTCATGTGGCCGCGTCGCTGCTTCTTCGCGCTTGGCATGCAGTCGCGTCACCCATGCGATCGCGTGGATGCCAGTTTCTTCAAAAACTCCGTTTTATGCTTTCCTTCCATTTTTGTATGTTTCCTTTCCATCCTTTAAGTCATTCCTGCCTTAGAAGATCTGAAACTACTCAACACACTAATCACGGCATCGAATGGAAATAAAGGTAATTAAAATAATTAATTTTAAAGCATAGGAAACATGTTTTTCACATACATCATATAATAAGGAAGAGAAAGTAAAACCATGCAATTAATATGAATAAGTGGGTGAAGGATTGAATAAATCACTCAAACTAAGCACAAAATATATCATAAAATATGGGTTTATCAGGGCACCATGGGAGCTGAGCGCGCATCAAGACAAGGAGGGGTAGTGCTCAAAAATTCGAGCGTAGCGTTCCCTTTTGCCAACTTTCTCGTGCTTCTCCTTGGGAAGAAGACTTAGCAAGAGGCAGCGTTCACATTTAGAACGCAACGTTCACTTAGTGAATGCTATGGAAAAGGGGCTGCTAGGCAAGAGAGTTTGGCACAAGGGGAGCCAAGAGTGAACGTAGCGTTCACAAAACCCAACTGAACGCTCCCCTGGGCGCTGACCCATGCCTCCAACCCAACTTGAACCAAAGCCAACCGGACCCATCTTTCTTCAAATCCAAAAACCAAAATGCCCACTCCAAGCTTTGAAGACCAAAATAGAAAGTGTATAAATAGGAGTTAATTCAATTGGTAGAGGACCTTTAGCTCATTTTTAGTTTTCACTTTTAATTTTCATTTGTTTTGAATTTGGGATTTGGGAATTGGATCTAGCTTTCTGTTTTTACTTTCTTTCTTCTGCAACTTCTACTTTTCTGTTTTTTTTTTTTTTTGTGGTTTTTGAATTGAGATTGAAGAGCTTTATTGATTCCAAATCTGAGAATCATCTTTGCTTTTCTTTCATATAGTTTTGGGAATTGGAGAATTGGATCTAAGTTTCTTTTGCTGTTTTTAATTTCATTTTCTTCTGCAATTTCTTTTCTTCTTGATCAAAGAGCAATTGAGATCTAGATCTGCTTTCTAATCTCATTACTTTTCTTCGATCTTCAATTTCTCTTTTATAATTTCATAATTGAGTTAAGCTTTCTTGCTGGTTGTTTCTTCAAGTAATTTTACATTTTTGTTTGGCAGCTGAGCTGAAATTATTCATCTCAGAGCTCTCTGATTTACTTTAGCTTGCGTTTTCTTGTTCAGATCTGAATCACAGTACCCAAATCCTTTTACTCTTCAAGCAATTTATATTTCTCAGCAATTTAGATTCATCAAATTTACATTTCTTGCACTTTAAGTTTTTGCAATTTACTTTTCTTGCAATTTAAGTTTCAGCTCTTTTACTTTCTTGTTCTTTAAGTTTCTGTAATTTACTTCTTCAGCACCTTTAGGTTCAGTTAATTTACCTTCTGTACTTTTATTTTCTTGCAATTTAGCTTCTGTTAATCAAAATCACTCAAATCATCAAATATTCGCTTAACTAAATTCATCACCTAACTAAAATTGCTCAATTCATCAATCCCTATGGGATCGACCTCACTCTTGTGAGTTATTACTACTTGATGCGACCCGGTACACTTGTCAGTGAGTTTTGTGTGGAATCGCTTTTCCCTCATCAATGACGCCTTAGAATCCTCTTGTTGTGCATACACATGCTAGATGTGTACGCATGATAGCAACGTCCCACGTTAAAGTCTTCACGTCCCATGTGCTTCTACCTCCCACGTTGAATTAGGGGTCATGCGTACACATGGGAGATGTGTATGCATGAGTAAGCATATTCCGCCACTTGTGCGTACGCATGGGTGATGCGTACATACGGCTTCCATTTTGGCGTTGGACGCCAATGCTCCCACGTTGGATGTTGAAGGACCTAGTGCCCCTGGGAGGGCATAGTTGGTTTGGCGTAGCATGCTTGCTCTCCCACGTTACACGGCTTTAACACTTTGTGTCCAGTGAGCTTTCTGCTTAATTCAGAGAGCTTTCTATTTGCTCCAGTGCCATGTACTTCTCGTATTTAATGACTCTTATCTTCTGTTTTTTCTTTGTTTCTTGTCAATTTCCTTCCAAATTCTCCTGTAATCAATGAATTTAACTAACTCAAAGTAATGCTCAATTAACCATTAAATCATCACTTATTTTTCAATAATTATTAGTTTATTAAATGGAATTCTACGACAAAAACACTAAAAATAAAAATGCATCAATGTTTATTGGTTGTTGCTATTCTCTTTTGCTGTAAGGGACTGAGCTAAGCAGTAGTTGGACAATCAATGCAATGAAAGTATAGCAACTTGGAAGGATTTGATCACCAAATTCTTCCCTCCTCAAAGGTAGCTAGACAAAGTTCAAAACAAACATTCAGACTTTCAGACAGCACGAAGGAGCGTCCCTCTATGAAGCTTGGGAGAGATATAAAGAGATGCTTCGAAAGTGCCCTCCAAATATGTTTGCCGGCTGGATCCAACTCCAGATTTTTTAGGACAGGATCACCCTTGCTTCCGGATCTCATTGGATAATTCAATTGGAGGATCTTTGCATATGAAGAAGACCACTGATGAAGCAATGGAGTTGATTGAAATGGTAGCCAACAATCAGTACCTCTATTCCTCTGAGATATCAATGAGGAAAGGAGTTATGGAATTAGATACCTTGGATACTATTTTGGCTCAGAATAAAGTCATGTTCCAACAAATCAATGCCATTACTTAACACTTAGGAGGGATGCAAGTTTCAGCTGTGATCACCCAACAGAGTTCCTATGGTATGAGTAGTGGAGCACCTCAAGTTGAAGGTTGGGAGTATGGACGATCCTCTATTGAGCAAGAAAATTATTTGAGGAATTCTTCTAGCCCATCCAACAATTATCCTTTCTCTAAGACCTACAATCCTAGATGAAAAAACCACCCTAATTTTGGATGGAGAAATCAAGGTGAAAGGCAACCCAATTTCAACCACAACCCTTACCAAAACACCTTCAACTACCAACCAACCAATCAAAACCACTTTCGAAACCCACAAAACATCCCTTTTAATTCTCAAAACAACTCTCACCAACAATAACCACCACCCACGCAACCATCTCAGGACTCTCAAAAGCTTTCAAATCTTGAACTTTCCATGGAGGAACTCTCCCAAGCCACAGTCATATTTATGAAGGAGATAAGGGCCAAGTTTCAGAATCAAGATGCTTCAATTAGAAATTTGGAGGTGCAAGTAGGCCAAATTTCTCAAAAATTAGCAAAACCCACTAAAGTATTCCCAAGTGACACAATTCCAAACTCCAGGAAAGAGTACAAAGCTATTTATTTGAGAAGTGGAAAGGTGGTGAAAAAAGAAATCAAGTTGGGTGCCACTGAGAAACAAGAGAAAGAGGCTCAAGAGGAAGCCAATCCTCTGGAGGAGCACTTGATCACAATCTCTCAGGAACAATCAATTCAAGTTTCAAAAGATCCACCAAAAGAGAGCATTTCAGTGCCTAAGTACAAGACTAAGATTCCATATCCTCAAAGACTCCGGGGGCAAACAAGGACAAGCAATACCTCCAAAATTTGGAGATATTCAAGTCACTGGATATCAATATTCCATTCATAGAAGCACTTGAATAAATGCCCCTATACGTTAAATTCATGAAGGAGTTGTTGTCCAAGAAAAGAAGCTTAAAGGGAGGCCAAACCGTGGTCATGACCAAAGAGTGCAGTGCAATTATTCAAAGAAATTTTTCAACAAAGAAGAAAGATCCAGAGAGTTTTCAAATCCCCTACACTATGACAACACCACCTTTGAGAGAGCATTATGTGATTTGGAAACAAGTATCAATTTGATGCCCTTATCTGTTATGAGGAGCCTACAAATTTAAAAGTTCAAACCCAAAAAAATAGCTCTATAAATAGCAGACAAATCAATAAAGCATGCACATGGAATAGTTGAAAATTTCCTGATTAAAATGAGAAATTTTTTTCTCCCAGTAGATTTTGTTATTCTTGATATGGATGAAGATGAGAATGCCTCCATCATTCTAAGGAGACCTTTTCTAGCCACTGGGAGAGTCCTTATTGATGTTGAAAATGGTGAATTAATGTTAAGGGTGCATGATAAACATTTAGTTTTTCATCTTTTCCAAACTATGCATCAGTCAAGTGAGGAGGAGAATTGCATGAAGTTTACACCAATTAATCCTAAACTCTAAAAACCCCCGAATGAAATAATTCGAAAGGGTCCACTTCCATGCTTGGGAAGAAAAGAAGAGAAAGAGAAGGTGCAGCAAGTTAAAAACACAAATGAGACTAACAAGAGTTTACAATCAAAGCCTCCTTTTGAAATCAAATAAGGAGGAAGCTCCCAAGAAGAAAGCACCTAGAGGATGGAGAAATAAGAAGATTCCGACTGAAGACTTCTCACTAAGGGAGAAAGTAGTTTTATCTTACCATCCATTGTTGCCATATATAGTGAACAAAATCCTCTCTCTTGAGCATATTGAGCTAATACATGAAGACACAGCGAGAAAATTCACAGTGAGAGGGAAGGAGCTGAAGCATTATGATCATCTTTCACCTTAGCAAGAAATAACCGTCAAGCTAGTGATGTTAAAGAAGCTCTTGTTGGGAGGCAACCTAAAGTTCGGTATTTTCGTTTCATCATTCTTTTGCTTTGTTTAAGGTTGTGTATGTGTTTCATGGATTAGGTTTGGTGTGTTACACCAACAGGATGTTTGCTTTTCACTAGGTACTTGGCCTAGTTTTACATTGATTGTGTCACATTAAGTTTAGTGTTCTCACACCAAGATTGGTGTTGCCACACTTCACCCATGCAAGATCCACCCCCATGCAAACACATTAGCAACCTATTTATTTTACATTGTTTTATCTTTCATTTTGTTTGGTTTTAATTTAGTTTATTTTATTTGAATAAGCCTCTATATTACTTGATTGCTTTCACTTGATCATCATATTTATCCTTATTTCCATCACCACTATTTTCTTATTTGTTCTTTCAGGACAAGCAACCAATCTAAGTTTGGTGTTGGAGGCTATGCTCTACATAGCCTTAAAGAAGATGAAGACAACAATGATGATTAACGTGGTATTGTTTTCTTTAAGCTTCCATCTCTCAATTCTTTTATGTGCTTTCTATTCTGTTTTCTATTTTCATGTTCTCTTATATCTTGTCCTGCCCGATGAACTCATTACTTGTAATGTCCTCTTAAACACTCTAATCACATGAAAAGAGTTGTTTGGATGGAGGAAAGTTGAATTTTATAAATAAATAACGTCCTCGTATGATAAATGGTGGTATATTACTTGTGATGATCATGAATTGAGCTAAATTATTGATGATCTTGTATGAAAGAGAAGAATGATTCCTTATGAGCATGAGGCCTAGAGAAGTATTATGAGACCTCTGAATAAACACAAAAAGATCCTGAAATTGAAAAAAAAAATAAAAAAGAAAGAAAGAGAGAAATGAAACAGAATAAAGAAAAGAAATCAAGATAAAGATCAAAGGTTGCAAAGCTCTGACATCAATGGGTAAAGAGGCCAGTTATGTGTCTGTGGTGTTGATTGTCCAAGGATAAGGCTCATGTGATTAGATCTGAAGGATGCTTCATCACCCAGTAACTTGGGCCAACTGGTCCGGGATTATCGATCGAAAATCCACCATCAAGAGTTCCCTTGAGACAAAACATGTAGAAGTCCAAAGAGGCTCTGGACATCGATGGCTAGGAATTTAAAGTCTTTAACTATAAGCTTGTGATGCAAATGTATCAAGGAGTGACTAGATTAATTAGATCCAAAGGGTGCCTTATCACCCGGTAACATGGGCTAACTAGCGCGGGATTATCGATCGAAAGCCCACAATCAAGAGTCGCCTTGGACATGGAGCATTTAGAGTTTTCAACCCGAAAAGCTCTCTGTTATAAGTAAAAGATTTAAGGATCAATCAAAAAATTTGCAAGAAAGGTCTCATAATATCATCCGAGCCTTAAGACTTAGGGATACTTCATTCCTAAGAATTCAAGATTCATTAAGAAGGAAGAGAATTAGTGACACTCACATGGTTTGCTAAACACACTCCTAAGCGGGACATGAGCTTTAAGAATGATTTAACCCCCTTTCATCTAAAACAATTCTTTTCTTTTCTTCTCTTTTGATTGAGGACAAGCAAAGTATTAAGTTTCGTGTTGTGATGCATTTGCATCTTTAGTATTTTTCCCATAGAATTTCATTCAAATAAACTAATTATTATTGCATGATAAGCAATGATTTCATGGTTAATTGAACAATACTTTGAGTTATTGTGCATTCATTGATTACAGTAGAATTTGGAAGAGAATTGGAAAAGATTAAAGAGAAAGAAGACGCTAGGAATCACTATGAGCAAGAAACGCAAGAGAGGAGGCAATCCAGAGAGTTCTCTGGATCAAATAGAGAGCTCTCTGGACACCAATTCATGAGGAAATCTTAGTCGAGCAACGTGGGAGATCAAGTGTGCCACGCCAAACCAATTGGGCCATCCCAGGGGCACTAAATCCTCTCAAGTGGGACGTAAGAACAAGGGCGTGGCACTTGAAGGTCAAAACAGAAAGCAAAGTTGTAGGAATTAGGCACAGCCGTCCAATTTGGGAGCATAGCCATCTAATGCCAAGACGGACGTCATGCGTACACATCTCCCATGCGTGCACACAAGTCATGAAAATTGCTAGGTTGTGTGTAAGAACCGCGACTAATTAATCGCCTAATTAGATAATTAATTACCCCAAAATAGAATCCGAAAAGTTAGAACGAGAATCAGAGGATTTAAATATGATTTTCGGACTCAGTGACTTTTTCTAAGTCAGAAAATGTATTTTATACAAAAAATCGTGAAAAATCGCGAACCGGCAGCCAAACCGGTTTAATTCTGCCTGGTGCTACGTGAGAAAAAGTGAAAACAGTCAAAAACCTTAGAAAAATATTAGAAATGGAAAACCGGGCATTAATTTTAAAGGTTTGGCCCAAAGTTGGGCCAAACGAGTTAAAAATGCTAACGGGTTGGACCGGGCCCAAGTTGGGTCCAAGCCCAACATATATAAACACTTAAGTGAACCCTTTCACTCTCATAAACACACACACTCAGCAACAAAGAAAAGGAGGAAGAGGAAGAAGAAGTACTATTCATCTTCAACTTCCCAAGCCCATATCTTGAGCTACAGAGCTCCGATCGCCGCACTATTTGCGGCTACGCGTTTCTTGCGAAGAGCTCTACAAAACCCACCTAAGAAACTGGTAAGGAAAGCTCGAATCCTTCTCAGTTCTTCTCTTCAAAATTTTGAGTTTTAGGGCTTTTGATTAAGTGAAGTTTTGTGATTTTGGGGTGTTTATGTACACTCTAGCCTTTGATTAGCATTGCGTTTGGCTTCCAAAATTGTCGGGCAAGGTAAGAGCTCTTGAAATATTTGTAAGATTATGATTAAATTGAGCCCTAGGTTGATTAGTAATGATTTGTGTGCATATAGCTTGATTATTGTCAGTTTGGAAGCTTTTGGTGATTGTTGGTGCTTGATTGAAGTTGATTGGTAGCTTGGATTGTGGTGGAAAGCTCAACTTGTGCTCTTTTGGGGTTTTGGTATATAATGGAAATCAGCCAAGGTATAATTTCGGTTTTCTCTATGTAATATATAATATTCATGGACACTTAGGCTAGTGACTCATAGGATAGGGTTGAATTAAATGGTTGTTGAGTTGTTGAATGATGATGTATGATGATTTATGATGGGTTGATGAATTTGAGTAATTATGATGATTGATGATGATGAATGATTGTGTGGATTGAAAAGTGAATAGTAATAATTTATGTGATGTTGAGATTGATGAAATGGTAATGTGGTTGGAAAATGTGAATGAGGATTGATCATAATGTTATACATTTGATGTTGAGGTTGAGGATAATGAAATGTGAAGGAAAAATTTGTAAGAATGGTGCAATATGTTATAAAGGGTAAGTTTTGATGAAAAATGGAGTTTGGAATGGTTTTATTGGGTTTGGTTGGTTTGATGTGTGAAAATTTGGAAATTGGTAATTTGTGAACTTTTGGTGAAATGGGAATTTGGTGAACTTTGTCTGATCATAACTCATGCCTCAGTCTTCAAAATTTGTTGAAATTTATTTAGAATTAAAGTTCATTGAAAACTGTTCAAATTGATATAAAGTTTGTAAAATTTGAATTTTTGTAGAGGAATTTATGATCATTCAAAGTTTGGTGTCAAAATCTAAAATTCTGCAAAGTTGCAGAATTTTGTGATTTCTAGTATGTGCGCACGCACAGCCTTGTACGTACGCACACTCCTGCGAAATTTTAAACCTGTGCGCACGTACAGACCTGTGCGTACGCACACGCAGGGGAAGGCTTCCTTTTTAGAGCGCTAGCACAGGCCTGTGCGCATGCACAAGTTGGGAAGGGCAGTCTGTTGAGGACGCTAGCACACCTTGTGCGAGCAAACAGAACTGAAAATTTTTGCACTTGTGCGTATGCACACCTCTATGCATACGCACACGTTTTAAAACTTCTCCTGAGAGTGCGCACACACACCCCTGTGCAGACGCACACGCCCTGTTTCTCAAACTTAAACTTTGTTTTCAACTATTTCACCTTCCCAATAAGATTGTAAGCTTCTGTGACACCATTTTGAGACTCTTGGGCTTAATTTTGGGTATGAGAACATGGGAAAGAACCTAAGAGATTTAGTTGATATTATATTGAAAAATTAGAAAACGGAGGCTTAGGTTTCTGGTGTACTGAGGATGTATTTGATGGCATGTGAAGGTGGATTAGAATATGAAATGAGAACTGATGAACTGCTGAGTTCGGAATTGAAATGTGAATTGACAGTAGTTGAGATGAGTCGAGGACTCTGAATGGAAATGTTGATTTGACAATGGTTGAGATGAGTCGAGGATTCGAATGTACAATGATGGATCATTGATGTATTGAAAATATTTTCTGAAAAACCACTTAACTACTATTTTATACTGAGATTGTTGAGACGTTATGCGCCCGATAGGGACGGTGGTTAATCCCGCCTGTCGAGGTAGCGGCAGCGGCGTAAGGACGGTGGTTAATCCCGCTTACATTGAGATGTGAGGTCTGTGGCAAGAGTATCCCGCTCGCATCCCTTCGGATCAATAGAGTGTGCAGGCATAAAATCCTGGACGGTGATCCAAGCACCATATCTCGGGGATTCCCAATAATGATTCCGAAGGGCGACATCTCCATGGAGATGTGTCGGGTTAGCAGTTGAACCGATAATGTGATATCACAGCCAATAGGACAGGCATTCATCATGTGCATCTTCTATCTTTTTGTTTGCTTTGCCGACTTGCAATTGTATGCCTAACTGGATAACATGCCTAATTGCTTACTTGAATTACTTGCCTTATATGCTTCTACTTGTGTTTTACTTGTATTGAATTTATCTGTGTTTTCTACTGGGATTGAGGAAGTTCAGAAGGCGGTAGCGATGGGATCGCATGGATGATATGTTGGTGAAGGCTGTGGGACAGCAGAGACTGTTAGATTAGAGAATCCTTTAAGTTAGATTACCCATTTTATACTGCTAAGGCTTTAATTTGAATTGAGGTTTAAATTATGATTTATTGTTTTAGTATGCTTTAAGATAAATCTTGTGATGGATATGAAGTCTAGGACTGCCTCTGGCGTCCCGGGGTCTTATATCCTACATCACTGGGCACTGTTACCATACTGAGAACCTTTGGTTCTCATACCATATTTCTATTGTGTTTTTCATATGTAGGTCGCAACCCACCTCGGTGAGTTGCTGGGATGGTGACAGAAGCGGAAGATCCTGTTACTCCTGGAGTCATTTTGATTTATTTTGCTTATTTAGCTCTAACTTTTGTATTTTTCTTTGCCTAGAGGCTTGTATTTGAAAGAGAAAAACTTGTATAAGTTGATTTTACTATCTAGTTTCTGTATAGTCTGTATATAGCTAGCTGGCTTAAACTTCGCGAGTCGTGGCTAGATTCTCATGGTATTATACTATTATCTTTTGTTATATTATACCCATATCTTGTGCTTTAAGTTGGAAGCTTCGTTAGTACGTTTTGCGCTTTTCAAATCCTGTTTTTGAGCTATATCCTTCATCGGGCTTCTAGATTATATTATTCTTTCTATATATTATATGTATGAGCTTAGAACTGTCGTAACCTTTGATTAACCTCTGCTTTAGGACGCGAGGTAAAGCTTAGGCTAATTGAGGTGTTACATTGTGCATACACATCACCATGCGTACGCGTAAGTTGCACGATTTGCCAAATTATGCGTACGCATCTCCCATGCGTATGCATGACGCCTAGTTCGCGTCTCACGTGAGAATTCAGCCGTGGATGCCTGAACCAAAATAGGAAGCATTTGAAAAAAAAATTGCCTAGCCGTGGCTTGTGAAAATTTGGCATGGCACATGAGGACTTAAACAGAACCTATCCAACCTAAATTGAAGGGCACACGTTGCACACATGAGGGGCACGTCCCATGCACCAATTGGGTCACCTCCCAGGGGCTTTAATTCATTTCCCAAGTCTCCTAATTCTTCAAGACTTAAGTGATTCACTCAAAGGTTCAACTTAAGCCCACTAATAGCATTGATTGAGGATTACAAGGAGAAAAAATCCAAAGCTTGGCTAGAAAAAAGCATGAATTAGTTTGATTTTATTTTATTTTAGGTTGATTCTGTTTTAAGTTTTGAATTTGAATTTTTTTTAGGTTAGTATTTAAGGAGAGAAGTTAAACGTTTTGAGGGCTCTCTTCCTCTTCGGCACTTTTTACTTTTCAGAATTTTAGATTTTCTCTGAAGACATGAGCAACTAATCTCTTTGGTTAAGGTTAGAAGCTCTATTGATTCCTATAGACTAATAATCTAGCTTTTCTACCTTTGATTAACACATTAATATTTTCTTAAGAAAAAGTTTTCGTTCTTTATTCAAAGGATTTGAATGTGTTGAGAAACAATTCTTCTCTGACCTGGATTCTTTTAATTTATTGAGAAAGTTAATTAATTGAATTAAGCTTGAAAACTTATTTTCACAATTCTTAGGTTTTAAAACTAGACTTAATAAGTGACATCGAATCAACTAGGAGAGATTCTTATAAATTAGTAAACGTGCTTCAACTATTTTCTTAAGTAATTGACTAAGGAATTTGCGATTAATTAGGTTAAAGGAAAATTGAATCACCAAAAAATTGGGGTTTGATTACTTATAATTTGTCATGGATGTATCTTTGTATAACAAAGTGGAAAGTAAAAATATTGGTTCAGAAGTCTCAACATCTCGAAAACTTTAACTCTTTAAATCATATTATCTTTTCAATACCTACTGTTTGCCTTTGTTTACTTCACTCCTTATGTCAAAGCTTTCTAAAATCTTAAATTTTAATTATCTGACTAGAAGAATTAATTGACTATTATTTACTTAATCCTTTCTAAAAGGATAATCTATTTCCGTAATATTATTTGATTATCGGATGTACTTAGTAGTAATTTGTAGTTTAAAAAATCTGCATCAACTACATCACACGTTTTCGTACTTAGTACTAATAGCTCTGTGGCAGGGCAGCTTGCCTAGGACGTAATTATTTAATGCAATTATGTATGGTTCCATATAACATAATGAAAAAATGGACATATAGAATCATTTTTCAACTCCATCTTGAGAAGTTATCAAGTTAATTAGGTGTAAGACTAATTATTGATAAGTAATTAATTTAGTAATATTTTTGCAAGAAAAAAAAATCTGTAGGACCTCATACATTTATATTATTTAATCTTTCTATATTATTATTATTGTTGTTATTATTGTGAGAGTAGTGACTTTTCAACTCTTCTTAGATCAGAGTTCAAATGCTACAACTCTACTTTAGGCTGTTCTTAAATACGTACGTTAATATGTTGTGTTATATATTACATATAAAGTGTTGATAACTTGATACACACTATTTTTTGTTTCAAAACTTTAATTATAAGTAGTTAAAAAGATAGTTGAGTTCACCTAGAATAAAAGTGGAAAATGTAACATAATTCGTAATAAAAAGTAACCATATAAATAATTATTAGGTGAATTTTGCTTAATTTGCCATGGCTTCGTCTTGATATGAGAAGAAGCACTTCTAATAAAAAGACGTTCACGGTGGGACTCGAACCCACAGTCTCCCGCTCCGGAGGCGAGCGCCTTATCCATTAGGCCACGCGAACACCTCCATCAATCCTTTTCTAAAGTTTATATATTTAAATAGAAATTAAGGGCTTTAAAAGACAAAAATCATAGAAAAACCTCTTAAATATTCTCAAACATAATTATACAGTAGGAAAGATGTTCACATATACCTGTGCTCTTTTTAAAATATGATATTCCAATAACTTTAATCATTTAGATATAATAAAAAATATACAAGATCCAGATTTGACAGATGAAACACACATGGACATGAAGTTTGGGCGGAGCATGTAGACATGCAACCTTTTTTTTCTTTTAACAAGTTTTTTAGTTGTCAGCTTGTCCTCATATGCAAGTTTAAAAAGCCATTTTCTCCGGCCGCTATATGTGTCATGGTTGAGCTACATTAAACGGAGTCTTTTTTTTTTTAGCGAGTCCCACAAGTCACAAGAATTATGCAATGTATATAAAAAAAATTAGTTAGTGTATAAAAATATTATTTAATTTTTAAAATTTTTTTATTATATTATTATAAAATTTACATTATTTATTTATTTATTATATATTTAATTATTCTACTATATTAAATTTAATTATTCTGATAACTAAAATTAAAATATATTTAAAATATTAGAACTACTATTATAAAATTAAACCAAATGTAAGTATCACAACATGTTGTGACTATAATAAAAAAAGAAAAATAGGAGATAGAATACTTTTTGAAATCAAAATAACTAATCATAAAAGACACGCACACAATGAAAATATTTAAAAATAAAAAAGATTTATTATCAATTTTTTAATAAAAAATAAGAAAAATTTTCAATTTATAAAAAAATTAATCTTTTATAAAGTTTAGATTTAAGAGTCTAATTATACATAAAAAAAAATTGAAATTTAATTAATTCAACTATATTCTTAATACATCTATTGAAAAATGATTACCTAGAGAAAATTATGTAAATGAATATAACTTAAATAATATTTACTTTTTCAAATTAAATAAAGAATGCATTTACAAAATAATTTAAAAAACGTTCAAAATTAACAATTATTATTATTATTATTATTATTAATTAAATATAACTTGTTCACAATTAATCAATAATAATAATAACAATAATGACCACCACAACAATTATAGTAACAATTATAATAGCAGTAGATAGTGACATTGATAGAATAATAATAATGATTATGATGATATGAAAAATTATTAAGAAATGAATAAGTAAATAAATAAATGAAATGATAGATAAATAAATGGAAAATTTAATTTGTAAATAAATTAATTTTAGTTTGATGAATGTGTTTTAATATTCTCAAATTTAATAAATAATCCAAAATCAATGTAATTTTTTTAAATTAGTGTTAATGCATTTACATGTTATTTTTAATTGGATCTCCCCCCAGCTATGCTACATTGCTACGTCTTTGACATATGCCTATAACAGTTAACTCCAAAAAATTAAATAAAATAAAGACCACCATATACATCAGCCTTCGAAGCCAAAACATGTAGCTGCTTATTTTTGTCTGTGTCGATAAGATGGAAATTTTAGGAAGGGTGAATTTCAGCTTACCCCTGTGCAAAAGAGGCATTTGGAATGGCTCGTACTTTTTGACAAATTCTGACACAAATTTGTCAGTAATTTTAGTTTATATTTATTTTCAGTTTTGACCACTAAATATGGTGCGAATCATCACTTTTGTTATTAATAATTAGAAAATAGCCTCACAATTTTATGAGTTTTTTTTTTGAAACATGACTTATTCTTCTAGTGTTTTATAATAATGAGTCAGCCCAATTTTTTGTAATATTAAATGTCCATTGAAAATTTAGTATGTAAAAAAAATTTCTTCACATTAGTTATATAAATTTTATACATATAATTATTTAATAATTGTGACTAATAAAATATAATTTAAATAACATAATTTTTTTATTCTTATTTAAAAATTTTGAATTTGAGTCTCACTCCTAACTTTAGAAAAAAAAATTATCTAACAGTCGTGTATATGAGTAACAATTCTTATTTAAAAAAAATATGAAATATATTGTTTCTTTTCTTTTTAGAATTTTGTTATTCTGTGCCCTAATTTTTATAGAATATATTACTTCTTTTCTTTTTTGATATGCTTAAATAATGTCCTTAAGACACACATAACAAAATCCTTCTTTTTAAAAGATGGAAAATGGAAATTAAAATATTGACTTGCATTAAAAACTGAAAAGTTAACCATTATTTAAACTCTTTCATTACATAAAATTGTTTTTATTTGCTTCATTTCTTTTAAATTGGATGGCTATAAATATGGAATGCAAGAGTTTAGTTAGCATGTCTTATTAAAATTTTTATTAATAAAAAATTAATAGTCTTTATTTTAAATATAAAAAAATTTCAATTAATAAGTTTAATACATATGATAAATGTTAGTGAATAATTTTGATGAAAACTATTCAAGAAAGTATATAATTATTAGTTACATTTTTTGTAATAATTAATGTGCCGTAATTTTATTAGTGCATTTTGAACAATATGTAAAAAAAAGAAATTAACTGACTTGTCAGTTATATACAATGATATTGATGGCTTTTTGGCAGTCAATATGTTCTATAATTCTATCCAACTCTTCAAACGTTCTAATAAATATAATGTTTAAATCATTTTTCACAAATTTATGAAAAAAAAAAGAAGTTCATAACTATGTAATATTGTTTTATTAAATTAAAATCAAATTTTATAATTATTAAAATCACTTTTTTAAGTTAACTCAAAAAAATAACTTATTAAAATATTTAATTTTTAGTATTGAATAAATTATTTAAATAATTCTACATCTTTTAACAAAACAACTTTTTTTTTTCGGTTAACACAAAACAACTAAATTTATTTACGTCTAAGCATGGCAATTTTTTTCAACGGAGTGAGTATCCGTGGAGATTTAGCCGCCAGAGAACAGGTTTGGAGACCATTTTCTCCCTGCAGGGACAAGGGATGGGGACCCATATAATAAACGGGGCGGAGACAGGGATGAAAATCCCGGCCCCGTAGAGACCCGTATAATTTCCGTTACAGGAAATTACTTAAATGCCCTTTATTTATATATATATATATATATATATATGTATTAGTTTGTTTCTCTCTGGCCTTTGTAACCCTAAGCCGCCTCACTCACTCTTAGTTTCACTCACGGATTCACTTCATCTCTTCTTCGAAGAACTCCAACCTCTCCAGTCCACCTCTCCTCCATCGTTTGTTGCCCCCTACACCTGTCCACCGTCGCGCTCCTCCTTCTCATTACTTCCTCATCTCACCCTCAAGGTTACCGCAGGAATCGTCGGTTCGTCGCGCGCCTAAGACGCCCCTACCAAAGAGAACACCATCGCCATCTTCATGGGAGTGTGCCATCTTCACAGGAGCGTCCCCTTCTCCGTTGCAGCAGGGAGCGTCGTCATCGCAGCCGTGAATATCAAGGTTCGTCTTCTTCGATTTTATTCTTCTATTCTATTTCTCCGTGTCAATGATCTTCTTCCTTAAAAAAATTTTCATTAGTTTCTTGGTCATTGTAAAACTCATAGACTCTGTTCTAGTTAATAGGTTCAAGTTTACACCCCTTTTAGAGAAAATGGCCATGACTGATGAAAAAGATAATCAATTTCTAAAGAAATGCGTTCTTGCAATTGATGATGATCGAACATCTCTTATGGTTTTAAAGATTTTGCTTTAAAAGTGGCATTATTAAGGTTCAGCTTCTTCTTATCTAATTCTTCTATTCTATATATTATCAAATTTTATTTTGTTGAATTCTTTTTTATATATATAAATATAATATATACTGGTATTAGATTATTATTCGATGTAAGTTAATTTAATTTGAATCTATATGTTATTTTGTTGTTTGGTTTTTCATGTAACAAATTTTATCATAAGTTTTGTTTGATATGCATAATCTTTCAATTTCAAGTGACTGCTCATCTGAAGTTATTATTGATAAAGCAAAGCAAATTCTCATACAAGATAAGAAGGATCTGCCTATTATTCAATTAACAAAATTGGTTTTGGTAGTGATTTTTTTTCAATTTTTTATTTTTGTAAAAATTCATGGAGATCCGCAGAGACCCCGAATTCTGGCAGATACAGGGTTCCCGTTACCCATCGCGGGGATAGGTGATAAGCAGATATTTTAATAGCTTTTTGGCATCATTTTCATATAGCTTTTAGTATATTTTTTTTAGTTTTTATTAGGTATTTATAGGTTTTAGTGTTAAATTCACATTTTTGGATTCTACTATGAGTTTTTATGTTTTTGTACAATTTCAAGTATTTTCTGGCTAAAATTGAGGAGCTGAAGCAAAAGTCTGATTCAGAGACAGAGAAAGTACTACAGATGTTGTCCGGATCTGACCTTCTTGCACTTGCAAGAGCTTTTTTGGAGCTACAGAAGTCCAAATGGAGCGTTCTCAATGGCTATGAAAATCTGACTTCTAGAGTTTTCCAACAATGTATAATAATCCATACTTTAATTCGGTTTAGAAGGCTCAAAACTGGCATCCAACGCCAGCTTCCTGCCCCCTTCCAGGCGTCCAGCACCCAAAGAGCAGAGACCAGTATCCAAATGCCCAGAGAGGATCCCCTAGCCAGCGTTCAAAGCCCTAGGAGCCTCATAGCACGTGGATATCATCAAAGCTCAGCCCAAACACTCACTAAGTGGGCCCCAGAAGTGGATTTTAGCACTAAAAAGACTGTTTTATCCTTACTAGTCATCTCATTTAGTATTTAAAGTGTATTTTACATTCTCCATAGGGAGGACACACACCATACACGTTTTCACCATTGTATTTTACATCAGTATGAGTTTCTAAACCTCCTAGGTTGAGGGGAGAACCCCTGCTGAGTCCTATGAATTAATAAAAGTATTACTGTTTCTTCTTCGATCCATGTTTGATTAATTCTAAGATGTATATTCGTACTTCAACATGGTGGATAGGATGATCAGTGACAATCAGCTCTGTTCATCACATTAAGATGAACGTGCTTGACAAACACCCGCGTCTATGATGTACCACTATTTCGTGGTACATTCTGTACTTCATTGAGTGGATTTTATCCACTATTCTCACACTTATTCATAGAAATTGCATGGTTTTACATTTTCCTTCCTAATTTTGATCTATAATTGGAAACTTGCTTCCCAAGCCTTTAAATTACCAAAAATTAATTCCCCTTTATACCATTCGATGCCTTGATATGTGTGTTAAGTGTTTTCAAGGTTTATAGGGCAGGAATGGCTTAAACCTTAAAGGATGGAAAGGAAGCATGCAAAAGTGGAAGGAATACAAGAAGTTGAAGAAATTGCTAAGCTGTCCAGCCTGACCTCTTCACACTCAAATGGTCATAACTTGAGCTACAAAGATCCAAATGAGGCGGTTCTAGTTGCGTTGGAAAGTTAACATCTGGCCTTCGCAACGATATGTAATTTGCTATAGCTGCCCCAAAGATAGGCAACGCACACGCGTGGATCACGCGCACCTGTGACCTGGAGAAAATTCAATCCACACGTACGCGTGGACGACGTGTACGCGTGACTTTGCCGCGTGCTGGACGTATCAGAAATCGCTGGGGGCATGATTTCTGGGCTGTTTTTGACCCAGTTTTTGGCCCAGAAAACACAGATTAGAGGCTATAAAGTGGGAGAATCAATCCATTCATTCAACAACTTCTCATTATTCACAAATTTAGGTTTTAGATGTAGTTTTCTAGGGAGAGAGGCTCTCTCCTCTCTCTTAGGTTTTAGGATTAGGATTTTTTCATTTTCTCAATTCCAGGTTCAATGTTTCTTTAATTTGGTTTCTCTTCTACTTTTATTTGCCTTGGTACTCTAGTTTATCTATTTCCTCTATTGATTACTTTATGTTACTATTTAATTTATGAATTCTTATGTTTAATTTGATTTTCTATTTAATACAATTTGAGGTATTTCAGATTTAAGATTGGTTTCTTTAAATTCATGTTATTGATGTTTTAATTTAATTTAGATTTCTCTCCCTTGGCCTTGGTTGAGTAACTGGTGACACTTGAGTTATCAAACTCAGTTATTGATTGAAAATTAGAATTTGCTGATTGATTTGGATCCCTCTAAAGCTAGTCTTTCCATAGGAGTTGACTAGAACTTGAGGAATCCCATTGATTCGTCCACTTGACTTTCCTTTATTTAATAAGGGTTAACTAAGTGGGAGCAATAAACAATTCTCATCACAATTGATAAGAATAACTAGGATGGGATTTCCAGTTCTTATGCCTTGCAAGGGTTTTCATGATAATTAATTTACTTTCTTGCCAGTTTATTTTTCCTGTTCACTATTCAAAAACCCCAAAAAGATAATTTTCTATAACCAATAATAAATCATACTTCCCTGCAATTTCTTGAGAGACGACCCGATGTTTAAATACTTCGGTTATTAATTTTATTAGGGGTTTGTTATTGTGACAACCAAAATTTTTGCACGAAAGGAATTCTTGTCAGTCTAGAAGCTATACTTACAACGAGCTTTTATTTGCAAATTTCTAGACGACACAAAAGTCCTCTCGTCAAAATGGCGCCATTGCCGAGGAATTGTAATTGTGTGCCTTATTATTGGTTATTGTAAATATTTGCTTTTTGCTTATTTGTTAGTTTTAGGATTTAATTGCTTATTTTTGTTAGTTTTCATTTTTATTTTCTTTAGCCATTATGAACTCTCACCCCTGTCGCTTTGAGTTTGGTTCCAATGTTGTTGTAAGGAATGGGCGCTATAATGAGAACATGCATCAAGGTTGGAATAATCAAGGAAGGGCAAAGCCACAAGGATTTGATCAACCCTCTTGGCAGCAACCCCTTCCAATGCGCTATAACCAACAATCATTCTGTGATGCATACCAAGACAATAGTTATGGTGGACCCTTTCGTGACAAACCACCTCCACCAAATTACTATGGTCAAGAGCCATTCCAGGGAGCGTACCAAGATGATGAATATGGTGGACCCCCTTGTAGTTACCAACAAGCCCCACCATATGCTTATGAACCACCTCCCCAACATACCTTTGAACCACCATTCACCTCCATATGACCCTAACTCATATCCACCATACCAACCACCCTATGAACTGTATGAACCATACATAGAGCCACCCCAATTCCAACCCAATTACTCCCAAGAACCATTACCTCCATATACACCATGTTCATATCCATCAATCCAAGAGCACTATGATCCTACTTATGATAGCCGAGCGCAACAAGAATCAAAGGATCGTCTCAAGGAAACAATGGATCGATTTCATGCAATCCTTCATCAATTGGAGCAAGCGATAATTCGATTAGCTTCCCAACGTTCGGACACTCAAGAAACTCCCACGGCTTCATGTGGAGAATCTACTGAAGAACACAGCATGAAGGAGAAGCTAGAAACTCCGGTGGACACTGAGCAGCATGACTTTGTATTGGAACAATTGGAGGAAGCCATAATCGTTGAAGAGGAAGAAGTGGTCGAAGACTTAGGAGATGCGGAACGTCCATGGGAAAGCCCAGTCATAGAGCCCCCTTCTAAGGAGTTTGAATTTGATGTTGAGGAGGGTGTACAACCTCTAAGGCATATCATGGTTGAAGACTTTGAAGGGGATGATCAAGAGATGGATTCAATCATTGATAAATTCTTATCTACATTTGAATCCTCTCCCATTGGACTTGACATGGAGATTAAAGAAGAAGAAGCACAACCTCCCATGCCCTTGGTGAACAATAAAGAAGAAATCGAATTAGAAGAAAGCTACCAAGAAGAAGAGGTTCATATTGAAGAAGCTTGCAAAGAGGTGGAAGTTGTCAAAAAAGAGCCCAAAGGAATGGAGCTGGAGATCACCTTGCCAAGGTTGTTGGAGACCTCTCCCCCAAAGCCATCACCAACCGGTTGGAACAATGATGATCATCACAAAGACGGGTGCAAAAACAAGGTTTGGGACCCCGGAATTCATTCCAACAATCAACACTTTTGGGGCCTTGTCACTTACTTTAGATTACTTGACGGCTGCATGCGCCTAGTTTGGGATCCCGGAGGCCATTGGAATTACAAACATTGGTAGGGATTCAAGGATCAGTACAAGCACAAGCCACCATGACAAGGAACTCACCAAATGTCCAACTTAAGGACTTTAACTAAAAGTGCTAGGTGGGAGACAACCCACCATGGTATGATCGTCTCTTTTTTATTCTCAATTTTATTTTATTTTAATTTTATCAGTATTAATTCGTAAATTCTACATCATCATCTGCATTCTGCATGTATATATATATAAAGAAAAGCACGTCCCACGCATGCGCGTGAACCACGCGCATGCGTCACATGCGACGCTAAAACTTACAGAAAGTTACGCAGGAGCTGTGCAGGAAGGGTGCCTTGCGCACGAGCCAACCCACGCGTATGCGTGGGCAACGTGTGCGCGTCACCCGTATTTTAGTCACCCCACGCGTAAGCGTCAGCAACACGTACGCGTGGATCACCAGATCGGAGTCAATGGGTGATTTGGTCGAGAGTTGTGCTGCCTTGGTGCTGGTATTGTGTGTTTAGCACAACCAGTGGTCACATGTACGCGTGACCGACGCTTACGTGTCACTAGGATTTTTGCTCACCCACGCGTAAGCATGGACAACGCTTACGCGTCGCCTCTTCTTTTTCACACCCACGCGTACGCGTGGGCAACGCTTACGCGTCGCTTCACAAATTCCATTCTTCTCCTTTTCTCTCTCCTTTCCCATTCTTTCCTCCTCCTTTCCTACTTTCATCTCTTCCCTCTTCCTCCTCATTTTTTTCTCATTACATTCTTTCATTCATTGCATTTTAACTGTATGCATATTTTTATTTTCTTTTCTATGTTTATTATTTTTCTATTGGTGTTAAATGTCCTTATTCCACTGTTGCATTTCTCTTGCTTTCTTTTGGTGCTTCATGACTTGTTTCCATTGTTGGGTAATATTATTTATAGGTCAATGCTAATTTTTTATGATACTTGTATTCCATTTGCATTGACATGCACCTATATTGTCTTTCATTACCCACACTCTCTCCCCTATTATTGCACTTTTTGCACTATTGATATGCCATTTGCTTTTATTATTTTCTCACTTGTATGTTGTAGCTACCATGTAATTGAGACCCTTATTATTCGGCATAAACCCATCCATATTTTATTTGTTTTCTATCTTTGCTCCTGGGTTACTTTTCCTCCTGTTCCTCTTTTTTCAGGGTGGCCACCAAGAAGGGAAAGGAGAAGTTTCTAAATGGGGCGAACAACAAGTCCATCTGCATAATCCACTAAAGAAAGAGCATCAGTTGGAGCAACCCGCCCACTTGCGCATCTCAGCATGCACCAAGGACGATGCAATCTTTAAGTGTGGGGAGGTCGATACCGATCTTTGTGGGTTAGTACCTTCCTGTCTCAACACCAATGTTTAAATTTTCTTTGTAGTTAGTTGTTGCATTTGCATGTTTGATTGCATGTTTGTTACATTTTGTGCATATTTTACCAACTACTTGGTTGAAGTAATATTTACTTTTTCAAGAAACTTTTTAGAGTATTTCACTAATTTGAATAAATTTTTTTGTTAAACTTGTTTGAAGAAATTTTATTTTGGAATATGGTTTAGAGCTCGAACACACAAAACCAGTGAGATTTTGAGCCTATTTGATTGGTTGCATTTTATCAACCAAAATTTTATTTTGGTGTGTGTTGTTCTCTCTAAAATTGTGATCTTTGTCTTGCTTAATTCTATATTTCCATCGTTTGATGTATACATATACTTATATGATTAAGGCCTTGTTTCACTTAGCTTACATACCCATATGGCCTTAACCTTTTCATTATACTTTGCAAACTAATTTTGAGCCTATTTTACCCCTTTGTTCTTTACTTTAGCTCATCACTAACTCTAAGCGGAAAACAATAACGTCCTTAGTTTGAATCCATGGTTAGCTTAGACTAGTGACAATTCTCACAAATTAAGTGTGGGGAAATTGGGTTTGCCAATATTTGGTTTGAGAATTGGGGTTGTGTATTCTTGAGAAAATATGAACAAGAATGTTAAGAACATGTTTATGCATTCAATACCTTAATCATATGCATTGAAAAAGAAAAGAAAAAGAAAAAAATAAAAATTTATTCAGAAAAGAAAAATAAAAAAAGAAAAGAAAAAGAGCAAATAAAAAAAGGGGACAAAATTCCCCAAAGTAAATGGTGAAAGCAATGCATATGAGTTGTACTCAAATTCGGATGCATGAATATGTGGAAAACATAATTAATGGGTAGTTAGGCTTTATATTATAATTACATGGATTGTCCTAAGTTATGTGAGAAGTTTAGGTTAATTAAGGATTCAGATTTTAGTCCACTTAACCAAATACAATCCTACCTTGACCCTAACCCCATTACAACCCTTAAAAGACCTTTTGATATGTGAATTTGTGCATTAAATTTATGTTGATTGGTAGAAAAAGAGCAAGTCTTAGAAAGCAAGATTAGGTGAGAACCGAGAGATCGAACCTTAAACACCTGAGCGATTAGAGTGTATACACTTCCAGTGAGGGTCGATGCTCGATTCCTTGTTCCTGGCTTTCATGAGCTATCTTCTTCTTGCAAGTCTATTTGTACTTCATTTTTATGATTTGAATTAGTGAAATCCAGTTCATATTTGTTCTTGAAAGATTTATTTACTTTTTACCAAGTAGGTAAAAGCATTTTGCATTTAGCTGCATTCATACAGATAGGTTGTATTTCATACATTCTACCATTCCTCTTCACTCTTATAGCTTCTCTTGAGCTCAGCATGAGGACATGTTAATGTTTAAGTGTGGGGAGATTTGATGCACCACTATTTCATGGTACATTCTGTACTTCATTGAGTGGATTTTATCCACTATTCTCATACTTATTCATAGAAATTGCATGGTTTTACATTTTCCTTCCTAATTTTGTTCTATAATTGGAAACTTGCTTCCCAAGCCCTTAAATTACCAAAAATTAATTCCCTTTTATACCATTCGATACCTTGATATGTGTGTTAAGTGTTTTCAAGGTTTATAGGGCAAGAATGGCTTAAAGGATGGAAATGAAGCATGCAAAAGTGGAAGGAATATAAGAAGTTGAAGAAATTGCTAAGTTGTCTAGCCTGACCTCTTCGCACTCAAATGGTCATAACGTGAGCTACAGAGGTCCAAATGAGGCGGTTTCAGTTGCGTTGGAAAGCTAACATCTGGAGCTTCACAACGATATATAATTTGCTATAGCTGCTCCAAAGATAGGCGATGCGCATGCGTAGATCACGCGCACGTGTGACCTAGAGAAAATTCAATCCACGCGTACACGTGGACGACGTGTACGCGTGACTTTGCCGCATGCTGGACGTATCAGAAATTGCTGGGGGAGATTTCTGGGCTCTTTTTGACCTAATTTTCGGCCCAAAAAACACAGATTAGAGGC
The DNA here is from genome assembly GCF_059453495.1 of Arachis ipaensis. Taxonomy (NCBI): domain Eukaryota; kingdom Viridiplantae; phylum Streptophyta; class Magnoliopsida; order Fabales; family Fabaceae; genus Arachis; species Arachis ipaensis. Next base: position 62,527,394 of record NC_142444.1, on the reverse strand, counting down.
TATAAAGTTGGGGAATTGATCCATTCATTCAACAACTTCTCATTATTCACAAATTTAGGTTTTAGATGTAGTTTTCTAGGGAGAGAGACTCTCTCCTCTCTCTTAGGTTTTAGGATTAGGATTTCTTCGTTTTCTCAATTCTAGGTTCAATGTTCCTTTAATTTAGTTTCTCTTCTACTTTTATTTGTCTTGGTACTCTAGTTTATCTATTTCCTCTATTGATTACTTTATGTTGCTATTTGATTTATGAATTCTTATGTTTAATTTGATTTTCTATTTAATACAATTTGAGGTATTTCAGATTTAAGATTGCTTTCTTCAAATTCATGTTATTGATGCTTTTAATTTAATTTAGATTCTCTCCCTTGGCCTTGGTTGAGTAATTGGTGACACTTGAGTTATCAAACTCAGTTGTTGATTGAAAATTGGAATTTGCTGATTGATTTGGATCCCTCTAAAGCTAGTCTTTCCATAGGAGTTGACTAGGACCTGAGGAATCCCATTGATTGGTCCACTTGACTTTCCTTTATTTAGTAAGGGTTAACTAAGTGGGAGCAATAAACAATTCTCATCACAATTGATAAGGATAACTAGGATGTGATTTCCAGTTCTTATACCTTGCAAGGGTTTTCATGATAATTAATTTACTTTCTTGCCATTTTATTTTTCCTGTTCACTATTCAAAAACCCCAAAAAGATAATTTTTCATAACCAATAATAAATGATACTTCCCTGCAATTCCTTGAGAGACGACCCGAGGTTTAAATACTTCGGTTATTAATTTTATTAGGGGTTTGTTATTGTGACAACCAAAACTTTTGCATGAAAGGAATTATTGTCGGTCTAGAAGCTATACTTACAATGAGCTTTTATTTGCGAATTTCTAGACCACACAAAAGTTCTCTCGCCAGTCTACTTGGGTTCGTGTGAATACTTCAGTGAAAAACATGCTCCACCAGCTTGAATCATACATCTCTCCGATGGCTAATCCACGACTTCGTTATGGACTTCTCGAGACACCAGTTCAGCCAATTTACTGGGAGATTAGGGTCTGTGTGGTAGAGGCTAGAACCCAATGATGCAGCATTCTCTGATCCGGAAGATCCGACCTTGTCTGTAGCGCTTTGAGTAGGATCACTACGGAGAATGGACTGTACGCGCTTCATCCAGGTTGAAGCTCACTGCTCTGCCATCTATCTCAAAAGAGTAAGTACCTGAGAAGGGATCCAATTTGAACTGCGAAGTCTTCAGAAATGGCCTTCCAAGCAAGATGGACGAAGGTCTTCCTGAGTCATTAGGAGGCATCTCTAAAATATAGAAGTGTATAGGGAATGCCAACCCTTAATGCTCACCAGGACGTCCTTCGCGATGCCAACCACTGAGATTTTGCTCTTATTTGCCAAAACAAAACGTGCTGCCGACCTTTTCAAGGGGTGGGAGCCTCAAGGCATCATATACAGATAATGGCATAATACTAACACATGCACCTAAATCACACATGCAGTCAAAAAATTGTACACCCTCTATAGTACAAGTAACCATGCAGGGACCGGGATCACCATATTTCTCCGGTATGGAACCCATTAAAGCAGAAATAGAGCTACCTAAAGGTATAGTTTGTAAATCATGTATTTTATCTTTATTCATGCATAAATCTTTTAGAAACTTAGCATACTTAGGTACCTGGCAAATAGCATCAAAAGGGGAATAGTTACCTCAACTTTTTTGAAGATCTCCACCATCTTGGGGTCTAACTCGACTTGCTTCTTGGTCCTCCTAGCAGGGTGTGGAAAAGGAATAGGAATGGCTTCTCTCACAGCATCATCTTCCTTAGGTATTCCATTTCTTGGTTGAGCTGCTTCTTCTTCAACCGTATCTTGTACCTCATCCTATTCTTCAACATCTTCTACCTCAACAATGTCTTCAACTTGAATGTCTTCTTTTGAGCTTGGCTCCTCGAGACTCCTCTCTTGCAATGTGGTTCCGGACCTCAAAGTAATGGCATTGATTCCACCTTTGGGGTTGGTTAAAGGTTAAGAAGGAAGTGCACTAGAGCTTGAAGGTTGACTGTTGGGGGTAGAGGGTGGTTCCATATGGGATATGAGAGCTTGAAAAGTGGAAGTAAGACTGGTGATGCTAGAGGTAAGTGTATTCTGAAGGTCTTTTTGTCCTTACACAATAGAGAAAAGCATTTTATCATTGGAGGAGGGAGGGGGTAAGTAATTTGAGGGGCTTGTGGTTGGTTGTTTTGAGGTGCTTGGGCTTGCCTTTGGTGAGATACTCGGTAAGTTTGGCCTTGGTTCTGCTGTTGGTATGGAGGGTTCTGTTGATACCAGTTCTGCTGATAGTTGTTGTTGTTCCACCTCTGATTTCTACCATTGTCTCTTCCTCCTTGATTATAGTTGTCCCTCCATCCTTGGTTGGAATTGTCTCTCTAGCCTTGGTTGGAATTGTCTCTCCAGCCTTGGTTGGAGTTGTCTTGCCAACCTTGATTGTAGTTTCCACCTTGATTATAATTACCGCCTTGTTGATAGTACCCTTGATTCGGACAGTTGTAGTAATTATTGGTAGCCGCCAAGGTGTTATCTTCTTGTTGGAGTTGAGGACACTCATCGGTGTATTGAGAATAGTAGGCGCATATTCCACACACTCTCTGAGGGACTAACTGTTGACAATGTTACTGTGGAGGAGGCTAAGGTTATTGTTGATTAAGTTGTAACTGCTTCAGTATATTGGTCGTCTCTCCCAGAGTCTTTGTGAGAGCAGCTGTCTCACTGCTAGAGGAAACTTTCGCAATAGCCTTGGGATGATTGTTCCTCTGCCTTGCATTCCGAGTGGACTCAGCTAGATCGGTGATCAGTTGCCATGCTTTTGTCGCCGTCGTGTACTTAGTCAAAGAGCCATTACTCGCAGCATCTAATATAGTCTTGTCTTGAGGCTTCATGCCTTGGAAGAAATAGCTAATCAACACCAACTGGTCAATCTTGTGATGGGGACATGAGTCTAGGAGATTCCTGAAGCATTTCGAATACTCGTAAAGAGTCTCTGACTCACCTTGGATAATGCACTAGATTTCTTTCTTCAGTCTATTGATAATGAGTTTTGCTCGATGGTTTAGAATTTCTCTTCTAGGAATAAGAACTTCATTGTAAGCATAGTTCTAAACCAACAAACAATTCCCACATCAAAAATTTGAGTTGTCACATGTACAAACCCTAATGAAAATTAACCGGCGTATTTAGACTCTGGGTCGTCTCACGAGGAATTGCAATGAAGTGAATGATTATTGGCTATGAAGGGGTAAAAGGGTTTTTGATTGATAAGAGGGCAAGACAATATAAATGACAAGAAAAGTAAAGAAAGCAATTAAAGGAAGCAATTAAGGAAGAGAAACATTCATGGCAGGGATTGAGATCATAGGCTTTCTATCCTAGTCATGCAATGATTAATTCATCCTATTTAGTCAACTCCAACACAAAGGGAGAAAGTCAAACAAGACTAATCAATCATACTACAATAATAAACAAGAATTTATCTCATTACGTCATCTCCGACAATTGAGGAAGGTATCATGTTATCCTCATACTCGGAGAAAGTCTAATAAGACTAGCTAATCTCAATCCAAAAGTCCTAATCAACTTACTAATTAAATTAGCAAAAGATTAGCGTCAATGGAAACAATATTCCAAAATTCCTAATCAACTCACTAATTAAATTAGCAAAAGATTAGCGTCAATGGAAATAATATTAGCTAACAACTCTAGATCACCAACATGAGTTGGGTTTTCATGACTCAAGATTGCCTAATTACTCTTTCCAAGCCAAGAATGCTCAAAATTCTACTCTAAAATCCTTCCAAGCATTTTATCAAACACTTGGAAGGCATACAATGAAAGCATAGTAAAAGTGCAAGAAATATAAATCTACCAACTACTAATTGCAAGAAAAGTAAATCACAACTCAAATCAACATCAAAAGAACATCAAATATCAAATCTCATTAAAGAAAAATCCAAATCCAACAAGTGTTCATCAACCACAAAAAGATGCTCAAAAGAGAAATTAACAAGAGAATCAAGAGGATTACATCACTAGAGCATGGAAATGTAGAAGAAACAAGATGAAAGCAAGAAATTAAACATGGATCTACGATAATCTAACCTAAACCTAACCTAATTCTAGAGAGAAGAGGGAGCTTTTCTCTCTAGAAACTAACCTACATGATGCTAATGCTACAAAAAATTGCTTTCCCCCTTTGTCCAAGCTTGAATTCTGCATGAAATAGCATTAGAAATGAGTTGGGTTGGGCCCAAAGTGTTTCAGAAATTGGTGGGGGCGATTTCACCTTAGTGGGCCACGGTAGAATCGGCGCGCACGCGTACATGGCGCGTGCGTGCCCCTTAGCGCGAAGCAACATATGGTAGATTTTATATCATTTCGAAGCCCCGGATGTTAGCTTTCCAACGCAACTGGAACCGCCTCATTTGGACCTCTGTAGCTCAAGTTATGGTCAATTGAGTGCGAAGAGGTCGGGCTTGACAGCTTTACGGTTCCTTCATTTCTTCATGAGTTCTCCCGCTTTGCATGCTTTTCTCCTCACTTCTTCCATCCAATAGTTGCCTTATGAACCTAAAATCACTCAAAAAACACATCAAGGCATCGAATGGAATTAAAGTGGATTAAAATCACCAATTTTAGGGCCTAAAAAACATGTTTTCACATTTAAGCACAAATCAAGGGAGAATTGCAAAACCATGCTATTTCATTGAATAAATGTGAGAAAAGGTGATAAAATCCCCCAAATTAAGCACAAGATAAACCACAAAATCGGGGTTTATCAAATCTCCCCACACTTAAACTAAGCATGTCCTCATGCTAAAATCAAGAAAGAAGCAAAGGGGTATCAACATTTATTCAATGCAAACTAACTAAATGCAATCTATCTACATGAATGCATCCACTTAGTCAAAATAAATCAATTCCCAAGAATACACATACAAACACAAGGGCTAAGGCAATAGCAATCACTCAACCCATAATTGAATTGAATTATTAAAAAGATTTTACAAACTTGCAAGAAAAGAGATGCTCATGGGTGGAAACATGTATTTGAGCAATTGAACCCTCACCGGATGTGTATCTGCTCTAGTCACTCAAGTGTATGGGGTTGATTCACTCAATCCTCCCCTAATCATGTTTTCTAAGGTTTTTTTTTCATCTAACAATCAACAATTACTTTATGCATGCATACAAATATCATGAGGGCTTTCCCATAGGTTGTAATGGGGCTAGGGTCAAGGTAGGATGCATATGGCCAAGTGAGCTTGAAATTTGAATCTTTGATTAACTTAAACTTCCCACCTAACCTATGACAACCTATACAATTCTAAACAAACCTAACTACCCATTCTTCACTTTTTCACACGCTCATGCATTCTCTTTTGATTACCACACACATGCATTGACTTTTATTGAACCTTGACTTTGGGGCATTTTTGTCCCCTTTTTATTGCTTTTCTTTTTCTTTCTTTTCTATATATTTTCTTTTTTTTCTTTATATATATATATATATATATTTTTTTTTTCTTTTTGTTTTTCTCATCATTTTTTTTTCAAACTAAAATGTATACAAGAACATCAATGCATATGGTTTACACATGATTAATACATGAGTATGTACCCAATTCCCAAAATTTTTCAACAAAAATACAAACACACTTTTATCTCTACCCAATGTTTCTAACTCTCCCAAAATCAAATGATGAACACTCTCACTAGCCTAAGCTAATCAAAGATCCAAATTAAGGGATATTTATTGTTTTTCACTTAGGCTTGTAATGTGCTACAATTAAGAACAAATGGGTTAAGCATAGGCTCAAAATTGGTTTTCAATGGAAGATAAAAGGTAGGCTTATTTGGGTAAGTGAGCTATTTGAACAATGGACTCAATCATATAAATGCATGTATACACAAAATAATGGACATATAGAATTAAACAAATCAAAGATTACAACCATAGGAAGAGAATAATGCACACAAGAATGAAAATAAGTGGTTATATATGATGTAACCACACAATTAGGCTCAAATCTCACATGCTTGTGTTCTTAGCTCAAAAATCATGTTCCACAAAGTATATAATTCAAGCAAGTTTTTAAAATTTTTTTTTTCAATTGAGGTGCCCTATAGATAAAATCCTTGGAAAATATCATGATTTTGACTAAGCTTAATATATACATATGCAAAATAAGAAAATGCAACTAAAAATCCTAAAAGACCTAAAAATGAAATGCAAAAGTGTTGGGATTAGAAACTTGTCACCCAAAAATGCCGAGCGGTCAGACGACCTCCCCACACTTAAAAGTTTGCACCATCCTCGGTGCACTAAATGAGCAAGGGGGTACGGCGACTCTCCGAGTTGCCACCTTTAGCTGGTAGGTCAATCGGTTACTGCGTGTTCTTTCTTCCGCTTCCAATTTTTGCTTATGATGATGACTCATCCTGAACATAGAAAACAGAAGATAATAAGACAATTAAATGCACAAGCAAGGAAGCATGAATTGTTGGAATGAGGTAAATCACTAGAATTGAGTGAGTGAATTGGTGTGACAATAATGAAAAATAAGTGTGTGGGTCCTAACTTGCATGCGGTTTAGAACTCACACCCTAGTATTTAAAAATCATGTCACAATTATACACAAGAAAACATGCATTTCACTCATTCTAGTGTGCTTGAGATACTTTAAAAGACTTGTAGGCTAAAACAACCTAACAAGTGGTGAAGAAGCATAAAAGCGTTCAAGCAAAAATTAAGCGATTGTGAAATTGGATAATGCATGGACATTGATTGATGTGTAAGTAAATTTAGTGAACAAAATGGTATATGAAACTCACACAACAATCAATGACACATGTTGAAGTTATTGCAACACCTAAGTGACATAGAGGTGAAACACATGGATGCTATAGAGCTTAGGAAAAAGAAGATAGAAGTGAAAATCAATCACATAGCAAGCATGGTCCACAAAGCTTAGAAAGCTCAAAAATATGTCGCTAGGTAAGCTTTCGATCCAATCTCACAATTCCACAATCTCAATGCATAAAATAGGTGATGATCAATTAGAACAAGCATCCTAAAAAAAATTGCATTGATAATGTACAATTGCCTAACAATAGATGATGAATGCACGGTGGCCAAAACATGCAATTCAAAAGAGTTAAGAAGCACGAAGGCAATGTAACATGTACTTGGTGCTCACAAATGTTCAACATGAAAATTTAAAACCAAGTAATAGATTGCAACCTCAATAAAGGAAGCCAACAATGACAATAACAACAATGATGTTAAACTAACATCCTATTAGTAATAAGCAGCAGTAAACAGTAAACAAGATTAGTAATCCAACACTTATAATGGAAAACAAAAATTAAACTAACTAACTAACTAAAAGAAATGGTGTTACATGATGTTTGGTAGTGTTGGATGATGTTTGAAGGGTGGAAAGAAAAGAAGAGAAGAGAGAAGAAATGGAAAGAAATGAAAAGAGGAGAAGGAAAGAAGATGAGTGAAACAGGGCAATCCACGCGTGCGCGTCATGTACACGTAAGCGTGGATTGACGAAATGGAAGCGACGCGTACGCGTGCAGTGCGCATACGCGTGCATGGCAAAGCAGAGAGTCGGCGCGTATGCGCAAGGTGCGCGTGCGCGTGCCTTGGGGCACAAAGTTGGCACACTTCAGGCACAACTCTCGGGTGAATGTATGGAGGGGTGGAAAAACGCAATCCACGCGTACGCGTACATGGCGCGTCCGCGTGGATGGCCGAAATTGCTTGATTCACGCGTATGCGTGAAGTGCGCGTGCGCGTGGGTGGTGCTCTGTTTTTCAAAATTTTTCTATGTTTTTGCGCCAAACCAAGCATTCCAAACCTCCATACAACTACCAAAGCATCATAAAACTTTATTTAACCTACTAGACTTCCAAATAAACTCAACTAAGCAATTCAAAACATGAAATTAAACTAGTTCTACCAATATATAGAAAAGAGAAAAAGGAAAGAGTTTACCATGGTGAGTTGTCTCCCACCTAGCACTTTTGTTTATTGTCCTTAAGTTGGACTTATGGGGAGCTCCTTATCAAGGTAGCTTGTGCTTGAATCCATCCTTGAACACCCACCAATGCTTGGACTTCCATTGTGCTTCATCATTCAAAGTTAATAACCTCAAGCTTTGATGGAGTTCTTCAAAACCCACGGGCTCCCAAAGTTGATCCTCGTCTTGTGATTCGGGATCCCATACTTTATTTTCACACCCGTATTCAAGTTGATCATCATTATTAGTCCAACTGGGTGGTGAGTAAGGTGAATTCTCAATAAAGTGGCCGACAATCCTCCTAGACCCCTCTAGGTGAGCACTACTCCAACCTTTATATCTCATGTTTGATGCATCAACCATAATGAGCCTTGATTTGCAACGCCAACCACGAAACATCTTTCTTTTATGCTTCATCCCACAAAGCATCCTAAGTTGACCATCCGTTTCAAGCAAGCCATATTCAAGTGGGATAATAAAGATAATAGAAATGAGTTTCACCCACTCAAATGAAGGTGTAGATGGCAACCTAGGCAAAAGTGATTCCAAGGGTCTTGACAAGGCGTATTCAATTCCCATCCTTCTTTTTCTAAGGACCTCCACCTCTTCACAAGATCTCTTAATTTCAATCCTTTGTTCAACAATTTTATCTAAACATTTTCCCTTACTCAAATCACAAATGGGAGGACAAGAGAGATTTACCTCCACATTGGTTTCCTTCTCCTTGGGAGAAGGTTCTTCATGCTCAAAGGATTCTTCACCACTAAGACTTTATGCTTGATCTTCATCACCAAGGGGACTCAATTCTTGCTCTATCCCATCCAATTCTTCACAAGGGATAAGCCTTGGAGGTTGTGCACATTCCTCCTTAGCATCAAATTCAATCATCTTGGAGGGATTTTCTCCAATCCTAGACTCCCAAGGTGGTTCCGTATCTCCTAAGTCTTCAACCACTTCTTTCTTTTGTTCAATAATCTCTACCTCCTCCTCTTGTTGTATTTCTTGCTTTAACTCATCTTCTTCACCTTTGAGCTTCAAGTTCACTCCCTCACAAAGCTCCTTGGTTGCTTCTTCACATTCCACAATGGAAGTGCCTTGATCGCATAGGCTTAGGCGGGATGAGACTATGTTGCCAATGGCTTCTACCATGATAGCCATTTTTGCTCTTAACTCCTCAAATTTCTTTTCATCCTCCTCGTGTTGCCTTAAGATGTGAGATTCAAGATCCCTTAATTCTAGCATAGAGGCTTCATCGTGGGGTGATGGTGGAAGAGAGGGTTTATTGTTTGAGGGAAATGTATTATAGTCGGAAGGTGGTTCCTTTGGGTAGAGTTGTGGTGGTTCAATATTTTCCTTTCTTTCCATTTGTTGCACAATACACTCCATGGTTACTTGAAATTGATCGAATGCTTCCTTGAAATGATCCTTTGACTCTTGCTCCTCTTGGATATCATGAGTAGGATCATATGGCTCTTGGATTGAAGGGCATGAATATTCTTTCATGGGAGGTTGTGGTGGAAATTGGTGTTCATCTTGTGGTTGGAAATTTTCACACATTGGAGGTGGTTCATCTTGGTGACAATATGGAGGGGGTGGTTCTTGAAAATGTTGATGTTGGAGTGGTGGTGGCTCTATTGTGGTTCATATGGCTCATATGATTGTTGGTATGGTGGGTACGGATTAGGGTCATATGAAGATGGTTGGTGAAAGGTGGCTTGTGAGTATGGTTGATGGTTATGTTGGGGATATGGCTCATAGGCATATGGTGGTGGTTCTTGAAAGTCACAAGAGGATTCATCATAGCCATTGGATTGATATGCATCATAGAATGGCTCCTCTTCATAGTGCATTGGTGGAGGTTGTTGCCATGAGGATTGATCATATGCATATGGCTCCTCCCACCTTTGGTTGTCCCATCCTTGATACACATCCTCATTGAAGCTCTCATTTCCTACAACATAGTTAGAACCAAACTCATAGCCAAAGTGAGAATTCATGATAGCAAGAGAAAATGGAAACAAAATCAAATAAGAAGCAAGACAATTAAATCCTAAAACTAGCAAAAACTAACAAAGAAGAAAAAGGTAAACCCTATTTACAATATTCATATATATACAATAACCAATAACATAACACCATTGCAACTCCCCGGTAACGGCGCCATTTTGATAATGAGTTTTGCTCGATGGTTTAGAATTTCTCTTCTAGGAATAAGAACTTCGTTGTAAGCATAGTTCTAAACCAACAAACAATTCCCACATCAAAAATTTGAGTTGTCACATGTACAAACCCCAATGAAAATTAACCGGAGTATTTAGACTCCGGGTCGTCTCACGAGAAATTGCAATGAAGTGAATGATTATTGGCTATGAAGGGGTAAAAGGGTTTTTGATTGATAAGAGGGCAAGAAAATATAAATGACAAAAAAAGTAAAGAAAGCAATTAAAGGAAGCAATTAAGGAAGAGAGACATTCATGGCAAGGATTGAGATCATAGGCTTTCTATCCTAGTCATGCAATGATTAATTCATCTTATTTAGTCAACTCCAACACAAAGGGAGAAAGTCAAACAAGACTAATCAATCATACTACAATAATAAACAAGAATTTATCTCATTACGTCATCTCTGACGATTGAGAAAGGTATCATGTTATCCGCATACTCGGAGAAAGTCTAATAAGACTAGCTAATCTCAATCCAAAAGTCCTAATCAACTTACTAATTAAATTAGCAAAAGATTAGCGTCAATAGAAACAATATACCAAAATTCCTAATCAACTCACTAATTAAATTAGCAAAAGATTAGCGTCAATGGAAACAATATTAGCTAACAACTCTAGATCACCAACATGAGTTGGGTTTTCAGGACTCAAGATTGCCTAATTACTCTTTCCAAGCCAAGAATGCTCAAAATTCTACTCTAACATCCTTCCAAGCATTTTATGAAACACTTGGAAGGCATACAATGAAAGCATAGTAAAAGTGCAAGAAATATAAATCTACCAACTACTAATTGCAAGAAAAGTAAATCACAACTCAAATCAACATCAAAAGAACATCAAATATCAAATCTCATTAAAGAAAAATCCAAATCTAACAAGTGTTCATCAACCATAAAAAGATGCTCAAAAGAGAAATTAACAAGAGAATCAAGAGGATTACATCACTAGAGCATGGAAATGTAGAAGAAACAAGATGAAAGCAATAAATTAAACATGGATCTACGATAATCTAACCTAAACCTAACCTAATTCTAGAGAGAAGAGGGAGCTTCTCTCTCTAGAAACTAACCTACATAATGCTAATGCTACAAACAATTGCTTTCCCCTTTGTCCAAGCTTGAATTCTGCATGAAATAGCATTAGAAATGAGTTGGGTTGGGCCCAAAGTGTTTCAGAAATCGGTGGGGGCGATTTCACCTTAGTGGGCCACGGCAGAATCGGCGCGCACGCGTACATGGTGTGTGCGCGCCCCTTAGAGCGAAGCAACATATGGTAGATTTTATATCATTTCGAAGCCCCGGATGTTAGCTTTCCAACGCAACTAGAATCGCCTCATTTGGACCTTTGTAGCTCAAGTTATGGTCGATTGAGTGCGAAGAGGTCGGGCTTGACAGCTTTACGGTTCCTTCATTTCTTCATGAGTTCTCCCGCTTTGCATGCTTTTCTCCTCACTTCTTCCATCCAATAGTTGCCTTATGAACCTAAAATCACTCAACAAACACATCAAGGCATCGAATGGAATTAAAGTGGATTAAAATCACCAATTTTAGGGCCTAAAAAACATGTTTTCACATTTAAGCACAAATCAAGGGAGAATTGCAAAACCATGCTATTTCATTGAATAAATGTGAGAAAAGGTGATAAAATCCCCCAAATTAAGCACAAGATAAACCACAAAATCGGGGTTTATCATCTATCTGTAACTTCAGCTGGAAAGAACTTGTCCAGGAATTCTCTTCCGAACAGATCCCAATTAGTAACAACTGCTTCAGGTTGAGTGTAGAACCACTCCCTTGCCTTTCCCTCAAGAGAAAATGGGAGGGCATATAGCCAAATAGTCGTCTCATCCACACCATGCCGCCTTGTAGTTGAGCAAGCTGTCTGAAAATCTCTGAGGTGCTTGATAGGCTCTTGAGTAGGTAAGCCATGAAACTTAGGCAGTAGGTTGATTAGTGCAGTCTTCAATTCAAAATCTGCAGCCAAATTCAGATGGCGTGCTTGATACAGTTGTAGTGTAAAGTCCGGAGCTCCTGCTTCCTGGAGAGTAATCCTTCTAGCCTCCACCATAGTACCTGCACTTAAATCAACTGAATAAGTGGAAGATGAGCTAGTTTTTTCCTCAAATGACGGTTTAGATTCACCCTCAGATAAGACTGGTGAATTGGTAGAAACCCCTTCACCACCCTCAGAGGCTAACCGACACCGAGCTCGCCTAATACGTGAAATGGTCTTTTCGATTTCAGGATCAAACGCGGTTAAGCTCGGATCCGGTAGTGAATGCATCATTCAATGAAAGAAACATAGAGCTCATGGTATAAAATATATTAAGAATTTTAAACTATAAAACTACTAATAATAAAAAAACAAACAAATAAAAATAAAATAAGAATGTAATTATGTAAATATAAAAATATTTACACCAACCAATAATTTAGCACACTGTTGCAACTCCCCGGCAACGGCGCCAAAAATTGACGGGTGAAAAAATGCCGGTTAAGAAATATTAATAAAAACTGTGTTGTGAGTACAATCTTAACTGACGCAATTTCTACTATCAATTTAGAAGATGTCACAATTTAAGAATGATTAACTGGGAGTAGAATTCCCAGGTCGTTTCCTAAAGAGTTGACACAGTAGTGTAAATTATTGATCAGGAATTTTCCAAGAAATTTTAGAATTGGCAAATAGAAAAATAAACGACTATCAATTAAAGAAATAAAAAATTAACAAGAGGTTTTATATATTTGAAATAAAAGGCCTTAACTAGGAGAAGATTAATTGGAATTTCTATCCTTGTTGATTTTCCCAAGTATAATAGTAAAAGGGTGTTGCTTCTACTTAGTTATCCTTTAACTAATAAAGAAAAGTCAAGTAACTAATACCAACTCTGATTCACAAGTCATAATCGCTTCACAGGGAAGGATTAGAGTTAGTGAAAATTGAGTTAGCCAGCAATTTCCAATTACAGATTAATACATGAGTATTCCAACTCAAGGGTCTCCTATTACTCAACTCCAAAGTCAAGTTGGGAGTCTACTCCATTGACATGAATACCATTTTCACAAACATGTAAAGGGAGTAGAACAAAGACATGGTAATTAAAATTAATTAATAAAAGAAAATTTTGAAGCTGATAATTAATTGAAGGAAATCAAACATGAAATGAAATTAAATGCGAAAATTGATCATTGCATTAATAAATCCCAAAATAAAAAATATCCATATATGATCACGAGCAAACTAAATGGAAAACAAAAGAGTAAGGGAATAGAAAGGCAAACTATAATGAAGAAGACTTTAATCGAAGGTAAAAGTTTCTCTCTCAACATCCAATCCAAAAGCATAAAACTAAAATCTAAGAAAACCAAGGAAAAGTAATATTTTTTTCTCTAGAATTCAAAAACTAAAACTAAAAACTAAGTGAATGAGAATGTGTCTTGAGTCTCTGCTTGCCCCCTGGCTCTAGTCTGTATTTTTGGGCCAAAAACTGGGTCTAAAACCAGCCCAAAATTGCCCCCTGCGAGTTCTGGTTAATGCATTACGTCGCTCTGTCACGCGTACGCGTCGGTCATGCGTATGCATCGCTGGTCTTCTGCGCTTGCCATGCGTACGCGTCAGTCACACATACGCGTCGTGATAAACCCCATTTGTAGGATTTATCTTGTGCTTAATTTAGGGGATTTTATGACCTTTTACTCACATTTATTCAATGAAATAGCATGGTTTCATGATTGTCTCCTAATTTGTGCTTAAGTGTGAAAACATGCTTTTTAGGCCCTTAATTGTTTAATCTTGATTTACCTTTGATTCCATTAGATGCCTTGATATGTTTGTTAAGTGATTTTAGATTTAGCAGGCAAAGATTGGATCAAGGGAATGAAGGAAAAGCACGTAAAAATGGAGAACTCATGAAGAAATGAAGGAATCGCAAAAGCTGTCAAGCCGACCTCTTCGCACTTAATCGATCATAACTTGAGCTACAGAGGTCCAAATGATGCGGTTTTAGTTGCGTTAGAAAGCTAACATCTGGGGCTTTGAAATGATATAAGATTTGCCATAGTTCCAGTAAGCGTACGCACCGATGGTTGCACACAATTCACTTAATGCAACTCGTGGCCAGCGATTTTATAAGCCTTGTGGGCCCAATCCAACTCATTTCTGATGCTATTTAAGCCAAGGATTGAAGAGAAATTAACATACTTTGGATCATTAGTCATAGTTTAAGTTTGAGAAGTAGTTAGAGTTAGTTTCTAGAGAGAGAAGCTCTCACCTCTCTCTAGAATTAGGATTAGGATTAGGTTTTAAATCTAGATCTAGTTCTTCTTCTCTCTTCTAATTTTCCTTTTCCTTCCTTAATTGTTCTCTTGTAGTTGTAGAATTCTTCTTCTCTTGTAATTTCTTTGTGTTGTTAGTTTTATTTTATGAACTTTCTTTTGTAGATCTACATTTCTTCTTTAATGCAATTGGTAAGTTCTTTGTTGTTTCATAATTGTTTTCCTTTCTATTGTTGATCTCTTGCTATTCTAGTTAGATCTCTCTTTAATTCTTGCAATTCATGTTGTTTACTTTTATTGCCTTCTATGTGTTTGATGAAATGCTTCTTCTAGTTATTAGTTAGATTTTGTTCCTCTTGGCCTAGGTAGAGTAATTAGTGACACTTGAGTTATCAAGCTCTTTTGTTGATTGATAATTAGAGATTACTAATTGACTTGGATACCACTAAAGCTAGTCTTTCCTTAGGAGTTGGCTAGGACTTGTGGAATCAAGTTAATTCATCCACTTGACTTTCCTCCATGTTTAGAGGTTAACTAAGTGGTAGCAATGGATAATTCTCATCACAATTGAGGAGGATAGCTAGGATAGGACTTCTAGTTCTCATACCTTATCAAGAGCTTTGTTAGTTGTTAGTTTATTTTCATTGCCATTTATATTTCTTGTTCCTTATTCCCAAAACCCCAAAACATACCTCAACCAATAACAAGAACACTTTATTGTAATTCCTAGGGAGAACGACCCGAGGTTTAAATACTTCGGTTTATAGATTTTAGGGGTTTGTATTTGTGACAAACAAATTTTTGTATGAAAGGGTTATTTGTTGGTTTAGAAACTATACTTGCAACGAGACTTCATTTGTAAATTCTAAACCATCGAAAAATCAATTCATCACGTCGCTGTGCGACTTCGCTGGTCACGCGTACGCGTCAGTCATGCGTGCGCATCGCTGTGAAATGCGCCAAGTCACGCGCACGCATAAGCCATGTGTGCGCGTCGATCCTCGCTAGTCAGCTCCTTTGTTTCTTGTGTTCCTTCCACTTTTGCATGCTTCCTTTCCATCCTCTAAGCCATTCCTGTCCTATAAAGCCTGAAAATACTTAACAACATATCACGGCATCGAATGGTAAAAAAGGAAATTAAAAATTGACAATTTAAAGGCTTAGGAAGCAAGTTTTCAATCATAGAATAAAATTAGGAAGGATTTGTAAAACCATGCAATTTGTGTGAATAAGTGTGCGAAGAACTGATAAAATCCACTCAATTTAGCGCAAGATAAACCATAAAATAGTGGTTTATCAATGACCTCTCAATAATGGCACCAATCACTTATAGTCTGCCATTGAAGAGATCACTCACAAGCAAAGAAGACTGTAATACCAGAATTAATTCAGAAAGACAACGCAATCAATCCTTTACCTTATCCCTATCACTGATTCCCTTCTAATATACAAAGTATTTTATTACTTACATGTCTTCATAGTTTCAGATCTCACAACCAACAACCTTCTGATTTCGCCTGACTAAGGCCTGCACGAAAACCATAGCTTTCTTCAAACCATAATCCTCATGGGATCGACCCTGACTCGCTCAGGTATTACTTGGACAACCCAGTGCACTTGTTGGTACAACAGTACGAAGGTGTGGGGATTCGTGCTACCAATTTTTTGGCACCGTTGCTGGGATTGTTCGAGTTTGGACAAACTGACGGATTGTCTTGCTCCCTAGATCAGGTAATTTTTATTTTGTTGAGTCCTTTTTTTATTTTCTTCTTCTTTTTTTCGAAAAATTCAAAAACTTTTTCAAAAATATTTTTTTCTTTTCTTTTTCTAATTTTTGTTCTTGGTTTGAGTCATACCTATTTTCTATTTTCTTTTCCAAAAATTTTAAAACTTTTTTGAAAACCTTTTTCAAGCAGTTTATTTTCAAGCATCCTTAGCTTTTTGTTTGAGTCTTGTTTCAAATTTTAAGTTTGGTGTTTGAGTCTTTATTTTTGTTCTTACAGCAATTTTCGATTTTTTTGTATCTTCCTTTCAAAAATAGTTTTTCTTTGTTTAAATCTTGTGTCAAATCTTTAAGTTTGGTGTCTTCTTGTTATTTTTCTTTAAGTTTTCGAAAATTTCTTTTCGGTTTTCTAAAAATTTTAAGTTTGGTGTTGTTTTTATGTTCTTGTGTTCTTTGAGTCTTTGAGTTTTGTCCTTTGTGTTCTTATTAGTCTTCATAGTGTTCTTGAGTCTTTTTTATATTTTGATCTTAAAATTTTTAAGTTTGGTATCCCTTTGTGTTTCCCTCCAAAATTTTCGAAAATAAGGTGCACTAGATCTAAAAATTTTAAGTTTTGAGTCTTTTACTTGTTTTTCTCTTTCATCATCAAATTCAAAAATAAAAAAATAATATATTTTCTTATCTTTTTACTTAATTTTCGAAAATTTTAAAATAAAAATTCAGATTTCAATTTGAAATTTTTATCTTATCTTATCTTAGTTGTCAATTTTCAAAAAAGTCAAATCTTTTCAAATTTAAAAATCATATCTTTTTCAAAAATCTTATCTTATCTTTTTCAAATTTCAAACTTTAAAATCAAATCTTTTTCAAAATCAAATTTAAAATCTTATCTTTTTCAAATCTTTTCAAATCTTTTTTTTATTTATTTCTTATCTTATCTTTTTCTAATTTCAAATTTCAATTTCAAATCATTTCTCATCTTATCTCTTATCTTATTTTAAATTCAAATCTTTTCTTAACCACTTCTCTTCTCTCTCTTCTTTTTCAAAACTTCCTAACTAGCTATTCTCTCTTTATTTTCGAAAAATCTTTCTTCTTCCTTCTCTTCTATTTTTGAAAATTTAACATTTAACTTTTAAATCTTTTTAAATTATTAACTTAATTTTCGAATTTAATTATTAAATAAAATAAAAATAAAAATATTTCAATTCTTATTTATCTCTTTCTTCTCTTTTCTATTTATATTATTCGAACTCTACTTTCTCTCGTCTTCCTTCACTTTTATTTCTCTCTTCTTCTTGTTTCTTCACATCTCACCGGAAGCTATTTGGTCCAAGTGGCACAAAAAACTTTCTTCTTTTCTTTCTTTTCCTTTCTTGTTTATGACTAAGAATAGGGATAAAGAACCCCTCTTGACTTCTGATCCTGAACCTGAGAAAACTCTAAGAAGGTGTCTACATCAAGCTAGAACACAACACTCCGGAAGAAACCTTTCAGAAAACTTTGAACAAGAAATAAGAGACATGGCCGAACCTGAAGGTGATGCCAGAAAGGTTCTTGGTGACTTTACCATGCTTACCTCTGACTTTTATGGCAGAAGTATCTCTGTACCTGCCATTGGAGCTAACAATTTTGAGCTTAAGCCTCAGTTAGTCTTTCTTCTACAGCAGAACTGCAAGTTCCATGGACTTCCAATGGAAGATCCACATCAGTTTTTAGCTGAGTTCTTACAGATCTGTTATACTGTAAAGACTAAAGGAGTTAATCCTGAAGTCTACAAGATGATGCTCTTTCCCTTTGCTGTAAGAGACAGAGCTAAGCTATGGTTGGATGCCCAACCAAGAGAGAGTCTTGACTCTTGGGAAAAGCTGGTTAATGTTTTTCTGGCTAAATTCTTTCCTCCTTAAAAGATGAGCAAAATTAGAGTGAAAGTTCAAACCTGCAGACAATGAGAAGGTGAATCTCTCTATGAAGCTTGGGAAAGATACAAGCAACTAATAAGGAGATATCCTCCTGACATGCTCTCAGAATGGTCTATCATAGGCGTGTTCTATGATGGTCTATCTGAGATGTCCAAAGTTTCATTGGACAGCTCTGCAGGTGGATCACTCCACTTGAAGAAAACACATGCAGAAGCTAGAAAACTCATTGAGATGGTTACAAACAACCAATTCATGTATACTTTTGAAAGAAATCTTGTAAATCATGGGATCTCTCAAAAGAAAGGAGATCATGAAGTTGAAACTCTGAATGCCATATTGGCTCAGAATAAGATCTTGACTCAGCAAGTCAATATGATCTCCCAGCATTTGACTGGAATGCAAAATGCAGTTGGCAGTGCTTAGGAAGCTTCTTCTGAAACAGAAGCTTATGATCCTGATCAACCCACCATCGAGAAGGTGAATTATATGGGAGAACCCTATGGAAACACCTACAATCCTTCATGGAGGAATCATCCTAACTTCTCATGGAAGGATCAACAGAAACCTCAACAAGGTTTCAATAACAATCAAGGTGGAAGGAACCAGAATAGGTTCAATAACAGACCACCATTCCCATCTTCTCAAGGGAACATGGAAACCTCTAAGCAGAGCCTCTTTGACTTAGTCACTCTGGTTTCCAGCTTCTCAAAGATCACTTATAGTTTCATAAATGAAACAAGGTCCTCCATTAGAAACTTGGAGGTACAGGTTGGTCAACTGAACAAGAGGATCCCTGAGACTCCTCCAGACACTCTTCCAGTAACACTGAGGTGAATCCAAGAGAAGAGTGCAAGGCTATAACCATGGAGGTAGTGGTCGAATCAGAGAAGAATGGGGTGGCATTGAACGCTAGTGAAGGACATATCACTAGGCATTCAACGCCCAATCTGGCAGCAAGCCTAGCACTGAACGCCAGTGAGGAATCCCTCACTGAGCGTTCAACGCCCATCCTGGCAGCAGAGCTGGTATTGAACGCTAGTCAGGGAGCACTGGCTGGGCGTTCAACACCCAAACACACAGGCTTTCTGGCGCTGAATGCCAGTGAGGAACCACTCACTAGGCGTTCAACACCCACACACCGAGGGAAGCTGGCGTTGAACGGCTGCAAGGACATCCTTGCTGGGCATTCAACGCCCAAAACACTAGAGGGATTGGCGTTTAACGCCAGTAGGGGTGGACAACAAGGGCGTTTAAAAAAGCTCACAGAGCTGGCGTTAAACGCCAGTGAAAGCACACCCTTTGAGTGCTTAATTCCCACTCAAGAACCCTCTATCCCAGAACCAAAGGAAACCGTAAAGACTATTGAGGTTCCTTTGAATGCACTTCTGTAGTGTATGAGTTCTGATGACTACTCATCCTCAGATGAGGATGAAGATATTAGGGAAGAGCACGTTGCTCGGTACCTTGGAGCTCTTATGAAGCTGAATGCCAAGTTATTTGGTACAAAGCCTCTGGTGGAAGAACCTCCACTGCTCTCCAAAGAACTCCATGCTTTAGTTTAGCAGAGGCTCTATGACCTTTGACAAGGCTGTATGTGACCTAGGGTCAAGCATCAACCTTATGCCACTCTCTGTAATGGAGAAGCTGGGAATCTTTGAGGTACAAGCTACACATATCTCATAAGAGATGGCAGACAAGACAATGAAGAAGCCATATGGCTTAATAGAGGATGTCCTGGTAAAGGTTGAAAACCACTACATCCTTGCAAACTTTATTATCTTGGACATTGGAGATGATGAGGATGACTCTGTCCTCCTTGGAAGACCTTTCCTAGCTACTGCCAATGCTATCATTGATATGGCTAAGGGATAACTGACTCTACAACTACGGAAGGACCACATCTTATTCAAGATGCCTCATCCCAACTCTCCTTCAAATAAAAGAGAGATAACTGTGCAACACTTAGTATTGTAATCCTCTCTTTCTGTGCAGAGCTCTGCAGAGCCCCCAGACATCAGTTCTAAGTTTGGTGTTGGGCAGCCCTCAACAAGCTCTAAGCACAAAGGTACTAAGAAGAAAGTACCTAAAGGCTGGTGGGACAAGAAAGTCCCAACTGAAGGCCTCTCACCTGGCATGAGAGCTGTCTTCACTAAGAAGCCAGTCTTACCACATATAGTGAGTCGTGTCCTGTCTTTAGAGCATGTGGAGCTCATTCATGAGAAGACAGGAAGAAGGTTCACTACAAGGGGCAAAAATTTGAGCCCATACTCACCTCCGAAAGGAGCTAAACGTCAAGCTAATAATGTTAAAGAAGCTCTTGTTGGGAGGCAAACCAACCTTAATTAATTATTTATTTCCTTTTATTGTGTTTTGTTTTTCTTTTAGAGTCATGATCATATGCAGCCATCAGAACAAAGACAGAATTTCACAGCAGTAAAAATAGAATACTCTGGATGGAGTGTTAAAGTTGAACGCTAGCCAGGGTATCCCTGTTGGGCGTTCAACGCCCCTCATGGGCAGCATTACTAGCGTTGAATGCCAGTCAGGGAGCAGCCCCTGGGCGTTCAAATGCCAGTGCAGAGAAGCAGGGAATCTGGATTTCCTAGCCTCTTAGGACCAGTGGGTCCCACAACATCTTTCACCTACCCCACTTACTTTCACACTTCTCCATACATACTTCCCTATAAACCCTAGCCCAATTACATCCATTTTACTTTTTCAAACCCATCATAACTCCCACCAACCCCCACCCACTTTAAAATCAAATTTCCCACCCAAAACCCAACCCATGGCCGAACACTACCCATCACCACTCCTATAAATACCCCACTTCATAACCCTTCATACACACATCTTTCATACACTCATAACACCCACAAGGCCGAGCCCTCTCTCTCCCTCTATCTTCCTCTAATTTCTTCTTCTTCTACTCTATTCTTCTCTTTTCTTTATTTTTGCTCCAGGATGAGCAAAGTTTTAAGTTTGGTGTGGGAAAAGCATAGCTTTTTTTCTTTCTATTACCATTCATGGCGCCCAAAGTTGGAGAATCCTCTAGAAAGAGGAAAGGAAAGGTAGTAACCACTCCCTCTGAATCTTGGGAGATGGAGAGATTTATCACCAAAGCTCATGAAGACTACTTCTATGAAGTAGTGGCAGAGAAGAAAGTGATCCCTGAGGTCCCTTTCAAGCTCAAAAAGAATGAGTATCCGAAAATCTGAAGAGAGATCCGGAGAAGAGGTTAGGAAGTCCTAACCAATCCAATTTAGGATGTTGGGATTCTCATGGTGCAAGAGTTCTATGCTAATGCATGGGTTACTAAAAATGATGACACTAGTGTGAACCTGAAACCAAGGAATTGGAACACCATGGTTCGAGGGAGAATATTAGATTTCAGCTCGGAAAGTGTGAGGTTGGCGTTCAACTTGCCTCTAATGCAAGGAGATCCTCATCCTTACACTAGGAGAGTCAACTTTGATAAGAGATTAGATTAAGTGCTCTCAGACATCTGTGTGAAAGAAGCACAGTGGAAAAGAGATTCCCAAGGCAAGCCCATTCAACTAAGAAGGGTTGACCTTAAGCCCATAGCTAGAGGATGGTTAGAATTCATCCAAAGATTATCATTCCCACTAGCAATCGGTCAGAAGTGACTGTTGACAGAGCCATTATGATCCATTGCATCATGATTGGAAGTGAGGTGGAAGTATATGAGGTGATTCCTCAAGAATTGTATAAGATAGTTGAGAAGCCTTCCACCAATGCAAGGTTGGCATTCCCACACCTCATCTGTGATCTATGCAATTTATCTGGAATTATTATAGAAGGAGATATCTCCATTGGGGAGGATAAGCCCATCACTAAGAAGAGGATGGAGCAGACTAGTGAGCATGCACAAGAGCCTGTGCAACCGCCTCAGTATAAGATCCCTAAGATGCCTTAAGGGATGTATTTTCCTCCTCAAAGCTATTGGGATCAATGGCAGACTTCTCTTGGAGAACTAAGCACTAACATGGAGCAATTGAGGGTGGAGCATCAAGAGCACTCCATCACCCTCAATGAAATAAGAGAAGATCAAAGAGCCATAAGGGAGGACCAAAGGGCTATGAGGGAAGAGCAACAAAGGCAAAGGAATGACATAGAAGAGATCAAGCATCACATTGGATCCTCAAGGGGGAGTACTAGCCGCCACCATTAAAGGTGGACTCATTCTCTTTTACTTCTTTTTCTTTTATTATTTTTCTATTTTTTGTTATGTTTTATTTGTTCTCTTGTTCTTGTTGCATGATTATTTGCATTTATGCCTTAAAGTTGCAAAATATTCCATATATCTCTCACCTTGCTAAAAAGAAAATTTTATTTGAAAAGAATTGAGAGATGCATTAATTTCAAGTTTAAAATAAGAATAGTTTAATTATGTTGATGTGGTGATATTGCTTTTATTTCTTGAATGTATGAATGAGCAGTGCATATTTGAAGTTGAGATTTTAGAATGTTGGCTCTTGAAAGAATAAGGAAAAAGGAAAAGTATTATTGGTAATCTGAAAAATCAATAATATTGATTCTTGAAGCAAGAAAAAGCAGCAAAAAGAAAAATAAAAAGCTTGCATGCGAAAAAAAAAAGTGGCAAAAAAAAAAAAATAGAAAAAAAAGCAAGCAGAAAAAGCCAATAGCTCTTTAAACCAAAAGGCAAGAGCAAAAAGCCAATAATCCTTTAAACCAAAAGGCAAGGGTAAAAGGATCCAAGGCTTTGAGCATTAATGGATAAGAGGGCTGGTGCACGAATTATAAATCACACTTTTCACAACTCGTACCACTAACCAGCAAGTGCACTGGGTCGTCCAAGTAATACCTTACATGAGTAAGGGTCGATCCCACGAAGATTGTCGGCTTGAAGCAAGCTATGGCTATTTTGTAATTCTTAGTCAGGAAATTAGTGATAAAAAATGATTGGGTTTATGAAGAGTAAATAGCATAAATTAAATAATACTTGTTATGCAGTAATGGAGAACAAATTGAGGATTTGGAGATGCTCTGTCTTCCAAATCTCTGCTTTTCTACTGTCTTCTTCTTCACGCACGCGAGGCTCCTTCCATGGCAAGCTGTATGTTGGTGGATCACTGTTGTCAATGGCTACCATCTGTCCTCTCAGTGAAAATGGTCCAAATGCGCTGTCACCACACGGCTAATCATCTGTCGGTTCTCACTCATGTTGGAATAGGATCCATTGATCCTTTTGCGTCTGTCACTACGCCTAGCACTCGTGAGTTTGAAGCTCGTCACAGTCATCCCTTCCCAGATCCTACACGAAATACCACAGACAAGGTTTAGACTTTTCGGATCTCAGGAATGGCCGCCAATAGTCCTAACTTATACCACGAAGACTCTGATCATGAACCAAGAGGCTAAGAGATATACACTCAATTTAAGGTAGAATGGAAGTGGTTGTCAGGCACGCGTTCATAGGTTGAGAATGGTGATGAGTGTCACGGATTATCACATTCATCAGGATGAAGTGCGAGTGAATATCTTAGAATAGAAACAAGCGTGTTTGAATAGAAAACAGAAGTACTTGCATTAATTCATCGAGACACAGCAGAGCTCCTCACCCCCAATCATGGTTTTTAGAGACTCGTGTCGTCAGAAATACAATATGAAACGTGTAAATGTCATGAGATGCAAAATAAATCTCTAAAAGTAGTTTAAATACTAAACTAGTAACCTAGGTTTACAGAAAATGAGTAAACTACGATAGATAGTGCAGAAATCCACTTCTGGGGCCCACTTGGTGTGTGCCGGGGTTGAGACTTGAGCTTTACACGTGCCTAGGCTGTTTCTGGAGTTAAATGCCAGATTGTAACCTGTTTTGGGCATTTAACTCCAACTTGTAACCTGTTTCTGGCGTTTGATGCCAGAATGGAACATGGAACTGGTGTTAAACGCCAGTTTACGTCGTTTATCTTTGAGCAAAGTATGAACTATTATATATTGCTGGAAAGCCCTGGATGTCTACTTTCCAACGCAATTAAGAGCGCGCCAGTTGGACTCTTGTAGCTCCAGAAAATCCATTTCGAGTGCAGGGAGGTCAGAATCCAACAGCATTTGTAGTCCTTTTTCAGCCTCTGAATCAGATTTTTGCTCAGGTCCCTCAATTTCAGCCAGAAAATACCTGAAATCACAGAAAAACACACAAACTCATAGTAAAGTCTAGAAATGTGAATTTTTCCTAAAAACTAATAAAAACATAGTAAAAACTAACTAAATCATACTAAAAACTACCTAAAAACAATGCCGAAAAGCGTATAAATTATCCGCTCATCAAGGGCCTAAAGGAATAAAATCCTGGCCTAAGTGGCTCAACCAAGCTGTCCCTAACCATGTGCTTGTGGCGTGAAGGTGTCAAGTGAAAAGCTTGAGACTGAGCGGTTAAAGTCGTGATCTAAAGCAAAAAGAGTGTGCTTAAGAACTCCGGACACCTCTATCTGGGGACTCTAGCAAAGTTGAGTCACAATCTGAAATGGTTCACCCAGTTAAAGTGTTTGTGGCATTATTGTATCCGATGGTAATACTGGAAAACAAGTTGATTAGGATCACGGCCAAGACTCTGAAAGCTTTGTTCAAGAATAAAAAAGAGCTTAACTAGGAGAGTCAATAATATCATCTGGATTCTAAGTTTCTAAAGATGCCAACCATTCTGAGTTTCAATGGATAGTGAGATGCCAAAACTATTCAGAAGCAAAAAGCTATTGAGTCCTGCTCATCTAATTGTAACTAAGCTTCATTGGAAACTTAGAAATTTATTGTATCTTAATTTTCTTTTTATCCTACTGTGTTTTTAGTTGCTTGGGGACAAGCAACAATTTAAGTTTGGTGTTGTGATGAGCGAATATTTTATACGCATTTTGGCATCATTTTCATATAGTTTTTGGTATGTTTTGTTTAGCTTTTTATTAAGTTTTTATAGGTTTTAGCGTTAAATTCATATTTTTGGATTCTATTATGATTTTTTGTGTTTTTTTTTACAATTTCAGGTCTTTTCTGGCTGAAATTGAGGAACTGGAGTAAAAGTCTGATTTAGAGACAGAGAAAGCATTGCAGATGCTGTCCGGATCTGACCTCCTTGCACTCGGAAAAGCTTTTCTAGAGCTACAGAAGGCCAAATGGAGCATTCTCAATAGCTCTAGAAAATTGACTTTCAGAGATTTCCAGAAATGTATAATAGTATATACTTTGCTTCCAATTAGAAGGCCCAAAACTGGCATCCAATGCCAGCTTCCTGCCCCCTTCCAGGCATCCAGCGCCCAAATAGCTGAGACCAGCATCCAAACGCCCAGAAAGGACCCCCTAGCCAGGTTCAACGCCCTAGGAGCCTCATAGCACGTGGATCTTATCAAAGCTCAGTCCAAACACTCACCAAGTGGGCCCCAGAAGTGGATTTTAGCACCAAAAAGACTGTTTTACCCTTACTAGTAATCTATTTTGTATTTAAAGTGTATTTTACATTCTCCATAGGGAGGACGCACACCATACATATTTTTACCGTTGTATTTTACATCAGTATTAGTTTCTAAACCTCTTAGGTTGAGGGGAGGACCCCTGCTGAGTCCTATGAATTAATAAAAGTATTACTGTTTCTTCTTCGATCCGTGTTTGATTAATTCTAAGATGTATATTCGTACTTCAACGTGGTGGATAGGATGATCAGTGACAATCAGCTCTGTTCATCACATTAAGATGAATGTGCCTGATAAACACCCGCGTCTGCTTGGGTTCGTGTGAATACTTCAGTGGAAAGCACACACCACCAGCTTGAATCATACATCTCTCAGACGGCTAATCTACGACTTCGTTTGGGACTTCTCGAGACACCAGTTCAACTGATTTACGGGGAGGTTAGGGCCTCTGTGGTAGAGGCTAGAACCCAATGATGCAGCATTCTCTGATCCAGAAGATCCGACCTTGTCTATGGCGTTTTGAGTGGGATCATTAAGGAGAATGAAGTGTACGTACTTCATTGTCAAGAAGAGATGGATCCACACTAATCCTGGGCTTCAGATCCGGAGAAGTATTGACGACCTCTCAATAAAGGCACTAATCACTTGTAGCCTGACATTGAAGAGATCACTCACAAGCAAAGAAGACAGAAATACCAGAGTTAATTCAGAAAGACAAAGCAACTCCAATCCTTTACCTTATCCCTATCACTGATTCCCTTCTAATATACAAAGTATTTTATTAGTTACATGTCTTCATAGTTTCAGATCTCATAACCAATAACCTTCTGATTTCGCATGACTAAGACCTGCAAGATAACCGTAGCTTGCTTCAAACCACAATCCTCATGGGATCGACCCTGACTCGCTCAGGTATTACTTGGACGACCCAGTACACTTGCTAGTACAATAGTACGAAGGTGTGGGAATTCGTGGTACCAATGAGCGGGGACGGGGAGAGGTTATGGAGGCGGGGGGTGGGGGGCATGTCCCCGCTTCCATGGGACCCGTTGCCACACCAATTTTTTATTTGGTCATACACAGCAATAATTTAATTCATAATTTTTGCCTACGGTTCAATTTGTTTCATTTTTTCTTGTTTAGTGTGCAAAAAATTGCGCACCAAAAATGTATCACTTTCCCAATATATTCATACATTTAAAGGGCATAACTTACCAACCAAAAATGTATTCATACATTTAAGTCCAACTAAAAAGTTCACCTGACCACCAATAAAAAATTACACATTTAACATCTGATGTATGTATATTGCATTTTCACCACAAGCACAAGAGACCACAATGCAATTATAGAAATACAGGATGAAATTGGTTAAAAATCACAAAAATATATGTCATTGTCACATTTTATCACTATCAAAGACATGTGTCCGCTGTATAAAAGACCACCATAATAAAAAAGGATAGGCGTTCCAATTTTCTGGCTATAATGGAGGATTCTTATCCGAAGTGGCATTTTTTGGCTTTTTTTAGTTTTCTTTTTTTCCAAAAAATGTCGCTTCAAGGGTCCCACTTCACAACTCATCTTCCTTGTCTTCTTTTACTTCATTTATGGTGTCTCTTCCTTCTCTTTTTTCTCTCTCTCTCTCTCTCATTGAAACCTTATTCATCTCCTCGAGCTTCCCCAAATTGAGCTTCTTTCTCTTCTTTTAGATCACTCTTGCCATTTTTGCCATCGTTTGCCTGCCTTCTTTCTTTTGTTCTTGCCCTATTCCATTCTTTCTCTTTCTTCAGGAAACCCTCATTCTGATGGAGATCTCATTTTGATTCCACTTCTTTTTTTTTCTCTGGAATTTTAACGCATTTCCTGTAGTGTAAATCATGAAACACTCTCCAGGGATTATGATGGAAATCTGTGGAGTTGTAGAGAGGCGCTGAGGAAGAACGATCGATCGTCATGATGAGATCCTGTAACAGATTTTATCGGAAGAATCTTTTCATTTTCTAGCTGAAGAGGAACGATTGATTGTCATGATGAGATCCAGCAATAGATTTCATCGGAAGGACCTTTTTATTTTCTATTCCATCAGCTCCGGTTTCCTTGTGTCCGCGCAATAGAGCTGTACGGCCGGTCCAGCGAGGGTTCCTGATCTGATCAATTGCCGGAGTGGATCAGAATTTGCCTCGAAGGTATGATATTGTGTTAGATTTGATATAATGCCCCAATTGCTCTGATCTTTTCTTTTTTGTTCATAAAATAAAATATGAAAATCGTTTCCCTTTTTCCCTAATGTTTGTGGCTTTCTGCGATTGTGATTTGTCTTATAGGAGAATATGGGGTGTTATGAAGTGTGTCTGGTCCTGATTTTGAAAAACACAGAGCTAATGTGGCAAATGGGACTGGGTGCTATAGAGGAATCTTGTCTCTAGAGGATTGGTGAGGCTGATTGTATCTACTTTTTTAGGACTAGATTCTGTGGCTATGGTTCTCACTTTTGTTTCAACCATCCCCGTGACCCAGTCGAAGTAAAATTTATAGCTCGTCTGATTTTTAAGTTTGTGGAGAATTTTTTGTTGTGTTATTTTTGCGCTTGATGTGATCATCATTTCTTCTTAGTGTAGTTTGATTTGATATTGGCTATTGAATCAAAAGTTTTTTTGGAAGAGGGGTTTTATTTTGAATCACTATTTTTTTATAATCAATTGAATTCTGAGATTCATACATTTGTGCTCTAGTGGAGTATATCAATTTCATATGTTCCTCTAAAATGATGTAGTTATCAAATTTCTATTATTACTTATACTAAACAGTTGGATTAATCTCAGTTGGTGGTGCTGGTGGTTTACTAAATAGTAAATACAATGATAGACTACCCCTGGTTTGTTTTTCCCTTTTTATTGTTCTAATTCCTGCTCCTACCAATCAGACTACCCCTGGTTTTTTGTATTATGAAAATCTCAGAAATTGGAAAAAACTCCACACTAGCCAGAAGCTCACCGGTATACTATTGTTATATGATGATGATATCAAAGCTATAGTATCACATCATATACCCGTAGTATTCCTGTGGGTTCTTTCTCTTCTTTTGGATCAATCTTGCCACCTCTACCATCGTTCGGCTGCTCTCTTTCTTGTTCTCTTTCTTTCGTTCTTGCCTTATTCCCTTCTCTCTCTTTATTTAGGAAACCCTCATTCTGATGGAGATCTCATTCTGATTCCACTTCTTTTTTCTTCTCTAGAATTTTAACGCATATCTTGTAGTGTGAATCATGAAATGCTCTCCAGCGATTATGATGAAAATCTATGAAGTTGCAGAGAAGTTCTGAGGAGGAACAATCGATTGTCGTGATAAGATCCAACAACAGAAAAGTAGGCACATTTGCCTATTTTCTTTACTGTAGCCAACCAAGACAAGCTACGGTGGCCGCGATTGGCGGTGGGTTTTGAGTATAGGCACATGTGCGCATTGGGAGGCTCGAAAAGACTGTTTGATGGCGGTGGACAAGGAAAAGCTACAAGAAGAATCTGTTATCCGCTGCTTCTACCAGATTGTTCTCAGGTGTGACTACTTTCGCCTCTTCAAGGATTTCAAGGCAAATGATACTCCATTCATCAATCACTCTCTCTTTCTCTGTATCTATATATTTTTTTTCATTTTCAATATTTTGGTTTTTTTCAGCATTGTAGAGATTCTTACACTGTTCCGAATATGGGTCTGTTTTCAGCAGCAGAAAATAGTAAAAAAGAAGGAGCTACTTCTGCTGGATCCTCGTCCACCCTGGTCAAACTGAAGACTTGATACAAAGATGTTGATAATTATATTTCCACTTACGAGCTTCTTATTTTTGAAGAAGCCAAGTTGTAATGACCCAACTTCCAGTACGTCATGATCGTACCAAAACTAAGGCGTTACTAACCTGTTCTCTTTATTAACTATTTAATATTGAGCCTTTAGTTTGATATCGCGTTTCAGTTTTATAGAAAATTCCAAAAAATTTTATTTTTACTAATTAAAATCATAGATCAAAGATCACCAAGTAATAATAATAATAATAATAATCACATAATTATTAATTATAATAAGTATTATACAAAAGAATTCAAATGAAATTCAGATACAACTTCAATCCCTCTGTATAAAATAAAATCTCAATCAATAAAGGCGAGGGAACTCTATGAAAATAACTTAACTTATAAACATTTCCAACTATTCATCCACAGCTTCATACTGAGTCTTCAAACCTGTGTCATTGAAAGGGTAGAAGATTTTGGGGTAAGAACAAACCACACGTTCTCAGTAGGTAATTGAAATGCCATAAAAGTAATGATTAAAATTACAAATAATTAACTTTACTTAAATAAAAATATTTTTGTCAAACCTTTGAAAATAATTCTTAATTTTACTTTAGATAATTAATTACTTTCTTTAAATTTCTAAAACCAAATCAGATCTCAATCACAAAGCTTGTCATACTAACTATCTCTTAGCCACCTAATTAATTTTTAGTCACAACAACAGTTATTAATAACCTCAATACATTCACAACCAATAGCACAAGTAAGAGATTCAATTCAACACACACAAGTTGCAATAAGATAAACAACACAATCACAAACAAGTAATACAAGCAAACACAACCAAATGCATATGTGCAAATATTATGATGCATGTCTGTCCTAAGCAGGCCATGAGCTCATGTGTCGGTTGTCTGCCCGCATCCCGACATTATCCAGTCACGAATCCATGTTATTCTGGATATGATTTTCCAACCCGTGAACAAATAAATAACTACTCTTCTGTGACAGCCTCTGCTCTACTGTGGCAGGAAAATAGATGGATGGAAAATAGACTGCTCTACTGTGGCAGTATCTGCTCTACTGTGGCAAAAATCAAACAAACAAAAATATCTGCTCTACTGTGGCAGACAACGAACTTCCTGCTCTACTGTGGCAGACAACGAACTTCCTGCTCTACTGTGGCAATAATCAAACAAACATCACTCTGCTCTTCTGTGGCAGAAATCAAACAAATATAACTCTGTTCTTCTATGGCAGATGTTAAAGTAATAACTTATCTTTCTTAAGCACTCTTTTTTCTTTGCCTCTTTTATAATTGTGAATACGCAAGTGGGACAAAACCCACGTCCTTGCCAATGACTTTATAAACTGAATACCTTTTCTCAAAAGAATCAGTGAAGTTCTCATCATTAGTTATCATTCTCGTTAATCATCTTCAGTTTCATATTCTTATGCAATATCTCTCTCTTTCTCTATTCAATCATGCTGTACTAACTTTACGACTTCCACTTTTACAACATCTTAACTCGAACCAATTTTAAAACTAATTTTCAATTTAATTCTCTTTCAAATGATTCAAGAAACCGATTTATTTTAATTTTACTAAATACTTTTCAAAATATAACTCTTTTCATATTAAATCAAACTCAAAACATAATTCCTTCCTTAAATATTTCAAACTTGAAACATAAACTTTTCCTTGGTAATTCAAATTCAAAATGGTATAATTTTTTTACTTATCTAAATAAAACTCAAAAAATATAATTTCTATAAATTCAAATCTTTTTAAATAACATTTCAACAAAGCCTTAAGATTTTATAAAATTTTGGCAGCACCTCTCCTAAAACTCGGACTTAGCCACCCTTACGGGTTCCCTCTTTCTCCACAAATCCCCAACCCTTTATCAGTGGTTATCATAACAACAAAATCTCAATAATCATCTCATTATAAATTAGTTTAACGACCAACATCCTAACATCAATTAAAATCAGAGTTTCGATACACCATTCTTTAAAAGTAAACTGGTCCAGCTTTAAGAATTCATAACTAATGTTCTAAACACCAACCTTTCATATTTTTAGTTATTTTTAAAGTTATTTAATTATTATCAAAGTTACTATTTTATTCTAAAAATCAAATTTCATGAAAATAGTTCAGTAATCAACCTTCAATCCTTTAACCGTCCTCAAAATCAACTCTAGTTAACCTTAATTCAACAATAACAACCGTCACAGCACCATCAAGCAAATCAATCGATAATAACCAACTCAGCATAATAAGATAAAATCAGGATTCTCTACAATTCCAAGACAACCAGAGAACTAATAACAATCATAACCTTAAACCACAATCATTCTCATTAGTTAATCATTCACGATAATAAAACCAGTCTTAATCACAACCATAATCTAAATTCCATTTATCAATTATCAAAATGTCAGATTTTCAATAATTAACCATCATATTTCAATTTGATAAGTAACATTAAATAAATCACCATTCATAGCCACATTTCAACCAATTCCAACCCGTCGCAAGTCCTTTTCACAGCCATTCCAATATATTAAAATTCCAATTCAGTATCAAAAAATTCAAAATAATTTATTCAAGATCAGAATCTCAGCCAATTCATCACAAAAATCAATAATTCAAAATACAATTCACAACCGTATCTAATTTCACTTATAATTTAGAGTCATCACAACCGCATCCAAAACTAGTCATAATTCACAATAATCACAACAGCTAACTATTCTCAAACACATTTGAAGCTGTTAGAATATAATTAGGATCAATTAAGATCAATTAGTATTATTTAGTATATCTGAATATTTATTATAGGAGATTATGTCTTTATTATTACGATTCTCTTAGTACCTATAAATATCCTTTTATATTGTATCATTCCAGACAACTTGAATAGATAACTTGAATACACTCAATAATACACAAATCCTTTCTCTAGTTTAATCTCTTGTTTCTAACACAAGAAATTCACATCAATTAATCAATTCTTAACCATTATTAACTATTTGCAATTATCCAATTAACTTTGTAGGCATTCTAAATTAAAAAACGTTTAACTTTAAAAATAAATCCCCTACCTCAGAGTGTCAAAATCCATAGAAATTGGGAATGCTACAATCATCAACAACAACTTTAATAGCAGCCATATCATCTCAAAGTAGTAGCAGTAATAGTTTGGCATCTCCGATCGATGGCAGCAGCATTCTATTAGATTTTGGCATCCGTTCTATCCCCTTGGCAGCAACCACAGTGGTTGTGGGTAGCTCCAATAGTAATTTCTGGCACTCGTTTTGTTTCCTCGGTAGCAACCATGGTGGTTTTGAGCAACTCCAGTGACGGTGGAAGGCCTAGCATCAGCCAAACAGCAGCAGTAACAATTCAGAGTAAAGCCAGAGCAAGGCCAAAGCAACATCAACTCCAGCAGCGGTAGTGGCGCTCGTCAGATTCCAAAACCCAGAAGTATAAGCAGAATTGGCGAGCCTTTCCATTCGATCCTCCAGCAATGATTTTAGCGGTGCAGCGGTTGGAGATGGCGATGACTTCCATTGACGGCAGTGGCAGTGAAGAGACATGGCGGCGGTGACAGAAGACTTCTCCTTTGATGAGCGGATATTTTATACGCTTTTGGGCATAGTTTTCATATAGTTTTTAATGTGTTTTGTTTAGTTTTTTTTTTAGTTTTTACAGGTTTTAGTGTTAAATTCACATTTTTGGATTCTACTTTGAGCTTGTGTGTTTTTGTACAATTTCAGGTAATTTCTGGCTGAAATTGAAGAGTTGGAGCAAAAGTCTGATTCAGAGACAGAGAAAGCACTACAGGTGTTGTCCAAATTTGACCTCCTTGAACTCGAAAGAGCTTTTCTGGAGCTACAAAAGTCCAAATTAAGCGTTCTTAACGGTTATAGAAAGCTGACTTTTAGAGATTTCCATCAATGTATAATAGTCTATACTTTGCTTGGTATTAGAAGGCCCAAAACTGGCATCCAACGCCAGCCTCCTGCCCCCTTCCAGGTGTCCAGTGCCGAAGGAGCAAAACCCAGCGTCCAAACGGCCAAAGAGGACCCCCTAGCTAGCGTTTCATGCCCTAGAAGCCTCATAGCACGTGGATCTTAAAGTTCAGCCCAAACACTCACCAAGTGGGCCCCAAAAGTAGATTTTAGCACTAAAAACACTGTTTACCCTTACTAGTCATTAGTTTAGTATTTAAGGGATTTGATTTATGTTATTCGAACACTTTTACCATCTTTACCATACTTTACATGTTTAACATTGTATTTCCCTTCAGTATGAGTCTCTAAACCTCCTTGGTTGAGGGGAGGAGCCCTACTGAGTCCTATGAATTAATAAAAGTATTACTGTTTCTCTTCGATCCATGTGTGATTAATTTTAAGATGTATATTCGTACTTCAACATGGTGAATAGGATGATCAGTGACAATCAGCTCTGTTCATCATACTAAGACAAACATGCTTGACAAACACCCACGTCTACTTGGGTTCATGAGAATACTTCAATGGAAAGCACAAACCACCAGCTTGAATCATACATCTCTCAGACGGCTAATCCACGACTTCGTTGGGGACTTCTCAAGACACCAGTTTAGCTGATTTACGGGGAGATTAGGGTCTCTGTGGTAGAGGCTAGAACCCAAAGATGTAGCATTCTCTGATCCAGAAGATCTAACCTTGTCTGTGCCATTTTGAGTATGATCATTAAAGAGAATGGACTGTACGAGCTTTACTCTTAAGCATAGATGGATCCACACTAACGCTGGGGTTCAGATCCGAAGGAGTATTGACGACCTCTGAATAAAGGCGTTAATCACTTACAGCCTGCCATTGAAGAGATCACTCAAAAGCAAAGAAGACAGTAATACTAGAGTTAATTCAGAAAGACAAAGCAACTCCAATCCTTTACCTTATTCCTATTACTGATTTTAATTTATACAATATTCCTATTATTCATTGCCCTTGCATCAATCCAACTGAATTCTGAATCTGCATGACTAAGACCTACAGGATAGCCATAGCTTGCTTCAAACCACAATCCTCGTGGGATCGACCCTGACTCGCTCATGTATTACTTGTACGACCCAGTGCACTTGTTGGTACAGCAGTACGAAAGTGTGGTGATTCGTGCACCAAGGTTTGGCGCCGTTGCCGGGGATTGTTCGAGTTTGAACAAACTGATGGATTGTCTTGCTCCCGAGATCAGGTACTTTATTTTTTGATCATTTTTAATTGAGTCTTTTGATTTTTGTTGGGTTTTTTATTTTTATTTTTCTCTTCTTTATTTTCGAAAAAAAATTTAAAACTTTTTCAAAAGATATTTTTATTTTCTTTGTTTAATTTTTATTCTTGGTTTGAGTCTTACCTGTTCCTGTCCTTCAATTCGAAAAATTTTAAAACTTTACCAAAAACCTTGATCTTTTTTGTCACTATTCTTCTTTTTATTTGAGTTTGTGTTCTTGTTCTTGGTTAAAATTTTCGAAAACTTTGAGTCTTTCTTTCCAAAAACTTTTCAAAATTAGTTTCTTTTATTTAATTCTTGTGTCAAATCCTTAAGTTTGGTGTTTTCTTGTATTTTTCTTTTAATTTTTCGAAAATTTTATGTTAGATGTTCAAAAGTTTTAAGTTTGGTGTTCTTTTCTTGTGTTCTTTAAATTTTTGAGTCTTGTTCTTGGTATTCTTGTCAATCTTCAAAGTATTCTTGTTTTTCCTTGTGTTTTGATCTTAAAATTTTTAAGTTTGGTGTTCCTTGGTGTTCTTTAAATTTTCGCATCATAGGGTGTTTTAGATCTAAAAATTTTAAGTTTGGTGTCATTTTGTTGTTTTTCTCTTTCATCATTAATTTCAAAAGTAAAAAAAAAAATATCTTTTCTATCTTATTTTTAATTAATTTTAAAAAATTCACAAAAAAATTCAAATTTCAATTTTAAATTTTTTATCTTATCTTATCTTAATTTTTAAATTTCAAAAATCAAATCTTTTCAAAATCATATCTTTTTCAAAATCTTATCTTATCTTATTTCAAAATTAAAATTTCAAAATTCAAAATTTCAAAATCCAATTTTTTTCAAAATTCAATATTTAAATTTCAAATTTCAATTTTCAAAATTAAACCTTTTCAAAAATTCAAATCTCTTTCAGATCTTTATCTTACCTTACTGACTTTTTCAAAATTCAAATCTTAAATTTAAATATTTTCTTAATTAATTACTTATCTTCTCTCTCTTCTTTTTCAAACTTCCTAACTAATTCTTCTCTCTCCTAAATTTTCGAAATATCCTCTTCTACTCTTCTTTCTTCTTTTTCGAATTTCATTCCTTTTAAATAATTAATTTTAATTTCAGATTAAATAATTAAATAAATAAAATATTTCTTGTTCTACTTCTTCTACCTCTTCTACCTCTCTCCTTCTTTTCTACTTCTATTTCTTCTTCTACCTCTTCTACCTCTCTCCTTCTTTCTCTTCTTCTACCCTTCTTCATCATGAACTAAAATGGGAATGAAGAGTTCAGAAGAACTCTGAGATCTTATAAAAATCCCACTGCTGACTTCTATGGAAGAAGTATTAGCATACCTCACATAAGAGCAAGTAGCTTTGGACTCAACCCTCATCTTATTACTCTAGTGCAGCAAAACTACCAATATTCTGGGCTTTCTCAAGAAGAACCTACAGAATTCCTGGCAGATTTCTTAAAGATTGCTGACACAGTACACAGTAAGGGAGTAGACCAAGATGTCTATAGACTGTTGCTTTTTTCTTTTGCTATAAAGGATCAAGCAAAAAGGCGGTTGGATAACTAGCCTAAAGCTAGCTTGAAAACTTGGAAACAGTTAGTAGACAAGTTTTTAAATCAAGACATCTTCTATTATGGACTTTCAGACATGGCTAGAATGTCTTTGGACCACTTTGCTGGTAGTTTGATACACATGAGAAAGACCATTAGAGAGGCTCAAGAGCTTATTGAGATAGTTGTCACTAATCAGCATCTGTACTCATCTGCTGAGACCTCTATAAAAAGAGAGGTTAAGGCAGTGTCTGCTGAGCCTAACCCTTCAGAACAGGATGGCCCATTGACTAGAAGAGGCTTTGCAAGTAACTACTGGACTTGCAAGAGGCTTTGCAAGAAACTCAGGCTACTAACAGGAATGTAGAAGCCCAGCTGAGTAAAAAAAGGCAGCAGTTATCTAAGCAGATAACAAAAGAATGCCAGGCTATTCAACTGAGAAGTGGGAAATCCTTAAATACCCAACCTCAGTACAATAAGAAGGGAAAAGAACAACTGGCAGCAGATAGCCAGGTCTCTGCATAGGATAACTCTGGGCATTCAAACACACAGGATGGTATCACTCTTGGCGTTGAACGCTAGGAAAGGGTAAAGACTGGGTGTTTAAATGCCCAAGGAGGCAGCACCCTTGGCGTTGAACGCCCACAAGGGGATGATGCCCCTGGTGTCAAACGCAAGGAAGGGGGCAGCAACATGGGCGTTGAATGCCCATGCAAGGGAGGCTAGTCACTCACTAATAGCAACCCTCCTAAGCAAGCTACTAACCCCCCTTCCAAGACACATGGCATTCACCCTTCATCAACCAAGGTTGATGAGTATAAGGCTAAGATGCCATTCCCTTAGAAACTCTATCAAGAGGAGGAAGATAAATAATTTGCCCACTTTGCGGATTATCTCAGAACATTAGATATCAAGATTCCTTTTGCAGAGGCTCTTGAACAGATACCTTCTTATGCTAAGTTCATGAAGGACATTTTAAGTCATAAAAAGGATTGAAGAGAGACAAAAATAGTCCTCCTCACTGAAGAGTGCAGTGCAATCATTCAAAATAGCTTACCAGAGAAGCTTAAAGATCCTGGAAGCTTTATGATTCCATGCACTCTGGGTGATGCTTGTACAAGGACAGCCTTATGTGACTTTGGAGCAAGCATCAACCTAATATCTGCTTCATTAATAAGGAAGCTTTGTTTGACTAATGAAGTCAAACTAACCTGCATATGCCTTCAACTTGCTGATGGTTCTATTAAGATACCATCAGGAGTAATTGAAGACATGATTGTCAGGGTTGGACCTTTTACTTTTCCCACTGACTTTGTGGTGTTGGATATGGAAGGACACAAGAGTGCATCCCTTATCCTAGGAAGACCCTTCTTAGTTACAGGATAGACCCTCATTGATGTTAAAAAAGTGGAAGTAACCCTAAGAGTCAACGAGGAAAAGTTCGTACTGAATGCTGTCAAAGCTATGCAGCATCCAGACATCCCTGAGGAATGCATGAGCATTGACCTCATTGATTCCCTGGTGGAAGAGGTCAACATGGCCGAATGTCTCAAGGAAGGGCTAAATGATATCCTTGATGATATCCAGCCTGATTCAGAGGAACCTCTAGAAACCTCCGAGGAAACGGAGAAGCCTCCAAAGCTTGAGCTTAAGCCATTACCTTCCTCCCTGAAATATGCATTTCTGGGAGATGGAGATACTTATTCTGTGATCATAAGCTCTGCCTTAGAACCACAAGAAGAAGAAGCACTAATTCAAGTGCTCAAAACACATAGGACCGCCCTTGGGTGGACTATAAGTGACCTTAAGGGCATTAGCCCAGCACGATGCATGCATAAAATCCTATTGGAGGACAATGCCAAACCAGTGGTGCAACCACAAAGGCGATTGAATCCAGCTATGAAGGAAGTAGTGCAGAAGGAAGTCATTAAACTCTGGGAGGTTGGGATCATTTATCCCATTTCTGATAGCCCCTGGGTGAGCCATGTCTAAGTTGTTCCCAAGAAGGGAGGCATGACAATGGTTCATAATGAAAAGAATGAACTGATCCTTAAAAGGATAGTTACAGGGTGGCGTATGTGCATTGACAATAGAAGACTCAATGACGCCATCAGAAAGGATCATTTTCCTTTACCATTTATTGACCAAATGCTGGAAAGACTAGCATGTCATGCTTTTTATTGTTTCCTGGATGGATATTCCAGATACAATCAAATAGCAGTGGATGCACAGGATAAAGAGAAAATAGCATTCACATGCTCATCGGGCGTTTTTGCCTACAGGCGAATGCCATTTGGCCTGTGCAATGCACCTGCTACCTTTCAGAGATGTATGTTATCCATCTTCTCTGATATGATAGAGAAGTTCCTTGAAGTGCTCATAGATGACTTCTCTATTTTTAGAGACTCATTTGACTCCTGCCTTGATCATCTGACCCTAGTTCGAAAAAGATGCCAAGAGACAAACCTAGTTCTAAACTCGGAGAAATGCCACTTCATGGTAACTGAAGGCATTGTTCTTGGGCATCGGATCTCAAATAAGGGGATAGAAGTAGATCAAGCCAAGGTGGAAGTAATAGAATGCTTGCCGCCACCTACTAATGTCAAGGAAATCAGAAGTTTCCTAGGACATGCAGGATTTTACAGGAGGTTCATAAACGATTTTTCTAAAATCACAAAACCCCTGTGCAATCTCTTGGCCACTGATGTTCCATTCATCTTTGACCAAGAATTCCTGCAAGCTTTTGAAATCCTGAAAGCCAAGCTTGTCACTGCTCCTATCATCTCTGCACCTAAGTAGGACTTGCCATTTGAACTAATGTGTGATGCCAGTGATCATGCAATTGGCGCAGTCCTAGGACAGAGGCATGACAAGCTTTGTATGTCATTTACTATGCTAGTCGTGTACTAAATGATGCACAGAAAAACTACACTACTACAGAAAAGGAGCTACTTGTAGTGGTTTATGCGATTGACAAGTTCAGATCCTACTTAGTAGGATCTAAGGTCATTATCTATACTGACCATGCCGCTCTAAAGTATCTACTCACTAAGTAGGACTCTAAGCCCAGACTTATAAGATGGGTATTACTCTTGCAAGAGTTTGATATAGAAATTAGAGACAAAAAAGGCACAGAAAATCAAGTGGCTGACTACTTGTCTAGGATTGAGCCAGTAGCAGGGACTTCTTCACCCTCCATTGACATATCCGAATCCTTTTCAGATGAGCAACTCTATGCCATCCGGACAGTACCTTGGTATGCAAACATTGCAAATTACAAGGTTATATGGTTCATTCCCAAAGAGTTTACCAGGCAGCAAGCTGGAAACTCATGCATGATGCAAAATATTACCTATGGGATGAACCATATCTCTTTAGGAGATGCTCGGATGGAATAATCCAACGCTATGTTTCTGTAGAAGAGGCACAGAGAATGCTATGGCATTGCCATTGCTCAGACTATGGAGGACACTTTGGAGGTGAGCGGACAGCCACCAAGGTTCTCCAAAGTGGCTTTTATTGGCCTAATCTCTTTAAGGATTCTAGAGAGTTCTTCCGTAACTGTGATAATTGCCAAAGGGCTGGCAATCTCCCTCATGGTCACAGCATGCCTCAGCAAGGAATCCTAGAGATTAAGTTGTTTAACATTTGAAAATGCAAAGAGATTAAGAAAAAGGCAAAGAGGTGGCATGACAAGAAGATAGCTTCCAGAGTCTTTGAACCAGGACAGAAGGTCCTGCTCTTTAACTCAAGACTCAAATTCTTTTGTGGGAAACTCAAATTCTGTTGAAAAGGACCATATGTGATTACTAGAGTATCCCCCTTATGGGCACATAGAACTTAAAGGTAAAGATCCTGACACAAGGTTCGCTTGCTGGGAGGCAACCTAATATTCACTCATACATTATTAATTTTCTGGTTGTTTCTATTTTAATTAGTTTTCTTTTCAATTAGTTTTTCATAAAATTTTAAGTTAATTTTAATGTTAGTGATCAGGGACAGTGCTTCAACAGAGACAAAATAATGCAGAACAGCAAACAGAATATCCTGGAGTAAGGATCTCTCTGGCGTTAAACGCCAAAAAAGGAAGGCAATTGGGGATTTAAATGCCCATGGAGGCAACAAGCCTGGCATTAAACGCTAGCCAGGAGGCCCTGGCTGGGCGTTTAACGACCTAAAGGGAGCACAAGCCTGGCATTAAACGCCAGCCAGGGAGCCTTGGCTTGGCGTTTAACGCACAAGAAGGAGGAACCATCTGGCGTTAAATGCCAGAATGCCAGTGATAAGTCCATATTTTCCGATATATTTTGGCTTGATTTGAATGGATTCTAGCATATGAACTTACACTTAAGCACCAAAATAGCATACTTTTGTGTTTTGTCCCTAATTTGATCCTAAATGTGAAAACATGCAATTTTGTGCTTGAAATGAGCAATTTAATTCCACTCTTATTCCATGTGATGCCATGACATCTTCGTTGAGTGATTTCAGGCCTTAGAGGCAACAATGGATAGCCAAAAGTGGAAGAAAGCATGTACAAGGGAGAAAACATGAAGAAAACAAGGAAAAGCACACACAGCAAGGTATGCGTGCGCACAAGCCAGCGTGCGTACGCACAAGAAAAAATTTCTACTCGTGCATGTGCATAAGTACCTGTGCGTACGCATAGGAGCCAAAACAGCCAATTGTGCGGACGCACACATCTGTGCGTCCGCACATGTCCCTGCACGTGATTTTGTTAATGAAACACGTGCTGTGCGTTTTATGAGGGCTGTCGGCCCAAATTTTGGAGGCTTGAGGCTGAATTTGGAGTGCTATATAAGGGGGATTCAACACATATTAACACACAAGCTTTCATTAGGTTTAGATTAGGTAGAAAATGCATTAGGAGTAGGAGTAGTAGTGTAGCTTTGCTCTCTTAGGATTTAATTTCCATCTCCATTCTAGCATTTTATAGAAGCTTTGATCTTTGATTTTGCTCATTTTTATTATAAGTACTCTCAATTTCCTCTTTAATTATAGCACATTTACTTTCATTTGTCTTGGTTCAAGTTACTTGTTCTTATTGCAATTTTGTGTTCTTGAAGTTTTGATCAATAAATTTTATGTTTCATGACTTCTTTATGCTTGATTACTTGTTTATATTTGGTTTTGTTGATATTTGGTTATAGTTTTTCATTTTACTTTGCAATTTTCCATGTTTTACTTTTATGCATACAAGGTGTTTGTGAAAATGCCAACCTTAGATTTTGAGTAGATTTTCCCACCTTGGCTTGTGGTTTGAGTTCCTAGGATACTAGAGTCATAATGTCTGACATTTAGTGGTAATTCTTGGGTAGTTAGTTGACTCTTGTTTCCATTGACACTAGCCTTTTATCAACTAGTTTGGTAAGTTGGTTAGGAGTTATGGATTAAGGTCAGTTATGCTTGCTTGACTTACTCCTCGATGGTTGGGGTTGACTAGGCGAGATTAATTCATCATAATTACCATAGTTATGGTTATGGCGATGATAGGATTCCTTGGATCCTCATTCCCAAGTCAAGGCTCTTTTATTGCATTTATAGCATTTTCACTAGTTTTTATCTTGTTTCCTTGTTGCTTGCATTAATCACAATTTTTCTCATTCCTTAGTTCTTTTATTTCTTAAGTTCTTTTAATCTTTTGTTCTTTGATTACAAAACCCC
Source organism: Arachis ipaensis (assembly GCF_059453495.1). Lineage (NCBI taxonomy): Eukaryota > Viridiplantae > Streptophyta > Magnoliopsida > Fabales > Fabaceae > Arachis > Arachis ipaensis. The sequence continues at coordinate 62,485,412 of NC_142444.1, read as the reverse complement.
CTTTTGTCCTCTCCACAACCGAAAGAGAAACACACTTCCAATTGCGTCCTAGGGAGAACGACCCGAGGTTTCATTACTATCGATTATTTTTATTTGAATTTTAACATTTGATGTTGAGAATTCATTGTCGGTCTAGGCTATACTTTGCAACGAACATATTCTATTTTGAGAAATTCTAGATCGACGATAAATTCTCATTTATCAAATTTGGCGCCATTGCCGGGGATGCAATTGAGTGCTATCTTTTGGTTGTTGTAAATATGTTGATAGTGTAAATATCTTACTTTTTGGTTATTTGGTTATTTTTGTTAATAATTGGGTGTTTAGTTTTCTTGTTCGTTGATGTCTTTTATTTATATTTCTTACTTTTTCTATGAGATATCACCCTTGTTGCTTGGAGCTTAATTGCGAGTATTTTGTAGGGTATGATGAATTCAAATTGGGATTGCTTCATGGAGTGGGAGAATTAATTTAGGGAGGAACCAATTGTGTATGAGCAACACTCATGGCAAACACCTCCCTCATACTACAATGAGCCAAACTCTCCCCTTTATGACTACCAAACCCACGGATATGAGAGATACCCCATACACAACCCTCAACCACCAAACCTTCAAGCACTATACCACACACCTCTATGGAACCAAGATGTCTATACACTTTGCTACCAACCATATGAATCATCTTCTCCTTACACACCACCTCAATATTCCCACCCACATGACACACCCCCACATATACAAAATTCCTCCCAACATTTGAACCTTCTTTTCCACCTCAATATAAAAATTTCCAACCCTTGCCCCAAGAACAACAAGACCTTCAAGCATTCTTCCAAGAGCAAGAAGGGTTCCGAAGGAAGCAAGGGGAGTTCACGGCTATCATAGCCAAAGCGGTGAACCGCTTGACGTT